>NC_073698.1:74603814-75227564 GCF_023634085.1 Falco cherrug | reverse complement strand
TATTAGAAGGCCAAAATGCACAGCTTACTGCATGTCAACTTTATCTTGAAATATTTAACTACCCAAAACTCTGACTGCTGCCCAGGGGAATTCTCCTTGGGTGGTGACTTGCAGTACTTGGGCAGAAGTTATTACATTTTATGTTTACTTCTAAATTTCAGCATTCTGTTAAAATTTCTCTCCTTGATGCAGAACAAGTTTCGTGGCATGATGTATATCAGACTAACCAGTTAATTTTACAGCCCTTTGCTTGTCCTCGTATGAAGAGCTGCACTGCAGTTTGCAACTGTTTTAAACCTCATTTAAATCAGGTTCTTTTTTTTTTTTTTTTTTTTTTTTTTTTTGGTGGGGGGGTTAGCTTTAACAGGGTGCTTAGAACCTAAGAAGAAATTACAGCTTTGCCACAAACCAAACAAAATCCCGGTGTGCGCACAATGCGTCGATGATAATTTGTCTGCAGGGACAAACCAGTCATGCCCTGGGCTTTGTGCACGTGGGCATTGAGGGTTATTATTGGTGTCAGAGCTTCTGCAGCGTCTTTCTGTGCTAAATACAGGGCTGGACCGTGGAAAATCAAAAAACAAACTCACATGCAGAGGCGCAGTAACTTCTTCCTAAGAGGGGAGGGCTGTGTGCCTGTGGCCTATTATCCCACACTTACTTCTGCTCCTCTTCCTCTTCCAAGGGAACGGGGGAAGCAGCAGCGCCCACGGGGCAGGCGCCTTCCGGCCAGCAGCCCCGAGGGGTAAAAAGGGTGGCTGGGTGTCCTCTGCAGCTCCCTGTTCTTCCAGCTGATTTACGTGCTGTCCAGTCCAGGCTGCTTCTAATATTTAGTTTATGTTATTTTGATCCTGAAGTTTATTTTCAAAGTTTCACAGGTTTATTTGAGTTTCTACTACTTCTGCATCTTGAGTTTTTTAGGGGATTTTGTCACTATGGCAGTTGTTACCCCAGTCTGAGTGACCATTCATTACACAATTCTTAGTTAAAGCCAAGGTACAGCTTACACACTGCATGTACCACCCACAAAGCCATGGGCTTGCCCTCAGCTTGCTCCTCCTGGGCTTTACCCTGAGACCACTGAAGCCACAGAGAAGACTACAGGCTGATTTGAGCCATTTCCCAAGTTAAAACTGCGAATGTGTGCAACAAAAATGAGGAGGGGACGAAAATGAGGAATGCACAAAAATGAGGAGGGCTGGGAGGGCAGAAGCAGTGGCAGGAATGAGTTGGTCATATCAATCTACCACACATGTGGTGGGTTTTAATATCACAAAATATTTATTGGCTTCAGTTCAGGAAATCCAGAAGAGACTGGAGTTGCCTGACCATCTTCCCAGCCACCAGCTTTCAGTCTTCATTTACTCATGGCTTCCTCAGTTTGGGCAGGGGTCAAGCAGGGTGGGATTATCTCCCTGCAGCAGACAGTGGTCCCCCCACCACTGGCCCCAGTGTAGCAGGCTCTGACACTCACTCTACTGGACCATGCAATTTTCCTGATAATATTTCCATACTTTTCAAGCACAGGGAGGTGTGTTCTGTGCTCACATTCATATACGTACCTCCCACCTCCTGGGAAGACTTTGGAGATCAATCTAAGGCTAAAATGCTGCCTGTGAGAAGAAAGAGAGCTCAACACGGGCTCTGAAATTTTGTATATAGGCATTCCAAGGGAGGCAGCTGACTTTCTGAAGGGGGGCCCATCCAGACATACCTGTGAAGTCCATGAGTTCTGCAAGTTTATGGTTCCTCCAAAAACCTGTGTGTTTTAGTTTGAGCAGTGATATTGGTGTTGAAGCCCAGCCTCAAGTGCAAAGTATGTATTTCACTTCTATGAGAGCATTCTCAACCCTCCTAAAGCCCAAAACTTACTGTTACTCTTGGTGAGGCAGAGACTTTTAAGCTGTATCTGACTAGACTATAGCTGTGTAGGTGTCTTTAAAAGAGAGGAAAAACATGCAGTAAAACCAAGATTTCCTACAGTGAGGGCTGGGGACCTGGTTCAACAGTCGTTATCAGACAAAAAGCTGTTGTATGCCCTCAGTCTCACCAAAGACCCTTTCAATAACTCCAGTTCTTCATCAGCCATTGCCATGGGGAGTGGAAACGTTTCCACCTTCAGCACTGTTTCCTGCACCCCAAGCAGGTGCCTCTATAAAAGGTAAAGCACACTGACAAGTCACGTTTGCCTGGTAGAAAGCAAGGAAACCTGACCCCAGGAATGCAGCAGGTACCAGAAGAAATATTATAGTCACAAAACCTTAATGGGAGGTGCCTTATTTCCTCCAGAAAACATGTTCCTGACATTAAGCTTTTGGAAGCCTGCTCTGATCTTCCAGAAGTTGTCCTCCCCTACGTGAGTGTGATGGATACCAAGGGGATTGCTTTACCTCTTCATTCTAAAAAGCAGGAGGGATGTTCACGTTACTTGACATGGACAAGGTGGATTCACTAAGAGGATGATGAGAGAAAGGTGCTGTTTTGGTGCCTGGTGCTAACTACCCCAGGCTCAAGGCTACAGAACTTGTGGACACTCAGCTTCCCCCCTCCTGCTCCTACTGGTAGCATGAAATCTTACCAAATTGCTGGAACCTTAAAGCTGCACAAGCCTGGGTTGAAAGCCATACCGTAAAGATTGCATAGGTCTAAATGTCCAAAAACGTCAGATCCTGAGCCTTAGGAAGCAATTCCTGGATTTGGCATCTGACTGGGACAGCTGAGGGGCTTCCCTGGCAAAACTCTAATCTGCCTTTTTCAGGAAACCAGATTGTTCTCCAAGTTAATGAATTTCTGGTTCTCTGTTTATAGAGACCAGGTTGTCAAGCAGGGAGATCTTATGAAGGCTATGAAGGATTTTCAGAGCATTCCCTGCCAGAAGTATAAAGTCTGTTCTGAAAGCTCAGGGCTTGGCTATCCTGAAGAAAGGTGTTCAGCACACAGCCTGTTTTCCAAGATGTGGCTAGTAAAGGACAAACCCACAGGCAGCTGAGAGAAAACCTTGTCAGCATTTCATGTGAAATGTTTCAGAGAAGATGTTTTTGGCAGCTTGGTTTTGCCTGGGAATTGCAAGCACGCTGCAGAAACTCTTTTTCCCTGCTTATAGTGATAAACAACATGTGGGAAGATTGACCAGTTTGGCGTAGACAAGAAGTGGGTGAGATGTGTCCTGCATCAGTTAGGGTCTTGCTGGCATAAGAAAAAGAGCTTGGTTGCTCTGGCTCACATGTCTGCATGCCCTGGGTCCCAGCTGTTGTGATGGCTGCTGGTTTAACTAAATGGAGGGGAAACATCTGGAGTGCTGTATCAGGGTAACCTGCCACCATGTGACCAGATGGTGTGGTTGGGCTGCAGTGGGTAGGGCACCCAGCAACTGTCCCGGCTGCAGGGCATGGGCAACACTAGAAGGACAGAGGTGGAGGTGAGAGAAGGTGAGGTCACCACTGGGCAGAAGGAAGGGAGAAGTCTCCCCACGAGCTTGGAGAGCACCTTAGGGGTACCCATGCTGCAGATGGAGAGCCCACTGGCAATGGCAAGCTCAACAGCTGCTGGCAGGGCACCCCTCTGGGAGCGGCAGGCATGTCCCCGGGCACACACTGGCAGCTCTCCCAGGGACCATCCCATGTAGGAGAAATGATCCTGCATCCTTGGAGTCCAGGAGCCTGACCTGGCACCGACTAGATGATCACCTTTTAATAATGCTGCAGAGATTATATTGATTTTCCAGACTTTAATCACAAGGAATATTTTAGTCATTATGTAGCAGTAAGATTTAATGCCTTGGTTTGCTTGTTCAGTTTTAGCAGGCAGACAATTCCCAGCAGATCTGGAAAATTTGATATATGTCATCTTTTGAGCCGACACAAAATGCACAAAAATGAGGTTGTTTCACCTCTGCATTAATGCTTCCATCTCACAGACTAGCACACACTGACACAAGCAAAGATCAGCTCACAGAACCAGCCTGGGCAACTGGAAGTCCTAGTGCTATACTTAAAGCCTTTTAAATTTTATATACGACCCAGTAGCATTTACCTAAAACACAAAACAAAAATAGGGAAGTAGATATGTTAAGAACAATGCTTCTAGCTGGCTGAAAGCAGGGTTGTCTGGGAAAGCCTGGCGCCCTCATCCTCCCTACATTGTTGCAGGGTGTAGAGGAAGCTGCTTATTTTCTGCCTGGGAGAAGATGGGGAGAACACACAGTTGGGAAGGGCATGGGGGAGCCAACAGTATCTTTGAGCACCTCCAGCTGGGAGAGGAGGAACCTAGTACTGATGCCAGCATGCTCTGAGCCCAGACACACATGCTAAGCCCTTGAGTACCGGTCAAGCACCCACACATCTAAAAGGAAAAGTTTGAGCAGAACGGATATACTCTTACTCCTGGTCCGTTTTGCAGTATTAAATCTCAGAAGGAGAGAGAGCGTGATCTGTACAGACTGGCTTTGGGTACCAGAGAAGCTGATTTGGTATGGGAGGTATTAATGAAGTGCCATCAAATGGGATGAGGCAGCAGGGGTGTGCTGATGGCTCCCATGTACCTTTCCTTCAGGTAACCTCCTCTCCCTGTTCTAGTGCCGTGTCAGGGCAACACTGATGCCTTCATGACCAAACCTACTTAACATAAGTGGGGCTTATCATGCCAAGAGTGTCACTTATGCTGAGTCAACCTCAACAGTGTATCCTAAAAGGAAGAAACTCTAGACTTTCTGTCCCTTTTCAGACCCTATGATGCTTTCTTTTTTTTTTTCTTGATTTTTTTTTTTTTTTCTTAGAGCCTGCCTGTGTTTTGTCAGGCTGTTGTCTGTGAGAGGAGAGAGCCTGCCTCCTCCACTCACAAAACTCTGACTCTTCCCTCCCAGCCTTCATGAGCTGGTGGTACTGGGGCCAAAGGGTGCACAATGGAGTGAGTGGTTTGGCATTTCTCAGAGCTCAGCCACCCAGCAGGAGCAGCAGGAAAAGGCCACCCACCTCTTATGGTAGTAGCCCATACACTAAGGGTAACATCACTAGTAGGGCAAGGGCTGCAGACAGATGTGTCACAGGACACAGATTATGTATGGCTAGTCAGGTTGCCCCAAAAGCTGTGTGTTTTCCCATAGGAGGTTTTTCAGACCAATCACTCATTTCTCCAGCAGAGTCTGCAGCAGGATCCATGCCAGAGCGCCATGCCAGCTCTGCTTTGCTAGCGGCACAGGTACAGTGGGAGGCTTGCAACCACCACCCCATACGTCAGCTGGAGATATATGCCAAGGCCTCTGCCACCTGGGCTCTGGCTACCTTCTGTATCACTGCTGATGCATCCTTTGGGGGCTACGTTGCTAATGCAGAGGATGAGTCCAAGAAAGAGGTAAAGTCCACTGACGGTCATGGCCAGGGTGTTGTGACCATGTCTTACCATGTACCTGAATGGGATGGTTCTCCATGGGAGCAAACCCTCTGAGTCCTCCAGAAAGCCTTCAGTTCGAGTAGGTTGGGGCTAACAAAACTGGACTCTTACACTGACAAGACAAAGACACCCCTTACCCCAAAAGCAAGACTTGTGAAAAGATGTATTTTGTTGTTTTGAATTCTGACACACACACACACACACACACACACACACACACATCAAACCCTCTGAAGTATCACCTTTACCTCAAGAGATTTACTCTGTCCTTTCACATATGTTCTCATTCCAGCCCCCTCAGCTTGCATGCATTTCACCAGCTGCCTTCTCTTTCTGACATTATAGGGCCCTATATATTTTTGTTCCTACTTTTGACAAATTTTACTATTTGAATAGTTGCTTTTTGAATAGATGTCTGCTCAAGCTGGTTGCTTGGAAAACACTAAACCAAGTGGTTAGGACGTTTACAGAAGTATAAGTCATGGAGAAGAACAACAAAACAGAAATATTCTGTGCAAATATCATTTTTTGACATTTCCCAAACACAGAGGTGTAGGGCTTTTCACAGGAAAGTATGAATGAACTGAGTCTGGCAAATGGCTGTTTGTTGGGGCTTTGTGTTTTACTGCCTTTTCAAAAATGCAGCCGAATCTGGAGAAATTATAACATAATTATAAGAGTTTTGCACATGTTCAATAAAGCCTTTGTCAATTTTAGCAATTTCATTCCCTGAAAATTGTTGGTTTTGGGTATGCTCCAGTGTCAACTATGACTTTTGATACATTGGCAGAGAAAAATCTCTGCAGTTACAATTTTCTTTTGGCTGATGGTGAAGTCTTTGACTTGGATTCAACCTGCAGAAGAATGTCGTCTCTTCTGCTACCAGTGACCCACGGGACAGAGTCTGCCTGGCTTAATGTCAAGAGGATGATAATTAGCCTGCTTGGAGGTGAGGAAGGAGTGTAACCAGAGGAGGAAACTGGGATGAAGACTTGGAAACAAGCACAGAGGAGTGAGAAAGTTGGTGTGGGAGTCAGAGCTGAGAGACCTGGGGTCTGGCCCAGGGAACCTTGTGAGGTGAGACCAGAAATGATCTGACCAGGGCTGGGATGCAGAACATGGATGGGGGGAGGACACAACAGGGGGGCCAAAATAGGGACATGAAGCCAGAGATTTGGAAGAGGCTGGATTTGGGGAAAGGGCAGCAGGAAGGGACAGTCCAGGACAAGTCCTGCCTGAGGATGGACAGGGCGAAGAATTTGCCTCAATAGGAAATGTGTTGATGCTCAGACATGCAGAGTGTTTCAGCTGCAGTTGGCACCAGTGGGGGGGATGCTTTGGACTAATAAAATACGGGTAATACCAGGATACTATAAAATAATAAAGCCCCCTAGTTAGTTACTTCTTTTGACTATGACCCTGTGCCTCAGCGCAGTCAGGCAGTATCTTCCCTTTCCCATTGTCTACCGCACTTTACATGGGAGTGGTGGAGATAAATACTTGCAGGGCACTCTGACACTTCTGTGTCCATGGAAAAGCCCACGAGGACACAAATAATTCTGCACAGAACAGAGCCAGAATAGTGTCTAGTAAATAGGATGTATGGCTACACACCAAACGGTGATAAGAAACTAAATACTGAAAACTGCTCTCTAAATAAGTGTGATCGATGTCGAGTTAAGGAAAAGGTCTCTGAGAATGTGTGAAACTCACAAACCCCAAAGGAGATGGGGTGCCCGAGCACCTTCCCTTCTGTCGTGTCACATCTGTTGGACAAGTAGGCTCCCCGAGGGGTTGTGGTGGGGTTCCTGAGGACAGCTTTGAGGCACAGTCCTCCACCCCCACAGGCAGGAAAGTCCCTGCCAGTGTCTGCCTAGGTCAGGGCAAGGGAGCAATGACAGCCAACACCTTTGAACCCTGGGACAGGTGTTGTGAAAGGAAGTTTTGGGAGGAATTATGGCAGAGCAAACTAATCCCAGTAGGCAGTTCTTGCAAGCTCTTGCCAGACACAGCAAACTGTCCTTTGATGGAGCTGAAGTCACCATGGAGAAGACTTGCCTGCAACTTCAGTGAATGGTTAGTATAATTTTCTTTCTGAAAGTGCCCTTCTTTCCATTCTTTCAGCTTTTCACTTGTGACCATTGGTTTGTCAGCTTCAGTTTTATTTCCAGGTCATGTTGACACTAGCCTGCCTTGCATAGAGTTTTTAAAATCTGCATGTGGCATTTTTTCATTTTTGGGTGGAATGGGGCTACAGAGCCATTTGACGAGGTGAGTCTGCCAGGGGACAATGTAAGCACTTCCCCAATACCTCTCTGCTCTTTTAAACTTCTTGGACCTTTGCACCACTGTTGTGAGAGTCTTCCCATTTGTCCATCCCTCCCTTGGTGCATGACTAGCTCTCAGAGCAACTTTCAGACCCCGTTCTGCAAGTTCTGCTACAACTGTCTCTAAAAAGAATAATTTAGCATATTGTCTACCCTGCAGCATATGGTAAGATGAGTGGTACAAATGCAGAGGGCATTTCCTTATCTCAGTTGCCATCCAGTTATTCTCCATCTTAAATGGGCTGCTGTAGGACCAGTACAGGGGCCGTATCCAGAATGAGGGAGCCCATAGAAAGCCAGGAGCAGTGTATGTAGTGCACAGAACTCAGATCTTCCAAAATAGATAAATACGTTCTTCTTGAACAGGTTGCATCCTGAAGTTTCTGCTGTTTCTGCCAGGCAAGCGTACTGAATCTCAGTCAGATGTGGTGATGCTTGGTGCTGTTTGTCCGCTGTCTGGGAAACCCCTGTACCCCGTGATGGGTACAGGGCACTGGGAGGAAAAGGAGGGCTGACACTGGGGAGTTTGGTGGCATGTTCAACTCAGTGCTGTGTCTCATCATTTCAAAGTGATTTCTTGTTCAGGATTGTGTTTGTGTCTAAAGTAGCACTTGTAATTCAGCTGCTGATGTTGAACATTGCTGCTGCAAGTACAAATGGGTTTGTATTTCATCATGTCTCACAGTCTGTAGATACAACGCTACATCACTTCTGATCGAGTTTGTGTGGTTTAATATATCTCACTTTACAACTTTTCAAAACCTTACAGACACAACAAATGCTCTTACTTTGACTGGCATTCAAACCACATTTTTTTCCCACATCGTTGTGTTGCATTCCCAGATTGCCGAGTGTTGCTCCTTGCTGTGTTACACTGGGAAGACATTTGAGGCTGAAGCGGCCACAGAAACTTCAGTTGCCTTCTCCATTGCAAAACTGCTTTTTGTCTAGTCCTAAACTTAGACATAGCTGCAGAAAAGAGGTAGGAGACCCAAATTAGCACAACAGAGTCAGTGATGGGAGTGGATGGCAAACAAAAGGTACCTCCACACTTCAGTGGCGAAGTAAGATAACTTGCACCGATATAGCCAATACTTTGTGTACGCAGAATAAGCGTGAAAGACACTGGGAGATGGATTAATTTTCCCTGGAATAAGGTAACAAGTGTTGAAGTGTTATGTTCTTCACTGATGCAGCTCCCTTGACTTTGCTGGAGCTTTATGTTTTGTTAAGTGTAGAAGAGGGCTGTTTATCCTGCATTTCCCATTACTTGCTTCTCTGACCCCGCTCTGCCATGGAGCTGGAGCTGTGCACATTTAATCCAGCTGCTGGCTTCTGAGAACCGATCCGTACTCAAGTTTTCATACTAATTTAACACTGCCAGGTTAGAATTAGAGTAGTTAAAATGATCCATCCTAAGAAGCTAGGCTGATAGTAGGAAGAGATGTGTAAATCTTGTGCAAACAGTGCCAATGCAGCATTTGAGGTAGCCCTCTGCTGTGTTCATTTTTTGTAACCAAGTTGGGGCAAGCCATGCTGTTTTGTTACTCAACACTGAATCTGACATCTGATGTCTGCCTCACACCTTTGTCTCTGGCACAGCTGGATTTAGCCCAGAAACACCCACTGGACTTGCACCCTTTAGTACTCATTTTCCGCCACTCGGTACCTCATTTGTGAGAGGCCAAAAGGGCTGTAAAAAATCAATCCTTTGATACAACAGCCCTTTGCACAGACAGGTACAAGACGCCATGCGAGGTGCAAGCAGTAGGGCATCACATTGCTGCCCGTTGGCTTGCATGTGGTTGAATTTGGCCTGCTGCTACAGTAGGAGTCGGTTAGCGGGTTTCCTAAATATTATGGCAGACTTGCATTTGCAAGCCTGCTCGCTGCTGCAGCTGCTTCCACACCTGTCTATTAATAGCTTCCAAATGAGGATTTTTTTTTCCCTGAAAGTTGCTGCTGCAAATTCACTTCGCAGGGTGACTTGATTATCCATCCCAGTTATTAGCGCAAATCTTGAGTTAGACCTTTAAGGAAACACAGCGAGGTATCAGTTGTTAACTTAACACAGCTCTGCAGCTAGGATGAGAGCTAAGGTCGTGACCTTATAATGGTCAACCAGCCTATTAGTTTAGCAATGCGGGACTCAAATGTCATTTCAGCACTGGTTGGATGCTTGAATTTATTACCCAGAAAGCTCCTTACTTGAAAATGATAGGATTTTTTCTACCAGCTGCTAGAAGTCCTCTTTTTAAAAATAATAGCTACAAATCTGCGCTTTGAAAGTTCTCTCTGCGCTCCTTAAATGGTAGGGTGACCTATGGCGAATGAGTAGGCAGAGCAGGTACAGCAAATCATTCAAACCTGCCGGCTTCAGAAAAAGGGGGGAAAAGGCGAGATAAAGGAAAAAATGCCAATCAAATTTAAATGATGATCCCATTAAATAATGATTTTCTTTCAGACCGCAGCTTTCACGGTTTCCACATTTTATGGTTATGTTTTACAGGGAACAAATTCTGTCCCTTTATTTTCTCCCGCCCACCCCCCCTTGTTATTAATTTGTGATATTCTGCGATAATTTTTTTTTTTTTTTGGGGGGGGGGTGGCGCTGGGGGGAAGAGAGAGGAAAAAACCTGACCAAAAAAATCTTGCTGTATTCAGTCCCCTGAGAATGTTGGGTCGAGTTTTTTGATCCCTGTTGCTCATTGATTTGAGGGCTGATGTAGTGCAAGGGGTCCCTATTAGTGGCGTCTGTCACTGCTGTAATGTTTTTGTTATTTTTCCTCATTTGTTCGCTCTGACATCATGTCATTACAGAATGGTGCTGTTCAGGCCCTGCCTTGGCTGTTCGTTAGCGTGTGTTTAATGAGCAGCTTAATTGAGCTGTCTACTAGGCCACCTGTCACCCTCCGGACTTATTAACATACTAATGGCCTGACATTGTATTCTCTGACAGGCAACAGGGTTTACTGATTTGATGTCTGGACATGGGGATTTTATGCAGGAATGAGAGAGGATATTGGGAAGGAGGTTTAAAAACGCAAATTAACTCTTTGGTATCTATGTATTTATGGCTTGCCTGTAAAAGTTCAACACAAAGTAGCAGGGGGAAACGGCCCTGCTTAGCAAGCCCTACTTTGTCATTGCAAATGCAGCACGTTTCTTCAGAAGCAAATATGCTTGGTGTAAGAAGAGCAGGCTTTACTTCTATTACAGTATTATTGTTGTTGCTGCTTCAAAGGAGAAATCTTCTTAAGCACAGAGGAAAGTTTTGTGACTAGTCTTTTCTCTACTGTGGCTAAACAAATGAAAGGCAAGAAATTTCCAGTTAAGGGATTTAAGTGCATGACATTGTTCCCACCTTTTAAAGCCAGATGAAGACATTCATCGCCAGTGAACACTGTGCTGAATTGTAAAGGTTCAAAGAAATGGCTTAAGTGCATGCAAGTTTAATAAAAACACTTGTTTTGATTTGGTTGTTTTTTGTTGTTGTTGTTGGTTGTGTTTTTCTCCAGCAGAGGAGAAGCAGACCTTCTGTCACAAGAAAACTTGGGTTACCAAGCAGATAACAGATCCAGATGGGGTGGCTTTAAGTCCAGCACTGTAGTAAATCCACCTCATATGCATACTGCACACCCAGACATGGGGCCATATCTTTGGGTGGTGGGGCTTTTTTCTTCCATGAAGGAAAGGCTTGTGCTGGGTGGGGCTCACCAGACCTTTGTGCAAGTCCAACCATTACTTTCTAGCATTCAGAAGAAAAAGAGATCCCACTACAAGCAAACGCAGTGTGAAGGTGAACCCTAAGGAGCATGGTTTCGGCTGTCAGCTGTTTGCTGGTGGGCGGCATCACCTTGCATGGGACTCAGCCAAGAGCCCAAGCAGCCATGGGGACCCAGCCACAGAGAAAACACATGGGGTTTTGGTCCCTCAGCTGCCCGGCACCATCCTCATGGATGCCCACAAATGAGTCAGGACATGGGGCAGGAAGAAACAGACCACATGGGGCAAGAGTGGTCCCCACTGCCAGTGCAGAAGGACTTGTTAATTCACTGTGAACCACCTCAACCCTCTCGTGAGCAGTTTGATGATGAGCAGCTGGTTGTGTTTAAGCATAATAGGACAAAATAGCCACATTTTCAGCAGCACAGCAGAGCTAGGTGGGAGGAGTCTTATGAAATATCATCCGGTGGTGACAGGCTTATTTTGGTGTGTCTGATTGAGTAACAACCATCTAGATCTCTCCAGCTTTAATGGGCCAGCACGTGGCTAGTTTTCCAATTTTTCAAACTATGGATGGTCACAGATTTTAAGACCAAGGTGTCTTTGTGATTGTACAGCACAGTCCCCCTTAAAGCACCATTTGTAGAACCGTGTCCATCGATTGATTTCTGATGCTGGTAACTCCTGGCTGAGCCAAGGCATGTCTCTCTAAGAGTTTCTCATCATCTGAGTGAGATGCAGGCAGCATGCACGAGAGGGAACTGGCTAGCACTCAGCTTCAATGAAACTGCCCTTAAGTGGTCTAGGAGGGCAGCTGACGGTAATTATATTTCTTGTCTTGTGGGGAGGAGGAGGTAATTTTGGTAAATTCTGCCAAGGTCTACTTTCTGGAGTTTGGTCAGAATCCCAGGTTGCTTCAAACAACAACAGTGACCAGAGCAGGTATTTTCCATCTGTCACTGGCAAAGAAAGCTGCTTGCTTTCCTTGTGGCTGTGGATGTCGCTGATGCGGTCTGTGCTTTTTGCCTCAACTAGATTAGATTCTGCATTGGGCTCCCTGCAAAATCAATGCAGAAAACAAAGCCAGAATGAAACAGAGGCTTGCTTACCTCCCAGGCACACCCAGATGAGCTTTAGGGCCTTCAGTTACAACACAGGGGGTAAGTTTTGATTGTCAGAGCTTGAAACGGCCTGTGGTCTTCCCCCTGGGAAACCATCTGCAGCCCTTGTGGTGCCGCAGCAGGGACGATGAGCAGAAGAGGAAGAGCTGCTGGTGTAGGGCTGTCCTCTGGGGACTCCCTTGGGTTTGAGTTCACGCTCCATCACATTGTGGGAAGAAGCCAGTTCACATGGAACTTAAAAGGCTGCTACTGCATTCTTCATTCCAAGCGGGTGTCTCAATGGCACTGAGGCTTGTGGGCATAGTTTCTTTGGAAAATGACAGGGAGCAAAGGCTTGCTTTGGCTTCTGTCTTGTCTGTTGTATATATGAGCAAGAAGGAACACAAATATATTCTCCTCACTTAGATGAGATTTACAAGCACTGAGGATCATTGTGTGTTACGCAGGCTGAAAAGCACAGTCATTTCTTAAGAAAAGGAGTGTGCCCCTATGTGACCAGATGGGTGGTGGTTTTATGTATTAGTACAATCTAATTAAGCACATGCAGCCTGAGTCTGGGCAGTATTTGCTGGTTACCTTGTTTCATACCTTTTGGGCAGGAGTCCCACCTGTGCTGTATCTGATTGCTCTAACAGGACCATACAGTGGCCATGGGCATGTCTACACACAACCTAGTTCAGGCTCTTCTGAAGGCATCAAATTCTGCACAATTCTGGTGCAATGCTCCCCGCAGCCTAAGTCTGCACATGTATTTTATTTACCACTGGTAGTCCCTGGTGTGTATCTGGATTATGCTGTGGTACATCTACATGCAATGTAACACCTTATGACCTTCTGTGTGTACTCATTTTTATACCCTTTCTTTCATAGATCCAAATCACGCCTTCTGAAGTCAGCGTGAATCAGGTAAGCTCATCAGAGATGCCATGAGCCAGGAGGTAAAATAATATACCTGCTGGACTAAACACCTGTGCAGTTTTGCGCTGATAAAGAGCAAAGTTCAGTTGGGTGTGACTCTTCTCAGACCAACATGACTGATAGTGAAAAATTTCACACCATGAACCACTTCAGGGGCTGCTGAAGAAGCGGCAAAAGTCAGCATGTGTTGGCAATGCATTGAGCTTTAAGAGGAAGGCAAATTAATTTCCTTATTAGTTTCCAATTAGTTAGAAAAGGACTTCAGGCATCACCTCTGAAGCTCCAAATGCTAGATTTTTGGTTTTCAGTAAAATTGCTCATTGCCTGAACAAGTTGGTTTTGCATGCAGCATCTGTCTGTCTTTTATTCCCATCAGGGTGCAAGCTCCCTCCGGCCTTCTCTCTTCCAGGATCCCCTGTGTGCTGATAGGCATGGGGGAATATAGCACTGTCCATGGAAAACCTCAGAAAGAATTACAGGTTGAATATTTAGGATTACGTTTAAAATACATTTATAGCATAACTGACAACAGAAGTTTTTTGCTGCATGTACTCTCTTTGTGTGCAGTGGACACTGCCAGAGTAGTTATACTTGTTACGTCATGGGTGCATGCACGACAAAAACTGCTCTGCACTAGCAGAAGATTAAGACTAAAGGATTTAGAGCTGTAGAAAATAGTGCTCAGCATTGCTCAGGTGAGTAGCGTGGTCAAATTTCTTTCTGCTTCACTGAGAACTGCTGTGAGAGTTCAACCAGCGCATTTGCAAGTCACAGCTGGACTGCAGAAGGTCACCAAGGGGTAGAAGATGGACATGAATCCAGGTTTTTGCAGTGCTTGTCCAGGTTACTAACCACAGATTCAGTGCCTCGACTTGGGAACTGCTTTCTGGGGAACATTTATTAATAAAATAAATATATGATAGAAACATTGTGGTGTAAATACATACAGAAGGACATACGTGATGTACTGAGGAGTTCACTAATCCTAGCTATAATGACATGACAGAAGTGTGCTGCCAACTTAATTTGGAAGAGCACTGATCAGACAGGGTGAGATTTATCCAAGTTGGCTGTTTTATCAGACAGAAACATGCCCCATCCCTTTATAAAAGTTTAGCTTCTTTCTTTTCTGCCCAGGGTAATTAAGCTATTTTCAGCAGACTTCTTTGAAGTCAAAGACATGCAGTGCTCCCACCACCCACGGCTCTGGCCATGGCTGATGGGCTATGTTGCAAGATGAAGTACCCACCACCTCCCAGGTTCCCTGACATGGGAGTAGGGATCTAGCAGCCCTCCAAGTTTTATGACCTGTCTCCCTTGGCCACAAAGTGTCTATAATTCATAGAGTCTGATCTCCTGACAGATCAGCAGATGAACAACATACCCAAAACCTTGGGGATCCTTAAGGCTTCCTTGCCACGTGCCATGGAGGGGAAGCCTACAAACCCTGACAGCTACTACCGGGCCTCAAGAAACAGAGAGCCAGGGCTCACAGGTCCCAAGCTGATAGGAAATTTTCAGGACAAAATGCTTGAATGATTTCACAACTGCCAGAATTTCTCATAGAAAATAATTGCCTGTTTCCCTTGGATCCAAAACTGAGACAATCTAGAGAGTCACCTTCTCCTCATTCAAGTTAAATCACTACCGGACCATGTTTCTCTTTTTCACATGGTTCTTTCTTTTAGGAAATGGTGGGTCCTATCCCAGAAGTTACAGAGAGAATGTCCAATTATCTTTTTCACTAAAAGAGTAAGCAAGGATTTTCCTTCAACTGAGCCGTTGTACTCCATATGTTAGAGTTAACCAACTAGGAAACACACGCTAAAAACTGTAAAGCTCTTCCAGCTTTACAATGGCCACAAACACCTTCTCGCACAAACAATACAATATGCAGAAGCCTTGATTTTCTGACACTTCGGGATGTATCCAGATGTACCTCGTTAGCTGAAAACAATGCAAGCCTGGAAATAAGAAGCTAAAGAGAAATGTCATGCATGCCTTTATTCTTTCTTAAGATGACACTTTCTCACTCCAAAGGGCTTCCCATCCCTCTCCAAAGTGACATGTACATTCAGTTTCTTCAAATTACACAGAAAAAGGCAGTCCTCTTCCTGCTTTACCAGTACTGTTGGGTTTTCAGCATTGCTTGGCTGACTGTCTCATGCCTTTGGAAGAGGATCTGCCATAGACCGCGAGCACAGGGCTGTGAAGGCAAATGCACTGACCTGACCAGGTCTTGTGTGAACTGGTTTGAGGCTGCTATTAATAAAAATGCTTCTTTTTTTGATGACTACTAATAGGATACAAATTTGCCTTTAAAATTCTTGCATGTGTGCAGAGGAGTAGTTTTCCTGACTGTGGAAAAAAACTTACCTCTGCAACTGCGGGATTGGGTTATACCAGTACGCACTCTTTCAACATGGGTTTCACCAACTCTCTTAAGGCTTGTTAAGCCTCTTTAAAGGGATTAAGCTCATGCCCCTCTTGGGAAAGCGAGAGGGCACTTTTGTGATCACGATGCCAACAGGACCCAGGCTAAGGGCAGAAGCCAAAGCGGTTGAATTGGAAGTCTTTGCACCACCTCTGTATCATCTCTTACAGTTGCAAGTTGAGGAGTATAAATCATTGAGCTTTTCCTTTCATGGCTGGTCCCATCTCTTCCCTTCCAAATATTGCTAATGGATTTGAATTTTTTCCCCTCTGAACTTTTAGATTTGAAAACACTGGAGAGACATTCCTCAACCTCACAGCTGATGAGAAAATTAAAAATGTCATATTAAAACAGCTAACATTTCTGTTGGAGGTTATTTGTTTGCCAAAGCATACATTCCTCATTAAAAGAAATAGATAAAGCAAGGAGCCCAAAGTTTGTGGCAGCGCAGGTTGTGGGTAATTCTATGATTCTATGATAATGATGGCAAATTGGCTCAGGTAAGCACAGGGCAAGACTGCAGAGATGCGTCTTTTTGCTCTTGAAAATAACAGGCAAAGCACTGAAGCAAGGGAGAAAGTACAGAAGATCGTAAATTTGTCCTTTCTCAGTGTTCTTGTTTCAGCTTAATTGGACAAAAGGCTAGTTAGGTCTGCTATTATTGAAAAAACCACATATAAAATGTTTTTATGAAAAAAGAGTTTATGAATTCACTACCATCCTCTTGATTTTTCACTGGAACTAGAAGGACCCCAAAGCCTTTGCCCCCAGAAGCATAGCCATTTACTGTAAGACTAGTTTGGAAGCCCAAGCACAATCAAAGGGTAACACCTCAGCAAGACATGCTGGTGCATGAAAACACAGGCCCGCACTCCCATGGAAGAGCACAAATGAAAAGGTGATAAGGGAGAATGTAAGAGGAATGAGGGAAACAAACGAATCCATGCCTTAGGGAAGAAAACTGTTTCAGGCTGAGCTTAGCAGAAAAAAGGCAGCTACACTTATGAACTGCCAGGTATCTGCAGCTTGGCTTAAGATGGAGTTGTCGGCTCCAAATGGCAGATGGATGAGGACTTCCTCACAGCCTCCCTCATAATAAAGCTGAACTATTCCTGGCCAGGAGCAGGCATGGGAGCTAGAGGAGAGATGCTTTAGCAGCTTGCAAACCTGAACTCAAAACCCACTTTATCCTACACACTCTGTTTTCCACCGCAATCTGCCTTTTCCTCCCTGACATTGGTGCCCATAAATATCCAACATGCTAGGTAGGACCCTGCAAACCTCCAGACGCTGGTTTAGCAAAGAGAGTAAGTGCCTGTGCAGCCTTTTGCAAGGCAGGAGGGGGGTCACATAGAATTAAATTGATCTGGCTCACGGTCAGCAAAATAAAAATTTTGTTGCTTTTAAAAATCAAATCCCACATGACTTACAGGAAATGGTGATGTGGCATCTCTTCTTTCCTACCCATGGAGAAGGAAAGAAGAACAGGTCACAGGCCTTTTGCAGGTATAGCAGATGGTAAATTTAACAAAAGAAGGAGATCATAGTGATGGTGGCCAGAGAAACAGAGCTCCTCATCATTAAAGCTAGGCGATGAGCTTTCATCAGGTATTTTACATTCTGAAAAGTAGAATTTCAGGGGATTGAACTATCTGAAAATGTTTAAATAGGAAAGAAACTTCAAACAGAATTTTAAAGAAAAGTCACAGATATCTGAGAAGCAGTGGATTTCATGCCATACTTGAGAAAAACCCCACCAACAACCAAATCAGTGTATGGTAAAGTGTGGGAATGCAGAGCTGATGCACACCTTACCTAATCCTCTTTTTGGATCCTCACATTTCTGTGCAGCTTTTATGGATAGCTCATATATCTTCGAAGTATGATGACATGGACTGTTCAAACAACTGCTCAGGGTTGTAGGCTCTGGGGAATTCCCCTAGTCTGACATATACTGCTACAAACCATACAATATACAGACCTTGGGAGAAGGGTTTATGCCACAGCCTTTGCTTTGGGCATGCTTGTGTCTGGTACCATACTTCATCTACCCGGGATGTTTCAGAGGAGCTTCACAGGCCATTTGGAGCTTGTATCAGTCATGTAGATGACAGCAATTCTTTTAAAAGGAAGGATCCAAAAAAGTGTTGATTTTGACAGTACTAACAAATACATACATAAATATGTACATACATGAAAAAAAATATTCTGACATTATCTATTGGGTTGATCAAGCTGTTCCATACTGTTCCCTCTTTATTTGCCTGCATTTGTATCATAATGTTTACTATAGCACAAAATCAAAGTAATTCCACACACAGAGCCTTGCTGAGTAGTTGA
Source organism: Falco cherrug (assembly GCF_023634085.1). Lineage (NCBI taxonomy): Eukaryota > Metazoa > Chordata > Aves > Falconiformes > Falconidae > Falco > Falco cherrug. The sequence continues at coordinate 75,209,310 of NC_073698.1, read as the reverse complement.
GAACCCAACAAGAAATGAGAACATGTAGTCTCAAAAAGACTAAAACGTCCATCTGACACTGCTGGGATTTCCCCCCCGCGCCCCCCCCCCGAAGCAAAACTGCAGCAAAATCATCTTGACTAATTTCTGTCACTAGAGTGGTACTTGTCAGTTCAGCCATTTCATCCTATCAGATGCATGATTCAGCATGTTAATAAGAACTTCTGGTGACAAGGCACAAATTCACAATCTCCTGTGAGACCAAAGGACATAACGTGTTTTGTAAGGGTCTACAGCTCAATGGCATATACGTATTGTGCACTGGAAAACACTTGTTGCATTGGTCTGAAGCAGATCCAAGTTTCAGAAGTGTTGACAGGCTCATCCTCGCACAGGCTCTTCAGACAGCCTTGCAGCAGGAACTGCACAGTCACCCTGCGGGTGGTCTTGAAGTCCACAGGATAGCTGCATTTCTGTGTTCTGTAGCAGGATATATTATTGCTGGGGGCATGCTGACAGTGTAAATATGTCTGCCAGCTTCTGTTTCTTTCATAAGAAATACATCATTTTTATTCTTCATGTTTACCAACCAGGAACCTATGAAAATCAGAGCTGTTATCCTGTCAGTTTGGAGCAGAGTTGGTAAAATTAACAGCAATGAAAGAAGTGTCTATGTGGCTTTCTTTTAGGCACAAAAATCAGAAGTTAGAAAGTGCTGGTTCTGCTAAACTAGATAACTTGTCTGTTATTTCCAAAATAATACTACTTTAGAAAAAAAACAGGCATTGGTTAATGGGCTATATTCACAGGCTGAGAAGCAACAAGAGCAAGAAAATCCCTGAGAAATGTTGACTGAAAGTTAGTCCATACATTCCTCTACAGGGAACAGACTGTTCTTCAGCGACATGTGTTTATGGGCAGTCAGGAAACAGTGTTTTTCAGATAGTGTCTAATTATTCTCATGATCCAGAACTGAAGGTAAAATCTTCCTCCCAGAAAAGACAGTGAAAGTTTTTGTAGGAGGCAGGACTTTTTCCTGAATAATTTTAGCATAATTTCTTCTTACCTTGTTTCCCTTCCTATTGACAACACTGGATCAACCTTGCTGTCTTCTCAAGTCTGCATGGGGCTCAGATGTGACCCTGTGGTTGAGACCTTGTAGACCCTTATAAAACACATTATGTCCTTTGGCCTCACAGGTGATTGTGAGTTTGTACTCTGCAAGCAGAATTTCTTAATAACACACTTAATCATGCATCTGATATGATAAAATGGCTGAATCAACAAGTCCTACTCTAACGACAAAAATCAATCAAGATGGTTTTGCTGCAGTTTTGCTTCAGGGGAGGGGAAATCCCAGCAGTGTCAGATGTCCCCTCTCTCCACTGCAGGGTCCTTGTTGCCTTATCTGGTGGGACAACACCGGCTGGTAGTCTCCAAGTCTAGCTGTTATCTGTACTCTGTTGTCCCTTTTTGTCTCCAGGGTTTGACACACAGACAGTTGCTCGTCTTTTTATTAACTGTTTCTTTTGCCATTGATCTAATATTCACCCTGATCACTTCCATGGGGCACGTCACTGTGTCCTTCCATAAGGGCCTCCCATAGCTCTTGGGTAATTTTCTACCTCCTCCTTACACTGTGAAAAGCTTGACAGTTTTCACCTGCTTGTTGAAACAACACACTAGACAGAAATCTCCTAGACTGGAATATTTGAAGATTCCCCTGAAAATAGACTTTAACAACATCCCTTTTTTAAGTGACAGTTCTGGTTTTGAGCAGCTACATCCACCCTCCTACAGGAACAGGAAGAGTGGCCAAAGGCTTGCAAATGGAACATGAGTCTTCTGATTTATCCTTCACGTTTATCCCCAAGGTTCAACTTGTTTATGAACCATTTCCATCAACCCTGCAGTGTCCTAAGGGATCACTGTTCTTTTCTCCAGGTAAGGCAGTTCATGTTGGCTTACGCCCAGTGTGAAGAATTCCCCTGGAGTCCAAGGGAAAACTTTTTTCCAGGTGATCTTTAAGGTCTCAGTAAAGTAATGATTGACCTGTGTCAGGCACTTCTGGGGAGCCTGCACATCTCTTCTGTAACATTCACCAACACACACACACAAAAGGAGATTTAAGCACTGTTAGAAACACAGTTCATGATATATTTAGATAAACCCAGGAGTACTTTCAGCCATCTGAACTGTTCACGTCCCAGTTTCTCTGCTGTGTTTCTGAATTCCAGAAGAGGAGGGTTACCCCACTAACTGCATGTGCAAGAATTGCAAATGTACCCTCTTGGTTGTGTTTATGGGAGCTATGGCTCTGCTCACATAAGCCAGACAATACTGTATGGGGATCTGCAGACTTGCACTCAAGTCATCTAAAATACCATGCCTCTTTCCTGCACAGCTCTGGCAAACCAGTTTTCCTCAGAGATGGTTTTGACTAGAAACCGTACACAGGTAAAGCACGTTGTGTGGTCCAGCACTCACTTGGGACTGGAAACGTGACCTGGACATCCAGATGTTGCTGCTGGAGAGGAGGTGTGGGCTTCTTGGATGGGGGCACACATGGGTGGATGCTACTTGTCATGACAAGTTTGGTTACTAATGGTGTCCTGTGAATAACAGCTGGGAGGACCTGCAAGGGGTGCCTGAAAGACCTAGGAAGTTCTTCCTGAGCTTTTTCTCACCTCCAGGTAGAGGAAAACCAGAGGAGAATTGGCACCAAGGACTTTGCTGTTATACCAGAGCAGACCATCATTACTTGCCAGCAGCTCCAGGGGTTCAGTCAGTGGCATAAGTGGCTCTGTTTTGTTGTGTGGCACATTTTGGGCAGAGTTAAAACAGGCAATGCTGGGGGGAAACAGCTTTGTGACCCGAGGCCCTTTTTGCACTGTCAAGACAACAGCCAGGGCAAGGGGGTGCCTTTAGGCCACGTTCCTCTTTTACACCTGTGGGCAGGATGGCAAAATCTGTCCTGAAGTGCTGCAGTCTCAAATGGACATTTCCAGGTTTCCTGCTCACTGGGTTTTTTTTAATACCACCACCACAGTGGGCATCTGGAAATGTCAGTTTAAATCAGCCAGTTCCTATGTTTGCTTCAGTGATTTATTCTGTTTGCAGCAGCGTATTGCACCTGACAGGCAGAGAGCACGTGGGGACCCCCATTCCCTCACTGTGCACCCCGTGTGCCTCTCAGACACCTCCATGTCCAGGTATGGGCTGCATCACTCCACTTACCTGAACTGAGAAATGTCTTAACAAAAAATGTAAAAAGTCTCTGTCCCACCTCAGGGGCAGTTCTATTCTCAGCATCGCTTTCCCCAGTCCCTCCTTCTTTCTGCCTTCCTGGGGATGCTGGATGTAGCGGTCTCGCAGTTGGCACGCCAGATGAGACGACACTGCCTCCAGCCTCTGACCTGATGCTTACCGCAGGTGAAAAGATCATTCAAAAAAAAAAAAATCTATATGGTTAGGTGCTGCTGTCGCTCATCCTCAGAAATCTTCCCACTTATTTATGCTAGCAGTTGCTGATCTATATGGACACCCATTTTGAAGATAGTAACTTTATTCTAATAGGTAATTCTATGCCTTCTTGCTCCTGCAAAACAGGCTGAGCTATTTCTAAGGTCATGGCCCAGATCTGTGTCTCTACAATGAACTTTGACTGGGGTCATGCATTTAGTTTTCAGTGTGTCTGCAGCTGAATGGACATTACACTGACCCCTGCTAAAGAAGCCAGTGCTGAAAATGATGCTTTCAATAATTAATAGTAACTTGTTCTGATCCTCAGGCTGTCCAGTTAAGATAGCAGATGTCCGGAGCAGCTAGGGCAGATGGCCTTGAGCCTTGTCCTGCTTACCAGTTGGATGTCACGAAGTATAAGGACTCTTGTTTGAATGTGCTTTCAGTTTCTCTTTTTTGCACAAAATAAAATTATCAAGCTGATAATTATTCTTCCAATCCCTGTACCTAGGGAGAAGGAATAGACAAACTCCACTATATTTAGATCTGATTTGGAAGAAGGCCTGCAGTGGCAGCATTATGTGAAGCCCAGGAACTAAAATATGGGTCATGATAACATCGTAACATACAGAAAACAAATATTCCCAAACACATTAAGTCCAGTGGGATAGAGAAGTAAACTGGCATTCTTGCCTCATTCTACCTGGAGAGGGGAAGAGAAAGGAAGCATCTCCAATTAGCAATGCTCCCCAAGGCATTTCCTTCTTCAGTCTTGTTTTCAGTTACAAATTTAAAAGATCATTAAAAACTTAGGGGTTATTTTTCCTTTATAATTTCGTTTCCATCAGAACAGTTACTGAAAATGAGAACAGAAGAAAGCATGGTGTTTTGTTCCTATCTAAAAAAAAAAATATTTGTGAGCCTTTTCTTGGAAAAGCTGTCAGATTCCCTTTTTTAGAGGCAGTGTATTTTAGACCTAGCAGCTGATTAGCCTTTTCATTAATGTGAAAATACACCCCATCGGTCAAATCGCAGCCTTTCAGAAAAGAATAGCTTGCATATGCTTAACCAGACTTGTTAGGTTTTAGCCAGTGACATCCCTGACAAAGATGAGGGCAGGCTTCAACACCAAACCAAGCCTGAGTCCTCCTGAGACTAACTTCGGGCAGTACTAGGAGAGCAGAGGACATATGTCCCCTGAGGACCTCCCCACTGAGAGCTCACCTAACCTTAGGATGAAAACCTCAGAGAACTCTGCTTCTCGTTTTCCAGGAGGCCATTTCACCTGCTATTATTTGCTGCATTATTTCTGAAAATCCGAGTTAAGCTTTGCTTATCTAAATGCCTTTGCTGTCCAGATAACAAGTGATGCACAATGATGAGCCTGCTCCTCTCCACCCATGTCCCCCTACAGCCTGCCCTGGCTAGGGGTGGAGTTGTCCTGAGGGCTGCCCTGGCTCTCTCACAGTGGGAGTATCTCCCTAGCTAGCACAGATGCCAGCTAGCTGCGGTGATTTTACAAGTCTGGAAATATGAAACATGACTTTTTCTTTCTTTTTCAAAAGTTAGCGAGAACTCATTATGCACATCCGCATGACCCTTGTTAAACTACATGGAAACGAAGATTAACCAGCAAAAGAATGTACAGCTGGGAAAAGAATAGAGTTTAATATCATTACACGCATCTGGTTTGCAGGAAAATTAAGACAAGGCCAGAAGCCCTCAATAAGGCTAGATATTATAAACATACAGGCAGGAGATTATAAGCATACCAAAAACCAGTCCGCATAAAGTGATTTGTCATGGGCACATTATAAGGTACTACCGTGCCCTTCCCTTTACAAGATGGCTTAGAGTCTCACGAATGAACAAGGAGCACCAAGCTCCCCGGACACAGAAGTTAAAGGCAACAAGATTTACTACACCCATTCAGCCCTGGACCCACAAAGGAGCCAGCTTTCATTATTTTCAAGGCGGCTTATGGTACTAAATATGTCAAAGCTGTCTTCCTCACTTTTGAGTGCCTGCCATTGTTGCTATTGAAAGCCACCAGAGTGGTGTCAGCCTCACCCCCATGGCTCTGGCCATCCACATGAAGCCCACGCTGGCTGCAGATGGCAACCAGCAGCGCACTGTCCCGTGAGCAACAAAGGGCTGGGAGAGTTATGAGGTGGCCACTTAACTCGATTAATGCTCTCCCTCCACTTGTAGGTAGACATCACAAACTTACTGCCTGTTTCTGCCTGCTCAGCATATTGCTTGGAGAAGCTGTGCTCCTCCATCCTTGCTCCTTGGTCTTGTCTTCCCCTAGTCTGGGGTCAGGTCCTGCCTCCTATTTCCTACCATAAGGTACTGGAGCAGGTCACCTGGAGAAATAGTGGAGCCTTCCCCTTCAGGAGGTTTCAAGGAAAGATTACACAAACCTTTGCATATGATGGATTTTGGAGGGAGAGACATAGGACAAGTAAATTGATCTGTCTGGACCACACCTTGCCCTGTAAGTCCATGCCTGCTCTGATCACTCTCATGGGGATGCTTTAACATGTCCTTACAAGCCTTGCAGTAGCTGCCGAGGTCACTGGCTCCCAGGACTGCTGCAACTGCTGCCTCACTGCTGCCTGTGTCAGTAGGAAATGGAGTTTTTTAGTTGTGGTTTAACCTCAGCCAGCAACTAAGCACCACGCAGCTGCTCGCTCACTCCCACCTGGTGATGGGGGAGAACTGGAAAAGTAACAAAACTTGTGGGTTGAGATAAAGACAGTTTAATAGGTAAAGCAGAAGCCATGCGTGAAAGCAAAGCAAAAGGAATTCATTCACCGCTTCCCATCAGCAGGCAGGCGTTGAGCCATCTCCAGGAAAGCTGGGCTCCATCATGCATAACCCTTACTTGGGAAGACAAACACCATAAGTGCGAATATGTCCTCCCCTTCCTTCTTCTTCTTCCCCCAGGTATTATTGCTGAGCACAACATCATATGGTTTGGAATATCCCTTTGGTCAGCTGGGGTCAGCTGTCCTGGCTGTGTCCCCTCCCAGCTTCTAGTGCACCCCCAGACCACTCGCTGGCAGGGCGGGTTGAGAAGCAGAAAAGGCCTTGGTTCTGTGCAAGCACTGCTCAGCAATGGCTAGAACATGCCTGTGTTATCAAGACTGTTTTCGGTACAAATCCAGAACACAGCCCATTACTAGCTACTCTGATGAAAATTAACTCTATCCCAGCCAAAACCAGCATGCCCGTGCACCTCAAAACCAGTGCTGATCAAATCCCCACCTGCTTTTCATGGAGGACAGCAACTCTTTAGAGGGGTTGTCTGCAGGGTTTACACAAGTGGCCAGAGCATTCTGGAGGCTCAATCCTTCATGACCCTGCTAGCAACAAAAGCCCCATGCTCTCCTAAGGGTCCTCAAGGCTAAGCACCAGTTGGGGACCCAGCCTGATGTTTTGCGAAGGCTCCTCGGGATCCTCATTCAGGCAGACCCAGAAAGCATGCCAAAAGCACTTAGAGGAGAAAATAAATGAAGCTTACCTGGGCACACAACACAGTGCTGTGCTGGGGATGCTCATGCTTGTTCCAGGGATGCTGGCTGGAGGGTGTGTGTGATGCTGTGAAGTGGCTGCAGAAATACTGTCCTGACCCTCAGAAGCAGAAGTGACATCCAGCTGTGCTGGCAGGACAGTGCTGCCTCTTCCTCCTGGCCTCTTCTGGGTGATGTCGGCAAGACTAGCACAGGAGAAAGCCACTGCAGACTCCCAAGTGGCTACAATGACAGGCCAACATTTGGTGAAAGAGCATCAAGGAGAAGAAGCAAGAGAGGCTGAAAAGCAGACTGTGTTACGAGCTTGGTCAGAGGGTGCTTGTTTCTACCTCCAAAGAGGTCTTAAAAGGAAGATCTCATCTGCTCTGCACTGGCATTGAAGGCACTGTGGCTCCTGACTGCAGGGCTGCGTTCTGGTGCAGCTCCAGCTCATGATGCCCCTGGCTCCTGGCTGACTGCTGTTTCCTCTCCCATATCTCAGTTGGGTCTGACAGGTAAGATTTGTGAATTATTTTGACCAGTCCTTTCAGAGAAGATAAAATGCCAAGGAAAAAACTGCAATTCAATTATACAACGTTATGGTTTTCATATCAGAACTATTTATCCATAGCTGCTTGTGTGTGGTTCACAACAGTTACTCTTGAAAGTCTACCATTTGGGAGAAAATTTTGTTTTAATACCACTGATTCAGTCCCTACTATTTGCAAAGAACAATTAATTTCTGTCATGCGGTGTTGAAGCATTGCCAAGAAAAACCTAGATCTGATAGCAGAGCTGAGTTCTGTTTTTTATAGTCTCTATGTACCAGATCAGTACTTTGCTGCTGCAACTAACCCTGAGTATGTCAGTGGCCAGACTCCCAGTATGTACCTTTAATTCGATCATTCAAGACCTAAAAGAAGCCAAATTCCGATGTGCTTTGTTTCAGATGGGGAGGTTGGCAGTACCGGTGTGTGGTTACAATGGAAGCTAGGCCTGCTGTAAAGTTCCTTTTTCTTGTAATATTTTTACTACTCCAAAGTTTCTTCTTTGAGGAAAGTATGTTGCCAGTTTGCTTGAATCTTTGATGTGTTAAAACGTCTTTCTTAGAAACTGGGGATCTCCTTAAGGCTTTTGGCCCTGGTGATTTTTTAATTTTTGTCCAGGTCTCCCAAAGTCATTGTTTCCAATAAAAGTCACCCTCGCAGTGGCCAGGCTGTTTAATACTGCTAATCATAGGGCTGTGCTATAAGGAGTTCTTAATAGGGAAAAAAAAAAAAAAAGAAACCTGCACTATGTTCAGCAATTTCATCCCTTGCTGAGATGGCCTGGCAAGTGGCTCTTATGCTGGGATGCTGAGCTATACCGGAGGATAAAACCATCAAAGGCAGGGACGCCAAGGGGAGCACAGACACAATCAGCTCTCCAATTTCCAGCCGTCCAGGCTTCTCAGTTAAGGCAAGTGATTGCCTCCAACAGATCCTCTGCAGAGCTGCCAGGTTATTAGGAGCTGCTCAAGGGAGAGGGAGCACAGAAGGTGCTCCCAGCGGCTGAAACCTCACCTGCTGCCCTGCAGCCGCAGCCCAGCTCAGCTCGGGAACGTTTTCCTTGAGGCTGGTGGAAGAGAAAGTGAATCTGAGTTTCTCTGTGGCTGCCGTTCGGTGCCCATGTCTGAGTGAGTCATCATGCTCACCATTTGGTTTTGCAACCCTGCTCTTCCCTCCCTTTGGCCAGCCTTTGGTCAACACCTCTGTGCAAGGATTTCTCTCAGGCCACCTTCCTCCTGCCCTTTCCTTTACCGTCCTGCAGGCAGGTCTGTGCTTAGAGACAGGAAATGTTTGTGGATGCTGTCTGATCTTTTCATGGGACTGTCCAGATACATCATAGGGGAGACGACATGTAAAAATAAATGGCTTTTAGTATTACCTTCAGTAGCACAAAAAAACCACCGGAAGGCAAATCCAGGAGAAGTGGGGAAAAGCTGGAGTCCAACAGGGGTATTTGAGATAGCAAGTCCAGTAACAGAGAAGTGATGGTGAACACTCAGTTGTCAAGATTTCCCTTCCTGGTTATAATTCTTAGTGCATGGTAGCACATAGTCAGGACATGGTTATACCAGGACATATATGGACACACAGCCACAGTGTCCCCATTTCAAAGGGCTTGAGTCAAGTCAGTAAGATGGGCAACTCACCCTGGCAAGGAGAGGGGCTGCATGAGTGAGCAGCAAAGTCCCATGTGGGGTAAACCAGGCATGAGTGGGACAGCAGGAGGAGAAGGGGCTGCAGTGTCTGCCAGAGCATCCGCTGAGCAGGTGGAGTGGGGAGCCTGGGCTTGGTCACCTGATGGTCTCAAGGAGAGATCTGAGTCATGCTGGGCTCTGATAGTAAATGAATTTTCCATTCAGAAGCTGAATGGAAAAATAACCTAACACAGTTGATAAATAATTTTTGTCTTATTCGGAAAAATAGATTAAAAAATGCACCCAGTAAGCTAAGTGTGGGAGACCTGGTGTCTACAGTCCTCTCCTCATGCAGGAAAGTATGATCTCAAAGTTCCTTGGTGTGTGTACGGGGGGGCCTCACTTGGGTGAGTGCTGCAGCCACTGTGGCTCCTGAGTAAACCTGGAAGCAGCTCTTCCTCCTGTGATGAATCTGAGCTTTCTGGTTTTGTACTTGTTTTTAAACTTGGGCAAAAGAGGTGAAGCCAGGCCAGAGGAGCGGCTTAGGTTACCCCAACCTCTTGTACCTTCTGGTGTCATTTCTACTTGGCAAAATCTAACCCAGGTCTAACTGGAAAACTTTATCTGAGATGGGAACATTGGTCTTACCTCGCTGCTACTCATTCACCCCCGCTGTGGTGCCTGACTGTGGTGGGTTCTGAGGGAGGCAGAGTCCCTGTCCCATGGAGCAGGTGATCTGAGCATGGTCAACTCCACAAGAAGAAATGTTGCTTCCCCTCCCTTTCCCTGGGGGTCGGAGGAGCAGAGGCAGTGCCTTGGTGTAAATGAGGACAGGAGAGGGTTTTCCTCAGGGCTCCCCTTGCCGCTGGGAGGGGGGTAAAGAAGAGGTGGAGATGGTGCTGGGGGAGGGGGCCATCACTGACTTCAGTGATGGGGATAGCTCTTCAAATGCCTCAGACTGAAAGCTGAACACATCAACACAGCAAATTGAAAGGAGACGCTTAAATACGACGGGATGTGAGGCATTCTCACTGTTGAACACGGGACATCTAACCTTGGCTCCCTGCACAGCCCGTGGAGAGAGGGGGGATCCTTCGGTGAGTTATTCAGGGCTTTCCAAGGGAAAATGAACCCTCTCACTGAGGGGCACATGTTGCAGGTGACCTAGGTGCTTTCTGCCAGGCTTCCTCCCAGGTGTCCATGCTGGAGATGGAGGTGGTGGTGCACACTGCCTTTACAGTGCCACAGACACTGCCTTTAACACCTTGCTTCTTTCCACTTAAATTAGTGCCTGGATGCAGTGAGGCTCCCTCAGGGAACATGGGTTTGACCGCTGAAGATGGAAAACAGGGTTCTGGCAGACACCAGCGGAGGGGAGGTAAGCAGCAGCAGCTCTTGCTGCATGGGCAGCACAGCTGCAGGTGCCCAGCCACCGCCCTAGCACGGTGACTGCAAACTCCCAGTGATGTCTTCCCAACCAGATCACCCTCTTCACCAACACAGGTGGGTCCAGTTCATCCAAAACGAGACCCTACCAGCCAGACAGTCTGTTGCATGGCTGCTGACCTGCTCACTGTCCCGAGAAAGTCCTTTTGCAACCGCTCTCGCCTGGCTGCTGTAGGGCAGCTGGGAGGGTGGGCTCAAGCAAACACATGTTGAAGCCCCCAGACCTGAGCAGCAACAAAAAGCCCTTCCCTCTGCATGCCAAGAGGCTGCCCCAGCCCCTGTTAGGGAAATGGGAGGAGGGGGGGTGTCCTGTTTTGCTTCCAGTGGCCCTGTGCATATTGGCCCCCAGCTCCACGCCCTGTTGTGCGTGTCTATCAGGTCTAAATGTTATTAAGCAAGGACAAAACCTGCAGGTAAGCCTCTCTCCGGGCCACAATGGCAGTGTGGAGAAAAGCCCGGCTCCCGCTGGGCATGACACGGCCCCCTGGGGAGGGGGATGACCAGGGTCAGCGGTGGGGACGCAGGCGCTCGCAGCCCGGCATTTGCCCCATTCAGCGCCGGCGGTCATTGTTGCTTCCCACTGACCAGCTGCCTGCGATCCCCCGACCGAAAGCAAAACGAGTAACACAGCCCCCATTCAGCAGAGATTAAATGCCTGAAATGAGCCACACCTCTGAACAATTGCTTCCTCCAGGAGGACCAGCATTCAATAGCCAGGGAGCCCATTGATCCCCGCCATAAAGGAGGTAGGGGCCTGCAGGAACACGGTTTCACATCACCCCTCGCACCAGCTCTCAGAGCCTCCCTCCTCCGGCTGCCTGCTTTGCCCACATCGCCCCTCGGCCGTGTTTGCCTCCCCGGCAGCAGGCAGCAGTCTTAAAAAGCTCTCACATTCGTCATGCAAGGCATCGTATCCCTTGCTGATCGCATTAGGACCATCATCTTACAACTCTCCCTCTCTGACAATTAGTTACTATCATTCACACTGTGCAATCAGCTGTTAAATCCTCATTTATGTTAATTTGAATGTGAATGTGCTGCTCAGCAAAATGTTAGATTGCCATGTTTACAAATATACTACAGGTATTTAGAAATTTAGATGATACAAAACATACTGCTTAAGCTACTTGTGATGTCAGTTTAAATAACTTAAGCCTATTTATCAGTTATTTAGCTATTCTTTGCACATACTACTGTTTTTCTTCATGCCACCCCTTGTCACAAAAGTGAAAACACGCTTGCTTTTTTAAAAAATACATATATAATCTAATAACTGGTAATCTCAATGATAGAATTTAATTACATGTAACCTCTACATGGGTAGCACGATTTATCCGAAACACGTTTTTCTAATCCATGAAAGCATCCTGTAAAGCTGGTGCATTTAGAAATAAAGAGGAAAATAACCTCTTTGGCTTAGTGCTAGTAGAAGCTCTATCTTAGAGAATGTGATATGTCCATGTGAAGTGATTTTCCCAAAGCTATTACAGTATAATAAGCTCAAGAATTAGTTTCAAGTTAAAGTTTATCTCATTATGTGCTCTGACCTGGATGCATCTCACACTTCCCATCAAAAGCTGATTTCTTCTAATGGTTTTTCTTCAATGCAGTCAGCAGGGTGAGGCCACTTAGCTGCACAAAACCTGACCATGACACAGAAACTCCTCCCCTGGCCCTTGCTGGGAGTGAGTTCAGAGGAGGTCCCACCTTCCCCTACATGGAAAGCAGGCAGGCTCTCCTTCAGGTAAACCATTCCCTTTTCATCCAGAGCATGGAGGTCAAAGCCACCCTGATTTCCTGGCCAAGGGATTTTGGTGGGTCCAGCTGTCCAGGCACACTCATGTTTGTGTCACACCAAAATGGGAAGTGGAATGAGACCAACCTGCTCGTAATCCTTTTTGGGAAAACAAGTTGTATGGAATTAATGAGCAGAAGGAATTGCGTCTCACACTAGAAACCCTGTTAACTTTCAATAAAGCTGTAGATTACTTACCAGGTCCTACTCAGCAATTGCACGTTGGCTGCTTCTGCCTCCCTTTGTCCCTAGATAAACAGCAAACAGCAAGTCCCAGCCTTGCCGTTAATTTTGATTGCTAACTAAATCATCACAGCAGCAGAGTTAGTCTAGCCCTGGCACCCTTGAGTCATGGGTGCTATCTGCCACTATCAGTCCCCCAGCCCCAAAGCCATCCTGAAGCCTCTATCCCTGAGAAGACAGCAATGCGTGAAATTCCCATAGGTAATTGCCTAAAACAGAAGTGTTTTTGAAGTCAAGGAAGCTGCATGCTTGCAGTTTTGGGGATGGCTGACACTCTTTGTAGCAGTACACATGTAAGCATGGCAGGACTTTGCAGGCAGCACAGGAGGTTTAATTGCCAAGCATATAATTTGTGTCTTACCTCTCCCCTACCCAAACACATCTCATCTAGAAGAAAAGGAAGCTTCATCTAGAAGAAAAGGGAGATGCTAAGCAGGAGAATAAATAGCATGCGCAGAGTTGGATGCGACAACACATCCAATGGACCAAGTATGTGGTCCTGAGGCACAGCAGCTTCACAGAAGCTGCAGGTGAGCATGGTAGGAAGTGCTACGACAGTACCATAGGAGCAGATGCTGCTTTGCTGGAGCTGCAGATGCTGCGGGCACACAAGTCAGCTTCGAGTTCACAGCTGACTTGCATGCCCACGACATTCACAACTCCATCGAGGCAGCATCCACTCCACCCTGGTGATGAGGAAGCTCCACGGCCACCGCAGCAAATTTTCCCCCAGTGGATGTGGGGCAGCAGAAGGGTGCATTTGTAGAGTAGTTTGCTTTATTGGTCTTCGCCACTATTTGGGTATGTGTGTGTGTTTCTTTTTTCACCTGCAAAAAAGAGAAAAAGAAAAGTCAGGTCATTCTTCTGGTGACTTGTGATTGAGCGAGGTAGGGAGGTTTGGGCTTCCCTGGAGCTGTAGGCACCTGTGAAGGGTGGAAGCTTCCCGCAGGCTCAGGTCTACATTTGCATCTCCAAGGTTTCTTAGCAGACACTAGCGCCTGCAGGAAGGACCCAGGCCCAGCAAAGCAAAGGCATGGCATAGCAGAGAGTTACCAGACAGGACAGGTGTTGGACAGGAGGGTGAAGATAAGAAAAACCTCAGGACTTCAGGCCAGAGCCCTCTGAAGCAGAGCAGGGGATGGTGGAAGTCATGCGGGTGGCCTGGGACCCATGCTTTTGGGTCAGGAGTTTTTCCTTCAGCCAACCTCTTTTTGCCTTTGCAAACTGGTCTGCAGTGTGACTGCCGTCTAAAATTGAGAATAATCTATTGATTGCTCCCAGAAGCTGGGATCATCCCATGCCTGAGCCATCATGAGTGCAAAGGCAGCATCCGGGAGGCTGGAGGACAAGCAACTGCACCGCTGAGAGCCCCAGAGCAGTGTAAAGTCTGCTATCATCTGCTGTCTCCATCCTTCTTGGCCCCAGCCCCAAGGTAAATAAAACCAGCAGTACTCTCTTTACAATTATTCACCTCATTAGCAGGCTGTGTTTCAGTTCTGGCTCTGGAGGTGCCCATGAAGTGCTAAGACCTTCCAGTGTCTAACAGAGCATGAAACGTGCAGATTGCCTACTGCCCGTACCGCTGCCTCCAAACCCATGGGTCAACCTGAAGAGGCGTTCCATTTCTATAATAAGAATTGGCTTTGATTTTTAATATTTCAAATATATTTCATGTCCTCTTGGCAGAGCCCACCTTCATTTCTCCTTAGTAAGAGCCGTGATTGCCAGGTGACTGTGTCACATGAAGTTACTTTCTGTCAGGGAATCCCTCCTTCATAGAATCCCTCTGCCAGATTCTCAGCCCAACAAATGGCACTTTTTGTGAAAGCACTGCAAAAAAAATATTTGTTATGTTTATTCAAAAGTAGAGCGGTCTCCAAGGAAAAAAATAACTTTTTTTAAAGATGAAAAGTCAGTCGTTCAGACAATCTTCAAAGTCCTCGACTTAATCCGCGGGGGACTCAATTTTGCTTTTCTCAGTGCAGATTTCTTCCCCTCTTGTTCACACACCTTGAGACAAAGGCTATAGTTAAGACGGAGAAGGGGGAGGGAAGAGGGGTTTTTTTTGTGCGGGATGCGTAGCAAATTTATTCTAGAGACTGCCTGAAATAGGCTTCAGAAAATGGATAGAGTGTCTTCTGGAAGAAAAGGCCCCTAAGTAAACTCCACTGCCATTCAGAAGATTTGCTCTGGCACTTAACAAGTGGAGCAGGAAGAAAGAAAAATCTGTTGTCAGGTTTGGGGTGTTTATCAGCTACCCTCTAGACACTTGACCTGATGCTGGGGACCCCCTAATCCGCTGATCTGCATGCGGCGAGCCTTGCAGGATTCAGGCCCACGGCCGCCGCTGCAATGGGCTGGAGCACTTGTCCTAATGCGCTGATCCCGCGGCACATTGTGTGCCACTCACCTTCTCCCGCCTCCCGCCTCCCCCCACGCCGCTCCCCCCAAATTTAATTCTACTCACAAATTGTGAAATAAGTTGTTTGGGCTGGATTTGTCGAGTGAATTGTCCTCCTAATGAAACAGTCTGGTCATTATACAGTTGTCGAAGGAAGATTTAGCTCTCCCATACCCCAAGACTCATGCAGGTTAACGTTTTGCGACGGACGGTTGACAAAGGAATGAATAGCCCAACGCTGTCAAATCAGGCTTACAAACAGCTTGGCATACAAACAGTTACTGCTTGTGTGCATGTGGATTTAGGGTCTCTCTTAATGGCACAGATTTGTAAGTACAAATCGCTCGGTCTTCAAACTGTTTGCAAAGGGAAGAAAATGACCAAAAATTAGTTTGTTTTAGGAGTTGTTTCTTCCCCTCTCCACCATTAAATACAGAAAAAGAAAAGGTGGATTGGGGAAGCACCTAGTCCTGCATTTGATGAAGGGCAACCTGCTTGGGCAACCTGGTTTTGCCAGGAACCCCTGCGCTGCTTCTCCCCCTTTTCTTTCCAAAGCAGTAAGGAAGCTTGATGGAATTAATTCTCAAATCTTGGGGATTTGCAGCATTCATTTCAATGATTTTTAATACCTGCTGATTGAAACTGTTTGCAATATTTTTTTATATTTTTAATTGCATTAATCATTAACTATAATTATTTATATTTACGAACTCTTTTGTTCAGCAGCTGTGCATGAACTAGATGAAAACAGCTTGATTTTCATAAGGTAGGGTGACTTATTTTGCCTAATGAATTGAAGTAAGCAGAAATCCCAGAGCAAGGGTAGACTGGAAAATTTTTACCAGGTAATTTATCACCAGAGGGACACTTTAAATCTGAATCAGTTTTATTAAATCTGCCAGGCGTTTATTAAAGCTGGAGCAGGAATAATAGCTGTCTGCAATATCACATAATGACCATCATTCTGCAAAGCCCCGAAATAGCCAGCCGAATATGGTTTTCAAGTAACAAACAAGGATAATCTCAGGACGTGTTTGAAATAACTTGTGAGCACCGGCCTCATCCGACAACGGTTTTGCTTGCAAGGATATGGGTTGAAAACCCCCTTTCCCCACAGAAGTGCAGCGGGAGGGCTGGGGGTTACACTTGGATTTCCCACCGCAGCTCCTCACTCCCTCAAAATTTGGAGGAACTGGAAGCCGCATCCCTGGCGATGCACAGGGGCAAGTAGGTGCCTTGGCTGCTCCCCATCAGGTGTGCCCCAGGGATGACCCTGCAGTTGTAGTGCAATCCCCTCACGTCACCTTGTGAGGGTGTTACTGTGAGTTCATGGGACAACGGGGACAGCTTTTTTCCAACAGCCCTGGGAAACGGCTGTGAAAGCCGTGGAGGTGTTGGTATAAAACCTCAGCCACATCCCTGTTGCCCTGCTAGCTGAGGCTAGAGGCTGTGGTGCTCATTCCCACTCACAAGACCTGTACTGGTGTGGGATTTCAGGGCTATTGGCAAGATCTCCCCCTTTGATAAGGGTTTTATTTGCAGTGAATGTGATGACCCTCATTAAAAACAGGGGCGGGAGGGATGTGGTTCTCCCCTCTCCTGCTCACAGAGCCATCCATCCTGCCTGGCAGCCGCTGCCCCACTCGGCAGGGCACCTGAGATGGCAAAGGGATTTCTTCAGCTGAGACAACAGCCTCTGCTTTTACAGGAGAGCGATAAGGCAGAAGGGATACTTGGTGTACGCTGCAAGTCCATGCGCCTCTGGGCTGGCCAGAACCTATTTTCAGGCCACAAGGAATTTTTAGTTTGTTTATTCAAGTCGGTTTGAGGATGCTAAGCAGATAACAGCAGGCATCCTTCAGCCTGGGTCTGGAATCACACGGCGCATCTCCCACTGCATGTGCTGGGGAGCTGCCAGCTTGCTCTGCCGAGGCTCCCGGCCAACCTGAAGCCATGGGGCTGCCACAGTCTTGCAGCTGAAGCCTGTTACAGGGCAAAGACTTCCTTCTCTGGAGAAGCAGGTCTCCCTCTTCCCTGACTATAGAGGGAGCCTGGAGAATGTCTTCAGGCTGGGCACCTGCTTCAGATGGATGAAGGGAGGTGAGATAAATCTCATGCCCTGAAGTATCCTGAGGTGACTGCAAAGACCTGGGTTACAGCTGCTGCTGCTGCAGCTCTGGCAGAGGACAGAGACAAGGAAGTCTGTGCCTGAATCCGCTGAAATGGAGAAAGCACCTGTTCCCCAGCTCCCAACCAACATCACACCAGGAGGAAGAAGGACACAGAGCTGTACCTGTGGTAGCATCTGCAGCCCTGCTCTCCTGGCTCTTGCCTACCTGGCCACATCCCTGAGCCTGCAGCCAGCCCACCACCAAACATCGCTTATTTGAAAGCTGACATGGGTGTATCTGGACTGCACCACTGTGACTGCAGGGTAGAGGCATCCCAACGTGGACCAGCCATGTGGTGAGACACAGGGAACAAGATGGAAGTGTAGAGGAGGTGGAGTCCAAAATGAATACAGCAAAAAGATAAAAGACTGGAAAAAAGTTCAGTGATGCCCTTTGGTAAAAAACTGGAGGTGTGTGGGATTGCTGGAGTTTGAAGAGAGGTAGAAAAGGAGCTTTTGCATTTTGGAAAGGACAGAAGGCAACATCTGCATGGATGTCTGCTAGGGGAACTACAGATTTCGTGGAGTTGTCGTCCTGTTTTGGATGAAAGTATTTTAACAAAATGATAGTGTTATTGACAGCTATCAGTCTGTTGAAAAATCAAGAGGAATGCGCTTCAATAAACTATTGCAAACAAGTTCTGTTCCCCCACCTCTTAAAATCTTTGGTGGCAGTTGCAGTTATGTAGAATTTCTGAGAATCAGAGCACAGCATCTAAAACTGTCCTCCCTGACAATGAGCCCTCCCTTCCCCAGCTTCTATGCCCTTCAGAAAACACAGGACTGAGCTACTGGCCAGCCGAAAGAGCACATCTCAGCCTTCAGACACCTGGTCATCCTTTATCATACTGTGAAGGGTAGAGGTTTCACACGTCCCAGCTTTTGTAGAGACACTGAAGGGCAAATAGCATTGCGTAGGGTTTTTTTTTGCCTAGCATCACATCAATGAGAGGTGGCCAAGTTCACTTTGTGTGTGAGAGGGAACAGGGCACCAAAGCAGCCTGGTAACACAGAGTCATTGCAACATTTTGGAACAATTTTCCATGCTGATGTTGTTGAGCCTTTCATCTTTTAATTTAAAGTATTCACATCCTCTTGATGTAAATTACCTTCTTATTTGTAGGCTCCCTGAGATCACTAGGCATAAATACCAGCATATGTACTGTTTATCCACTGTACTACTAGAACAGTTGTGAACTGTGTTGCCATTAGAAATGGAAAGACAATACAGCCCAGTGTGGTTATGTTATGTTTATTAGTCTGAGGAAGAAGGGAAAACAGGAATTTTTATTCATCTGCAGCTAAAGGTCCATGCACAGGAGTTCAACTGTAAGATTTTTAAAATTCAAAACATAAGAATAAGCGGCACTTCATTGCAGAGTTGAAAGATAATTGTGCAATTAACTGTATGAGGTCAATAATGCCAGAGCTAGATGCTTCTGACAGATAGGGATAATCAATTCAGCCTCTGTATGAAAGGCTCGGAGGTAGCAATGGAAAAATAACATAGCACAAATGTTTCAGTGTTATAATGAACACCAGACAAATCATTATTGACTTTTTTTTTTTACTTATTTTAAGTGCTAGTGCACAAGTATCTTCTTTGATTAAATGTAACTTTAGAAGTTTGCTTTAAGTTCAGTGTCTGTCCTGATCTAAGCGAGGACATTAATTTAGAAATGTAGCAAAGCTTCTCATTGCAGTTTCAGTACACAGACACAGGTAACCACCATGAAAATTGCCAGCAATGATGTCCCATCTGGGTCTGTTGCAGAGCGGAAGGGGACCATATGAGCCCTCCTCATGTTAGCAGGCATTCAGACTTGGGTGCATCACCATTCTTTTAAAAATCTGGCCCTATGTGTACACAAGTCCGCGGCACCGGAGGCAGAATGAGCTCCAGAGCAGCCCTGGGCAGGGACTGGCGATCACAGATTCAGGAGGGGAAGAAACGTGGAGTCATGAGGCTACGGCCACAGACAGTGACATCTTTTTCCTGCTTACGTTTTTCTCTGTAATCAGACTGAGCTTCATGTCAACATGCCAGGCAGAGAGCTTTACAGCCTCTTATGTAAAGGCAAAAACGTGGACTAGAAGAACCGTCAGCCTTTGCCCGGACTTGGTATTTACCATTGAATGTCGTGACTTGCTTGTATTCACCCTGTTAAGCTGTTGTTGCAGTGGAGGGGTCCTTTCACAGCCTAAACTGTGACCTAAAAGCCTCCTGGGAGGATGCTAATGAACGACCTGAAACAACGTTGCTGTCGATGTCTGTGATGTGTCCCCTCTGTTTCCAAGTGGCATTGCCTTGTGGCTGCCTCAGCACTTGCCAACACCAGAGCCAAGCAGGTGTGAACTACCACAGGGCCAGCAGGGACAGTGACCGAAGTGACATGGTGACACTGGAGGAAAACAAAGCCCTTTCTATCCTCATGGTTAAAGCCTGATGTCACAGGTCTTACCGTGACCTCCTCTGTGCATCTTTCATGCCCTGGAGAAGTGGGAGAGGAGTAGCCTGACCGCCAGAGCAAGTGAAGGACAGTAGCATCCCCTCCACCTGCAGTGCTGCGATTTGGCCATTAAAACAAACATTGGCCTGCAAACCAACTCAGCTTCAAGTGATTAAAAGGATTAATTTGGTGATGCTGCAATCAGAGCAAGAGCACGTGATTCATTATTCATCAATTAGGGGTCTCATCCGCACACAGCTGATTAGGGTGCATCATTGCCTCAAATTAAGCATAAAAAAGATGTTTTAAAGCAACCATATGGTTCTACTTCAGAAGCAGTTAGCTTACAAATTGAGCACATTGACTAGTCATAACTATTGATGAATGAGGGAAGAGTGCACCAAATTTATTTAGAGAGTTTCCCCTCCACTTTTGCTGGTTTGTTGTTTTTTTTTTTTTTGTGATCTAACGAATAAGCAGAGTCAGCTTTAATTGCTGACTCGCTCTCAGATGTAAAAGAGAGCCTCCAAAAGACCCTTTTCCTCCTCCCTCCCTGCATCAGTCGCTGGAAAGAAAGGCCAGGGCAGATGATTTTTCTCCCTGGATTGAAGTCAAAACCTTGGCTTTCCTTTTTCTTTTCTCCCTGGTGCAAGGCTGAATTTAACCATTGTGCTGCAGCCAAGCAGGAGTGAGGATTTACACACTAGTCAAGGAGAGAGATTTCTTTGGCTGTGGTGGGGGTGGTTAGAGAGGGCTGGAGGGGTACTGTGGACCTGCCACCTGCAGTGGCCTCGCAGCTACAAGAGGAGGGAGTGGATGAAAATGGCAACACACAAACAGCTTCTTGGTGGAGAGTGGCCGGTGCGATTGCTGTGGTGGGACAGTTGGTGTGTCATGCAATTATGTCAAGAGAGATAATTGTAATGGCTCAGGAGAGCCCAGAACTTCTCTCTTGCAGGTTCACATAAATACATTTATAATTTGGGGGACATCACTTGCAGCCAGCTCAAGTCAAAGGGTTGAGTCCTGCTGGCTCCACCAGGTGCTTGATCAGCCCTTAGCCACCAATATAGCCAAGAAGTGCAAAAATATATGAGATGAGGCTCCTACCCAGCTTTCTAATCTCAGACTCTTAGGGTCAGAGGTGGTTTTCAAATTAGAAATACTAATACTTTCCTTCTTTCTGCGATAGTTTGCTATTTTCACTAAAATTCTGACCTGTTATTGTTCCTAAGGAACAACACAAATAAAGGAGGAGAGTCATTCTGAAGGTCAATTTTCAGGACAGAGACTTCATTTCTTATTTCTTGTTTGTACTTAGCTGAATAAAATGGCAGGGACTCAGTTTGTTTGCAGGCATTTGCCGCTCTTGTTTTGATGATTTTGTGTGTATTGCCAGGCTGCTTTGGGGCTGCAGTCACCAACCTGGAACCCAGGCTCATGTAAATGAAGCGTGGACAGAAAATGACATGCCATGTCAAGTTAATGTATAATCAGACTTATACTAAAAAGGTAAAAAACCTCACCCTTAAAATAAAGCCTTTTGAAATTTTTGAAACAAACTGCAGTGATGTGACCTTTGATATTTGCTTGTGTTTTGCTTTATGGAAGTTGTCAACATCCCAACTTTTTATTCTTGTTCAGAACTGTTCTTTATTTCAAAGTCAAGGCATGTCTGGCAGATAGGAATTTATCTGTGCTAGAAATGTTTCTTTATGGGATCCCCAAGAGCAGAATAAAACCCAGAATCCTTAAACAGTAGGCAAATGTTTTCCTCCTATCTACATGAAACACAGACTTATGTTGGTTTTGCAAATCAGAGTGGATCACATTTTCCTGTGCAATTTTCATTTCTTTTTGAATCCACCGTATACACTGCAATTAGTTGCTTCCTCCTGAAGCTT
This sequence comes from Falco cherrug, assembly GCF_023634085.1. NCBI lineage: Eukaryota > Metazoa > Chordata > Aves > Falconiformes > Falconidae > Falco > Falco cherrug. The sequence continues at coordinate 75,187,763 of NC_073698.1, read as the reverse complement.
TAAATAAAAGGTGGTTTCAAATAAAAAATGGCATCCATTAAATTTAATTAATTTCTCATGCAGCTGGCCTGGTAAAGGGACACCTGCTAATTGAGATCAGTTTCTAAACTGTAGATTATTGAGACTACTCTGGTTGGTACTGGGAAAGGCGTTAATATTTTTCCCTTGTACATGAGTGTTGTGGAAATTGCCATATGTAAAAGTTATTTCAGTCATTTTACGTGAAAACAGAGTTTGAGGAGAGGGTCTTACTGACAGCTCCCCAGCCAGGTCCCTGTGACCATCCCATGCAATGGGTACAGCGCAGGTGGCAGTGCGGGAGCTCAGTGGGAAGCCCTCCAAAAGGGAAAAAGTCCCCTGTTTTAGCATCCTCGTCCATCCCCTGGGATTGCCCATGATGCTCAGTCCCACTGGGGACTGGATTTTTAATATGGCTTCCTGACCTTTGGGAGTTAATGTTCAGCCACCAACCTTATTTTCACCAGACTACCAATTTTGGAGCCTGCTCGCCACCCCTACCAGACAAAACAATGCGAAAAAAGTGTGGCTTTCTCTCTCTCTCCATGTCCTCCTTTCACAGGCAACTGGATCTCCTCCTCACCCCAGTAAGCTCCATCTGGGAACCAGCTCGTTGAGGAAGGAGTTGAGTTGGCTGATCCCACCAGATCACAAAGTTGCTCTGGACACCAGCAACTTTGGCACTTCCAAAATGAGCTGAGTGCCTCTGTGGCTTTGTATTGTTATGTGTAGCTGCAGGGAGGGTAATATATTGAATTCATAGTACCAGGGGCTGTTTTTTCATTCAGTGCTCTGGTTGGGAAGACAAAGATATTAAATGAAGAAAGAAAATGGTACGTTTAGGACAGCATAAAAATATGTACAAGTTTAGGACAGCAACAATATAATGACGTTTGAACATAAGATGGCCAACTTGCTGCAATCTTTTGAATTTCCCCACTTTCACAGCTTGATTTTACAACCTTATCATTAATAATGGTGATACTGCCTCATTCCCTTGTTTTCATTTTACTGGTGAAGAGAAATAGGAGAAAGGCTGGGGAGAAAAAGATATTAAATCACTTTCATAGCATGTCTGTCTTTGGTATATTTTTCAGCCTTTACATCATTAAATTGTTACAGAAATTTTTAAGCTAACTATCAACACATACACACCACTGTAAACTGTGCATATCTCTCCATTTTTGTTTAAACAGTCTGGAGCTTGTAAGTATGAAGTAAGTTTTCCTTGATCTTGTATTGCTTCACAAGTAAGGGAAACAAAAAAAAGCAAGGCTGATCATAACCATGACTCTGCATGCAGCATTGCCATCCAAATATAAAGGAAAACTCTCCCCTTGTTTGCATAACTCAAAGAAGTTTTGAGCAGGCTTTCTTTAAGGTTTCCCAAAATGGCCTCTTCCAGCTGAGATCAAACAGGAATCTTTAGCCCAAGGAATTTCTCTGAAAAGCTTCTCAACAGGAAAGGGGGATCAGAGTGGAAACTACATCATTAGTTATTACTGTGTTTCCTACCGGCAACTGGATAATAAAAATACAGGACTGACTTTATTTGCAGGCATCACTCCACCACCTCCAGTCTGTGCTGATGTCCACAACAAACAGAAAGACAGAAGATGTCTTCTGCATTGTCCTTCTTCTTAAATACATGATTAGAAAGGGTCTGGCTTTTAGCTTTCAGTTCTTTTTACAAGTGTTTAAACACTCCAAAGCTCCTTCAGTAAAACTGACAAGATAGGGCAGGAAACTTTAATCTTCTCCAGACCAGCCACTGGAGAAGGAGCAGCACGCTAAGCTGGTCAGGGGGGTGATGTTGGGATAGAAGGTGGTTAAAGAAGTCAAGACAAAAATGCAGAAAAAATTTGAAAATGGAGTAAATTTATCTGCTCCCTTCTCTCCTCCTCCTCCTCCAAAGGGAGTATTCTGGCTTACTCTGCCTTTTTTTGTTTATTCATTTCAGATGGTCTGATGGCATCTGAAATAGATGGTCATCCTCCAACAGCTGTAATGAACTAAGAAAGCTCATTATTTAAACACTAATACTCTTTAGCACTGTGGTTTGCTGCTGTTTAAGTCATGCTTCAATATAAAAACTGCTGAGACTAGACATTTTTGCAGAATCTGGTTTTAACTAGTGATAGGGATGTAGTTTACTCCTATGAAATGCCTGCAGCCAAAGCAGCCACCGAGGTAGCACGGGACCTCCACGTGGGTAAGCAAGGGTGTCAGAAGCCACCATGGTGGGGGAAGCACACTGTCCAGGGACAAGAGTCCTCAGGCCATGACTCAGTCTGCAGATCTGTGGGAGATGGGAAGACCGTGTCAGCGCTAGAAGAAAGAAAAAGGCTGGGTCAGAAGTATCTGTGGTTTTTGCAGGATATGCATATCCAGCCTTCCCTTCAGGAGTGTGATTGAGACTGATCAACTACATCAGCTGATATTACAAAATTACACTATGTATTAGAAGTATGGTGATGCAAAACGAGACACTGCTTCAAAAGCCGAAGTTATCAGGGCTGTTGGAAACAGTGCGGTGGGATATGTGTGCGGTCATCTGGTCAATACAGACCAGCTGGTGAAAGCTTGGGGACAACACTGCTGGGTCAGGCCCAGGCTTTTGAGGCACTCTACCAACTTACTCCTCTGGCTCCCAAGTCCTGTGTGGCTGTCTGCTGCTTGGGACATACATAACCTTACATGCTTGTTGAAAGATTCAGCACAGAATATGGCAGTATTTAGTGTTTGTAAAACTAACAGAAACATGTCATGATTTGGGGTATGTATGTCAGTTACTAAAATTTATTTTCAAATGAGGTAACTGGTTTTTGTGTAGAATTAGTGTATTGAACAACTACTATATTAATGGAATTCATGACAATCTTTGAAGGTAGCTCTGGCTAGGATTGGCCTATGACATCACTTCAGAGCCTACATATAAAGTTGATGCTTTTGGTGAAATACTGAGACAGCTGATGGACCTTGCAAAGAATGTATTGTTTGCTCGACTACTTTTGAAATCAAATGGCAGCAGTTTGGAAAATTATGCCAGATGATGGAACATACTTCTTTAATATTTTGTGTGACGATGCAAAATTCCTCTGGTACAATGAAGCATTTACTCCTAGTTTGGGGATAAACAGTACCACTGATGCAGAGACACTAGAGCTAGTGCTAATGCTGAGTTAAACAAGGTCCAACAGGGATTGCTGCTTCCTGGACAACTTGGGCATTGGCACTGTATTCCTGCATCCGGTCAAAGACGGGAGCACCATGGAGAGACACCTGCATTACTGCCACACAGTCAGCTCTGGTGGCATCAGGGCTGCCAAGGAGTCTCAGCTAATTGGTCCTTTTGGGCCAGAACTTGCTCTGTGCGGGGCTATTTTGCTAATGTGGGTACCGATTTGAACCACTTGTACCATATTCCTTAGAGCATCTCATCTTTCATTTTATGTTCAAAGCACATCTCTCCTTGACTTGCTGTGACCATGAATGTTAGTAGAAACTGTACTTGAACATTTTAACTTAAAAGCAAAATATTCTGCCAGTTGTGTCATGCCATGAAATGATCCCAGGCCTGATTGTATTATGAACAGACACAAATCACGCTAAACATTACTGTTGCCAAGCCGTGAAAATAATGCAAAACTAATCTGACTAATATCAACATGAAAACCCACAGTCAGTATGGAAACAGACATTCCTTTGGGTATTATTTATACAGTCATTTATAGAGTTCCATTTTTCTTCCCTGAGTGGGCACCAGTCCTGAAGCTTCTCATCATATTCCCTGGCTTTTTTTCTGAGCAAATCCCACTCTTCAAAGCTCACTGACCCACTTTGTCCTGTCATCTCCCTCTTTCCCTCCCAAGGGCAGCTCCTCTGCCCAGGCAGACTGAGCACCAGCCTCTTGTGCTGCCCCTGTGCCCCTGCCCATCCACCCAAGCCCCATCTATAACAGAGGCTTTTTGGAAGTGATGTGTCCTTTTGCCCATTTGGGCAGCAGGTCTTCCTACCTTGGAGGTGCTGTCAGGGTAATAAGGAAACATTTTTCTTACAGACGAAAGTCCAAGGGCTGGAAAGGACTGATGTAGAGAGAAACAACGCACAAATGCCCATTTTACCAGAAGGCAATGTTTCTGTTAACAGACCCATGAAACCGTGTGAACTGTGTTTCATTTAGCTAGTCTTTACCCTGTCTCTGCTGGACCACGACTAATCCTCTTCAGTCGAACAACTTCAAAGTCTTTGATTAGGTACCCCTTGCAAGCATACAGCAGCTGCCTCTTTGCCTCTGGTTACCTGCTGGCAAAAGCTGCCAAAAAAGGTGTTATCCGCCAGTGTCTGACTCAGTGTTTCAGGTCAGCCCCCAGGTTTCCCCCCGCCCCACCACAGACACAGCTCGCCAGCAGGCAAACGCCAAGGCTGACCAGGTCCGAGTTAGCGAAGCTGACCTCTTGCCGTCTCATCTGGGAGGGAGCAGGAGCAGGGTGGCGGTGAGGTGGGAGGGCAATAACAGCAGGTCAGACCCTGCAGACCCCTCTCTCCTGCGTCAGCAGCCCCCACAGCACCGATTCCAGGAGAGGATGTACAGCAACGTGTGCATCCCATGGAAGAGCTGCATGCCAATTTATATGCATTTATGTATTAAGAGATTGAAAAACGTCACTGTGCTGGGACTACATTCTGCGATACAGAGGCATCTGTTTAGAGGTTAATTTTATAAAAGTTGGGGATTAGAGTTCCTCACATGCAATCTTGCTCGGCTCCTGTAGGACGCCCACAGCATATACACTGGGACAAAGCAACATTAGTTCTGGATGTCTGCTTTTCAGCATGATGTTCAACTTCTAGGTCTCTCAGCCTGGCGACAGTGTTCACTACAAACCTCACTGCAATACAGCCTCTCCTTACACCAGAAAATTACACAAAACTACAGCAGCACATACTCTGTTTCCCCAGGAAAATGTATCTTCCACCAGTGAAACTCCAGTCCCAAACAGTGCCTGGTAACACCTTGGTACATATTTGGTCAACTGATAAGAAAAAAAAGAAAGCCTACAACAGAGAAAAGATCTTTTTTTCTTTAATACTTTGATATCATTGCTGCTAGTACACACTGATTTTACAAGGATGGATGTCTTTTGGCTGTCCTTTCAGTTCTCCCTTATCCAGTCAATGTAAGTAAACAACAGCAATGCACATCAGGCAAGATCCAACAGTAGCTCTAAAACAACATAAAAGCTCTATGTATATAACTATTTTTTGAGCTCTCTATTTAGCTTTCATTTTTTTATTATTAATATTATGTGTAAGCCAGAGTATTAATAAGAGGTCAGGAACTGATTACTGCTTAATCATAAAACTCTTAAGGTGACAGCTCCAGAGCCAGTATACCCACAGCACGTACCTTGTTTTGCAGCACCTCTGACAAACATGCCTTGATGGATGTGCCAGATTTACACACCTGGGGTTAAAAATCCCTGTGCAAGGTGAGTAATCCCACATCGGCTGTTTCCTGGCAGTCTGACATGGGGCAAAAACCAGCCTCTACTCCAAACACTCGGTGCTGTGAAGGCGTGCATTAAACAATAACAAATGACAATAACGAGAGTATTTTGTCTTCTTATGCAAAGATTCATCACAAATTTACTTGCTCCTAGGGATGAGCAGTTTTGGTGGCAACATGGAGACCTGACTCATCTTCACCCTTGTTTGAGCTTGAAGCATTTCCTTTCATTCTGCTTTTCTAAAAAGATGGGATAAAGCAATGGTGGGAGAGGAGACAAATGGGATACTTGTAGTGTTTGGGTCTCTGCAGTACAGCCTCTTCTAAAAGAGGAATGAGGAGGGGAACAGCAGGAGGGATCTAAGGTAGGGCAAAAACCCAGGGATGGACTGGGGTGTTTCGTCCAGAGAAGAAAGCAAGCCTTTACCTCAAGCTAAGAGCAGTTTGCTGCCCAGACTGCCAAGGTGCTTCACTTTCTGCTTGGTGTGTATCGTCAGCAGCAGGCAGACTTTCATGACAGGTTTCTGCCTTCAGGGCTGCGCAACTTTTCTCCCTATCATTTTGCAAAGGACAGGTCAATATTTGTAACAATTTACATGCAAGAGTAAATTAAAATTTTCCAAAATTCAAGAAATAAAGCACCTAAAATATTTGTATGAAAAGAAGGTTGTCTGTCTTTGGGAATAATATACCCCATCTCCTCTTCTCCAGCATCCCCCACAGCTCTAATATTTGAATGGTTTCCAGGCATGAACCGATTTATTCTTACAATGTACTTGGGAAACAGGAAGATGCTGGCAAACCCATTCTGAAGGGCAGGGAAGACAGCGAGATGTGCAAGGGTCAGATTTACCGCACAGCATCCTCCATGTGTGAGGTATGCTTTGTGCACCCCAACCCACCGAAGTCAACTTCACCCCACCAGCTGCACCACTGCACCCACTGTGGATGGGGGTCCACCGAGGTAAGACAGTTTGTATCTCCACATTTTTGCATTAACTGCCTGCAGCCATGCTCTTACCCCGGTAACCCACGGGAGAAGGAAGGAAGCTTTCTGCTCCCTGAGAGAAGGGACATTTGTTTCACATTTACTGCCGAGTAATAGCTGACTTGCAAACCAATTGTCATGAAGTAGCTGTTGTACTGCATATTAGTGGCCAAGGTTGATTTACAGCAAATTGTCCATCTGTCAATATCTCTCAAATAGACCCCTCTCTCCAGGCTGTAATATTCATGTCTAGTTAGCGTAGCACTTCTGAATTTAGGAGCTGAGACCGCACTTGAAATACAATGTCGTTCAGCAGTTAAATCACAAAAAAAGCGCTCACTCTGTAAATAGTGGCATTATCAGAAAAGTTTGTGGCTGCTGATTTAGTGCCAGCTAGAGCTCAGTTCCCTGTAGAGAATCAAAAAAGGGGATTTCCACAAAACTAATTTAAAAAAGAAAAATTGGTAGAAAAAAGAAACCAATCCTCAAAACAAAACCTTTTGCTTTGGACTGGATAGCAGTGTTTTGTTCTGGTTTTAGTACTTTGGTTTTAGAAAACAGCACAGAAGTAAATTTAATAGCAGAAATGGCTAAGTAATTGCCCTGGTTTTGGCGGTTAAACGACGTCAGTAATACATATCTGCAATCTCCTGTTGTAAATAATAAATTCTTCTGGCTGTTTTTCCCAGAGTTCACAACTCGATAAGCCTGGCAGAAACTTACAACATTTAGTAATGTCCTATGTGTGCCTTTTTTTTGGTTTTCACTCACTCTGTTTTGGGAAGTTCTACAGCTGGATAATTATTAGTGGCATTTTCATACTCCCACAGCAGTTCCTGCAAGCACCACGTGGAATCACGGCTCTGCCCCAGCACCCTGGCTGCCACACAGATCTGTGACAAACACCTCAGGGTCCTGGGTATGCTTCAAGCACAGCATTCAGAAACCACTACACCATTAGTTTTGTGGCATCCTGGATACTTTTACATCAGAGTGACAATGGGAGAAACACTAACTGTAGCATTTCATAACTTGGAGGTGAGTGCGAGGGAGGGGCAGCAAGATTTGTACAGGAGTATTTGGGGCAACCACCTAGGATTCTCCAAGGCTGGTAGGGGCTACTGATCCCTGTGACGCTGGCTGTGAACCAATCCTGCTCACGTTTCACAGCAGAAGAATGGGAACTAACTGCTAATGTTCAGTTTCACCCGAAAAATAATCAAGTGTCAATCACTGGCTGAATATAAGAGAGCTGGTGGCAGCAGGGAGGTTGCTCTTCCTACCATATGTCTTTTCTCTTGCTTTGGATCCACGGTGGCATTTGTGAAGTGTCAGTACTCTATTCTTTCTATTACCTGGTTTTAATTAACCCCCTAAAGCCCCTTTGTGCGGCTGGTGATATCAGCTGGGGCTCTGAATAGAAGCCACCCTTGTCAAAAAATTTGGGAACAAGCTCCTCTTGAATGGGCCCAATGAGCCGGGGGGCTGTTTCCTCCTTAATCCCACATTTAATAGCACGAGCTGGGGACAATAGGCAGCTTCTCCAGCTTTTTGCGGCTTGATTCCGTCTGACATATCCAGCCCTCTTTTGTCCCCCTGGTGAGGACACGCCACCTCCGCGTGCTTCGCACGGGATGCCCTCCCTGAGTGTCACCAAGATAAAACAGCCCCGGGCAGCCTCTGTCTCCTGGCCCATGCTGCCAGCTTCGTTGCTGCCTGCAAAGCTGCCTACCAGCAGGGAGGGCTCTGGCCAGCAGAGCAAAAAAACCTGGATGCCACTGATTTTGGTTCGTCTTCCCCCGCCGACACCCCCCCCCCCCCACCCCCCCCATAGTCCTATAAGGATGTGTTTCCATCAAAGAAGTCAAGGATTATAAGATTTCGCCATGGCAACATGCTATTTATAAATGCAAATGTAAAACTGGAAAAGAGGGAAGCCTTTATTTCTCATAATTAGATGACAAAAGGGTATAACATTGCAATTTTCCATATACTTTGAAACTGGAAAAATCATCCTCTCCTCTGTCATCTTTTTTTCTGGAGAGCTATTTTTCTTCAGAAAGAGCTTTTGGCTGGAGACTGTGGAAGAAAGAAAATTTTTAAATTTCTTTTTCATTTTATTTGAGTGGTGAGATTGATACTTCACCCGAACACTAGCTAGATCTGACTGGCTGCTGCTGTTTTGGGCAGTCATTTGCCGTCCAAAAGGATGAGTGAAAGATCAGTGTGATCATCAGTCTGGGAGTGACATTTTAAATCAGGAGACTTCACAGGCTGAAGCTGTTCTGCCTGTGACCTTTCATTTGTATTTACAGCACTGGAGCTGATCACATGTTCATTAGATATTTCTTCCAATGCCTACTGCATGTAGAAAAAGTGGACTAATTAGGTTTAGTTTTGAAAAAGAAAAGTCCTAGCACATGTATAGTTGGCTAAGCGTAAAACACCGAGCGGCACATCAGAGAACACCTGTTAGCATCCTTTTTTCATTTGTCTGGCAGTATTTGCTTTCTTCACTTATGGAAAAAAACACACCCCACTTTAAAGAGTAACACAAAACAAAGCAATGACCAGCCTTAGTGTCAGATTACTCTTACCTCTAGAACAGTTTGAATTATAGCATATACTAATTCAACCTACTTTTCACATAAAAGAAAACCAAACCAAAACACTATAAAGGCACTGGCCTAGTGCTGGCCCAAATTTCCACATGTAAAGAGCAACGTGTGGGGACTTCACTTTTGGATGGTGCACTTAGGACTCTCTTAAACAGATGTTGTTTTCACAGTAATGACTCTTTCCAGGAAATCACAATGTCTGGTTACCAAAGATGAAAATAAGAATTATTAATAACTGCTCTAATCTGCCTGTATACCATCCAATGAGACTTTTTTCCCCAGCTATTCATGCAGTCCTCTTCCAAGGTCCCTTTAAAAATAAATTTCTTTAATGATGCCTGCAAGCTCTCATCCTGCCCTCCAAGGATTTTTTGCTAATTTGATGAAGACCACACACATAAAATCAAACGCTTTTGTCATTTCTTTCTCATTGTACCCACTTTCTAAAAGAAAGCATCGTCTGCGTTGTCTGATCATAAACATTGGGGTTTGCAGTCTGGCATCTTTCCAAATGTTGGTTTTTTTTCAGGGTAGCATTTTAGATAATTGTTGAGCTTCATGGTAACTATCAATTATATGAGTTGCTGGAAGCACTAGCACACTTTTCTGTGTCATAATATACCTTAGGGTCTATTATTGGACAGGCTTTAAACCTCTTTGTGGTTTTAGACCTCACCAACTCAAGTAAAGCAGGATTTCATCCTGTGACTTTATCACTCGTAAGAATATCCAGTGGTAAAACAAGTTCTCTGGAAAGTGGTGTTGTTAAAAGCTGCATCTGTCAGTATACGTCATCAAGAGTTACTAAGCCTTATTTCAATGGTGTTTAGAAATATCATATGGTATGTACTTCCAGCCACACGAGCATGGTTTGTGATATCAGTTATCAAGCTAAGCAGTGTTTATTCTAGTAACTCTTTCCAACACAAGCAAACGCAGAAGCATCACCCATCTACGTGCCAGAGGCCAAATCCTTCAGGGCTATGACATCCATTAACTCAACACCTAACCCTTAGATGCCTAGATCCTGACGTAAAATACCCACTGATCAGCTAGGCACCCAAGCTTCCCATGCACTGAAAGAAGTTTGGGTTGGGGTTGGGATGCGATTCACCGCAGCCAGCCCACCCAAGTCAGCCAGTATCGTGGCTGAAAAGGTTTGTCTGAAACGCAAGCTTCATGCACTTGACTCGAGCAATCCCATATGCATTCGCACCATGCCAAAACAGGCTGTCCTGGCACTTGCATGTTAGCCAACTTAATTGTATCACAGAAACCCCGGACCACATTATTCCTGTTCTCCTTTCTTTAGTGTTGTCGATATAAGGCAGCTTGACCACATCGACTCCTTCAACTTCCTCCCGGCCTGACCAAGGACACAGCTGCTGTCAGGCAGAGCACTGCCCTTGTTGCAAAAGAAGGGGCTCACTTCATGGTCATTTGTACCTGCTGTCTGCAGAGGGTCAAATATTGTCAGCAGACTTCTCAAATGTTTATTTGTCTCCCCTTTCTCTTTTTCCTTTGCTGTCCTCGATCTCCTGTGATGCCTAGGATGCCTCACTAGCCTTAAAACTAGACCATAAGATATACTTCATCCTAAGGGGAAAGTAGCTGTTTTCCTTGTGATGATGGACCCCATTCCCTAAGCTCTTCTCTCACCCTCTGTAATGGCCCTGACATCCCTGTGAAATCTTCCCTTCAGTGCCCCGTTGCCCAGGCACCGTTTTGCTAGAGTCCAGAAGCGCTGGTGAGGGGAAATAGAAGCACAGAGCACCCAAAGGAGATTAGTAGCAGACACTCAGGAAGAATCAACCAGAAAAGGATAAGTCAATGAAATATGTGGTCAATGATGGTCTCAAACCATAAGGATCCCAAAAGTCTGAAGGCTTCACAATATGCAATTAAATAGATTTCTCATGATTTCATAGAAATAACTTCAGATGTACATAGGGCCAGTATACCATCTCATACAAAAATAACTATCAGGACAGTAAACTTTAGCTAAACGAGCTTGCCAAGTAAAAATGTAAAGGGCTGTTACCTCTCAAAAGATGACAATCTAAGATAATATAAACCAACTTAAAGACATTTATATGAATACAGTTATGTATATACTTTCTAGGAAATAATTTGAAAGAATTAAACAATTTGAACACGAACCTAACTAAAATTTCTCATGTTTCTTCCCAAATCCTCACAATTTACTGGTTTTGAGACAATCTCTATTACTGTGTTGGGATCTATTCCTGCCAAGTAAATAGGGAAAAGATGATATTTCATGCTAAAGAGGAAAAAAGTCTTTTAAAAACCATAAAATTAATCTGAAGGAATGAAATGGAAAAATTGTTTTCATGTAACGAGCTGAGCTGATGAAGGCTGTATGAAATTCAAAGAATTGATATGACATTAGAGTAGCAACAACACTAGGAGCCACGTGTGTCTTCACACTTGACTCCAGTAACTGTAATAAAGTCAGAATCATGTTTAGTCTTGTGATTTTTTTTAGGGCTTTTAAATTCTTTTACCCTCAACAGTTTCCGTTAATACAATCCCATGTTTTTAAAATGTTTGTACTCATTTACTGTGGTTTTTCTTAAGTGTATAAAATGAATTGTCCTCCAGAAATGGTTAGTGGTTGCCCTCTGACTTGTGGGAGCAAAGCACAGAGGTGAGGTCCTTTTAGCTCGGAAGCTTCCTGCTCTCTGAACATCCACCTGCTCCATGAAACATGTCGGTTTTCGCATCCTCAGCCTGTATTTGAGAACCTCATTTTTTGTCCCAGGTGGATTTGTACCAGAAGCCTGGTAAGCAGGAGGTTTATTAGGAGTGCTGAGAGTAAAGTTAGCCTGCTGATTGGATTTGTTATTTAGTTGGGTACCAATGCTGGAAGCACATCTGGATTCCAATAAACAGTAATAGACCTGAGTCTATTACTCTACATGTGTAAAAATGGTCACATCCAGAAAAAAATACACTTAAACTAAGAATAAGCGTCAAGCCTTTGCCTCCAGTGTTCGTTGCTGGATACGTCATAGGAGCAGACAGAGATCAGAGGAGATGAAGCTTGCCAGAAGCTCTGCTTCACTGAATGTTTTGCACCTCTTTCCTCTGCCTGCTCTTTCAAAGACTGACTACACAAAGTTAACGAAAGCCCTTCTGCCTTCTGTAAAAGGATAAGAATTAAGTGGAAGACTGCTGCTACTGAGTTCATTCAGCCACACTCGCCTCATCTGATACAGAGTCCTGAATGATGTCTTAACAAATTTTTCAGTAGGACTGGGATATTAAAAGCTCTACTGCAAGGCTTCTTTCCTTCATTTTGCATAAGGAGCTATCCTTTCCAGTGGATGGTGCCTTGTTTTGTGATGGTCAGTGAACATGGGAAAAGCAATTAATCTGGAGGATCCTAAATAGGGACATTTTACATCGGAAACAAGAGGCACTTCTCAGCAAGAAATAAATGTGCTCTATTTAAATGCCATTCCTACCTTGGGTAATGAGATGAAGGTGAGACACAAAGGGAAGGACACATTATAGAAATCCTGCATGATACTTGGTGCAAGTGTACAGCATCACCATTTAAAAATTATTATATGCTGATAATCAGTAAAGATACGATTGTTTCCAGTGTTCCACTTCAAACACAGAAATGTACTAAAAGGAAATTCAGAGCATCAGTAATGAGACTTATTACTCTAGAGGTGAACTTGGGGCACTTTAGAAAAACTGAAAAAGGACGAGTAGAGGTGGCCTCAAAAAACTGGCAGATAAGTGAATGTAAGAGTGACACAGTTTGGGTCTTTAAGCCTGGTTTTGATCTTTTTTTTTTTTTTTTTTTTAAAGGGATTTTAATGGCAATGAAAACTATTTGTTTTCTACTAGTATCACTGCCTCTGGTGGCCTGTGAATTTTCCCATGAGCATATGATCAAAACGCAGTCAGGAATATCTTGCTTTTGCTTAAGCCAACTTCTTAACTCTCACTGAAACCACTGAGTCTAAGCACACTCTGTTTTGTTTTCCTGACGAAGACAAAACACCCTTCCATTGAATCTTTAATATAAATTCTGCTTCTGTTTTCATTCCCTGTTACTTTCAAGCATACAAACCAAGCCAGCATCTTCCCTGAACCAGGCTCTTGGGAGAGTAATTCCAAAGGCTCAGGCAGGGAGACAGGTAACAGGATTCCCTCCCTTCCTCCATATCCCACCACCACCAAGTTACCCTGGCCCAGAAGACAAGCTCTCCCCAGCTTCACAAACCTCTCTGTTCCTTGGGAAAAAAAAGGGAGAGAGGAAGGAAGGAGAAGATACGTGACCAGCACCGCAGCCTAATGATCAACACAATGCAGACCCCGGGCCTTCTGAAGCGGGGAGCTGCTCGGAGTACTGAGGCCCTGCCAGCTGCTCTGCCCTCCACTGCGGGGGAATGGCAGCTGGGCACCGGGAGCGGGGTATTGCTCAGGAAACCCTCACATTTACCTCAGATAGGCCCAGCTAACGCCAGGCAAGGCACCCCTGCCAGAGCTGGGACAGCCACAGACACCGGTGGCTCGCTAGCATGGCCCCAAAGGTGCAGGAGTGCATCAGCAGTGGTTACCCACCGCGACCCTGTCCTGTTCCCCCCTGCCCACCTCCCGCTCCCCCCATGCCCAGGGATGCTCCGGGGCACCGGAGGAGGCCAGCAGTCACCCTGGGCTCCCCGAGCTCCCCATTCTCACTGACAGAGCCCCCCTGGTGCCTCCCAGTTTGTGCCGACAAAGGCCTGCGGCAGGGAACCGGAGCTGCCTGGGGACTGCAGCGAGGGCTGAAGGGAAAACCCAAGCGCAGCCAGAACGAGGAACACTCAAAGCCATCTCCAGTTTCTCCCCAGCCATCTGTGTCCCCTCCTGGCCAGGGGGGCCGGGCTGGAGCAGAGCAGCTATCCTTGCCCTGTGCGGCTGGGGGCCTTCCTGCAGCGTGGGAGCTGCTTTGGCCGGTGTGCTGCGTGACACAGGGCAAGCGTGCCAGGGATTCATGTCCTCCACAGCCTGCACTGTGAGAAAAAGAAGTTTCTGCACTGCAAATGATCCGGTGATGCTGCTGCCCAAGGTTTTCATCACCTCAAATTGTTCATTAAGTTGGAGAGATGAAACATATAACATAAATTGATCAATACCAGCCAGGGAGTGGAGTTTTCCTTTTGGCCAGGAAGGTCGTTTTTGCAACAGAAAACGCTGGGGGTGGGGTGGGGGTGTGTGCTGGCGGGAAATGCAGGTCTTTATCGCAACTCCCCCTCGGTCCTGATGTCCTGCTCCTGCGGCACTACTCGGGGCAGGGGCGCGAAGGACGCGGCTCCCGCCCCGCCAGGCCGCCAGGCGGCGCTCGCCCTCCGCGGGGCGGGCAGGCGCGCGGGCAGGAGCGCGCCCGTGCCCGCCCGCGTCTGCCGCGGCAGCGCAGCTGCCAAAGCTGCGGGCGCCGCCTGGCGGCACGGCCGGGCACGGCGGGGCCGGCCGCCTCACGGGGCCGCCACCGGCAGGAGGGGCAACACCTCCCCCGGGTGGCTCCCGGTCGCTACTTCACCGCCCGTGTCCCACGCAGACAGACTGACGGACAGAGGCACACCGACAGCACGGACGGGCTTGTTCCGCCGCCCGCTTCGGGCGGATGGACGGAGTATTTCCAGCTGCTGTTGGCTGTTATCCTTGAACGCAGGCAGGCGGCGGCAGAAGTGAACCCTGAAAAGTGCAGCCTGGCTTTTGGCAAACTGTGGTTTTTGATTGCTTCCCCCCCCCTCAGCTTTGCTCTCACATCTGTGTTTTGTTTACATAAAGACTAAATCCCTCCTACGGTACTGCAAAGCCTCCTATTGCCGCTAATTCCTTAATTTGCTGCTGAGATCCTCGCAGCGCTGCCACATCAGTTTAGCAGGTCTTGCCAAGCGCAGGTACGTCTGCGCAGCACTTGGCGGGCCGGTACAAGCAGAGGCAGCTTAGCACCAGCCAGCAGCTCCCCCCTCTGCCCTTCCCCCAAGCTCTTCCCCTCTGCCCCTCCCCCAAGCTCTCCCCCTCTGCCCTTCCCGGTCCCGGGCTGCCCGGCTGCTGCCTCAGGAGGCCCACACAGACACCCTTGCAACACCTGAGGGTCTCCCGCCCCTCCAGTGCTTTCAACTGTCAAGATAAACTGGGGATCCACTTCCCCAGAGCTCAAAAATCCAAAAAAGATTTTTGGTTACTAGGCATGGATCGTTATTAGCTGTATTTGTCGTTGTAGAATTGATTCAGAGGCTGCCTGAGGGGCTAGCTGGTGTGCTAGAAGAAGAGGAATGGAAAGGAAAGGTTGATGGGACGGGAAATCCAGCCTGTCCCTCAGCTGGACAAGGGCTCAGTTTCACAGACCTGCCACAGGTTGCATCCCTTTGAGGAACAGAAGGGCCCGGTCCCTCTCCTCCCCTCACTGACCAGTGGCCCCAACTGGCAGACGAGACCTTCTCGCTGTCAAAGGACATGGAGAAACGGCACAGTTGGCCTGGCACACCACTGAACACCAGCAGTTCAATCTTCTTAATGATCTCTAAGCTGCTGCATTCAGTGGGAGATGGAGAGAGCTGAGCTGTATTGGGAATGTGCACCCAGCTGCTCGGCTGTGACGACGTTCTCAAAGCCAAAATCAGTAGAGCCACACACCAGCCGAAATCTAGGCATAACCACCAAGCACGGTTATGGTGCCGTACATGAAATCAGCTGGAGGTTTTAGTCCAGCTGTTACTGGATGACTGTCTTCACAACAAAAACTATAGCCATAGCTGATGGCACAGTTCCTCTGGGGATTGTTGGATGTGACCAACTCCAAGCCAACAAGAAAGCCATGACATATAGCTCCTAAAACAAAGAGTATTGCTGTCACTCTGCGTAATGTAAGCTCAGACCTAGATACCCTGTATCAGTGCCAGCAGAATAATGACTGTTCATCATGGGTGAGGCCCATGCTGCTCAGTTTTTTCAAGCAACATTAAAATAATATATTTTTTTCTATGGAGTGCAGTGAAAAAATAGTTAAGTGCCCTGCAGAATTATACTCCTCAAAATCACCTGTTGCATTGGATGAAGTCAGTATAAGGTCTTCAGAGCAAGTGTTTTTAACAGAAGTAGATTTATTTTTGTTGAGAATTTTTGTGTTGTACAATCGGTTGTACTGTACATAGAGCAGTAGGACCAAGCATGGCTATGCTTGAGAAAGAACATTGTGTCAGGTGGGCTCCACATTTTGGGCTAGGCACATTATTTTGGCTTCCTTCTGAGAAGAAACAAAAGTCAAGCCCTCTGAAATAATTTGGCTGTCAGTACAGCTAGCTTCTTTCCTTGCTTTCCATCAGGTTTCTCAGGCCTTAGCTGGAGAGATGATCTCACTTATGTGTACACAGTCCTTGTGTGGGTTCAGATGAGCACTGGTTGCTGCCAAGTGTGGAAGCGGAGTTGTGGTGTTTGCTTAGAAATGTTTATCCAAAGTAACGCTTTGGTGTTTGTTTATCCCTTTACAATGGGACAAACCAACCAGTTCACTTTAGGGATGATACTGAACAGTGACTACCAACCCTAATGGTTAACCCTAGTCAACTCAGAAGCAAGCATCGATTTATCGATCATCAATTAGTTCACAAGGTTTTAATACTGCTGTGATATGTATATTCATAACATAAGTGTTTATTATTACTCTATGTCAGCATATGGGACATTACACTATTCCATACTATGGGATGTATGCTCTGTTCCATAAAACCTCTCTGCTACTTAGCCTTTTGCAGAATTGCTGCTTATTTTTATTGACCTAAGGCTGTAGCATTTCTGATGCATTACAGGATTTCTCTTCACATTTGCAGAAGAATGCACAGGATAAGGGGGGAAAGCACCCCTATCTCAAGCCTTCACATTCTCCCTGGAAGAATGCTGAAACTCGGATTAGTTTCAAGAAGCTATCTATATGCACACATATGCACATACCCAAAATAGATAACAGGTGTATTTCTTTTTCTTCAAAGACAAATGGCAAAAGCTATCAGGCATCTTAAGCAAGTGCTTTTGTAGCAGTCCACTTTGCACACAGATGGAAACATGTTACTGTTCTCTGTGGTGACATACTGAAAGATGCCAGACAGAAGCAGGTTCACTGCTGAACAGAAGCCATTTGGCTCACTCATGAGTCCATAAAACAGAGCTGAACCCAGGCAAGGCTGATATCCATCCCTCAGCCTGGATCTGAACCCGTTAGAGGTTTAGCGTCTGATCCTGCAGCGTTGTGAGAGCTGAAATAACACGGATGGGAGTGTCTGGCATATTGCAGAATCTGGTCCTTGGGGAAGTAACTTAGCAATTAAGAGAAGAAGAAATTGCTGTCTAATGGACAGTGGTACTACAGGGATAGATGGTTGCTTATGATAGCTCCTCGGCTGAGCAGAGAGCTACCCACAGGTAGAAAAGAGGGTGTGCTTTGCTGCAGTGACCCTACTAGATGCAGGGAGTCAGAGGGAAAAGTCTGAAGGAAGGCTAAAGCCTGGGCTGGATTTCAGCCATCATCTAGGAAAAGTCAAGTCTAGAAACTTGGCTTAGGAGCACAAGGTGACAGAGCTGTTTTTTCTAGAAAAGGGAAAACTCAAAATGACCATTTTAAAATTTATTTTTAAAATATGTGGTCCACTGAGAGTAAGGGAAAAAACCAATTTATTTGTAGGTGTTACACTCAGAAAAACTTGCTAATGCTAAGTTTGATTAAATTCTGAAAGAAGTTAAACAGAAAGCATTGGAATCTCTTTCAGTGGAGATTTTAAAAAGACGATCTGAAGTTGCTTTACAGCTTAGGGAATGGAGCGTACAAGGTTTTCAGATTTCTTCAAGGTCTGCCTTTCTGGGTTTCTGTGATTAATTTTAATGTGTTCAGGACAGTCAGCTAACCCACCCACAGCTAGAGCAATGTGGGCAGTTCTCTTTGGAGCAGGAAGGTACAACTGAGACAAACTCTTGACCAGTTTTTGGTTTGGTTTGGGTTTTATTTTTTTTAGTTTTTACATAGTTCGGAGACTTAGTTGGAATAGTGAGACTTTTCTCCTGTGTGCACAGGAAAGGCTCGACGACAAGATTTAGACCCCAGGCGCACATGAGGAGAAGGTGCTGTGACTGAAATGGCAGACCCCCCCAGTTTCCCCCCATCCACTGCATGACTTCAGGAGCTCTGCTCCTGGGTCGCTGTTTCTTTCTGGACACTTCAGGGCAGGGGCCTCCCCTCAGTTTGCACAGCAGCTTGTATAAACAGCAGTATGATGTTAGCTGGGCTCAGAAGATGTTACTCCAATTCAGATAATTAATAATTGGTACTAACAGATGTTGGAGCCCTGGGCAGCCCACGGGCCAGCTGTGTGCCACAGGATGGCAGCCGTGCACCTTGCACTGAGCTATCTGGCAGACACCATCCCTCCACCTCCCTCTGCCCCTGCTAGATAAGCAGCTCGTGAAAAGGGTCTCTTGAGGGAAACCACTGACTTTGAAAGCTGCCTCCCCTGTGTACCTATAGCCAGGAACTGAAATCTCACTTCGTAAAAACTCACAGCATTTTTAGCACAGACCTGAAGCTACCAGCAGTTTGTTTCAGAGTGTCATCCAACCCTTGGGTTTGACAATTAACATTGCCAGACCTGAAGCTGTACAGCAACTTGAGGTAAACACTGTGCTGAGCTCGAAGACTGGGGTGAACAGTTCAACATCAAACCAACCAAGCTGGGGGGTTGACTCGATATGCTCAACGGTAAGGCTGTCACTCAGAGGGACCTCAGCAGGCTGCAGGAAGGGCTGACAGGAACCTCATGAAATTCAACAATTACCATATCCTGCACCTGGGAAGGAAAAACCTCTTGCAGTGGTAAGGGCTGGGGACTGACTGGCTGGGAACAGCTCTGCAGAAAAGGCCCCGGAGGTCTGGGCTGATGGCAAGCTGAGCACGGGCCAGCAGCCTGCTCCAGCAGCAGAGAGGACCATCGGCTCCCTGGGCTGTTTGAACAGGAGCACAGCCAGCAGACCAGGGGAAGTGATTTTCCCTGTTCACTTGGCACTTGCTACACTGCGTCTGGAGTAATGCGTGTAGTTTTGGGATTCACTGTACAGGACAGACATCAATAAACTTGAGCAAGGTCAGGAAAGGGCCACCAGGATGGTCAAGGCTGGAGCAGTTGTCCTGTGAGGAAAGGCAGAGGGAATGGGGCTTGTTCAGCCTTGAGAAAAGAAGGTGGGAGGGGGCATATGGTGGCCTGACCTTGGCTGGACACCATGTGCCCACCATGCCACTCTATCGCTATTTTGCTAAGCTTGGGAACATGTCGGTAGAAGCAATGGCTACGTGCTTTGCTGTGCTGGGGGAGCTATTTTGTGGGGAGGATGAAGGACCTTGGGAACATGCTAGTACAAACATTCCTTCCCCCAATTTCTTTGTTGAAGGACCGGCCTCTTGATCAAAACTTTCCTCTTCTTCCCCCTCCCTTACTAATTGATGATATGGACCAGTTGTTCTTCTCTTCCACTGTTTCTCTTTCACTACTGGGGCAATTACTGTAGTTGTTGGTTGTGTCCCTATCTCAACCACAACGTCATCAGATGCAGTTTGGGTCCCTGCCTCAACCATAGTCCTCAGAGTACTGAACTGTGGCTCGACAGGCACAGGCTGAGCCCCAGTACAGTGCTAGAAGCTGTTGGTTTTAATTGCAGTAGGCAAGGCACCCTTCTATCAGCCGGCACATCAGTGTGCCAGGGTTGCTTACCTGTTCAGGTGTAAAGTTCCAGGTTATGGGAGGTGATAACTGTCCTAGAAATCTGCCCAATGCTTCCACACACCCTGCAACCCTGGGACCATCCACCTCAGGGCACATTTCAGTATTGCCTCACCCAAAAGTTTTCTTCTCTTACACCAGGATGAGACCAAATTCCACAAAACCCGTAATATGCCAACAGTATTAATTAATAGTATTGAACAGCTCTCATAAGGGTGGAGCAAGAACCTCTGGAGCCTGCATAACAAAACGATCCACATCAGTCCCAGGCAGGGAAAGGGAGATGTATTCCTTCATCTCCACAAGATAGCTCCCCCAGCACAGCAAAGCCATCAAGGCCAGGGCAAAGCACATAGTTATTGTTTGTACTAGTACATTCCCAAGTTCCTTCATCCTCCCCACAAAATAGCTCCCCCAGCACATCAAGGCATCAGTGCCAGGGTGAAGCACATAGCCATTATTTCTGTTAATGTGTCCCCAAGCATAGCAAAATAGAGATAAGCAGTTTGGCCAACAAACTCCGTGTCCCACACAGGAGCTTTCAGCTTGAAAACTACTATAGGTATAGCACACAATATAAAACTGCCGTTGTCTCGTGCACCACGTTGGGTGCCAGAAAGGACTGTGGTGGGTAGACCTTAGCTGAATGCCAGGCAACCGCTAAGCTGCTCTGTCACTCCTGTCCTCAGCAGAATGAGGGTGGGGGTTGAAAATAGGTTGAAAAAAACCTCATGGGACAAGATTAAGCCAGTTTAATAAATAGCAAAGAATGACATGCAGAAGTAAAGGAAAAAAAAAAGATGTTATTGTCTACTTCCTATCAGCAGGTGATGTTTGGCCACTTCCCAGGAAAAAGAGCTTCAATATGTGTAGTGGTTGCACTGGAAGACAAATGCCTTAAATAACAAATGCCCCCACTTCCTCTTCGCTTTTATATCTGAGCAGATGTCATATGGTATGGAATATCCCTTTGGTCAGTTTGGGTCAGCTGTCCTGGCTGTGCCTCTCCCAAGATCTTGTCCACCCCCAGCCTATGGGTGGAAGGGGAATGTTGGAGAGACAGCCTTGATACTGTGCGAGCACTGCTCAGCAGTAGCCAAAACATTGTGTGTTATCCCCACCTTTCTAGCCACCAATATAAAGCAGAGCACCGTGAGGGCTGCTATGGGGCTCAGCCAGACCCAGTAGAGGGGACCTAGTAGCCACCTCCCCATATCTGTTAGGAAGTTGTCAAAAAGATAGAGATAGGCTTATTACTGAGGTGCACAATGGGAGAACAAGAGACAGTGGCAAATACAGGAGGTTCCAACTTGATATAAGGGAAAAGAATTCTCAAACACTGGAACAGGGTCCCCAGAGCAGTTGCGCAGGTTCCATCCTTGGAGGTTTTCAAGACCTAACTGGAGACAGTCCTGAGGTGCCTGGTCTGATGCCAGAGCAGGCTCTGCTCTGGGCAAGAGGTTGGACCAGAGATCTCGTGGGGGCCCTTCCAGCTGAGTGACTCTGGGATTCTGTGAAACTGCCTGCCTGACAGCACCCTCCTGAGCAGTAATGGCTCCAAACCTATTGGTAACAGGTCCTTGGAGTTCACCTGTATACAGGTGTCAAACCCAGGTTCGTGCAGTTTCCGTAGCTGGGCTATTGAGCTGGCTGCCAGCCAGACCCTTTCTTAAATTACTTGACAACACCCAATAGACCCAAAGGAAGACTGAAATTGCCAGAATTAAAGGCACTTGGTGTTAGTCCTAAAGGAAAGCAAACCTAAGGATGGTTTGAAACAAAGAGGGAATGAAGGTCTTCCCCCATTAGATGCATCCAAGAAGGGCAAAATGGGTTTAGTTTATCCCAAAATACAACAGACTTTCTGACAAGTGCATACAGAGTCAAGTTTGCCACTACCTCACACACGATACAAGTAAGGCAAAGTGTTTCTTATTGTGTAAGACTAACAACGAATAAGAACTCTAGTGAACGGATCCTATACGCTCCTCAAATTTGCCTGATGCACAGCACATGCATTTATTGCAAAACAGGGTTCCCCAGAGCACCTCTCCTTCAGGAGCTGAATGGGCATCTTGGGAATTCAAGCATCTGAATGGACTTCTGATGGAGAGCAAAATACTGCTCCTTCATTTCTGAATGAGGGTGAGAGGGGACTGAAGCCTCTCACACACCAGCTCTTTCAGGGGAAAAAAAAAAACAACAAAACAAATCCAACAATAAAACTACAATCACAGATCAGGCGACTTGCCTGAAACATCCATAGTATAATTGGCTGGATTTTTTCTTTTACATATGCACCTCATAAATGAGGAGGTAGGGCTTGAATCACAGCAGCATGTTAGTGTCCAATCTCTATTGGTTTCAGTGACCATAAAATGCCCAAAGTGTTCTCTGAATTGGGCCTAAGTGACACTAATTCCTGGCTTCCGCCAAATGCCTTTACTGGGGTAACAGCATCTGCAGTTCCCAGAGGGCTCTTGTCACAGCACTAACAAAACTACCAGGCTGCAGCAAGGCTTTTACCACCCCACACCAGCCCTCTCATGCCTCAGCACCACTACTAGTCTCACATAAGGTTTCAAAGGTTCATCTACTGTTCATGCTGTTTCTTCATCCTCTCTAGGCCAGTCCACCCTGCTTCTTGCCTTTGCTGTGCCCATATTCTTTCTTCTCCAGGCTCCTCTTCCAGCCAGCCTCTCCTCATCCAACCCCCCTTCCTGTCCCTCCTACATCCAGGATGTTCTCTCTCCTCCCTCTGCTTCTTCCGGCTCTCTCTTCATCTGGAGCTCCTCTTCATAGGGTCCTTAGAGCTATTTAGCTACTTAGCAGGAACCAGCCACAGCTGCACATTATCCACATCAGCCAACCCACCACCCCTGAAGCCAGCCCACAGCTCTATATTATCAATGTTAATTAACCTGCCTTCATTCCTCTATAATTCCTCTACAGGCTCTTGGGCGTGCGAAGGACAGGCACTGTTTTTAAAAAAGCAGCAAATATCTTATCATTTGAATCACAGCAATCCTTACTTGTCGTTCCCCACAGGTGCCCTGCCAGAGTACCTTTGTTCTGCAGCATGTTGTCTCTTTTTTTTTTTTTTTTTTTTTTTAAGATGCTCCTGCTGCATTTCCTTGTGAAGTTGCTTATGACTGGCATGTCCTTACAAAGAATCCCACCAGTTATTCAGGCTAGTTAGTACCAAGCTAGTTGTATTGATTCTAGCTTTCAGCAGGTACTTCCCCCATGGTAACAGTTTGTAAAACATGTCACAAAGATGTTGTTTTCCATGCTGGATCATGGAGAAGCATCCACAGCATTTGAGCCATGGTTGAGAGCCACATTGTGCCTCTGCTAGGTTGTGACTGAAAATTTCCAGATACTCCTTCCAGTTGGGTGAGCAGGCTTTCAAACTGGACATGGGGGTTTCCTGCTTTAAACCTACACACAAACTCCCCGGAAAGTGAGCAGAGCAGAATATGTCCCATGAGGTCAGTCACAGGGCTCCCCATGTGGAAGGCCAGCATGGTGCTGGGAGAGGAGCACAGCCCACGGGAGGTCCGTCTCCCTCCCTGCCCACCAGGCTGCCGTACCCCTGCGAACACGGGTCACCAGCTCGCACTGCTCGACTACACCCCAGCTCCCCTCCTCAAGCAAGCCCGACAGCGTGGGAGCAGAAATGGTAAAGGCAGGTAGGGATCCTGCTGTGGTGGCGTTAATGATAGGGGTAGACCTTGGACTGCTCTCCCAGTTGTCAGGGGAACACGGCATGGGTTGCTGGCCTGCGAAAACATAAAAGAGCAGCAGCGAGTGGGAGAGGAGGCACCGCCGCCTGCCCTGCGGGCTGACCCTGCTCCCAGCTGCAGCTGAGCATCCCTGCCGCTGCAAGCTCGTCCAAGCGGTGACAAACCCATCCACCGGCATCCAGAGAAAGAGTAAGTTGCTGCCTTTGTTTCAGCTCTAAAAAGAGGTGCGTGTGTGTGTAAATAGCAGAGGAACGTTTAATAGCTTGCGTTTTTATGAATGAGGCCGTTTCTCTTCCAGCAGGATTATTTCCTTGCCAGCAGCTCTGTTGCTGGCAGGTATTTATTTTTGGATTTGTTGTTTTGTAATCACAGTTAAAGTAACAGATTCTGCAAAGTTTGCCTTTCATATGTTGCAATTGTTTATACACTGTATCTGTATGTCTTCGGTAATAATTAATAGCTCCATGAATAATAACCACAAAGAATGGTGGAAATTATTTTGCTCCATTTTGCAAATACTTCTTTAGGCAAATCTTTAAAGGTGACAGAAGTGTTGGCGGGAATTACCCCAGCTGACAGGAGTTGAGACATTTTAATCAGTTAAAATTGCCTTGAGAAGAGCACTGCAAGAGGAGGATCAGGGAAGGAGCAGCTAGGATCTCTGTTTTATTTTGCCATTTAATTTAGTTGTGTTTTAGACCTGTGTTTTATTCTGCCATTTAATTTCTATATAAAGCCGGTGATACAGTAAGGACAAACCAAGGTAAATATACTGCCTCTATAAAGCTATGGAGTCTCAATGGCAATGACGGCATTCATTATCCAAGTGAGTGAATTCGCTATCCAAGTGAGTGAACAGGAGCCAAGACACCCCGAACCTGGAGGCCCCACCCCAGGGTTTCAGTCTCCAGCCGCTTAGTGACCATCAACATTTCCATAACAGCTTTCTGTCACGCAGCTTTCTCCTTTTGCTTTTTTTCCTTAATTTAGGATTTCAACAATAGAAAATGAAGTGTTAAAGTATGCTTTTTATACCATTTTCATTCATGAAGTAAGCATTATGGTTTGGGCTTGGCAAATCTTTAATATAGCGTAATGCTTACCTTGAACGTTTGTCCAGGTCGGGTTAGGAAAGGGAGTAATAAGAAAAAGCTGCAGTCAAACTTTCTTCTTTAAAGTTCACTCAGTATTAAAAGCACACTTTTAGTGCTTTAAAGTGCACTCCAGGGAGCAGTTGGCTTGACATAATAAAATGTGAATTTTTAAAAGTGGTTTTAAAATCAATTTTAGTACCTCAGTGTTCAAGTGCTCAGCTTGTACTGATAACTCTGGTTTTCAGGCAGCGCTGACCACCCACCCTTGGGGCACCTGATTTCCCAGAAGGTGTCCCTTTCTGAGGTCAGATGAATAAACAGGGATTTGATTGCTCACACCTAACAATTACAAAAGGACTTACATGAAAATGTGATGGACTTGTGCGTTTGTGAGCATACAATTTCATGCTTTATGCATGTGCATACACTTGGGTTTCTGAATACCCAGACTTTAAATCACAGGAAGAACAAATCCCCCAACATTGTAACGTTTGGTGCATTCAGAGTCAGCACCGGTACTGAAGGAAATTGTATTTGCTAAAGCTTCTCTTCTACCAAAATAAATAAAATTAGCCTACTGGAAGGCAAAAGGTTAGATTGTTCAAGAAGTAAATGAGGAAGTTATTGAAAAGCACTAATTATAATTCAGAGTAGAGGTAGGATCTTTTCAGAGTGTAACATATAACTGTGTGCCCTGGGGTTTCTCTTTAACACAAAACCAGGGCATGATTTTGTATTCCTGACACCTTCTTGGTACAGGGCTCTCTCATAAGCATCAGGACAAGAGCTCAAGTCAGTAGTACTTCCATTATTTGAAAGCTGCAGAAGGCACGGCAGAGAAATATGAAACAGTCAACAGAATGGAATAGCTGCCTGGTTAGACAGGAACAGGAAGAAACTTATTTTTCTATAATGCCATCCCTCTGAGACACAAAGCACTTCACAACCAGTGAATAGAAAACTGGGACTTGTAGTCATAGGTTGTACTAGCAGGCAGGATGGAGACACACTGCCATAATGGCACTGCTATGCCATAACGGCACTGCTAGAAATAAAATTCTGATACGCCATTTCATTAGATCAGATTTATACCGCTGATTTCAATCCAGTTACACAGGTGTAATGGCAAATCCTGCCTATGGGGCTCGGGCGGGTAAGGTGTGTTTGGTCTGCTGCCGCTTTGTAAAGCTGTGCAGAACGGTGCTCTCTTCCCAAGTAGGTAAAGCTTTATACCACTTTTTTCTCACATTTCATTTATGTAAATGCTTATCCTGGTGCAATTCAAAGGTGAATACCCAGATCCATGTGTCAGTCTTCCTGGACACCATGCACTGTGCACACCTCCAAGCTGGAGTAGCTCCAGGTCTCTTCTGGCAAAGCAAATTCTGCCACTCATCTCAGTCCCCTGCTCTTTATTAGGAAAAGCACAGACCGCATGTGTGAAGCTAGGCATGAAAATGAAGGCCTTACACATGCATCCTTTCTGCTTTCTGAGAGCTGGGAATAACCAGGCCGTGACCTGCCAAGGGTGACCTTCATCCGGGGGAAAAAGGAAGGTATCACCACTCCCAATTCTTTCGCAGGACAAGACTTCCTCCCTTGCCTTGAGTTTTCTCCTATTAATCTGCCTCCCTGCAGTAACGTGTCACAACCTTCCCCACTGCAACGTCTGCCTCTGTAATGGACAGCAGCTTCACATGGGATGGGATGGCTAGACCATTTTGCAGAGGCGTTTTTAGATGTATTGTCTGTCCCAGACTCTATGTATACCTGAATAGCAAAATACCCACACGAGAACATTTTCAAGGGTCTCTGTGTTGTTCAAGTTCAATGCAACAGAATTGACTGTTTTATTTTGCATTTTTATCATTGCTGGGGAGGAATTTATTTCGCTATACTTGACAGCACCACTGCTACAGCACTGGCTGCTCAGCCTAATGACAGCAGTCCATGCTTTTGCTGCACAAGTAAACGTAAATACAATTTTCAAGTTACTGACAACAAGCACGCATCACACTGCAGCCTGGAAGTCTGTAGAACATGGGCTTTTAACACAAAGTTACTTTCCTACATTTAGCTATGAAGTAACTAAGTAAGTATGGTAAATGTTTAAACAGAGAGGTGGAAAGCAAAATACCTCCCTCTCTGCCATCACCCCACTTAGGGAACTCCTAAAACTCCCACAGAGTAGAAAGGTCGTATCCAGCATTTTGCTTCCCTCAAGGCTTGAGCCTCTCTAGGGCTTTCTGGTCAGATAATGTAGCTACTCTGCAGTGAAGACTCAAACTAGACTTATAAAGTGACTGACTCTTTGCATTTTATATAACCCTTTACGTTTTCCTGCAATACTGTATTTTAACACTTGTTTAGTTCAGTGGATGTTAAAAACTAACCTCACCCTTTGTCATGTGCATACCTCTCTGCAAACCAGAGATACCATTACTTTTAGTTACAATTTAACAATAAAAGTTTTTTTCCGGAAGATCCCATAGGATTTCAAGCAAATTGTTAGCATTATCTCTGAGGGGGTGGGGGTGGGAGGGAGAGGGAAGAAGAGTTCCATTTACTCTTTCAAATGCCAAAGAAATTGGTCTTCAAAAGCTTCCAGTTAGTCAGGATGCGAACACAGCACAGCCACCCAACGGTAGCCCTGTGCAGTCCTTAAAAACCCCTTTTTCAACAAACATTTTACAGGTTAGACCAGTATTAAATATCACCAAAAGAGTACACAGAGGAGTACGCAAGCCTGGTGCGTGTTTTGTGCCTTCGCATAAGGGGAGCTTGTCTGCGCTCCTCTTCCCCTGCCTCCCTTTTGAGGTTTCTGCATGGCCGGTGAGTAATGCTTCGGCCCGGTGAGATCAGCCCAGCTGCTGCACCTACCACCTGGCTGCCACCTTCGCTCCGAAATGCGATGTATTTTCTTACACTTCCCTCCCATACCTGCATGCAAACAGGAAAAGAAAGAGGCAATCTTTGTAGTTCTTCTAAACGCTTTTGGCATTGTCCAGCCTTTCATGCTATTTTGATCTAAATTGGGTGGTTTTGGTATTCATCCTGTGTACATTACTCAAGCTGCACAAGATTATATGGATTTAAGCTCCTCTTTGCTTAATACAGCACTTTCACATAGGCACATGTTAACACAAGTGATCAATGAGGGGTTTTAATTAGTTTTTTTTCTGAATAGAGAATGGAAGAAAGCACCCTGTGAAGAAATTAATTGTATAGGCTTGAGACTTCCATTGAATAGGATTAACTTTCCTTGAGACAGTAGCATTCTCACACAACAGCCAAAGGCTTTTTATTGCTTTTTTGCAGTTTCCTTAATACACAGATCTGCAATTAGCAAAAAAAAAAATAAAAAAAAAATTAGTGGAATGATCAAAGCAAATTCAGAAACCTTAAATTACACTATTACTAAATAAGCATTGAAAATCTCCTTTAGGTATCAAAACCTGCAAAGAAAAAGGAGTGGGGATGGAATCTTGTGCTAGAAAACTTTTGGGGTAACATGTAATAATACACCAGGGGTTTCAATGTTGGAAAGAGCATATACATCTAACAGCATGCATGGCTGAAGCAGGCAAACAGGAATAATTTTCTGCTGGTATCTGTGTCTAGTCTGATTTTCACTGGAAAGGCCCCCCACTGAGGACAAAAATGAACAAATGATTTGCTAGATTTAGATCACTCAAAACTGTTTCTTAAGAAGCAGATTGTTGCTACTGTAAGCAAGTAAAATTTCCCTAAAATGATTAGGATTTTTGCTTGCTGCTAAGCAGAAAAATGCAGCTTCTCCCCCCCTACCACACAGATCCCAGCTCCAAAGCAGTGGCTGCTGTACCCCTCCCCAGGCCAGCACTGCAGGCTGGAGGGACCCCGAGACAGCTGCTGGCATCTAGTTTTTCTCCAGTTTTTCAGTGGAAGGAAGAACTAGTTACTGACAAATATTGGATTGTATATAAACCACACAAATCAGGAGCCAAAGCAGAAGCAGAATGAGCGGCTCTCCTACAGAAATGTTGTTCCTTTTCTTTTACTTTCTGTCAAGACATGCTTGTGAAGTTAGCAAAAAAACCTGCCCCAGGTCCTCAGTTTTGTGCTCTTTCTGTATGTTCTGCCCTATTAAAATGCTTGCTGATTTGCTGAGGAAGGCTTCTTACTCCTTTCTTCTTCTTCATTCCCCCATCCCATCTCTGGGCTGCACTTGCCTCTCCTCCACCCAGCCCCTTATCACCACCTTTCCCCCTTCTTCTCTCTACAGCTGCCTCCTTCGCCCACAGCTACCTCCTCCTTCCACCATACAGGCTGCTGTGGTTTCCTCCTCATCTACCTGCGCTTGCTGAGCCTGCGCTCTAGGGTTTAGGTACTGTGTTCAGGTACTCCTAGACATGCTTTACTATAGATCTATGTAGTTGTTACAGAGTTGTTCTTGGCACTTAGAGCTGACCTTTCCTTCCTGCTCTCCAAGTATTCAGCTAAACAGATCTGGTGATAACAAAGAGTCCTCCATCTTGGGTTGATGCAAGAGCTTCCCCTCAATGTCAAGGAAGAATTTTCTAAAGGTGTCTACAAGGAAAACTGGATGGTAGCTTTGGACTTCAGGGAGCTTAAATGCCAGATGAAAATCAAGAAGATGACAGCAGTCACCAAAGCCTTCTTCATGATTAACATCTTCAGGCCAATTAAGAATCTCTTGATCTTGAACATATCCCACTTCCACCTCCCCATTTCCCAGAAAGCTCTTGCAGTGGCAGAGTTTCTATCAATATTTGTCTTGTAATCGCTGAATCTTTGCTTTCTGATACCTGAACTGACATGCCTCTTCAATTAATAGAAAATAAAATCCACACCTCAAAACCCTTCTGAGGTGTTTTGATGCTGTAATTGGCAGGTAACCACTGGGGAAACACTGTCAGCTGTTTGGAGGAGAACCGGATCAACCATCAGTGATTCCCATGGGGTAGTGGTACTCCACCACCGCTCAGCAAAGTTGGGTCACTGCTTACCCAGACTTAATAAAAGATCTCTGCAGCAATACAGTCTAATTTCTATTCAAGGCACTGAGTTATTCTCATACACTGATTTAATGTTTCACTTCGTTCTCAAACACTAAATGCTTACCACATGGTGACTCAGGGCAGCAAGGTGGTGGTGGTGGGATATGACTCAGCAGCTATCTATCTACTAGTTTTACTTGTTTCTCGTCTTTTCTACTTCTAATTGTTTTTCCAAAACTGGACTACGTGAAGATGGAAAGGGAAGGCAAGTAGGCTTTACTTCCAACTTACCTATGCAGGGGGTGCATTTGTTGATGGTTGCAGCTCTAACAAAAACTGACCAGTAACTGATAAAAGGAAATGTTGCAATCACGGTGCATAATTTCAAAACACTGCGTAATTGTTAGCTGACTGTGTGAGACCAATTTAGAAAAAGTATCTGCAGCTGTGTGAAGGGCATGTTATTATATCCCACCTATGCCTCATTTGAGACATGGTTGTTTGGGATGTTAGAAATAATACCACCATGAAGAAACCATGTTGTTAGAATAAACCACCATCTGTTTGTACAAATTACTGCTTTGCTGCATTGGACAAAGAAATGAACCCAAAGTGGTATAACTTCTGCTAGGGGTCACCTTGCAGCCTGGTAGAGCTCTAGATTCTTTTACTTGAAAGTTCAAAGTAAACCTCCAGGAATAGCACAAGACTCCTATAGTGTATACCTGGTTTAGGCTACAGAGCCATTCTGTATTTTAATCAAAATGTATTTATCAATCAGTTCACTGCGACTGGTTAATAAACAAGTTCAATTACTTCTGGTATGAAAATATGTTACCATTTTTATTACTCCAGCCATTTTCAGGGACTAATGAACATAGGGTACAAGGCTGGACAAAAAAGATTGTATAAAAAAAATAGCTGATTGAACAATTATATGGAAATAAAATGCAGACCAGCCCCTTCCTAGCTTGAGCTTCTGTAGATAAAGGAGTTATTCTTTGCATCAGAATAGATACATAAAAGCAAGTAGGTTACCCATCTGTGAGGTAAGAGCATTCAGATAATTTACCAAGTTCAGATCTGAAATACCACTCACATTTCTTGAGTTCAGCAATCTTATAGTATGAACTGGAAAGCTGAAAAATGCATATATGATTTTTACAGGACTGCTATGCCTGCTATGCTATGCAAGGAAATGTTAAATGGCTTATGGAAACAAGTTGTAAAATCCACTGTCAGGCAGATGAATCTTTAAATAGCTATAGATTTTAGAAGTTTTAAGCCATAGATGTTTTATTCATAACTGTATGATAACCTTCCTTTTGCCAAAGTTGGTAGTGTAGTTGAAAAGTAAGACATAGACTAGGTCTGTTGAGCTGTTTTAGAACCGGAATGCTGTCTCTTAGCCATAATCAAGGAAGAAGGCTGCAGAACTAGTTCAAGACATGCATGTTAAATGCATATGATGAGGCTTGCTTAGTATCTAAATATGTACTGGTGATATTGGAAGCCTAGCTAAACTTAATTTGAAAATTAGGGAAGAGAAGAAGGCATATCCACCAATTTTCCCTAGAAAATTGTACAGAAATTCTTGATATTTAGCATGATCTGTTGCACTCTTTGGGTTTCTACAGTTTATATATTAAAATATTTCAGTGAACTCAGTAGATAATCATCTGTATTAAGGGGAGTGGGTAATGCTCAGAGACAGCATGGTGGAAAGATTTATCCCACATCCCAAATACTCCAGTTTTCTGACGACGCTCCATTGTTCTTTGCAAATTTGGAGATGATGGAGAATGCAGACCCACAACAGGCAAGAGAATCATCTCAAATTTTCTTTCAGCTTAATGGCAGTATTACAACAAAAGGCCTTTGTGCATCTCCAAGAGCCCTACTGAAAGCAACTTTGCATTACATGCAATCCAAAATATAAGGAATCTCTTCAAAGGAGGAAGATTTTTAAAAATAACTGAAAAAAAGTTAGCTTTTGCAACTTCAAAAGTACTTCCTGAAAGACAAAGTGTTTATTCCTTGTGTAGCTCACCATGACATCAACACACCAATTAAAAAACCCAAACATTAATAGTTCTATGTTTCAGTCCTTTCCATGATTAAACTCGGATCACCTCATTTTGCTTCATAACAACAAGACGTCATCCTGCAGGTGCATACATTCAGGCCCTGGTTTTCAGACCCATGTTCTTCTTTGATCCTCTTTCTTTTCCCCACATTTTCTACCCTGGGAAAGTCCTGCCCCTGAGCTGCCATGTCTGCGACTTTTGCTTCACATTCTTATCTTCCTTACTGAAACTCAGATTCTTCTGAGCCACCTGTAGAGAGGACAAGCTAAAGACCTGTCCCCAGACTTTTAGTAAGGAGAACCTCTTGCTGAGTTGTGACACCCTTCCTCCTAACAGTGCCTTGACAGCAGTAATAACTCAAAAAAGATTCAACTCAGAGTCATCAAGCTACAGTTAAGTTTTATGTATACTTTAACTTGCCTCTTCCTTGCAAGGCAGCTCCCCCCACCCCTAAAAATTAAAGCCAACCTTTTTCCAAGCCTTAACCAGTGCAGCCAGCAAAGTAGTTTGATTAAGAGCTACGTAATGCACATTCTTCTGTAGATAATTGATAGCTTAAGTAAAGGTGCATTGCAGGCGACTTTGACACTTTACACAATCTGCCACATATACTTCACTGCTCGCATATTATTCAACAGAGCCACACAGAAACTAAATAATGAAAACTGAAGTGATGGGAATGTTTCTTCATTGCAGGGAGCAGAAGAGGATAGCAAGTATTTTTGGAGATAACACTTGCTGGAATGTCAAGATTTAGAACCTGTTTGGATCTTGACGAACAGAGCCCAAATGCTATCAGCTAAGCTAAACTTGAAAGAGAATTTTCTTTGGTTGACTGCAGGAAAGTAGAGAACTAAAGGTTCTCTGCTCTTCAGGTACCGAAAAAAATACGAAAATGTATCAAAAGTTAAAATTAATCAGGATGCATCAAAGTATTTTATTCTAATGTTTTATGATTAAGTCCTCACATTATGTGGAAAAAGCAGTATCACCCCTTTTGAAGCAGGTGGGAGTTTGAAATGCAGCACTGCTTAGACTTCAATTAAAATCTTTTTTACTTAGTTCAAACTCATATCTATGTCTAGGAATTATTCTTGAAAATATTATCCCCAAAACAGATAAATCCAAGTAATTTCATTGAGCTGTGAAACAGTGGTAATATTACAGATTTCTGTTCTATCACAACAGTTAGTCATGGTTAAGGGCTGAAAAAATAAGCGTAGTGTGGAGATTTAGTAATAAGTTTTTCACTGTGATGCATGATTAGATGCTTAGATACTGGAGATCAAATTAATCTAGCAGTAATTATAACAGCTACAGCTTGGATGGGTCTGACCTTTGAGGTTAAACATTAGCTAACAGTTGGACTGGTATTTCTGGTATGTTCCACAACACAGATTAAAGATTTTATTTAAGCACTGAAATAACTGTATCCTTCATTTAAGAGAACAACATGCTAAATACAGGGAGTACATACAGAATTAAATCACGTTTGAGTCAGTTTGCATACATTTACACTATATAGGTATGGCCATAATCTGTCAGACCAAAGATCCATCTAGTCAAGCAGCCATCTCCATCTGCAGCTGTAAGAAGGTGCATAGAGGAGATGTCAAGTAGGTGGACAAGAGGACAAGAACAGGTGACACTTACTGCTACAGATTTGTCTCCAAGTACTTTCAGCACAGGGCCTTCTGTAGCCAGGTGTAGTGCCTGTGTGCATGATAACCACAATGGACTTCTCTTTGTGGAGCTTACCCAGTCCTGCCTTGACTTTGTGAAAACTTTTCACATCCCTAACATGCTTTGCTAAGGATCAGCAAGTCAGCTGTGACCCTACTGGTTTTATTTGAAATGTCTTGATCTTGTTCTTGGAAGAAGCAGTGAAAAACTGATCTTTACCCACCATCTCCATGTTGCTTGTGCTGTTATAGGTCTCAACCACAACCTCTTTTCCCACCTACAGTCCTACCTTACCCAGTCCCACCTTACTTAAAGGGAAACCCTTCCATATCTCATCACTCTTGTTGCTCTCCTCTGAACTCTAGTCCTGTGGTATCCTTTCTGAAACGGTGGGATCTGAACTGCACACAACAGGCAAGTGTCAGCAAGCAACTGATTTATGCAGTAGCTCAACAGCACTGCGTCTTCTTCTCCCATCGTTTTTCTACTACATCTTAACAATTTAATTACTTTTTGACTGCTGTTATGCAACGGACAGATGTTTTCATGCAACTGTCTATCAAAAGCTAAAGATCTCATTCCTTGAAGCTTAAACCAGAAGATTCCACTGTCTATTGATGGAAGACTGAATAACAGACAAAACCAATTTGTGTTTTTATTATAAATATTATTTTCCTGTTTACCTGGAATGTTTCTCCACAACTGCAGGTGTATTGCCATGTTTTCTGAGGTGCTGGAGACATGCATTCTGGACATGGATCAATCTTTTCACACGCTAAGGACCAAACTCTGCCCAGTGCATGCCCTACTACTGCCTTCACTAGGACCTGCCACCTCTGGTCAAAGTTTGGCTCTAATGCCTCTTGGTGCTTCAAAACAATTAGTCAAATCAGACAGACTTTCCAGCATCTTATAATCTGCGTTGAGAAATTACATTCTGCATTGTTGCTTATAGCACCATCTAATAATGCACCAGGAGAACCCTGATGCTCCTGGTAAGATCCAATCCTGCTCTGAAAACCAAAGGCTGATAGCTGAGAATCCAAGAGTCCCCACCAAATATGCTCCCAAACCACCTGAGCTGGAGCATGGCTGGGGTGGAAATTTGCTCCATTGTCATAAGCATGCATGGAGATACCAGGGTAAATGAAGGGGGGCAGAGCAACCAACAAAGCCAGGGTCTATCCTATACTAGTTGTTGTGCAGAGACACAGTGAGATGGTCCTTGGTCCCCAAAACTATAAGCTAAGGCTGGAGCAGGCATAGCTTCATATGGATCAAAAGCAGGTTTTATTGGCGTATCACACAGTTCAGAAGGATACGTGCTACATCTAGCACTGCTTCTGCCCGTAACCACCCTTTCTTTCTTTCCCTTTGTCCAGTATATCTCTCACGGTTCAAAAGCAAGGTTATCACAATCCTTACTAACAGACTGACTCACTTGGTGAAGTGGAGAACAGGGTCATTTGTCACCCCTGTCTCTTGAGAAGTGGACAAAGAGACAGCAGAAAGGAGAAATGAGCAGGAGGAGCCCTGCCCTTACCTTCACACTGGGCAGGCTGCCTGGATAGGGAAGAGGGTGTCCAAGCTGTCCCATAGGCAGATGAAATCATTTAGAGGAAAAGAGGGGTGAAAGAAGAATCCTAAACGTGAGTCAAAATTCATTTTTCTGAATCAGTGTAGCTGTGCTTCCCCTCTAATGTAGGGCAACCAGCAAAACTGCAGTGTGGTTCTGAATAGATGAGACAGATAATGAGTGGGAAAAGCAAAGTAATATTAACTGTTGAGTGGTCTTCAGTAAAATAAAGAAATTTTTTTTCCTCAGTAGGTAAAGCCAAGTGATATAATTCACTGACTAAAAGGAGGAGACACTTGGCAGCTTGGCACCAGTACTAATGAAGCCAGTAGCCTTCTCTGCTTTCTCCTTTTGGCTGGCTCTCATTTTGGCTGGCTTCCTCGGCATACACATCACTGGCAGTTTTGTGAGAAGTCAGAAGAACCATACGCTAATTTTCACCAAGGAAAACACAATTCGCAACTGCAGCTGCTCAGCAGATATCCGTGATTGTGATTACTGCTTGGCAAACTTGATGTGCAATTGCAAAACAGTGCTGCTTTCTACCATGGAAAAAACGACCTACAACAGCCACCTGACCATTTGGTTCACAGACACCTCTGTGCTGGAGATGCTCCTCAACTTCACAAGGGTGCGGGATTTGAAGCTGTCCTTCTGTGGCACCACTCCTCTCCCAGCAGAATACTTGGCCATCTGGGGACTTCGAAAGCTCCGGGTAAACAAAATCAAGGGGCGATTTCCAGAGCAGAGTGTAACCATCTACAGCAGCAGCAATAACGAAAAAGAAAACTCACTTGTGGTGCACAGCAAAGACAGGCAAATGCTTGTATATGTTTCTTTTCTGGATACCTCACTGTTCAATGGATATTCTTTGCTGAAGTCATACAGCGTGGAAAATATCTCTAGTATCACAGAGCACTTTCCCAGCCTGCTGTATTCTGATGTTTTCTCAACCTCAGATAACAACAGCTATGTTGTAACATTTATTTACTGAGTTACTTAACACATTCAGTAGTCAGAGGCATGGCAAACTGCTAAGAGAGAGATGGGACTTCTTTAAGTCTGTCTGGTTTGGCCAGGAGGAGCTGTTACAGTATGGGCAGTTCTGACTGTGATAGCACTCTACAGGGAGGTGTTTAAAGACAGGCTCATCAGACTACTTCAGTAAATGCTTTCTTAAAAAAACAAAGAAAATGCGAAACAACTGTTTTTGAAAGCCTCAGTACAAATTCTATATTGTAAGCTAAGAATATAAATCTGCAGACAAATTGTGTTTTAAGGCTGTGCCTCAGACAGAAAAAGACATAATCATCTACCTCCAGTTGTAGAAACTGAGCCTCCTGGAGAATCAGTCGGGTTAGACGGCAGCTCAGGAGGTCTCCAGTCCAACCCCCTGCCCCAAGCAGGGCCACCTCTGGGATCAGACCAGGCAGCTCAGGGTTTTCTACAGTTGGTCCCCAAACCCCTCAAGGACAGAGCGTGCACAATCTCACTGGACAACCTGTGCCACTGCCTGCCCGTCCTCAGGGGGAAAACTTTTTTCCAACCATTAACCCCAGCTTTCCCTTCTCCAGGCTAAGCAAGCCCAGTTCCCTCACACTTTTCTCAGACACATGCGCCAGACAGACCCTGACCATCTTGGTGGCTCTCCACTGGACTACTTCAGTTGATCCATATCCTTCTTGCACTGGGGGCCCAAACCTGCATGCAGTATTCCGTATGCAGTCACTTAGTAAGTGCCGGACAGGGGGAATAATCCCTTCCCTCTATCTACTGGCTGTGCCCAGTAGATACAGCCCACTGCTGTCAGGTTCAAGGGCTGCAAGGTGATTGCAGTCACTCAGACTGGGAGTGCCGAGTTGTCCTTGCCCTCTGGTACTCCGTCAGAGCTGGGACCCCCCTGCCCGGGCTGGGTGACACAGGCTCTTACAAAAGCAGGGATGGGCTACACAAGCAGCCTCCGACCTCAGCGCACAACCAAAGGTGTGTTTGAGGGATGACCAGGAAGCTGTGCTCTGACAAGCCATGGCACACACCATGGGAAAGCATTGGGCAAGAGGCCACCTAACAAGTGAGACAGCATGCTCACAAGGGTGTTTTTCCCAGGGAAAGGTCTGTCTCTTGCACATCAGGTGTGCCAATTCCTGCAGTTTCCCCAAATGCAGGGAACTTGACTTCAACTTTTTTGATAACGGCAAGCTCTGCTCATGTTCTCCTCTATAAGAAAGGAGAAAGGTCCCATCCAACGACTGTCATGTGATAAGGGAGGTGAGACTTCTGGCAGACACGTAGCAAATAATTTTCAGATGTATTGCAGGAGGAAGATTGCCATCCCTTGAAAAACATACATCAAGACTATTTATATAGCCTGAAGTCAGCTCCTTGCCCATGTCTGTAGGATTTGCATTCTATGAGTTATGATTAAGGCCAGGATCCATCCATATAGTACAATAAAGGCTTTGGAATAGCAAGTCCTAACAGTCTTGCATTGACAGCAAAGGATTGCATGAAACCGGGATAAAATATGTGTGCTGAGGGGAATGGCTGTCAAGATTCTGTGGAACCAATGAATTTGCTTCAATAACTTCAAATAAAGACTTTTTCTATAACTGTAATCAATGATGGAGCCGTTTTCCTAGGAAGCAAAACTTGATTCTTCCGAATACTTACATACATGCACACCTTCCATTACTGTGAGCTTTCCCAATGACATGAACAACGCGGTAACTACTGAATTAATGGGGTCTATTTGCAATTGCAAATTAACAGATTTAAGCACACAGGTGTTTGAAGGCTCAACCGGAGAACTATTAAATCATTACTATAAAACATTAAAAATGTTGTGAAGACAACACCTTTGTCAGCACCTTGGCAACAAACCATGAGCCTTCTCCCCAAATCACAAATACTTCTAGTTGTTGGAAGAAGGGTTCGCCGGAGTCAAGAAGATGCTCAATATAAGTTATGCATCTTGCTCTACTTTATTAGTTTCTAACACTACTTATATAGAACCGATACACATGCATATTCGTAAAGCAGAAATATAACTGGTTAGTAGTCTCTAAACACGTGCGGTTCTCACACCCCTAATTATCATGACTAAAATAAGCATTCTATCCATGTAGCTAATTGTGTTGCTGTGCTTCAGCCTTGTAGTTTGTTACTCCCTATTTTCCCATACCGGTCCCTATCTTTCTTGGCCCTGCAACAGCTTTCCCAGCAGCTGTATCTTGTTACAGCCACGGCCTGTTGGCACAACATAATTACTTGGTCTCAGGATGCAAGAATAGCTCAAGGCTACCTTTCTTGTTAACTCCATCACAGCAACTTCAGTACAATTCTGATTACAGACCTATTCTAATACCAGGCCTGGATTGCACAGATCTTCAGAGATTCTAAGGCCATGCTTCTGCAGCCATTCTTCTACATCTACTGATACCTCTCATGGTTGTATCACAGGTTACAAAACACTTAGGCGCTGGAGCTGGGTTGGCAGAGGTTGGGGGTGCAGGGGTGCAGGGTGGTGTTCTGAGCACATTACATGTCTGGTATGTATTACAGACAGGCAAATAATTCATATTGTCTGCCCAGGAATCCCATGCTCCAACTGTCTGTGCAGGAGCACTAACCTTGCCTTCACACACTGGCTAGTCACTAATCCTGCACAGGATAGTGTTGTTAAAAAGATTAGTAAAATAGAGCTGGCACACACAAATATGTTGATTTCTAAATGTTACCAACTCTCTCTTTAAACTGGGAAAATGAAACCTAAATTATACTCGGTGAAATCACTAACCGAGCTTCTGCTGCCCTCTAGTAAAATACGTGCTGAATAACACAGTACTTCCACATCGCCGTGACAGCAGTGGTTGGCTGCTGTTACTGTTCAAAAGCCACACATGCAGCAGGAACTGAGAATGTACGTATTCTGGCCTGTTGGGAAGAAACCATGACATTAATAACTCCATGGGCTTTCTAACACTGCAAATTACACTTTCAGTTACTTTTGCCACTGTATAAGGTTGACATAAGAGACTTTTTATCCCTGTGCCCAAATAACTCATGCAGAGGTGTTACCTGAATCAGGAAAAAGTCTTCCTCTCAAGTACATGTGCAGCAGAAATCCACGGCACCAACACTGCAGCGATCTATTCAACTCCCCTGCAGCTGACACAGAGAACCATAGATTCTCCCAATTTCAGTGTTATATTGCTTTGCCATATGAAAGTACCGCATTAGGAGCTTGCAGAGTTTCTTCAGAGCAATGTATACAAAACACAAATCACGTATGTTGTGAGTCTTTAGTTCTGTTGGTGCTGGTTTGGTTTTTTTTTTGTCTGCATGTAAACTACACACAGTGGTACATCAAGCATCACTGCAGAAATAAGTATGTGGTTTTGTGAATCTCCTTTAAATCCCAGCACAAGATACTCACACTTGACCACACTCAACACCCTATGCTGTTTGATTATGTATTTACAGCAGTTAATATATATGGTAGTTTAATTCTCCATGTATCAGGTTCAACCTGTATGCGTTCACCAGTCTAACCTTGATGCGTGATTATTGAATATGCCAATCAACAAACTGACAGGATTTTTTTGTATCAGAAAAAAACTGAGACAGGAGCTATAAATTTGCAGTTTTCCTTCCTACTAGTAATTCCAGTGCAACAACACAAAAGTAATGGGATGCTTTCTATGGGAGATCTTGCTGTGCAGCAGCAGGATGCTGCAGAGTCCAGTCAGGCCTTTCATACCCTCTGGGGCAGACTCCCAAAGTCGCCTGGCCCTTCTGATACAGCAGGAAGGCTGAAAAGAGGTCTTAGTCCTTAACACACTTGTATGGGACACCGTCTTATAAAAAGTCAGCAATCTTTTGATATCTCCCAGCAAACTCGCAGTTTTTCCTTTAGTCAACATAGCGGCTAGAAGCTCGACTGACTTCTGAGGACGCCCCCAGCCTAGATGAAACCGAATCCCAGAAAGCCCTCCACATGAAACATACCGCGAAGACCACCACACATGATTTCCCCGCTCCACGCCAGAAGCCAAGATTGCTGCAGGGACGGGAGCGGCTGTCCGGGCCTGGCTGCGCAGCGCAGAGGTGCCAGCCCCGGTTGAGGGGCGGACCCCGGTCGCCGAGGAGATGAGGGGGCTGGGCGCGGCGTGGGCGCTCCCCCTCTCCCCGCAGGCCCGCTGCCAGCGGCCCCGCGATGTTTGTGGAGCGGCGGCGGCTCTCCCCTCCCTCGCACACAGCCGCCCCCGGCCGCCCCGACGGCTCTCCCCTCGCACACAGACACACACACACACAGACACACACACAGACACACACACAGACACACACACAGACACACACACAGACACACACACAGACACACACACAGACACACACACAGACACACACGCACCCCACACCCCACTCGCGCCCCGGTGCACTGCCGCCGGGTGGCGCGCGGCTCCTCCCCCGGCCCAGCTCTCCGCTCGCGCGCTGCGCGGCCACGTGACGCGCGGCACTCGCTCGCGCTGCTCGCTCGACACAAGATGGCGGCAGCCGGGAAAGGAAGAGGGGGAGTGGCGGGAGGCGAGGCGGGCCGCTCTAGCCCGGCCTCTCTACGCTCCCCGCCGCGCACGCGCTATCCTCCGTCCCCGCCACCTCTCTATGGTCGGGCGGCCGCTCGCCGTTGGCGGGCGCGCGGCGGCGGGCGGCGGGCGGTAGGGGGCGCTGTGGCCGCCGGCGCGGCGGTTATCATGCTCGGGGAGCCGGGCCTGGGCCGCGGCGCGGGGTGGCGGGAGCGGGCGGTCCCGGAGCGGCGCGGCGCGGCGCGGGGGGTCGGTGTCCGGCGGGATGTTCCGCAAGGCGCGGAGGGTGAACGTGCGGAAGCGGAACGACTCGGAGGAGGAGGACGAGGAGCGCGACGAGGAGCCGCCTCAGGAGCCGGCGCCGGCGGCCGGGGCGGCGGGGGAAGGGCCCGGCGAGGCCGCCATGGCGCTGGCGGCGGGCCCCGGGCTCCTGCCGCTGCCCGCCGGCTGCGTGCCCCTCGCCCTGCCCGGCAGCCCCGCGGCCTTCGCCTGCGCCGCGAGCTACGGCGCGGCCCTCGGCTTGGGGCTGGGCTTGGTGGGGGGTGACAGGGCAGGCCTGGGGGCTCTGCCGGCGCCCGCTCTCCTGCCGCCGCCGCCGCCGCCGCAGCAGGGCAACGGGCTGCCGGGCGCCGGGCGCGCCAAGGAGAAGAAGCGGCCGCGGGAGAACAAAGAGGTGCCGCGGGCCAGCCTGCTCAGCTTCCAGGACGAGGAAGAGGGTGAGGCGGGGGGCTGCCCGCCCGCGGGCACCGGGCCGCGCCGCCTTCGGCTCGCTGCCTGCAGGGGTGGGCCGGGCCGCCTGCACCGGGCCTCCGCCCGTCGTCTGCGCGTCCCCCGGGGGAGCCGGCACCTGTATTTATTTCGCTGGGCAGCCGGCTGGCCCCGTTGTGACACAGGGGTGACGAGGGGTCGTAGAGGAGGGGGAGAGCCCTGGGGGCGCGGCGCGGGGGGGCCAGGGAGTGCCCGGCCGGCAGCCGCCTTGGGCCCCGCTCCCTGTCTGGGCTCCTGCGGGGCCGGTGGGCTCCCAGCACCGGGGGGATGTCCCGCGGGTTTCATTCCGGTTTAGCGGGGTGGATTGCCTGTGCTTCTGTATGGCTGGTGCCTGACTTGCGCGCCTCGCAGCTGGGTGCCGTGCTGCTCCGGGCGCGGGGTGCAGCCTGGCCTGGCTTCGTGCGGCAGCGGGCGCTGGGCCCAGCGCCTGTGCAGCCCCTGCCGCCCCCCAGGACCAGCGCTGCGGGCCGAGGGGCGGCTTTGTGTCCAGATTGTGCTCGTCTGGTGTGGCTGGTGTTCACAGGTCACGTCTGACTGCCTGTTGTCCACGTGAAGCCACTGGTGTTTTGTTCCAGAGTTGATTTGTCTAGCCGTCCGCAAGGTTTATTACATTAACCTTCACAAATAATGGAAAAAGTGGTTGAGGAGTTTCTGGACCTCAACTTTTTGGAAAAACAGAGTAGTTGTGTTTGTGCAGTGCTTCAGCTAGTAATTCTACTGGATTCCAGCAGGTACTGCACTCGTTGGTTCATTCTCACTCAGACAATCTGGTTATGGCTAATAGCTACTATGTATTAAAATTGATCAAAAACACTCCTCATACTCCAGAGGTAGTTGTGTCTGAAAAGTTCAGGGCGAATAAAATGAGAAGCTCACTTTTCTGATACTTTTTGTCAGTAGGGGAGTTAGTATGCATTTTGAATTTCCTTGGAAAGAATTCTCTTGTAATCACTAGAACTTGGATTCTGAGACTAGTGACTTGAAATCTTTGACAAAGATACTGGAAACATGGGATTACACTATAGACTTAAAACGCAAACACAGATTTCCTGCATGAAACTGATTTTGTCTGTCCTATTTAAGTCTGTAACTTACTGCATACTTTGTGGTAGGTTGTAGTGCTGCAGGCATTTGAACTGGTAGTATGACCAAACCCAGCCATTCCCTTACTCATTAATTGTGTATATGTGTGGCTATGAAAAGACTGTTGACCCAAAATGTTGGGGCTTTGTTTTCTTCCAAATTCATGGTCATAGTGAAGGATCAGCTTGTGTGAGTGTTCAAAAAAAAAAAATACTGCAGTCAGATAAAAGCTGGCTATGTGTGTACGCTTTTGTGTAACTTCTGCCTTGCTTTTCTGTGACAGTGCTGTGGGTGGGATGAATACACTTCAAAATGACCACAGAAGGACAAGGTAGACATGAGTCCACATGAAAGGATATGGGACTGGTTTTGTTGCAACAGTGTAAATGTGAAGTCACAGTAAATTATGTTGGTAGTGGCATTTACTAAGTTCTGTGTACAGTATTAAGAAATGTAATAGGTAAATGTACTTCTTGGCAGGTCTAATGTAATGTTTTCCAACTTCTCTTTTAAAGAAACTGAAGAAGTTTTTAAAGTGAAGAAATCAAGTTACAGCAAAAAGATTGTAAAACAATTGAAGAAAGAATACAAAGAAGATCTTGAAAAATCAAAAGTTAGAACAGAGGTCAATTCTCCAACAGATGGTAACTGCAAAACTAACAGTAACTTTTGTAATGGGAAAGATTAAGCATTGTAAATACAAATTACTTTTTTTTCAAGATGAGTTATTAGTCTTCTGGAGGATTTAGCATTTAGAACTGAAGTAAAGCATGCGTTAAATGTTTTCATTTGAACCTTATAAGTGCTGTTCTGAAGCTAGTAGAGAGTTCTTTGATTCTCCCACATGTGGAAATGAATGTAGAAGCATAAAAATTCTCAGCTGTTTATGTAGTTGTCAGTAGACCTCAGTAGTTTCTGTATTTCGATTCCGTTTGTCAGACAAGTTCCTTCCTATTGAATTAGGAAGGAATAAAGTAAGTTTAGGACTCTGGTGCTTATCTGACAGGATGTCTCCTTGTAACACATTTTCTCTCAAAGGAAGATTTTGGGGTGAGCAGGGTGATGTTCTTTGTTATTAAGTAAATTATGCAACAGCTGCCTGTTTCAAGACTTGGACTTTACAGTAGACATGGTGATTAAGATGACAGGATGAAAGTTGGAGCAGAAGGATATTTCAACAATGTACAGTCCTCTAGAGCTTGGAATAGAGCCTGTGATTTCAGTTTCATTGTACTTCTGCTGTTGCATTTTTTGGAAGCTCATTGGTAAAGCATAATGATTCTTTTTCCAGTTAATTTTTTTTTGGTAGAGTAGTAACCTACAGTGCTGTGAGCACAACCTGAGAGGCTTATGATCTAAAGATTGCAATGGTGTAGCTGAAACATATGAGAGTTGAACATGGTCCCATGCAGAAAATTGCCCTTTTTTAAGTTAATTAAATTAGTCTTTTAAACATCTTACAGATTTTTAAAAGGCTTTGTGTCTGTATCTTAAAAATGCACAAGTTCTTTCTTATTAGAATCTTTGTCACCTGTGCAGTGGTGTGGGGCATGAGCAAAACCAGAAATGATCATTTTTTTTTGGTTAACATTCAGGTGATCTGTGCAATCCTGAATCTTAATTCTTGCTTCTGTCACAAAGATCCTTAAGAAATAGCATTTTGCACATGGCTAGTGTGTGCTTATTTTCTATTTGTCTGTTTTGCAGTCTCTGTAGTTGGTTTGGTTGTGGTGCAAAGACCTCGTGGGTGCTACTGAGTCAGTACTCTGGATTCTGTAAACAAACGATAAAGTCTAAAAACTCAGATATGTGCAGCTTGAATTGGACAGCTGGATTTAACATGCATTTTTTTTACATAATATGTGTACCTGCTGCCTGTATCTGTATGTTGCCCTATATTAGGTGGGTTGCACTCAGTTTGAGAGGAAAATGGAAGAATTCTTTTGAAGTGAGTGTTCTGGTGGAAGGATTTGATGTGACACAGGCAATGCTTTCTAATTACATATGTAAAGGCTCCATGAAGGTTGGATGTATGATTTTAATTACTGAGTTCTGACACTGTTTTTTAATACTTGGCAATATCTAGAATGTTTAGTGGTTGTTGGGGTGTTTGCTTTGTCAAATTTGATTTTGAGAGGCTGTCAGTGACTTAATCACAATGAAGAAAGCCTATTCTACTAGATCTCAAGCAATAAAATTATTGTTTCATATTTTAATTTTATTTTTACTTCAGAGTGATCTTTTTTTTTAAAAAAGAGTAAAATATGGGCTTTGTTTTCTTACCAGTCGAGCCACCACTAGAAAAGTCAGGACAGATTAAGGACATAGGTCAAGA
Organism: Falco cherrug; assembly: GCF_023634085.1. Taxonomy (NCBI): domain Eukaryota; kingdom Metazoa; phylum Chordata; class Aves; order Falconiformes; family Falconidae; genus Falco; species Falco cherrug. Next base: position 75,142,889 of record NC_073698.1, on the reverse strand, counting down.
AGATGGGACTGCAAACAGTGAGCATGGTGAAGAAGAAATGGAAGTTGAAAGTGAGAAGGAAGAAGAAAAACCAAAAGCTGGTGGGGCTTTTTCAAGTGCTCTGTCATCACTGAATGTTCTCCGCCCAGGTTGGTTTTTATAATGGATCTGATATGTTAACAAATGCTTTAGCCAGCATTTACAGCAGACTAATGTATTTGAGTGATTAGAAAATACTTTCCAGCAATATGTCCAGCATCGGAGCATCAAGAAACTGGTATTTTCCAAAGCTGTTCAATTTTGCAAGTCTTACGACAGAAAATGTTTTACTACAGAATGCTTCATCTTGATGTCAGAAGGAGGAATTTGTCTCTCAAAGTGGTGGCAAACTTTTAAGAAAATCTAGATTTGGAATAGGTGATTTAACATGAATTTTAAATGCTTTCAGGTAAAATTTGTCTTTAATTCGAATGTCTGTTACCTTGCAGACCTGTATCTCAGATGTTTTTGTATCTCATTTTGTCTCATGAGGTTCTGGTCAGTCCCTGAGGCCAAAGAAATCAGTCTGAGAAACTATTTTTGAAACTGGTTTGCTAAGTGTTAGCTCACTCATGGTAGCCTGCTCCCCAAATAGAAGATGGATGCCCTGGGTCCACAGATGGCCGTATTTCAAGGGAAAAAAAATTCCTAGTTGATTAACCAAATAATTTTTCCTTTTAAGGGGTAATTGCAAAGTGGTGCGGTTTGTACATTATTGCATCTCTAAAGATATTGCTGGCTTGAATAGAGTATGTCATGTCAAGTGTAAAGAGAATCTGAACTTTAACCTTCTGTGCATGCCTAATCAAAATAGTGGTAAAAATTATCCATGATTCAAAAAATTAATTTTGCAGGGATCATTCTTTATATGACTTAGTAAGTTGCATTGGTTTTGTGCTGGGCATTTTAGATCTTTTTAATTAGGTCTGCTTTTCTTGTTTCGCCGTGACTGTACAGTCTTCTCATACTAGCTTTATCTGGTTTGGTGTCCCCTTAATCTCTGAGCTGTCACCATCTGTTGAAATGGCCAATCTTTTTTGCTCCCCCAAAATAAGAAGAGCTGGGAGCAATGGCAGGACAGGAGGTGACAGAGTCAAGAGCCTTGGTTTTTTCCTTCCTTTGCACTAGTCCTCTCTTGTAAATGGCGTCCTTTTCTTTATGAATATTTCCCATAGGAACATCATGTTTTTGCCCTTATGGCATGTGAGCTGCTGGAAACAGAGCCAGACATTTTGGGAAGATCCCAGCTTTGAGGATTTCTGGTTAGAAAGTCTGCACAGGCAGCTTATGAGTTGCTTGCAAACATTTCTGTGAGTGTGGATTTTTTTCCCTCTCACATCTTTCTCAGTTTGCCACGCTACCAAATCATCTTTGCAGAGATGAGTAAATAGAAGTCATAATACCTGTTTTGTTATAGTGGTGGTTTAATGGTGCAAACATCTATCTCTAGGAGAAATTCCAGATGCTGCTTTCATTCATGCCGCTAGGAAAAAGCGTCAAATGGCTCGTGAACTTGGAGACTTTACCCCCGTTGACAGTGAACCAGGTAAAAGCCGCCTTGTTCGAGAAGATGAAAATGATGCCAGTGATGATGAAGATGATGACGAGAAGAGGAGGATAGTTTTTACAGTGAAGGAAAAATCCCAAAGGCAAAAGATTGCTGAGGAAATAGGTAAAACCTTTTTAGGACAGCTGATAAACATTCACATTGTTTTCACTGCAAGCGCTCTCATTCAACGTTTTTAAACAACATGTTTTTCAAACAGGCATAAATCTGGAGTTTTGTTCCTTTTCTCAGGAAAAATGCTGCATAATGGAACCTGCGTATAAAATTTTGAGCACAAACTATATTCTTGTGTTTAGAAGCACACAACTCTACTGAATCTGGTAGAAACTTACACTAAGGATCAATTAGTATTGTTCTAGTACTTGTTTTTTAGGAAGTATATCGTTGTGAAAAGGAAAACATTAGTTCTTTGGTACAGCATTCTTGCTGGTGAGCAGGTAAAATAAATGTTGGAAAAGGAGAATTAGTAAGGCATTAATTAGTAAGATTTTAACATTAGAGGGTTTTACCAGCAGTTAATTGCAGATTTATCCATTGGATTTTAAGTGGAACATCTGTGAGAATGATTCACAGGCTAGCATCCTTCATTCCTTGTGAAGAGGAAAGGAGGATGCACTGAGGTGTTCCCACTGAAGCATATTCTCTCATGTTTTTGAACTCGTGGCCCTTACTATGAATACGTTATCTTCTCCTTTTTGTTACCTGTTTGTTTTAACTTGTATTAAGGTATTGAGGGAAGTGATGATGAAGCACTGGTGGCAGGGGAGCAAGATGAAGAACTCAGTAGATGGGAGCAAGAACAGATACGGAAAGGAATCAACATACCTCAGGCATGTATTTAGTTGTGAATGCTTTTTGGTGTGTTTCTGCATGTATTATCTAAATCCATTACGAACATGAGTAGTTTACAGAAGGCTGTTTCATCTGAGAAGTTCAGTGTGTAACTTCTGACCTCTGATTTTTCTTCAAAGAATGTAAGATTTTAAGTATCTGGGGGTATCTCTTTCATTAGTGTCTCTGTTCTGGGTAGATACTGATAGCAGTGCTGTTAACCAGCATTTATTTGCACCCTGAAACAGCTAGAATAATGCCACCTCAGAGAGACCTCTGTTTTTCTTTATCGTTGGGATTGTAGAGTCTATGTAAACAGTACATGTTTCTTTGTTGTTTCTGTATCTTGTGTTGCAGCATAGACTTGGAATTTGTAGCAGGTTGTACCATGTGTTATTTGTGCATTTATAGTGAAGTTGCCACTCAGTTGAAGAGGATAGTTGGTGGTTGATTTGTTTTGTTAAAGAATATTTCAGCAAAATCACAACCAAAAAACACTGGCTCTAAGAACCTATGTCATCCTATTAAAAATAGTCTTAGCAAAATTTAGTATAGTCCCAAGTATAAATATTTATAATGATACTAAGAATCTGTCCATTTAAGAAGATGCTTCTAAGGGAATTTTTCTTCCACCTTACATGTTGGAAGTTCTGCACTTAAATCCACTTGATACACATTTTCTAAATGTACCTGCCAACCTTTTTCACTTTACAACATTTGAGATGTGAAAGAAAGTAAGTTTCTCTTTTCTTTGAAGTCTAATATGCTAACGCTTGTTTCCTCTTTCATTAGGTTCAACCAAGTCAACCTGCTGAAGTGAATAATCTGTACTACCAGAACACTTACCAGACACTGTCTTATGGTTCATCATATGGCATTCCATACACTTATGCTGCATATGGATCATCGGAAAACAAGTCTCAAAAAACAGATAATACAGTTCCTTTCAAAACTCCCAGTAATGAGATGACTCCTGTTACTATTGATTTGGTAAAGAAACAGCTTAAAGACAGGTAGGACAGACCATCTTTTTAGACTTAAAGACCTGTCCCCTAGCTTTCTGTTCCTCAGGTGTCTTTTAGTCTCGGTGAGCAAACAAGAGTTTCATCGCTGGAAAAGTACTGACTGGCACATCCATTAAAAAAAAATAAATGTCAAAACAAAAGTGAAGATGACATTGACACTTGGTTCGAAAGTCTCCTTGGATTGCTTCTCTGGAAGTGAAGCTTTAAATATGAGGCCATTGATCTTGTTGAAGACAGGTCTGAGTTGCATCTTCTGGACACTGCACAGTCTTATAGTCAAGAATTGAAAGGCCAGTGAGGTGTTTAGCTTGTCAAGTTGCATTCTTTTAAACTGTGGATCAGATATTTCCCCTTCAGTAGATAACGAATTTAAATTTTAGTGTATATAGGGGGTTTTTGGTTTAAACGCTGTAATCTGCTTGTCAGGTACACAAAAGGTCCTACTGAATGAACAACCCAATTGCAGTGAGAAATCATTTATAATGAACAATTTGCACTTTACATGTCTTCAAAATTGGTTTGTATGCCATGTCCTTTGTAGTGTCACAGTCTTTGACAGTGAATGAAGTTAGTAGAGGAATAAGACTGCTTTGTATAAGCTGTAGTTCTGGCCCCCCACACCCCTGACTCGCCCACCAAACCTTTCCTTCCAGTTTTACTTAAGAGCCAGCCTTGCACTATTCTAAGTGCAATCAACTCCTGTAAAAGTTTGTGGGAGTGGGCAGTGCAATGCACTCAGAATAGTCTAGCAAATTAATTTAAACCATTACCCTTAATGTTTATGTAGAGAGAGGAGAAAGTGACAAAGTAAAGTTAGAGAATATGTCTTTTCAGTATTTCCCATATATAGACTTGGTACTTGCACTGTCTGTTTAATATCTCAACGGTCTGAAATATACAGACTTCTGGATGTAAATTTGCTATTTATCCATTGCCCTTCAGGTTGGACTCTATGAAAGAATTGCACAAAGCTAATCGGCAGCAATATGAGAAACATCAGCAAAGCCGAGAGGACTCTACCAAGGCAATTGAAAGATTAGAAGGGTCTTCTGGGGGTATTGGTGAACAGTATAAGTTTTTGCAAGAAATGCGAGGGTATGTCCAAGACTTGCTTGAGTGTTTCAGTGAAAAGGTAAGGATGCAAAAACATTCATCTTTTTAACAAAAAAAAAAAAAAAAAAAAATAGGGACTCTTAGTACATGCCAAACACCACATCTCCCTCTGTTCTTGAAAAAAGTCCCCTGAGAACATATTCATCTAAAGGTTTGGTTATTTGAGGGTTGAAAAGATAACTTTTCGTCATGCTAAACTGGTTATCGGAAACCTCTTTCACAGTGTAAAAGACCACTAACTTTAGATTGCCTAAAAACACTTTAAAAAGCTTATATGTCATTTTTAAAAAAATATATGTCTTTAGGATTTTGGTAGATATTCTGGCATTTCAACTCAGATGCTGCTTTTTACTTGTATTGGATATCAGGTTAACAAAAACAAGGGCTGGATTACAGCATTGCTAATTTCTGGAATGCTTTATGAACACAGTAACAAAGAGTTGTATTTTATGTGTTATTGTAAACTTCCTCCTGCCAGTCAGTTTCACATATTTGGTATTGCTCTGGTGTCTGAAAGAGAGAAGTTTTAAAAAACTGGTGTAGCTGTCTGAAGACACCCAAACTTAAAAATACACTTCTTTCATGTGGTTTGATACTTCTGTATATATCTAACTTGAAACTTAATCTTTGTTTCTTAAGTTATTCATTATGCTTTAATTACTTTGTTGTAAATATAACACGAGCTCCTGAATATATATATTTATTTATATATATATTACATACACACAGGAGCTGTAAAATTAAGATAGCAATACATAGGCTATTTCTTCATTGTCTTTTGACTTGAATACAATAGTATAGTGTCTTCTTCTGTCACAGTTACTTGAGTAGTTGAAACTACTGTTTACCTAGCTTGTTAGGTGCGAGAGAGCATTTGGCTTGCTAATCAGACATTAGTTGTCCAGCATTAGTGGTATTGGAAGAGCCCCATCTTCAGTCTTCTAAGTTGAAGAATAGCTATGTCGTGAACAAACCCAGGAGGTGTGGACCAATTAATTCACCCAGCTAATTGATTAGTTAAAACAATACTGTTCACTGAAGAAGCAGTATTCCTGAGTGTGTTGGAATTAGCTGTTGAGGGGCAGTAAAGGTACTTTTCCTTGCAGCTTTGTTGGTGCTGGTTGCCTAGATGCCTAAATTCCTAGTTAAAGATAACTGTTAATACTCCTTCTCTGAGATAAATTTGTATTTCAGAAGACAAGTTAAATACCTGTATCTCTATTCAATGTTTGGTTTCTAAAGACCTCTTGTTAAATTTCTTTTGTGATAACTATAAGCCATGTCTGGAGGTTGTCTTTGATAGTCCATACTGTCTTGTTCAAATATTTTCTTTAAGCACATTGTTTTAAAATGCACCATTCTGAGTATAAACGAAGCCTTTTATTCTCCCAGGTTTTGTATAAATCAGGAAAACTTAGTGTTAAGTGATAGTCAAAAAAGTTCAGTTCAGTTTGTAGGAAGGTTATTGACTTATCTAGCTATATTAGTAAATAAATCATTTCCAGCTGTTACACAGCAAATTACTGCTGATAATTTAACAGAGAGTCTTGTTAAAGTTGCTTTCTTACAATATACCTTTGCTTTCCTGGTGGTTGGTCTTTTAAGGGTTCTACACCTGGATACCTGCCTCCCCCTTCCCACCCTCCCCATACCCCACCTGCCATGCCAGTCCATTGAACTTCTAAGATGTGACTTTTATCATCTCATGCTTCTTAGGGGCCTTCACAGAGTTTTGCTGTTTTCAGTTGGAGGCTGCTGCAGTACCTGTATGTACAATGAGTTGCAAAATTAGGAGGTGACATGGTCAGTTTAACAGGAGCATTTCATTTATTGTAATGTCCTATATATTCGTCAGTTCTTTGGCCAGATAATCCATTTTGGAATTCAGTGCTTTCAGTGTGACAGAAGTACTATCAAATTCCAAAACAGTAGCCCACAGGACACTGCCAAGGTTTTCTGAAAAGGAGGTGGGAGGAGGGGACAAAATCAAGAATAAAATCAGTCGGGTTTTGTTTAAATCAAATGATTAAATGCAACAGAATGATGAATTCTTGAGTGTAGGGGTAAACTACCTTCAGCTTTTTTGTAGAACCTGTGGCCCTGACAACTTCATATTTAAATTGTGTGTTTTTATAATGCATAATGTACGTAGTTGTTATGATTATAATATACATAAGCATATAAAATGTGTATCCACATGCATAATAACAGTATTGTGTGTGTATATATGTATACACACATACATATATGAACACTTATACTAAATACATATATAAAAGCTAGGTCCCTTCCTATCATTTCAAATATGATGCTTTGGTGCTTTATTTTATTAGAACTAGTCATGGTTATTAGTCAAATTCACATTGGTACTGATCTGAATGAGAAAGTGGTTTGGTGAAGAAGCATTAATAGGTTCACAATATATCTGTCCACTCCGAAAGAGTCCATTCCCCTAGAGTTTTCTGGTATGTCTGTTGACTTAGTTTTGGAGAACAAAAAACATCATCATAAATTATACTTTCTTTCCCCTACCATCTTATTTCTGCACCTATTCACCATGCTCCACCCTTTGTGACACCCAGCCAAGCACAATCATTTTGTTTGTATTCTGTTTTGAAGAGATTCTGAATGTTAGAAACACTTTGATCATTGGTAAGGTGCAGTGGAGAGTATAATGAGGCAGCTATTATGCAAATTTTAGAAACAAGCAATAGAAATGTCAAATTCTCTTATGATTTTTTTTCCATAAATGATAAAACCAATGGAGCAGAAGATGCTTGCATGACTTCCTTCACAAGTAATTAGTGTCAAAATTATGCTTTCTGAGAAGGCTAGAAAGTGTTAACTGTGTCTTTGCATTTTGAATGTAGGAGTATGCAAGGGATCCAGGAAGATTAAATTGTTCCAAGCGTATCTTTGGCAGCACAGTTAGATGAACTGTTATGTTACCTGCAAAAGCAAATTATCAAAACGCACTGTGTATGTCAGAGGGGGACTGTAGGTCCCCTTGACATCTAAATATTTGGAGGGCTTTCCACTTTTCCTCTTACACTGTTTACAGCGGAAGTGAAGGAAAATAAACCCCAAACACTGAATTTAAGGTATTGACTAAACAGAATACAGTGAATGAGGGCTGTAACTTTATAGTAGTCAGTGAAATTGTCACTCATCAACCACAATATTGATTATAGAAGAATAACAGCTTGTAAGTCTTTTGTATTTTAAATGGGAAATATTTTGAGTGGATTCATATATCTGAATACATAGCTGGGTTTTTTTTTAATTCTGAGGAAATTATAGAAAGAACTTCTAGGGGTGGTATGGAAAACTTTCATTTAACTTTTCAGTTTTAGAATTCCCTTTATAGACTTAAGAGAAGCAGCTATATTTTCTATGGTAAACTGCAGTAAAGGTAGTATTTTTAAAATTGTTATTTCTGTTTTCAGTATTTGTCTTAAATCCCAAATACACACTTCCAGCACTGGGATATTCCCTCCTCCTGTTTCTCTCTCCTCTTCTTTTCTCCAAAAGAAAGTTGTACATGTTTTGAGTTGGTGCAGTGTTGCTTTAACTTTAGTACCTGTAGCCCAGTTTATAGCACAAAGAGCTAATACTTCTTTCCTTTTAATATCTCCTGGTACGTGTGTGTCATTCTCAGATAGCTGAAATGGCCCTGTAGCTATAATTTCATAGTCTTACATTTTACTGGAGGAGATTCATTAATAGCTGCTGAGTCACATTCTAAATTACATCAGGAAACAATTTCTGATTTTTGTCTTTTGGTTTGACAATCCTGGATGGTAGGCAGCAATGAAATATTTGATTTAAAAGGTTGGAAGACTTGTGGACTAAGCATATGTCTTGGAGGTAAGGAGGATATGGCTTTAAGTGGTTATACCAAAAGGACTTGCCTTTCCTAAGAGATTGTGAAAAAATTCTGTTTTGCATTTGAGTATTTCTAATAATCTACTTGTCCTGGGAAATTAGTTTTTGCAAAAGTGAGCAGTGAATCTGCTATTTAATGTCAGGAAATTCCTAGTCGTTACAACATCATATTTTTGTTACAGTTTCTACTGAAATTTAGTCCACTTAAAAAAAAAAAAAAAAAAAGTGGCAGGTCTGATGTGACTTAGGTCTGTATCATTCAAAGATTATACTTAGTGCATAACTGACACAGATTATACAATTTTAATGATAGACTAGAGTAACTTTTTACTGATACGAGTTACCTGTTGGTATAATGTGCTTATACAGTGTTTTATTGCATTGTAGTAATAATGTTTCAGCATATGCTAATAAGAGTTTTAGGAAAACAAATACCTGCTGGCTTCAGGAGGTTAGATTCATGCTTTGTTTTTTCAGTGTATACAGTCAGGTTATTTTCTCATTAAAACACAGAATACTGCTGCATTCTTGTTTAAATATAGAGGAAGCAATGAGGTCTGAGAATTGTAAGCATTGTCATGCACTTGGTAGGGAAAGCAAAAGTACTTGAAGTAACATTTCACACTCTCTGAAATGGTTGCCTTATTGTGTAGACTCATTCAATCAACAGAAGTTACTTTCAAAATGCTATTGCAATGGTTGAAAGCTGTCAATGTTAAATGCATGCATTTTCTTCACGTTGAAGTTTTTACTGGTCCAAATGATACAAATGGGTAAAAGGAAACAGTTTGTGCTCATAGAAGTACAGTGACAGCATTATGCTTCGGATTAGTACGGTACCCCAGAAACTAAGCACCTGAAGAATTTGATATTACGTAGTGTGTTGTATTTTTACAGGTGCCTCTGATTAACGAACTTGAATCTGCAATGCACCAGCTGTACAAACAGCGAGCTTCCCGCCTTGTCCAAAGACGACAAGATGATATTAAAGATGAATCTTCGGAGTTTTCAAGCCATTCAAGTCAGTCCATCTTGAAGGTTTTTATTATTCATTAAACAACCTTGTTTACTTTGGCTTAATTTAAATGTAAATGTTTATAAAGTATGACTGTGTTAAAGCTTATCCTTATTCGAGATAGGTGGAAGGAAGCTTGGATAAAAGTTCTCTGATCTGTTTTGTTTTAAACTCAAAGCCCCTCTAACTCTGACTTCATCTTTCCATTCTGTTGCTCCTAACTATATTTTCTCTTTCCTAGCACTGAAAATGTGTGCGTGGTGGCAGTGGTAGTAGGGGTAGTATGTGACTCCCAATTTTTCTCTTTATGTTGGGATTATTTTTTTTTTTTTTAAACCTTGAATCTATAGATTTCTTGTAATATCTACAGTTAACTCTGTAAAAGCCATGAAGTGCTAGGCTAGAGTTGACTTCTATCTAATGCTCTGTTTTGTAGGCAGCATGAGTATTTAATTTCAGCCATTTAACTGCTAGAGCTAAAGAAGAAACTGGTGCCATTGTTAAAAATCAGACTAATAAAGTGACCCTGTATAAAACAGAGCTTAAAATTAGCCAGCTAAAATACCTGCTTACTGTGAGTGTCTGGATGTGGGATTCTCATTGAGGAGTTTTCTTGTGGCGGTTACTCTTCAGTATGTAAAACTTTATAAATGTTAAGTTGGTTGGAAATACACGTTCCTTCACGGTTTATTCGGCATGTCAAAGGACAGGTAAAATGTCATGTTAATAGTAGCTGCTGTTCTGCTTTGGAGAGTTTCCTATCTTTAAAAATGGCTTTCTTGTCTGTCCTATTAATGACATAAAATCCTATAATAAAAGCAATTTCCTACTCTGTCAGTGTGTCGAGAGATGAAGTTTTGTTAATACCATTAGATAGAACTTAGGGAAGGTGATAAAGCATTACGGCATCAGAGCTGGTCATCCCTTTATGGAATGTTTAGCATACATATTCACTTTAGGGCTTTATTTGAAGCCCTAGGCATCACGTCTGGGCCTTGCAGTTTTACCATGAAAATGCTGTTGTGAGAACTAGAAACCTAACATACTAGAAACATATTTCCTAAAAGCAGCTTAGAATTATTATTTTAGACTGGAATTTTAATGGTGAGGTGGGAATAGTTGTCATTGTGAAGGCTGGGTTTTAAAGAGAGATCTTACTGAGTACCCAGGAGTCTAGAGATTGAATTTCACTGTGTCTAGAAATAGTTCAGTTCTGTCCCTCAAATTATCACAGAAACTAGGAGTTGATGCCAGCCTTTGATTTGATGTGTGTTGCAGACATAGACAGTCTGCTTTTCTTCATACAGTGTCTGAACACCAAAGGACTAGAAGTGAATATGTTTATCTGCCAACTTTTGCTTTACTTCTGCATAAAGACAAGTAGCTCAGCTTTGAATAATGTGTTAAAAAATTGCACAAATTATGGCTTCATCTGTTTGTTAAGGCTCTTAGTAGTTCTGGAATAGAATTGGAATGCTGACACAGATCATCATTGATATTTTTAATGATGGATTTGTAAATGGATTTAGTTAGAACATGTAAATTTACTCCTAAAAGTTGGGTAGATTTTTGTTTCAATTTTGATGTTTAGTGGGTGAACTTGAGCATGGCTAACATTCAATCCACTTGTAAAAACTTCACTGAAAAGGATGAATTGGAAACACTGTTGGGTCTGCCTACTGGTTCCTGATCAGCCTCACTGGTTAGCTGTGCTGTTTTCTGTAGTCAGGAGCATCTATAATGAATCACAGCTTAAAAAGAGGAGGGGGCATTATTTCTTCTTCTGTAGATTTTGATGTGTTTTAAACTCTGGGCAATCTAAAGCATACAAACTTAGAAAAGACTGTGACTAGAACTCTGAAATACCATATATTCCTGCTCTGATCACTCTTCTCTGGCTTCTTTTTTGTTAATTTTTTTCTTTCTTTCAAAAGATACATGGTGAATGTGTTTGTTTAAGGAGTGCTTTTTGTCTTGGAACATTCAATTTAAGCAATTTCTGTTAAAATTGTTGAACTTTATATAGTTGGGCACCATTGTGAGAGGGACAAGAGTGAAGTATGGTGAAAACTACTTGAAATTTAGGTGGAGGTTTTTCCAGACTCCACTACTTCCTCTTTTAATCTCTACACTTGTGAATTCAGGCTTCTGTGTGCATCTTTATGAAAACTTCGACTTTCTACTTCAAATTACACTTAGTTTAAAGTCGGTAAAAGGCTCTTATGAAACTGCCTGCAATAGTAATCGTAGATAAGCATTTTAATTTTCATCAATGTAATTTTGCAGATAAAGCACTGATGGCACCAAATCTTGAATCTTTTGGACGAGACAGAGTGATCTATCAGGAACAAGTAAAGCGTCGGACTGCGGAAAGAGAGGCTAGAAGGTAGAGTACTGAGACTTTTTGTCTGTTAGGAGTTTTTGCCTACTTGCAGAATACGGTTGTCCTGTGTGACATACTAATGTAAGTAGCAATGTTTGGACCTTTCCTGCAAAGGCAAGAAAACACCTAAGCTGGTGTGCTGAGCAGGGGTATTCTTACGTATCACAGCTTATCATGCAAGTGTACAAAACACAGCACCATTACATGATACCAATTTAAAACCACTAAAAGTATGGTAAACCCATTCCTTATCTAGTTGGTCTCTGCTGGTTTCTCTACTTCCATTGTTTGAGGCAACTACATAGTGTTTATACTGTTGATCCTTTTCAGAGCGCGTCGTAGACAAGCAAGAGAGCAAACTGGGAAGATGGCAGATCACCTTGAAGGCCTTTCCAGTGACGATGAGGAAACTTCAACAGATATCACGAACTTCAACATGGAGCGAGGTTAGGAAACCTACTGAAGCTTTATGTAACAAAATACAGAAGATTTGTCAGGGGGTGGGGGTTGGGGGAACCAACCTGATCTAAATGCAGCCCTGTCCATATATTTCTCCATACTTTGGAGAAAGTTTAGGAACCGTTCCTTGCTGGATCATCACTGTTACCAAAACAGTCTCTTCAACCAACCTGTTGTGCAGCTTGCAGCTAAGTAAATAGCACATCCTTAGTGAGGTCCTTTTTAATTAATTCAAGCATTCTTCTGCTGGCAAGCAGTAAGCTTTTGCTTCTTCAGTGGATACTAAGTCTTCATTCTCATTTGTAATGTGGTTTATTGTTCTTCAAATATCGTTGTTTTAAATGTGAAATTCTGAAAACCTCAGTGCTTTAGAAACCCTTTTTTGCTTGATAAGAAGCATTTTCTGGAGTTTTGCATAAGCCATCTAGAAATGCAGTGACAAAAGTTCTGTAGACTCTTGCCACAGCCTGGAAAACTTTGCAGATGACGGAACAATGTTGAATGCAAACATTGCGGAAAGACATTGTGGTACTGACTTGATTTGAAATTCATCTCCAGTTTTATGACTGTTTGCTCAAAGTAACCATTATTATGCAATTATGCATAACACTAATTATGCAATAAATGGGGTTGTAGGTTAAGCTAATGCCTCTAAAGCACTGTGAGAACTGCAAGAAACCTGAAATTTGGGGAATTATGGATAGTTTGATGGAACAGTTGTCTTTTACAGCAGCAGCAGTTAAAAGGGAAACAATTCCAGGGATTACTGTGAAAGCAATAGCAAAGAAAGTAAAACATGACTGCAGTAATCCTGTTACCTTCTCATTTTGAACCTGAGTACAGTTATCGTTCTGTCTGATTAAAGATAATTTAATCAGATTAGAAGCAGTGTGGAGAGGGGAGCAGTAACGATCACATACATAGAATTGTTTGTGTTGTATGTAAGGAGGGATTAAACAGTTTTGGACTCTTCCACTAGGGGAATGATGTTGACTTCACAGTATGAGAGCTAGGGGGCATGAAATGAACTGATAGGACAGGTTTAAAATAAACACTTCCCACAGACAGTGGGGGGAATAAATATGCCAAAGTAATAAAAATGCCAAAGTCATTGCTGTAGGTGGTATGAAAGTTCCAAGTATGAACAGATTTAAAAAGCAACTGTCTAGCAGTTGGATCCTTCAGAGTTGTGTTTTCCACACCTTTGGTTGCTGGCTGATTTGCCAAAATTGTGAATGCAGGGAGATTTCTGATAAGCAACTATGTGGGGTTGTTAGGTGCTATAGTTAGTTTTGCTAAGTTAAATTATCTAGATTAAAAATTCACTGTGGCTGAATTGCTTTATGTAACTTGGTACTTTGGTGTGTACAAAAGCCTTTTGTAGGATTTTCATGAGTTTCTGAGTAAGCATCGTATTTCTAAAGGGCTTTTTAAATCATTTGTAGCTCTCATGTTAGTCCAGAATCAGCAGTGAGCTATCTGAAACAGAGGGATGCGCTCTGGACCTACGAACTCTTATTTGTAGCTTCTCTTCTTGATCCCAGTGTGAAAAGTGTGTTTATATGACAGTCTCATGTTCCCTCAGCCCTATCTCTACTTGCTGTGTGTACTAGTTGTATACAGGTTACTGTAACTGAACATGTAAGACTCTGGCTGCAGCAAAAGAAAACTGATTAAAGTGGAACTAACCCCGAGAATTAGAAAAGACAAAAGGGTAAATAATACATAGTTTTAGACTGCATAGAATACTAGTACTGTAAATACAAAAAAAATATAAGGAAGGTGCTAAGGGATCTTAATCGTTGCCCAGTGCTAACAGCTGTGTTATGTTCAGCAGTTTAGCATGGTGTCTGCCAGGACCTGCTCTTTTTGAAGTCCTGATTCAGTTGGCTTATCTGTTGCCCTTCTGTACTTCACTTGGATAAGCAAAATTGTGGGATTATTTGGGTTGGAATAGACCTGGAAATCAGCTGTTCCAGACTCCCATGCAGGGCAAGGCCAGCTTTGAAGTTAGTTCTGCACTGAATACAGCCCAATATATCACCAGTCCAGTGTCTGGTAACTGAGTATCATTGTATGGAACATTTAAAAGGAAGACTTATCATAAAAGAGTATATCGGAGAGTACTCATGCTCATGTTCTTATTGCTTTGTATATTTGAGGCAGAAGTAACAGAAGTAACACCTTTTAAAGGTGATGGTTTTTCGGTTTTGTTTATAGGAGTTAATGCCAGTGAGCATCAAAGTCCATCTTGAAAGAGTTATTACAGGGAATAGGTGATTAACTTGCTACTCTTTTTCTCCTGCACCAGATCGTATATTGAAAGAATCCAGCAAAGTTTTTGAAGATGTTTTGGAAAGCTTTTACTCAATTGATTGTATTAAGTCACAGTTTGAAGCTTGGCGGTCAAAGTACTTTGCTTCCTATAAGGATGCTTATATTGGCCTCTGTTTACCAAAGCTGTTTAACCCTTTAATCAGGCTTCAGCTGCTTATCTGGACTCCTTTGGAGGTAAGATCCTTTGTAAGCAACTTCTATGTCTTCTTCTATATAGTGTTCTTTCACGCTTCTGCAGAGCAATGTAAATTGCACTTTTGTATGCTTCTTGTAAATGCGTGTTCTAGGCACGAAATTTAAAATGGGCACCTCTTTTGGGGTGAAGATTTTCTGGGGAGTTTCTTGACTATTGTGTGTGTTCCCAGCAGGCCAGAGTTCAATTCTGCACATGCTGGTACCTTTTCAGTGAGTGGTATAAACCAAAAAGCCAAACAGTTTCTTATTACGTTTAGGTTTTGAAATACTTAAGAGAAAATTGTGATTTGAGAGATGTAGTTTCTTCAGAAGTGGAACCAAGAAGCTTTTTATCTTACCTACACCTTCATACCCTGCAGAACCCTGGCTGGCAACTTCCAGGTCTTTCTCATAGTACTCATTGTCCAGTTATGAATTAGGGAATGTGGAAAGAGCAGGACAGCATTGTTGCAGCCCAGTATCCCTGGCACATGTTCATTTTCCAGCCTGCATATGTGTGGTGACAGGAGTAGCCATCAGGATAAACTGTTTAGGTAACTTTTGAGTCTTCCAACCATTAAGAGCTCTTGAAAGTATTTCTGCTGCAGTCAGGTGCTTATTTTCACTGTACTGGTAGGAATTTAATTTTTCTGCCATGTTGGCTTCTGGGGAGTGGGTCAAGGCACAGAATGAGTGCAAGTGTATAAGCTTGGTGGTTTTTGGTTGGGTTGGGTTTTTTTGGAAACTAGGCTAGTAAGTCATCTTCCCTGTCAAAACTTAGCTCATCTACAGCACCACCTGCAGATGTGTTAATCTATCCTTTTTTCAGAAGTGTTTTTTTCTTAACTACTAAGAGAATATTTGTAGAAGGGGATCTTCTGTCACCTCTGCTGTGATTGCAGAGGAAGGAAGCATGAGCTTTCTTCGGAGAGCATTCAGAGTATTTAATTTGAATAAATGAGGGAAAAATCTATAAAAGGTGTCCTCACTGAATTTAATTAAAACTGGTTTTGTACATTCTTACCCCATGCTATTTCTATGTGAGTTCCCAGGTTGGCAAAACAAAGCTCAAATTAGTTGCAGACATGTTACAGAAGTCTCAAATCTAATTGTTTTCACTGCTGTGTTACTGGTCCTGTTAAGCATTTTGTAAAGTTAGAAAAATCAGAAGGCATTCATAAAAAGAGGGTTTTAATCCCGAAGGCGTAATTTTGTAATGCAGTACAAATGATCTATGCTCCTCACTTTTACCCTAATCTCTGGGCCTTTATTTCATTTGGGTGTAATTAGAAGTTAAAATCTGTAGGACAACAGCTGCCAAAAAAGTCTTACTTCTACCATTTTCTTTCATTTCTCAATCAATTTCTAGTGGTTGTGTGGTTGTAGAGTTAATTGGTTCATTTGGCTGATTTATGGAAAATTGGCCTTGCCTTCCCATCCTCTCTCAGGTTGTGGGTTGGTTGGGTTGTCCGTATACGCTAATCTGGCCTGTGATGGCATGATTAGTAGTGCCCAGGCAAAGAGGCAGAACATGTTCTTTGCTTCTCGGGAGTCGGGCTTGCTTACGTTTCTGAAGGTGGTAGTATCACTGCTTCAGAAGTAGGGGAGCCAAAGCAGGTGAAGTAATTTTCCCATCCTTGCGTCAGATTAAGATACTGTTTGATCTTAAGGCACTATATCTTGGGGTGGGGTTTTCTTATTATTATTTCTAGTGCAGATGGGTACCTGACACATACACAAAAAGGACTGCATTTTTGAGTTGTTGCTGTGCTCAATTGTTGCCTGCTTAGCATACTTGGTAGAGTGTTTTAAAGTAGTTTTGTTCTGTTTTGTGAGCATATCATACTTGCATATATGATATTTCTTTTTTCTTTTAATGTGTTGACTTCAGATATCTGGTTAGGAATCTAACCTCAATTTTTTTACTAGGGCAAGTGTCGAGACTTTGAGACTATGTTGTGGTTTGAATCATTGCTATTTTATGGCTGTGAAGAACAGGAGCAGGTGAAAGATGATGCTGATATTTCACTGTTGCCTACCATTGTAGAGAGAGTTGTTCTTCCTAAATTAACAGGTATAGTCTTAGAAAGAAAATGGGGGAAAAGGGGGAGGTGTGGAAGCTGATGCTTGTTTGCGCTTTCAGATTTTACTGTTTTGTAAATTATTACTTGACTGTCCTCATACCTGTATTTGAGTATTTGCAAAATGGAGTAATTCTGTAATCTCTTACAGTGATTTCTGAAAATATATGGGATCCTTTTTCTACAACACAAACATCTAGAATGGTAGCAATTGTACAGAAACTAGTAGATGGATATCCTTCAGTGGTGAATGCAGAAAACAAAAATACACAAGTAAGTTGTTTTTTCTTAAATACCTTGCATAAGTTAAGGAATTTGGATATATTTTGAATACACTATATTGGAGAATACAGCATACTTAGTGAGAAGCAAGAAATAGAATTTTGCAATTATTTGATGCTCTGCAGCCTGGTTATGGAGAGTCAAGTATGGTGATAAATTAGGAAGAACTCAGTGAAGTCTCCCAAAATAGATGCTAGAGATAAGAGATACCAAATGTACTAGGACTTGTTGGTCTGCAGTTTCACTTTAAAGGGTCAGCTACAAATAGTCAGGCTTGTCTTTTTTCAGATCTTTGTAACCTTTTCAAATGCATTGCCTTGAAATTGGATTGTTTTACTTGCCTTCTATGAGAACCAATGTCATGAGTTCAGGTGCCATAGCATTGCCTTTAGAATAATGGGAGATAGGCCAAAGTGCCCACATATGGGGAAGTTAGCAAAAGATTAAAAATGACAAAAGCCCTGATGTCACAGAAGCTAATCGTGTAGCCAAGCTTAACCATAAAGTAATTCCATTGCCTTCATTTTTTTTTTATTGACAGCATCAAATTTCAGCTCTGTGCTTAAGTCTGTATGCCTTTCACTGTTAGGGTCACAAATGTTCTTTGTCGCTTTGAAAATCAGTTTCTGAATGATTAACTGCTAAGCAGTGCTCTGGACACTTTAAAAAAGAATTTATCTGTTTCAGATGCTTTTAAAGGCATTGTTGCTAAGAATGAGGAGAACACTAGATGATGATGTATTCATGCCCTTATATCCAAAAAAGTAAGTTTGCTTTCAACTATGGTGTTAGAACTTTATTAGCAAGTCGGTGTCTTCTGTCTGTAGTTAACAGGGTTTTTTTCCCAGTATGGTTCACTGGCTGCATACAGGAGATCTTTCTGTTTTTGCGCTGTGAGGATTTAGCAAAACAAGCAGGATGGAAGGGAATATTTATAGAAATGAACTGTGTGTGGGAAGGAGGAAGCCAGCAAACTCCAGACAGAGGTGGTCTTGGTTGCTCATTAAAGAAATCTCTTACTTTCCAGCATCTTAGAAAACAAGAACTCTGGTCCATATTTGTTTTTCCAACGTCAGTTTTGGTCCTCTGTTAAGGTAAGTCAGTAAATCCATCCGGTAAATCTTTGGTCTAAACAGTGTAGCAATAAAATCCTCTTCAAATTTGTGGAAAGTGGTAGATGGAAATTGCATTAACTTTATTTGAAAGAATTTGTATTAGTATTCCTAGTGTTTGATAATGCACTGTGCCTTCCTCAAAAGATTGCCAAGTGAAAGCGCCGTCATTTTAACATGTATGTTGTGGGTTTAGTTAGCATACTCAACCCAGGATTTTTTAAATGTTGTTGTATTTGTCAGAATGAAATATGCTGCTTTTATTTCACTTATGTGGGAATGAGAGAGCTTGGTTTTTACAGGTTTTTTTTTAATATGTAGTGTGAGAACCTTCATGAAAATAGCTTGGCCTTGTTTGGAATTCTTGCTGCTACTTGTAAATTAAGAGCATTTGTAATCTGGGTTTAATTGAGACGATAAAGAGTGTGAAAGAAAAAGTCTGTGTGGAATGTGCGATACAGAGTTTGCAGAGAAGCTATGACTGCTGTGGTCATAGTTTCTTCACAGCCTTTTACTAATTCCCAGCTAAACAGGAAAGTGTTGATTGAACTGCAATCTCCGTGATCATGCAAACAGAACTGTTATGCAGAATTTTCTATTTAAATTGCAGCAGTGAGGGGGGCTGTATTCCAAATAGGTTTGCAATCACTTAATTTACTTAAAATATTTGGCATGGAATTCCATGCCAAAAGGGGAAAAAAGTCAACTTTTTATATGCTGTTTAGAGCAAAAAATGCACAAAGCTAACTTTTTAAAATTCTGTTGTTAAAAGTGAAACAGATCACTTAGGGCTTGTGTCTCTTAAAAAAGTGAAATTCCTGCTTCTGGCAGTATCTGAGCCTGAGCAGTTTAGACGTATTGCATTCTATTACAGCTGTTTTATTTTAGGGAAACTTTAAAAATAAAGGTCTCTTGCACTAGCAAGTCAGTTATAGCATCACAGACAAGCAGAAATAGAAGCTGGGAGGCAAGTGCTCATTTACTGTTTCCTGATGATCTGCCTTAACAATAAACTGGCTGTGTTCATTTGTACGAGGCTGGCAGCAGTTCTTCACAGGCCATATGCCAGTGGGGAGCAACAGCTGTACAGTTGGCTTAGCCAGCATGCCCCTGACACTTTTCTGTGTCTCTTGAGTCACTGTGCCGTGGAAATAAGGGTATGCCGACAGCATAGCTGGGGGTTTTATTGACAAGGGGGCTGTGAATTTGTCCCCGTATGGCATATGCTAGGCTTCACTTTGCTTCACATTGACATCAAATTTTGAGAACAAGATGGCTTAAAAATTTCTTTATTTTCTGATTTCTTTTGCAAAACATGAGCAGAGATGAGGTGGTTGTGGTTGTTGTATGAGTATTTGTAACACTCTAGGCGGATACTTCATGGATTCTGAATAGTTTTGAAACTCACAAGGCGTATTTCCACTGCTTACCTTGGCCATGCTGTTGCATTTGAAGAGGCTGTAGAGTGTTTAATCAACTTCCTGGTTTTGGTGTGTTTTAAAATGCTTATTTTCCCTGTGTTGTATTTTCAGTTACTGGGAAACTTTCTACAGTGGTATGGAATCCTTTCAAACAAAACTCTCCAGGAACTGTCGATAGATGGTCTGCTAAACAGATACATTCTTATGGCTTTTCAAAACTCTGAGTATGGAGAGGACAGCATTAAAAAAGCTCAAAGTGTAAGTAAAATCAAAAATGTTTAAAATCACTTGTAATCCACAGATTTCAACTGAAGGGAATAATCTAGTTAAAACTTCAGATTATCTATGAAATTTGGCTTTGATATCTCGAAGTTGTAATGTCGGTGAAAAATAGATATTTATTTTATTTTATTTTAATACATATTGTGGTTGTTTGACCCTGGCCGAGTGCCAGGTGCCCACCAAAGATGTTCTGTCACTCACCTCCTCAACCAGACAGGGGAGAGAAAACATAACAAAAGGCTCATGGGTCAAGAGAAGGACAGGGAGATCACTGAGCAATTACCATCACTGGCAAAACGGACTAGACTTGGGGAAAATTAGTTTTAATTTATTACCATTCAAATTGGGGGAAAAAAACCACCTTCCCCCCCACCCCTCCCCTCTTCCCAGGCTTAACTTAATTCTCGATTTCTCTACCTTCTGCCCCAAGTGGTGCAGGAGGATTGGGAATGGGGGTTACAGTCAGTTGTTCCCACATTGTTTCTGCTGCTCCTTCCTTCTCGTGCTCTTCCCCTGCTCCAGCATGGGGTCCCTTGCATGGGAGACAGTTCTCCATGAACTTCTCCAGCCTGAGTCCTTCCCACAGGCTGCAGTCCTTCACACACTGCTCCAGCGTGGGTCCCTTCCACAGGGTGTGGTCTTTCAGGAGCCGACTGCTCCAGTGTGGGTCCCCCATGGGGTCACAAGTCCTGCCAGCAAACCTGCTTCAGCGTGGGTTTCCCACAGGTCACAGTCTCCTTTGGGCATCCACCTGCTCTGGCATGGGGTCCTTCATGGGCTGCAGGTGGAGATCTGCTCCACTGTTGACCTCCATGGGCTGAGGGGACAGCCTGCCTCACCATGGTCTTCACCACGGGCTGCCGGGGAATCTCTGCTCCAGCGCCTGAAGCACCTCCTCCCTTCCTGCTTTTCTTCACTGACCTGGGTGTCTGCAGAGTTGTTGCTCTCACGTAATCTCACTCCTCTCTCTGCTGGCACAGATTTTATTTTTTTCCCCTTCTTAATATGCCATCCCAAAGGTGCCACCACTGGCACTGATGGGCTTGGCCTTGGCCAGGGGTGGGTCCATCTTGGAGCCAGCTGGCATTGGCTCCATCAGACATGGGGGAAGCTTCTGGCATCTACTCACTGAAGCCACCCCTGTAGCCCCCTGCCGCTAACAAAACCTTGCCAAGCAAACCGCTACACATACTAGAGAAGAAGCCCTCTCTGGCTCATAACTGTACATAGTTTAGCTGTAGTTTAGGTTTCAATGTTTTACTGCTTGAATTTTGGGTTATTTTTTTCCTTATGTTTCTCACTGTTTCACTCAGTTGGGCCTTGTCACTGCAATCTTACATGGCAGAAGTCACAAAACATGGTAGATAACAAAAATTTAAAAGCTATGTTGTTTTTAACTTTCTCTTTCCTGTTATGTCTAGGTAATTGCTTGCTTTCCTAAACAGTGGTTTGCTAATTTGAAAGGAGACAAGACTATTTCTCAGCTAGAAAACTTCTGTAGATACCTTGTTCATCTGGCTGATACAATTTATAGGAACAGCATTGGTTGCTCCGATGTAGAGAAAAGAAATGCAAGGTAACTTAGAATTAATGCAGTTGAAATTCTTGTGCCTTGTGTTATTTTGCTGATGCATGCAAACGCGAGTAAATACCTCCATACTACCGCATGTCTTTTGAAACTTGCTTGAATCCAAACTTTAAAAATGTTACAGCATGGTAGGTGGAGAGATTTTTAAGGTGTCTGAAAACAGGAACTGCTGGAAATGTGTAAAACATTCATAAATATATTTTGCAATACTGCTTAGTGTCACTGATTCTGGCAGATTTTGTAGCTACTGGGTTTGGACTGTTCCACCTTGTGAACCTGTTGCCGATTGCTGCATAACGGCTTCTAAATTACAAACTGATTTTGTGTACAGTACAAAAGTTCTGACTTATTTACACAACCAACTAGATGAACTTGTTTTCACCTAGATCGAAGAGTCATTTTACTTGTATCTGGTAACCAGCATAATTAAGAGTTTGGATTAGATGCATAAATGTTCCTGCTGGCCAAGTAACCTGAAATGCTGTGGGTGTATAGTTTTAAGCAGTGATAAACTTGAAAAAAAAAATAATTGTTGCACTGATATGTAGGAGTATAACAAGACTGGAGGATTGTGTATTCCTATGCTGTTGCATGAGAAGGAGGGGTTTTGAGGTCAATAGTTTTGTTGTTCCAGCAAACCTGAAACTTGGAAAGATGAACCCCCTTGCTACCTGCGTTAGTCATTCTTGATAGCTGAAGTTCCTTGAGCCATTACTCTTCAATTATTGAAGCTCTCCAGGGGATTAGATCCTTCTCCCTTTTGTTCTTATGCATAGCACTGAAACAGATACAGAAACTTCCCTTAAACCTTGGCAGAAAAATCTTGGTGAAGAGGTTTGTAATTTTTTTCTGGTATAATTTTTTTTCCAGTTACTATGTTGGTTATTGGACACTTTTCTGCCTTTAGAGTCATTTTTGGCTGTAGCATATGAATCCTGTCCTTTTCAGAGAACACCAAGCTTTGTGCCACACTGGGTTGTGCTCAAACAGCTTTTTATCTGGCCTTAGAACTTTGTGTCCAAAGTATAATAGTGGTGTCACATACCAGTTTAAATTTCCCATGATTCATATTGAAAATAATCTGTTACTCCTTCCTTTCTAAAACCAAAATGCCTAGCCTAGCATGATACTGGAATTGAAATGGAGTCGAGAGAGAATCTGGTAGAGATTAAACTTTCTCTATTTTAGTAGCCTGTTTGTAAATTTGAAAGAACTTTCTTCACCTGCTGAAATAATAACCTTTGTAAACTTTTTATTGGAAGAGAAATATCCAATTAATTCTTTTTTTCATAGTGAGTTCTAATTTGATTTCTATCTCTTGTCCTCCTGCTTTTTCCTGGCATTTAACAAATCTGTTGCCAGTGTGCCCATTGAGCAGATAAAATAAGTGTGCAGCCAAAATGCTGCTACTTATAACTGAAGAATGTCCTGTCTTTTTATATGAAAAGTAGTACAGTTGTTTGAAACAAAATGCATTCATTTCTGCCCAGAGGGAAGTGTATCTTTCCCTGTGTCTGTTGGTGCTCATTTTCTAAATGCTGGATGCTTTTTCGCAGATGAGCTAGGTTCATTTTTAAGATTAATTTTGAACTTCTAGTATTATTTTGTGAAGCTGGTCTAAATTTCACATCCATCCTCCTAGCAAGATACCAAAATTGTTCTTGACAGCCAAAGGAGTACATTCCTCCTAGCAGTTTGTTTGCTCTAATCTTTCTAGATTGACCTGAGTTCTAATGCAGTTCATTGGTGGCAAGCTTCATACCTTTTTAAAGCATGCATTAAAGCATACTTGCTGCCTTGATGATTTTTTTTTTTTTTTGGCTTAAACATCAGTTACCAAGGGAGCCGTGACTCATTGCACAGTACCCTATGTAATCCAAGACTTTTTCGTGAGATTATACTGCAGCTATATTAAACCACATTGTATGATTGATTCCTACTCCCAAAATAATCTTTTCAATTTCAGTACAAAGTTGATAACCAACTTACTTTATCAGACTAAGCAAATGGAGGAGACGATTATGAAGTTATCTGAAACTGATTTGCTATATGGAATCATAATGTGGTCTTCTGTTGAAATATTAATACTTGTACCTGGTGGTTCCATTCCTGTATTGACTTCTTCTCCTTCCTCTCTTTTTAGGGAGCACATAAAGCAGATCATAAAGCTTCTAGCAAGTATCCGAGCACTGGACCATGCTGTGACAGTTGCAAATGATCACAACGTAAAAGAGTTAAAGATTTTAATAGAAGGAAAATAGACTTTTCTGGCAACTCATTTTGAGCTTTAAAATCATTCCTGATGTGTAATTTATGTACATATGTAAAGTTTCTTAAACTGTAAAGTATTGATCTTTGTTTTAATACAAAGTGCATTCTTATATACAACATCCTTTAAAAAAATAAAAAAGACGACTTTGAAAACAAAAATGGAATCCCAAGATTGTCATCTTTCCAGAAATCACATTTTCCTTAAAGTTTCTCAAAATCTTGTTTACAAAACTACTTTGTACCCATGATTAGTAATTATATACTCCTGTTAATTGTTCCATGGTTAACTGGAATGTGTATAAGATATTATGTGTAATACAATGTATGCATATATTTATACCACCATGTTGCTTTCACACTGGATATAGAGATCTTGTACTGTTGGAATAAGCTTTTAATTTGCAAAAAAAACCCACCAAACTTATTTTGACAATAAAATGATCATATTATTGGTCAAAAGGGCTGGCAAAACACTCAAATATGTGAAAGTCGTTTGAACTAAAGAGGAGAGAGACTTTCAGATCGATTCTGATCTTAAAAAGCAGCTGTGCTGCACTTAAATTGGAATAGCTAAAAAATTACTTGCATTCGGAACATGGAGCTCTTAAGACTGTTCTTAGAAGCAAAGCAGAAAGGAAAATGGAAAACTGCTTAATTATTGTTTCTAATACAGGCATACAATGAGAAATTGTGATTATTGTGCAAGTATACATGACAGCACTTCCTAAGCCCCAGACACCTTTCATGCTGTAGGAGTAATAGTTTATCCATGAACCCTGGACCCTCGTTACTTGTGTAAGTTGGTTACATTCACCATTTGTGGGGGTTTTGTTTTGTTTGGTTGGTTGGTTTTTTGGTTGGTTTGTTGGGGTTTTTTTCTTTTTTTATAACTTCATACATGGGAACCTCTTTCTTCTGATCAATATGGCTAAAGCTGTCAAGCAAAATGAAGGTGAAGAAAATTTGATATCCTATTGTTCGAAGTGTTTGTTGAGTAAATATTCAGATGTTACACTTCCCACTAAATACCATCTAAGAATAGTCTTGCAAAGCATTTAATTTGAATGTAAAATAAAAAGAAAACACTTTAAAATCTGGTGATTTATATCAGAATGCTAGTGACTTGATCTTGGGGTCCGAGGCATGGGAACAGCTGTAATAGCCTTGGATCAAGAGCTATTTCCACGTGTGCCCTACTTTTTCGGGGAACTGTAGCAATAAATTGGCATACAGAGTAACAAGAAATTGTATTTTATGCTCATGTCATGTGGTATAAATGAGTATTAAAAATGTACAATTTGTAACTTGCACACTTCATTTGGACACTGAACAATTGTTTTTATGATGTTGGGATTGATGGAGTACATTCAGAAATACCTGCTTTTAAAAATTGTTTCAATAAACTCGTCTGTCAAGGAGCTGTTGCAGTGCAACTTGGTAAGCTTTATTCCTTTAGGGAGGTGGTAAAGGAAATAATATGTGTGCTGGCTGACTGCCTCAATCTGTCAGGAAAAAAAAAATGGATTTGTGGAGTGAACGAAAGTTTACTTGGAAAAGCAATGGGATAAATGTTGGAATTCATATACCTATGTAAAGAATAGTTAAAGATATTTTGAAAGATTATTGTGCTGGTAGTTACGTGATTTAATAGTGACAGATTTGACCTTTTCTGTGCTTAAAATTTTACTGATTTTAGCATTTTGGTAGACTGAAGAGGACACAATCCATGCTACCAACATTTTTAAAAGAGTACTTATTTATGCTCTAGTGACTTAATCATCAGAGATTTTCAAAGTTGTAGAATGACAGCTGAAGGAGGGAGAAGGGAGGGGGTAATCCAAAGTATGCAACACTAGAATTTGCGGTTGTTTTCATGAGGAGGAACATTACTGTACAGACTTCTGCATCTTAATGCATGGCTGTTTTCTAGTCATAGGACCTCCGGGCTGAGGATGCCTAGTTCCAACACTTTTTGCACAGTCTAGCTTGGCTGCTCTTTTCTAGCCTGGCCACTGCAGTATAAAGCTTAGCGAAGGGTAATTGCCTGGCTTTAGGATGAAGTCTTTAACCCAGGCTTTTATGGTACAACAGAGCTACTGCCACTGTTCAGAATAGCTGCTACCTCTGCCACTGTATATGGAGGGAGACGGCGTATATTCTGTGGACAGAATAAAATACGCTGAAGCAGTTCTAAGACCTGTGCTGCTAACTGAAGTTGGTATTACTGGGAACAGGTAATATTACTGCAGGGGTGCAAATGTTCTTTATTTCTAATTTGGATATGTTAAACAATGGAATTCCTTCAGCTGAAATGACTGAAAAGGTTACAAAAATTTAGAAGCCTGTCTGCTCTAATTATATCACCATAAGTGCACGTCACGTGCTGTCAAATTCATTCAAAATCACTGAGTGACTCTGGTGTGGCACCTCAAATGCCAAAGCTTTTCACTGGTTTTTCTACAGTCAGAATTTTGACTGCCACCTAATACTGAAGTGGCAAGGTGGCAGATTAAAAGATTTCAACACTGGAAAATAAGGAAAGTACTTGACCAGGAGGTGTCAGAGTGTGGATTTTCAATTACAAAATTTTTCAAATGCTGGGGGCAATAAAGCTGGAGAGTGCAGGATAAAGGTTGCAGTCAACTCTTCTCTTCTGGTGCCAGGTGCCTCTTGAAAAAGGTGGCCTGTTCACAAAAGGTGGTCAACAGTAATCAGTCTGCTCTGAAAGCCCTCTTCAACCACGCTCTGCTGTGGTGGTGCTGGGCTGGGCTAATAAAACAACAGTGGGGTTTGGTTTGGAAATCATGTTTATTCACACCCTCTACTCTCTCTCTGGGAAGAATGCTTGTAATGAGTCATTCACTCTCTCCCTGGCTGTAGTTCAGGGAGGAGAAAAGCTATAGGTTCAAGCCATTGGCTATCAATCTCAGACTTTGCTTTTTTCTGATAGTGGGTGTATATATACATATACATAGCTACAAAATTTAAATGCAGGTTTGTAACTGCAGTTGCAGTAGGTGTTGCACGCTACTAATGGAGGTCCAGACTAGTGGAGCAACAAAGCCCAAGACGTTCATTATTAGAAATACAGGTATTTTGTTCCACTTCAGATTATGACCAGGACTGCAAGGGAGGGAACGAAGAGACTATCTTCCTTGTAACCTCATTATAAATAAGAGCTACAGAGAATCTTTTTTTCAGGATATGCTGTAGTCATTTTCTTAATTAACTGCTGTGGAAGACCAGCAATTCATACGACACTTGGCCAGTCCTCCCTCTACTGCAATGACACGGTGTGGCTGTGGTGCCTAAGCCCTTGCACGCTTGAGGAGTTTCTCCTTCCTATCCCCGTACGGTGTCACAACTGGAGAACGAGAACATGAAGAGACTTGCAGCAAAGTATACTTACGGGTGATAAGTAATCTAACTTCTTGTTTTGGGCAACACAGTGCCTTTCCTATGTATAAATGGTTAGAATTGTATAGGCACATAAAGACTATGTAAATAACATTTTCCATATTTTACTTATAAACAAAATAACCACTTTCACTTCTACCACTTCACCTGTATCTTATTTATTGATGCAACTTAAATGCTAGTAGCAAAATGATCATACTTTATGTAATTATCTTTAAACATAACTGCTGCTTGGTTGAGGTATAATCTGCGGACAAGTGCTTTAACATTGTTCTCCCACAGTTTACCATGTGCATCTCACTGTTCACCGTCCAAATTAACAAATTATAACATGTTAGAGACTGATGTCCTAGATCATGACGAAATCCCATGTGAGAAGGTACTAACACATTAAGTGGCATCGCAATCCTATTTCTGCTCAGAACTCTACAGGGACTCTTGGGAAAGCCTAATAACCTCTTCAGTAGTTAGGTTGTTTAGGAAAAGGTGTAGAACATGTAAGAAAACATTGCTTGTAAAATTGTTGGTCACAGACATTTTTATGAACAGGATAATACATAAGAGAATTATTACAGTTATTTAATTATTGTAATTATTTTAATATACAGTCATGTAAGATTACAGTTACAGAATTAC
The DNA here is from genome assembly GCF_023634085.1 of Falco cherrug. Taxonomy (NCBI): domain Eukaryota; kingdom Metazoa; phylum Chordata; class Aves; order Falconiformes; family Falconidae; genus Falco; species Falco cherrug. The sequence continues at coordinate 75,114,992 of NC_073698.1, read as the reverse complement.
TTTTACCCGAAAGATCACCAATAGCAAAGGGGAAACCTTGTCCTTCACTAGAAAGAAAAACAAAATTAAATCTGAAATGTGAAATGGAGAAGTGAGGAAAAATTGCGCAGATATAGAGAGCCACATGGTTCCTCTTTCTCCTCCTTTTGGATACATCTAATTTTCTGCAAAAGTTTGCTAATCGGTGGTTCTGCTTTCAGTTCTTCCTAAATTACTGTACAAAAAAGGCATTTTTTCAAAGAAAACCCTAAATATATATACTGGGGGAGGGGATAAGCATCTGCAGTTTTGGTGTAGTGCACAGCTTTGGTAGAACAATGTGGTGAGGTTCATTTTAATAGGCTGAACTGTCCTCTTGTGTGTGGTGGTGCTTAAAAGCAGCATCCCTGACATCATAGGTTTATTGTCCACTGAAAATTAAATGTCATGTGATCAGTGCTCTAAAAGGAAATAATACCTGTGATCTGACCGTTAGGCTTTACCTGTGAAACCACAAGCAAACCATTCGTGCAAGAGTTAGTAGTGGCATGTACAGGAAGGAGAACTGTGAGGAGGCTTCAAAAATGATTGCTAAGGAGGGAGGATGGTTGCGGTTTTTTGAGAAACTCTCTTGCGACGAATAGGATGAATCAGAGTTCAGTGGTTTTGCCCTGCGTGTGGTACTCCAAACATAAAACTTTGGTTGCCTTACAATTGTTAGCTGAATGAGCCTGTCTGCACCATGAAATAACGTAGGATCTTTTGTCCAAGAGTACTTAATTTCTGCATACAATTAAAACCCTTGCCCTAAATATGCAGAAATAAATGAATGGGGATAAAATAATTGCACGGAGATAAACTTAGTAATAGAAGGGTCTGCAGTTTAAGGCTCTGCTCCATACAATGACTGAAGCATATGGTTTTGTTCAAATATGTGAACTGTCCCATTGACTCCACTTACATTACTTCTGTGCTTTACGTGCATAGTTAAATGTTTTCATAGACAATAGACCTGGAGTGAAGCACAGATATATCTCTAAGATTTGGTGCAGTATTTTTGTAATATGCTTAAGCCCAAATTTTCATGGCCTAGATTTCATACAAGTTCTTGAGTATCATCTATTTACTGTCTTGAGATTTTTTTGTGATACTTAGCTAGCAGAAAACATAAAGTGGGATGTAGGTTGCATGACTGTGGGCCTCACGCACCCTGGGGACGTTTGGCTTAAAATCATTGTATTGCACTTAAATTACATATTGCCATTTTACCCAAAAGCTCCCATCAGGATAAGACATTCATTGAACTAGATATACTAGAATTATAATGTACACATGTAGTTACTACCTCAAAGAGCTAGCAGTTCAGAGAACCTGCATCTGCAAACAAGTGGTGGATAGAGCAAACTCAGCTTTAAGGATCTAATGAGCGGTAGGAGTCTGCAGGAGTAAGGCCTACAGTAAGGGCTAGGAAGGATATGCAAACTAAGTATAGTTTCAAAACTTTCATATATTTGCTGTTGGTAATTTAGTGACGTAAAGCACCACAGATGTCCCTGAGAAAATGGTGGTTTGAACACCTAGGGGAGTGGGTAAAACTGTCAGTGGGCTCCCTACCAGTGGTGCACAAGCCAGAGCCTGGCAGCCCTGGGCTCCTGCTGCTGCCAAGGGGAGAGGTGGGGTGTGTGAAGCTGCTGATACTGCCGAGGCTGAGGCTCACTCTCGCCCCATTTTTGCCATTGCTTTGGTTTTTTACTCCTCCTCCCAATTTTGCAGCAGAATATGCAGGCTCGGAAACCTTCACCTTCCCCTTTCAGGCATCCTGATTCTGACTTTACATCTGTCTTCCCTGTGACAGATGCAGCATGGACCTGAGCTTCCTCACCTTTTTGATACCAAAGGTATGTTACCTAGGTTGCCAAGAAGCCTTGAGCCAACTCGGCTTTCAGATGGCAAAGTTTTCTGCTCTGAAGCCCAGCGAAATCATGGTGGGTTGACCTTGGACTGCAGCCAGATGCCCACGCAGATTTCTCTCACTCTCCTCCTCGGCGGGACAGGGTGAGAAAATAGGATGAAGAAGCTCATGGGTCAAGACAGAGATGGGGAGATCACTTAATAATTACCATCATGGGAAACAGACTTGACTTGGGGAATTAGTTTAATTTATTGCCAATTAAAATAGATTTGGATCCCAAGAAACAAAGACAATTAACAAAACACCTCTCCCCCCACCCCTCACCCCTTTATCCCAGGCTCAACTTCAATTCATTCTCGATGACTCTACCTGCTCTCTGAGCTCCAGTTACAGAAGTATGTCTCAACATTTCCATAGATTTGTGGTTGGTAAGATTCTGAAATTCAGTTGGCAGGTGGGGGAAAATTACCAAAACCTTTTATCACACAAAACTGAAGAACAAATCAAACTTTGTTTGTAATATGCTTTGCTATATTATGCAGTATATTATACTGGCAATTAGCATAAAATACTCATTCTTATTTTTCATTAACTTATAAACAACAGTATTTTCTGAAGTTAATAATAGCTTTATCAAAGCTCCCACTATTGGCTAGCAATTAATTTTTTACATTCTCAGCTGAGGTAAACTCACACTGGTGGACAAAAAATTGGACAAGAGCCAGCAATGCACCCTTGCAGCCCAGAAAGCCCATTGTACCTGGGGCCACATAACAAGAAGTGTGGCCAGCAGGTCGAAGGAGGTGATTCTACCCTGCTGGTCCACTCTGTAAGACCCCACCTGGAGTACTGCGTTCAGCTCTGGGGTCCACAGCACATGACAGATGTGGACCTGTTGGAGTGGTCCAGAAGAGGGCCACAAAAATTGGGGCCTCCCATTTGGGAAGGCTGGAACACCTCTCCTATGAGAAAAGGCTGAGAGTCTGGGTTGTTCAGTCTGGAGAAAAGAAGGCTCTGGGGAGACCTTATAGCAGCCTTTCAGTACCTAAAGGGGCCTACAAGAAAGCTGGAGAGGGACATTTTACAAAGGCATGCAGTGACAGGACAAGGGGTTATGGCTTTAAGCTGAAAGAGGGTAGATTTAGATTAGATATTAGGAAGAAATTCTTTATTGTGAGGGTGGTGAGGCACTGGCACAGGTCGCCCAGAGAAGCTGTGATGCCCCATCCCTGGAGGTGTTCAAGGCCAGGCTGGATGGCGCTTTAGGCAACCCGGTCTAGTGCAAGGTGCCCTTGCCCATGTCATGGGCTTGGAACTAGATGATGTCTGAAGGTCCCTTCCGACCCAAACCATTCTGTGGATTTGATGATTCTATGGTTACATTTTCAACTGATGCACTTCTCTGATGTTTTGAAAAGTCGCTAAGTAAATAATGAGTAGTCCGTTTTCAACTGCAAAGTAATGATTAGCTACCTCAGGAGGCAGCTATACCTCTCACACTTGCCCTTATGCATACTCTTCAGTTCAGATTTATAGCCTCAGTGAAGAGAATTTCTCCACAGTTTTTCAGGTTTTGTTTTTTCTACTTCAGCTCGCTACTTGGACTGCCATCCTGGCCCCAGCATTATCTAGAAGAGCAGCAAGGTCCACTTCTCTCTTGATTTTAGCACGTAGTTCTCAAACCTGCCGTCTGTAGTCTCCTCAGCAGCTTGCAATGTTATCACCAGCACAATACAGTAAAGCTCCAGTGTAGCAGTACGCCCCCTCCACTTACAGCCTGCACAGGCTGAACGGAAATTTCCAAAGAGGTGCTTTGTCTGTCCCTAAGAATTTTGAAGCCTGGCAGAAAGAAGCCGTGATTCAGTGCTCTCACCTGACCCGAGGCACCTGGTAAGCATTTGTGCTGACAGCTTCTATGCCGTCACAATTTGCTCAGCAAGGTTTTTCAGTTTGCACGGCTATTTGTGAGCCTACCCCCAAGACATCTGTCCCTGCTGCACCTGCAGTAAATACACAACCGGGCCCGGGGCTGACCGTGTGTTGGCACAGCCTCACCGTGCACCCGTAGGGCGTTTTCCAGCTTTGAGGCCTGGAGTCCATGATTGCCGTAAGGCAAGGCCAAAGGAGAACGTCTAAGGGCGCTCTTCGTACTTTTCCCTGAGGGGCCAGGTTTCCTCAGGCCGCTCCGCCCTGACAGCGGAGCTTGCCCGGCGCGCAGCGCTCGGGCTCAGCGTGCCCCTGACAGGGCCTACCCGCGGGTCGCCGCTCACCGGGACCGACTCTGGCACAGCCTCCCCCCGCCCGGTGTCGCTGCTGTCGCTGCCCCCGCACACCCGCCCCGCCCGCTGCCCCGCGCGGCGGCCGCCTCGCGCCGGGCCCGCGCCCCCCGCCCCCACCCCCGCTGCCGCCGCCGGCGCTGCCGCCCCCTCACGTCCTCTACCGACTTCCGGTGGCGGGAGGCGCAATGCGGAAGGGACGGCGGGGCCGGGGCGGAAGTGAGGTCCCGCCGGCTCCCGCGGCACGGAGCGGAGCGGGCGGCCGTTGGTGGCAGGTGGCGCGGCCGGTGAGGGAGGCGCTGGGGCCGCTGCGGCTGGGGGGCTGGGGAGGGGGGCGCCGGCAACCGGGGGGCGCTCGGCGCCTGTCAGTGCGCGGCGGGGCCGGCCCGCCTGTCGCCGTCGCAGGGCTCGGGCCGCGGGGGCGCCGCTGGCGCCAGACAAGATGGAGGCTCTGTCAGCGTCGCGGGCACCGGCGGCACCGGGCTGTGGCGGCCGGCGGTGCGCGCCGCGGGCGGTAGCGGGGCGGGGATCTGCTGGCCCGGTGCCGGCTCCGGCGCTGCCCCTCGGCCGGGCGGCGGGAAACGCGCGGCTGTCTGGAGGCCCCTTCCCTCCTGCCCGGCGAGGGGCCGGACCGGACCGGTGCCGCCGCTCCCCGGGCGGGGCTGCGCTGGGCCGGGGGGGCCGGCGCTGTCCGCACCGGCGGCGCGAAGTCTGTGTCCGCCGTAGAGATTACGGTCACTGAGCTGAGGGGAGGGGAAAGGGCAGAGCCCTGCTCTCAGCTTCCTAGAAAAATCTTCCCTCGCACTGTGTTTCCTGAGGTTAAGCCGGTAATATTTTGCTACTCTTGCATTTGTTTCTAGTTTCTTACTGGGCTTTTAAATATTGTTTTAAAGGAAGATCTTATCTCTGTGGCTTACTAGTACAATACTGCAATGTTTCGGTTGTCGGGCACTGCAGGGGAGGGTTTAAATCCAAACAAAAACCTCCTTTCATTTAGAAAAGAAAAAATAGGTTAACGTAATGTTTTTGTACGATCTTTTAAAGCATATTAACAGCTTTAGTGTTTAAAATATACTGTCCTTTTGTACAAGGTCAGAATCAATAAAACTGATCTCAAAACTGAAGCCTGTCTAGGCTTCTGGTCTTCAGGATTTGTTATTAGTTTACGATTAAGAGAGTTGTCACTCTTGCATATTTGTGGTGGCTAGTGGCTAGAGAACCTTATTTTCGTTCGGTTTTTCTTTTTTTTTTTTTTCCTAAGACGAAAAGAGGAAATCCTATTTATTAAGTATGTGAAAGAAATTCTTGTTGTCTCTGAGAAGCTTTTAAATAAATCCTTTACTTTGAAAGGTAATTGGGTAATTGTGTTTTTAAAACAGTGTTTGTGTTGAGTTTAGTCTCTGTGTTTTGGAACATGAGATAAAAGTCTTCTCATGAGGCAGGAAGAGAGAGCAGGTCTTTTTTTTGTTGTTTATTTTCATTAAACACCTGAATACCTAGAAGGTATGTAAGTCAGACATACTTTGCAGAAGGTATCTGGAAGCACAAGAAGGTTTCGCTAACATCATCTTGTGTTGGACAGGACTGCCTCTGATAAAGGCAAAATGGCTTTCAGTAAAGGATACCGTGTCTATCACAAGCTGGATCCACTTCCATTCAGTGTGATAGTGGAAACCAGAAACAGAGAAGAATGTCTCATGTTTGAATCCGGAGCTGTGGCTGTCCTCTGTAAGTTGATATGTTTTGATAACTACAATGTAAAAAGTTGGCAGGCTTTACATTGTGTAAGCTGATTTTTTTTACAGAATATAAAGAAGCAACTATTCTGTTTTCGTATTTGCTAATGGAGAGGCTTCTGATTTAAATGAGGGTGGGGGGAGAAGACATTTTCATATCTTCATCTGTTGAGAGAGAATTTTACATATTTAATTACATTTCATCATGCATGTATATTTTCATGTATACTAAATTTTCTTCTAATAGCTTCCAACAACATCTGCTTATTTCTTTGGTTCAGAACTACCTTCTTTTGAATACATGGTAATCCATTAAAAGCTAATTCTCTATGTTGTATTTCATAATAAAAATTCTGTGTTCTTAAATGGTATATCATCTTTTTTTTTTCCTCATTTTGTATCATGATTTTGAATGGCTTTTTGATTTTTAGCTTTATTTTGTCCCTGTATTTTTAACCTATCTCGAGACTGTATTGATGTGTCATATAATAAAATGAGTAATACTTGGAGCAAGGTGTCTTGCATTGCAAAGTTATTTTTACATGTTTTCAGTGATAAATGCATTAAGTATTTCCCTTAAATTGTCAACGTCCACCCCTACTCCTCTTTTTAAGTCATAATTGAAGGAGGACGCCAAAATGAGAAGTGCAGAAGAGATCTGTGAAGCCTATGGGTAGGGTTTTAAAGTGTAGTTTGGTTTGTATCCTTCAGCAAGTCTGAGCACCTGGTTGCACAGGGTTTCTAAGCTTGTTTTTGACTCTTGTATAGAAAGCTTTCATACCATGAAAGTATTTTATTTATTTTATTAGTCAATAGCTTTTTGATTAATTCAGTCTAATGCCTATCTGTGGTTTTCTAGCCTAGCTGTTCTGAGCCACTCAATCAGAAAATGGGAGATTTGATTCACTGCCTGAAGTCTGAGTGGACTCAAAAACCTACTTTTCAGGAGGATGCTCTGGCTTTGAGACTGTGGAGTAGGCTGAATGGGGAGTGAGTTAGAAATGTGATTTCCAAAGAAGAGTGGGACTTGAGATACATTACTTCGGTTTTTGCAGTTGGCTTTGCTATATGCGAGTGTGCTCCTTGTCAGTGGCATGGTCTCTTTCTGAGGCACCTGACTGTCCCTGTGTCCTGTGTAAGGTACTTAGAAGTCAAGCCATAGGGTCATCTGTACCAAACAGGTTGTATGAACAAGTGCTCTCTAGCATACAACTTAGTCCACATTTTTAATGTGCGATTAGAGCAAGCTGCCATTAACTGTTCAGAGGCCTAGCAATGGGACATGCCAGCATGATTGACATTACAGCTGCATTTGTATGATGATGCAGGTGAAAAACAATGAGTTCTTTTCTCCTGTTGTTGAGCATTGTAGGGTTTTTTCCTGATACAACTTCTTACTATGTATTTAAGTAATTTCGTTGACTTTGCCAGCAGTATTTAAAAGGCATTGTGTTGTGTGGATTGCATTGGGAATAAGTGTCTGGTCGTAAAGCTAGAGAACAGGTTTAATGAAATGTATAAAATGGAGAAAAATGCTCTAAAGATTTGTGGAAAACTTTATTTTAGCATGTATTTAGTGATTACTGAACATGCTTAAGCTACTTAAAGAGCAATGTATTAAAAACAATTTATTCCTGAAAGTTATGCTCAAAAATGACAGACAGTTGCTTTTTGTGCTATGGTACGCTGCAGGCACCTGGATAAACTTTTTTTCTCTAAAAATTAAAAAAACATATCAAAGTTCTTGCCCTCTTCTATGCCTCCTTGTTGATACCAAACAGAGGAAGTGGAACCCAAAGGAAGTTTGAAAGCCTCTCTCCTCTTGGATTCTGTACTTAGTAGTAGCGTGTTATTAATCTGTAAAGGTTTGCCCTTGGTATTCTAATTGTTACGTTACAACACAGTAAATGTTCATACTTAAGTTGAACTAGTTACTCTGGATATTGTTTTCTGTAATCTTAACCAGTAAACTGCTTACTCTTTTTCTGTCTGGTAAATGGGCATATTTTCCTGATGAATATTTAGCTGTGGCATTTTGCTTTAATTCCCTCTTTGCACCTGAACTCTTTAGGTACTGAAACATGATTCTTTTGTTAATGGTTGAAAGAGCATAATCGTACTCTTGAACTGACAGCAGAAAAAGTGCTCAAGTTCTCTAGCTCAGGATTTTTTCTTTTTTCTTCTTCCTGTTCGCTTCTGGTATCTATTGTTTTTAATACACATTTAAAGGAGTGCAATTATTAGTGCTTGGTAAAGACTGGTAAAGTACTACTTCTCCATCTCTCTAGTCATGTCACAGAAACTAGTCAGAAGATTCTAGTCTGTAACCTTACAGACTTCTGGATATTGATACAAATCTAAAAGCCAAAGGTAATGAAAGACTGGCCCTTGGGGAAGATTCCCCAGATGTTTGTAAAATCTCTGTAAATAGATAGAAAAACAGTCAAATCAAGTATGTATCAAATCCAGAACAACATCACTTCAAACTCTTAAAAACTCCTATTTTTTCCTGATGGTGTTAATGCTTTTTAGACTCTACAAAAATTGGTGTTACTGATCTTAATCTGTTAAACATTTTTTCAAAAGTTTTTAATAAATACTGAAGACAAAATAAGGTGTTCAGCCTTATACCCAGTCATAGCAATGTATAATATAGGCACAGCCTAGTGCTGTACACTTTACCATTAGGAGTGATTCATGTGGTTCAGTTCTGAGAGCCTCAGTGAACTGCGTCTTCTGGAGTATCCATGTATAGAAACTTGGATTTGAAATGGGCTAAGAGAAAGAAATGAAAGCTTACTGATCCTTTAAATGTCATCTTAAAGGAAGTACATCTGTCATTTTGCTGAGCAAAGGATAACAGTACTAACCTTAATCTTCTTTACATGCAATGAAGCATTGCAAGATGATTCAGAGGATTTTGTTAGGCCTCTGTATGAAATGCTATACAACTCATATGTTGTGTGATTTTCAGTGTGTGTTGCATGTGCCACAGAATCAGTTACTTAAGTCAACAAAATAAGATGGAAGAACTGAAGAGGGTCGAAGGGGTAGTTCACTGAGGTGGTTGTTGCATAATCGTTCAGTCTTAATGTGGAAGCAGCCCAAGCCATGCTTCTGCTGGACGTGTTCCATGTACTGCTTGTAACATGGATTAACTGGCGTTACTATGACCAAAACATCTGAGAAATACTTTGCCTGCCTTTAATACCTCTTCTGTCAACTTGCTCCTAGTATTGGGTTAGGCCAAGATACTGAAGTCCAATTGGCTTCTCAAGGCCTTGTAAGAGCACTTAGTTTTAAATATCAGTGACTTCACTGCTGATTTGTTTAGAATTTAGTGGGAGGATGTTATAGATCTATTTTTAATTGTTTGACGTATAAAATAGACAGTATATTTATTCTTTGAAATAGGACTCTTTAATGAGTTACCTTACCTGTAAAGATTTCATTGACTGAGCAGGAGGGTGTTCTCTCTCCCTGTTCCTCTCTGGTGAGTCATAACGAAACGAGTGGGAAGTTGTCTTTACTCCTGTCGCCTGCGATGAGTAAAGGAGAATGTTCTGTCGTCTGGGAAAATACTGAGCCCTGAGTGGAGAGAGCAGGAGCTTTGTGCACACCCTTTGACTTCAGTCTTGCAGTAAAGCTGAGAACAGAGCAGGTGTGAACAGAGAGAGGCACTGTGCCCACCCAGAGCTTTCTGTAGAGTTGAAGTAAGAGCTGTAATAACCTGTCCACAGCGGCATCCTGGTATTCATAGTCATGCTTAGCAATGCTACTCTATCACCCATTCACATTCCGCTTCTTTTTAAAAAGAAGATTTTTCCACTCTGCATTCTTGGTGGAGAGGGTAAAGCAGATATGCTGCTATTTATCCACAGTAGCAGATGGGATATAACAATTTTGCAAGAGATTTTAAGTTGATGCAGTGCTTGAGGAAACTTAGACACTCAGAAAAGAAACATACTGACAGATATATTTGATGAACACCTGCTATGTGTACATAATTATTCATGAGGGTAACATTCTGTATGCTCACAACCAGAGTTCCTTTTTTCTTTGGTGTTTGCTGTCACTAGTAATGAACTGTCCCTGTGTGATTCTCCCCACCCCTCTGATAATGTTTGTACAGCATTTTGAGTGGAACCCCATCCCCTTAACTAGGGCAGGACAATATTTCAGAATAAATTACTATATTCTGTTTTTCATGATGGCATTTTATAAAATAAGCCTAACACAAATATTTTCCTGTTTTGTATACATATATGAAGGTGCAATAATAAGAATTAAAACTCCTCAAGCACTAATTTATCCTCTGGAGGAAGTCTTTATGTTAGAGAGGAAAGGTCAAATACAGGCTGTGGTAGAAACGAGTTTTGAATGTATTTTTATGTAATAGTATAGTCATCTGAAGCCAAATTGAAGGGACTAGGATGCAAAGGCAAACAGCAATTTCACTTTCCTGCTTTTATTACTGTTTTGATTAAGTGTCGTCTTAAGGACTATGCCTTCCTATTAAACAGTATCGTAAAACACTTACAAAGCTGCAGGGAAGCAACAGCTACAGTGGATACTAGGGGCAGCTGTGCTGGCGGAGGAGGCCGTAACCTGGCCTTTTGTCATTAGGTGCCTTTCCTAGCATTCTGCCAGAATTCCCTCTCCTCTCAAATCTATTGGGAAGATGTTCCATTCATTGCTTTCCAGGGATTTCCAACAAAATCACATGGTTTAACAAAGACCATGTATGCTAGCCTAGCCTACTTTGAAAAGTACAAGTAGTACAGTAAGATTCTTCTCAGGGGGTTAGTGGAGGCAGTAACTCTTGCCTGGAGAACTATGACCTCTTTGAATGGCATAATGGATCAGCAAGAATTTGGTCCACGGTTCTGGACCAAAACTATCAAAAAGAAGTTACAAAAGAATCTGATGGCTTTTTGCTTCTTAAGGTAGACTAGCTTTACAACAATAGTAAAGACTATTCTGTACATGTACCACAGCCCTTTGCATGGCTTTAACAAAGGTTATCACTGGCAAAAAATGATCTTCTTTGTGCATGCTCCCTTTACAATTCGGTAAATTTTCATTTCTGTGGTACCACACATGATAAAAGTCTTGGTTTTGCCCTACTGGACATCCAGTGAATGATAGGTCTTGCTAATTAAATATTTTTTAAGAAGCCTAGTTTGCTTACTTCTGGAGTTACTGAGACACAATTCAGAAAAAACTAATCAGTATTTCTGCATTTCAGATAATTTGGTAGCTTTTTTGCATGCTAGCATGTATTTAAATTGAAAATTTTGTAATTTTATGAATTGACTTTTACAGGCAAAAATTGCAACAGTTGGCTTTCATGTAAAAGAATTATATTTTTATCAAAGCATTACGTATTAAAAGAAAATATTTGTAGATTATTGGTGCCATAAAGCTTTGTTTTCAGTGGAGAGCATGTAACTGGGTCAGAAAGCCCTAATCTGATGGAAAAGAAGTGCTTGTAGGCTGTTACATAGGTTAGCTTTGTTTTCACACTTTTAGTTCTGTTCCTTGTTTTCTCCCTCAACAACTAACATCATTGATAATAATCGTTTTGTGAAGTAAATTTGCACAGTGTTGAAAAATAATGTTAAACCAACCAAGCTTTTTATTTGCTTGTCTGTTACAATTATTTTTTTGTTGTTGTTCCAAACAGTGGTGGTTGTTTTTGTTTTTGGTTTTTTTGCTGGTATGTAGTATTTAAATATAATAGCTAACATCTAGAGATGTCTGGGGATTGTTCATTGTTGGGTAGAGGTGATTTGTTAGTTGGGGGATTCTCCCCATAGTCCTAAGATAAGTGTCGATTATGTTAACATATAAATGTCTTTGTGGAGTGAGTAATGGTGCTTCATAATTTGAACTAACAAATAGAGTGGGGGAAAAATTGTCCTATTGATTCAAAGCAAATATCATACGATTTATGACAGATTTAAGTATCAGCTGTTGTCCAGTTTTCTATGCATCTATTCATGTCAGCAAAGTATCAAAAGTAATAAAATGGTAATAAAATGGTTCTTCAATTACTTGATTTATAAGTGAAAGTGGTGACTTCACTCTGATTTTAGTGTCACCTATGTGGTAATATTAAAGTGTTAGCTTTAATTTAAATGCCAAAAGTTTAATTTTGTCCTAATTTGATGAAAAGCTTGAAACCTCAATCTTAAAAACCACAAAACAAACTTTGTAAGAATAGTGTATACATTTTTCAGATTTTAAACTTTTTTAAGTGACAGTGCCAGGAGCTTTTTCTTATGTAGCTTAAATGAGAAGTCTTGTTTCTGAAGGAACTCCATGTAATTTCAGGAGTGTGTCTTTGTTCCCAGCTCAGTGTCCCATGTTCTAGCTGGGAATTGTAGCCACCAACTTATAATGTTTAGTCATGGCACCTTGTGTACCCACCAAGAAGAGAATATAACTGTAGAAAGCCTAAATGATAACTCTTTAACGTAATCTTAGCTTTATAATTGTTAAAATTGCAAAACTGATTTCTAATCTGGAATTAAGCAGATTACGTATTGAACCTAGTTGTCCTGAAGACAGGATTTTTAATGGGGTTCTGTCTGTGTAACAGCAAGAGGGCTGACATAATCCCTTTAAAATATTTAATTAATCACCTTTCTTCAATAAGTCAGTGATTCATAAGGTGTGATTATTACAGATGCACACTCGTGATTTAACTTGAAAAAAATGAGTTGTTAACATTAAAAATTAATAGGTCATAGTATTTTTAAATAAAGATTGACTTTATTTTATTCTTTTTCTCTTGATGCTGCAAATGAGGCTTGCTGCCTTTCTATAAGAATGCATTACAACTTGACCTGAAAACCACACTGGAAGTGTTGTGTTGGTTTTGTGGGGGTTTTTTGTACTGCTAAATAGCAATTGCAAAATGATAACAGTTTTTGATTCTTGGAAAAGTAAGGAGAGGAGTTAGTAAAACTGCTGCCTTGGACTACTGGAGGGCAGACGTTTGCCTGTTTAGGAGACTAGTTGACAGAGTCCCTTGGGAGGCAGGCCTGAAGAGCCACGGGGTCCAGGAGGGCTGGACATTCTTCAAGAAGGAAATCCTAAAGGTGCAGGATCAGGCCGTCCCCATGTGTCAAAAGATCAGCCAGCAGGGAAGATGACCAGCCTGGCTGAACAGAGAGCTTTGGGTGGGACTCAGGGAAGGAAGGAGAGTTTGTGACCTTTGGAGAAGGGGCAGGCAACTCATGAAGACCACAAGGATGTTGTGAGGTTATTGCAGGGAGGAAATTAGAAGGGCCAAAGCCCAGCTAGAAATTAATCTGGCTACTGCTGTAAAAGACAACAAAAAATGCTTCTATAAATACATCAGCAACAGAAGGAGGGCTAAGGAGAATCTATCCTTTATTGATATAAGGTGGGGGAACATGGTGACAAAGACAGAGGAAAAGGCTGAGGTACTTCATGCCTGCTTTGCCTCAGTCTTCATCATAAGACCAGTTGTTCTCCAGGTACCCAGGCCCCTGAGCTGAAAGACAGGGAGCAGAATGAATCTCCCATAATCCAAGGGGAAATGGTTAGCACCCTGCTATACCATGTAGACACACACAAGTCTATGGAGCCAGATAGGATCCACCCGAGAGTACTGGGGGAGCTGGTAGAAGTGCTCACTGAGCCACTTTCAATCATTTATCAGCAGCCCTGGCTCACCGGGGAGGTCCCAGTTGGCTGGAAGTTAGCACATGTGACAGCCATCTACAAGAAGGGCTGGAAGGAGGAGCCGGGGAAGTACAGGTTTGTCAGCCTGACCTCGGTGCCAGGGGAGATTATGGAGCAGATCATCCTGAGTGCCATCACATGACACAAACAGAACAACCAGGTGATCAGGCCCAGCCAGCATGGGTTTATGAAAGGCAGGTCCTGCTTGATGAACCTGATCTCCTTCAATGACAAGATGACCCATCTAGTGGATGAGGGAAAGGCTGTGGATGTTGTCTACCTAGATTTCAGTTAAGCCTTTGACACCATTGACCAGCATTCTGCTGGAGAAACTGGCTGCTCATGGCTTGGATGGGTGCACTCTTCGCTGGGTAAAACACTGGCTGAATGGCCAAGTGGTGGTGAATGGAGTTACATCCAGCTGGCGGCCTGTCACAATTGGTGTTCCCTAGGGCCCAGTACTGGGGCCAGTTCTGTTTAGTATCTTTATCAATGACCTGTATGAGGTGATCAAGTGCATCCTCAGTACGTTTGCAGATGACATCAGGTTGGGCAGGAGCGTTGATCTGCTTGAGGGCAGGAAGGCTCTGCAGAGGGATCTGGACAGGCTGGATCGATGGGCCAAGGCCAGTTGTATGGGTGTCAACAAGGCTCAGTGTTGGGTCTTGCACTTGGGTCACAACAGCCCCACATAGTGCTACAGGCTTGAGGAAGGGTGGGTGGAAAGCCACCTGGTGGAAAAGGACCTGGGGCTGTTGGTCAGCCACCAACATGAGCTGGCAGTGTGGCCAAGAAGGCCAACAGCATCCTGGCTTGAATCTGAAACTGTGTTGCCAGCAGGACTAGGGTAGTGATTGTCTCCCTGTACTTGGCACTGGTGAGGCCGCACCTCGAATGCTGTGTTCAGTGTTGGGCCCTTTACTATGGGAAAGATATTGAGTTGCTGGAGTGTGTCCAAAGAAGGGCAATGAAGCTGGAGAAGGGTCTAGAGAACAAATCTTATGAGGAGTAGCAGGGGTCACCAGGGTTGTTTAGTCTGGAGAAAAGGAGGCTCAGAGGGGACCTTATTGCTTCCTACAACTACCTGGCAGGATGTTGTAGCGGGGTGGGTGTTTGTTGCTTTTCTCAAGTAACAAGCAGCTTGGACTTGGACAAGAGGAAATGGCCTCAAGTTGCTCCAGGGGTGGTTTAGAATGGATATTAGAAAAAATGTCTTCATCAAAAGGGTTGTCACACATTGGACCAGGCTGCCCAGAGAAGTGGTTGAGTCACCATTCCTGGAGGTATTTAAGAGATGTGTAGATGTGGCACTTAGGGTCATGGTTTAGTGGTGGACTTGGCAGTGCTAGGTTAACAGTTGGACTCAATGATCTTAAAAGTCTTTTTCAACCTAAATGATTCTGTAAGTCTATGATTATTTGTGCTTTATAAATTAGTCACCTTGAATCTAATTAATGCAGTGTGTTAACCAGAAGCTGCTCTTAGTTTCCTTTCTACTTAACATCTAAACTCACATGAAGTAATAGAAGAAATACTGCCATGTAATGTTTTGCGTCCATCTTTATACACAGACATATGTATGCTTGTATTGTCTACTGTTTAGCGATCCTCTACAGTATGATTTCAAATCTGTTAAATCCAGTGTTATGGATGAAAGTTGTCATTCCAGCTGGTAATTTCTGTTTTTAGAAGTTGCACGTCTTAATTCATTCTCCTTAGCAAAGTGACAGTGGTTTGTATTTTTTTCAGACAGCCTTAATTGTGTTTACTTCCAGCTATTTAAAGATTAATAAATAAAAAAAGTCAATTTCTCAAGAAGGAGGTTCATTAATTTGTAGGACTTTATGTTTTTCTGAGTGCATATTTCTATTAGCTGCATTTTTTTCAAGATATGGAATTCATAAATCAAAATCAGAAGGGTTCTCATGGCTGCGGGCCAACCTACCATTCGGGGAAGAGATGTTCTCATTCATTAAGAATGTTACAGAGGAAATGCTCTTGGAAATGGTCTCTCCTTCTTTCAGGATTACCTTAGCTTTCCTGTGGTTTAACTTCTAAGCTGCATTCACTCGGTTGGTAATTTCAGCTATTCATAGAGGAAACTGAAATTTCGCTTTGCATACACTGAATGTAAGATATTATGGTGATGGGGTCTTAGCCATGTATTTTCGTAACTTCAGTGGCTCTTGCATATCCAACTGCATCTGATAACTGCATGCTGAATGAAGTGAGACAGCACAGATCTTCAGAAACGTACTGCTTTGGTGAAGAAGGAGTTATTAAATAGGATATTTATGGGAAGAATCTGTATGGTCCCAGAGCACTTATGTTATTCACACTGGTACAGGGTGATAAGAAAACCTGCAGATTTAATTTTGGTATCTTCAAAATGGGAAATGCTATGTGCAGTGGCAGTCAGTAGTAAATTATGCCCTAGCCTGGTTGTTTGCGTTTTTTTCTTTCAGCATCCATAAATGAAAGGCATCCTTCCGGCTAGCACTGGTATAGGTGCTGGATCAGGAAATTCTTGTAAATGTTTGGACTTCTAGTCTAAACGAGCTGTACAACCATTTGCATGTTTTCAGAGCTTTAGTGCTTGTTCATGTCAGGGCCCCGAGGGCACCACCAGCCTTGACTGTCTCTGCCCAGTTCTGCTGGGGTTTCCCCCACCCTGCCCACAGCCCAGGACCCCATTTCAGTCCCCACAGGGCTGTCAGTCCCTGCCCCAGGGATGCTGCAGCAAAGTACTGATCTCCAGCTCCCCACAGCCCCGTTCAGCCTAGACAAGGGCTCTGCTGAGCCAGGCTGATGTCCCATCCCAGCCTTGGCCTGTCGCTGTCCCCACGACCTGCCTGGCCATCCTGGGACTGTATCTGGCCCCAGTTACCCTTGCCCACAGACTGACATCCTGGCCTGGCCTCAGCCCATTCTCATGGAGGTGCCCGGTGTCCCGGGCTGGGGCTGCCCCCAGCCTGCCCTGCCTCCCAGGGGAGGCACCATGGCTACCTGTGCCCTAGCCCCTAGGGAGATGCTGGTCCCCACAGTGTCCCTGCAGTTCAAATGGAAGAAAATGGAAAGGAGGTGGTGTGGCTATGTCTTGTTCCTGATTTTGTCTTGGTTTTCAGAAGACTCAAATGCTTTTCCTTAATACTGTAGCATTCCTGGTTGTGGGAGGTCCCTTACTGGAAAGCAGCCTGAGCACTGCTGCAGTCAACCATCCAAAACAACCCTGCGTAGTGTGGGTTGGTGCTGCTGCAGCAGGGAAGAAGCAGCAGTGTGGTGCTGTGGAGTTGCTCCGTTTTCTGCTATTGGTGCTACTTCTGTGACTGCTTTCTTTTTAGCTCAGTTTCTTAAGGAAAAGGAAGTTTGTATTAACCATTTTTTATGCCTTAGTCATTACCAAATCTCATAATTCTTTCAGGTTTCATGAACATCGATGGCTAGAAGTTCAAACGGGTGCCCTCGGTAAAGGGGAATCTGCCTTAGGAATTTATGTTATAAAGTTGTAACTTGTACTGGGCGTGATATGCCTTATGGAAGGGTGGTAGGAGTGTGCTGCCGGTAAGCTCTTCTGCATCCTGGCTGCCTGCTCTGGGGCCTGTTAAACTTACCTTGTGCTTAGACTTGGGTTCTGTGGAGGCAGTGGCTGAAACCTGGAGGTAGATGAGGATGGGCCAGGGTAGGATGGATTAAGTGATCCTTCTGATGCGTGCGATGTTTGGCATTTTCCCATGTGAATTTTGGCCTTAAAAAAATGTATGGCGAAAGTGCAGGCAATGCGAGATAGAAATACTTGCACGTTCACTGTGGAAAAGCTTTGCTCAGAGTTCATGCTGTGTTAGATCTAATATAGCTGAAGAACATGGCATGAAATGCTTTTGATGGATTCTTGGGTGCTTTGTTAAGAAAATAGTAACTGACTAGCCATGGTAAGTTTTTCTGTTTCCTTTTTTGTTTGTTTGTTTGGTTTTGCAATCTTTGCTGCTTTATAAGCAGTGGCCTTTTATTTTTTGATCTGAATTTGCAAAGCCTGTGTTACTTTATTTGCTTCGGGTATTTACTTATTAAGGCTTATTAAGGATAACAGGCATTCTATGCAATGGAAAAAGGGAATAAATCCGTAGAAAGACAGAAAAGCCATTGTTCTGAAATGTCATTAAATACTGGCAGGCACCTTTAAGAAAAAGCCTGCAAATATTTTGAAATTAAACCTCATCTTTCGTTAATAATTTGCAGTGTGAAGGAAGAACGTGGCAGTTCTCTGGTTACCAAAAGTTGAGTTTAGAAGAATACACTGACATCATTAAGTGCTTGCTGGAAAATTGATTAAAAGAACCAGGTTTTGACGTTTCAAGTTACTCTTTCCAGCCTGCTGGTGATCTGGTTAAGAAAAACATGGTTTGGTGATGCTGACAAAATTGCTGTCTGTACACAATTTGTTTACGTTGACTGCAAGTCTTAACATGTATTAGGGGTGAAGACTTTTGAAATAATCATGCTGCTATAACTCTTATTTTTAGCATCTGGATTACAGGAATACAGCATATCAGTGCAAATAGTTGAAGAAGACTTTTTTTAAATGCACTTAATAAACCAGTGAATGACCTTAGATTTCAGGCTGAAGTTAAATAATCATTTTATCTATATTGGAGATTCTGATCCACTTTAATAATAGAGCTGGTGGACATTTGAACAGAAGCGATAGGCTTGTGCACAGGCAGGGCTATGCTAAGCTGAGGGAATACTAGTTAGGAGGATTCACAACAGCGTTCTAAAGAAAATACAGCTAATTCGAGAGAGCACAGCAGAATGCCAGGGCAGTAGGTGTTTTGATTTGTGCTTTTCTTTAAGTCAGATTCTAATTTTTTTTAGTGTCAAAGTGAAAATTAATTAGCAGATCATTTCTGAGGAGGCAGAAGGTGCTGATTCTTGGTGACCCAGAAATCTCAGTCCCTGTGGATCTAGTGGTACAGATGGAATTGTCAGTCTGTGCTTCAGGTGCAGTCTCAGTCATGAGCAAAAGCTCAGGACAGTTGGCATCTGGTTTCTGCTCTGCAGCATCTCTGTCACCCGGCTCTGCAGTCATGCTTGTGGGCCTGGTTTTACTAGTGCTGATTAAAGTTCTAAATGTACATTAACTCTCAGGTGAATAATGGTAGATATACTTAAATTTCTTCTAAAATATTGCACATTTTTTTATTTAAAAATTTTATTTAAAAGATGTCTGTGAAAATTTTGCTTTCCTAGTCGAAGACATGGCTTTTAAATACCATTATCTAGTGGACCTACAAGAGTGTTGATTTTCTTAGAATATATCTAAAACTAGTTAAAATGCCATTGTGATAATCTTGTTTACTTATCTGGAAATAATACTGCCATATCATGGTTTTATACTTGAAGAGAAAGGATAATTTTTTTCATGGAATAAAGTACAAGATTTAGCACTATTCTAATTTTAAGTAATTACAGGAGTTCATTCTCATGGAACTAATTTGCCTCTTTTTTTTATATTAGGAGATGATGTTAGAAATGCCAGCGTTCTCCTTTAATATCACTTGGCGAGTTTTTGCAAGTCCTTTTTTTGTTGCCTAAAAACAGCATGATCATACTTTGTCATAAAATCAAATACTCATTTTCCATTATAAAATGCCATGTGCTCACCATACATCTTGATTTCTTTCCAGAAGTTCCATGTAAGCACTACTTTTGTAATCTCTTGGATTTTCAGTTTCAGACTCATTCTCCCTGCCATAGTGTATGGTCTTTTACATCGTAAGATCTTATGCTTTCTCTCCATAGCTGCTGCAGAAAAAGACACAATCAAGAATGCCTACTCCAAAGTAATGGATGCATATGGGCTCTTGGGTGTATTAAGATTAAACCTTGGTGAGTAAAATATGTAAAACCTTAATTTTTCATTTGGGAAAGAAAATTTCTGCTGCTCCTGTAAAACTGCACCCCACAGGATCTCTGCAACAAGAACTGGGCTGGGTTTTTTTTTCTCTTTATATTTTGTCTTTGTGGAGTAACTTGCAAGTTTGGAGCACTCCCAGAAGTGGGGGAGTGGACAAAAATAACTTCCGTGTACACAATCCCTGCTAATTGCAGCATGGTTTCTCCTGTTTGTGTTTAGTTTTCTTCTGTACAACTTGAGAGTGCCGCCTTGATCTTTGTTGTTCTACTTTTTTTCAGGCAAACTGGGGTTGGTTGTGTTTATTTAAGCATATAAATACATCAATATCACACGCTACTGAGATTCATTGTTACCTCTGCCTTTTTTTATAGGAGATACATTGTTACACTATCTGGTTCTGGTAACAGGATGCATGTCTGTGGGAAAGATCCAAGACTCTGAAGTTTTTCGAGTTACTTCCACTGAATTTGTATCATTACGCATTGATTCAACAGACGAGGATCGTATTTCAGAAGTTCGCAAAGTTTTGAACTCTGGAAATTTTTATTTTGCGTGGTCTGCAACTGGTGTCAGTTTAGATCTTAGTCTCAATGCTCACCGCAGCATGCAGGAGCACACCACTGACAATAGGTTTTTCTGGTGAGTTCATAATGTACCCTATCAGACATTCTATAGAATAATGCATGCCTGTACAAACTAACCCGTGGCAAGTTTTTATCCTTGTCTTTATCAGCTCTTAAATGTACACCTTTGTCCCACAAACAAAAGAAGTATGTTATTAATGATACAATGTTCCATGGCCACTTAGAGTTTCTTAATTGGAAGACACAGGTTTTAACTGTCTATGATACTATACTTTGATCTTCTGTGATCTGTCGTGATGTGTTTTAGCTTTGGTGTCTCTTAATTCTTCATCAAGTGTGTCAGTTTTGAAAAATCAATCTGGTAATGGAGCTTTAAAGAAAATTTTCAACTTTTGAGCGTTATGGATTCTAAAATGGTGTGGTGCTTATATATAGTTTCAAGTGGGTTTCCAATGTCTGAAAGGGCTTTAAAAGTTTTACTACACAGATAATTGTCATGTTGCTGATTTTGTTGAAACAGAGCAGATAGGATGTGTTATAGTGCACATTGCTTGGCTGCTGAACTCACTATCTTTTTACAGAATAGCTTTGAATAAAGGATAGGTGTTCACACAGAAAATTCCTGGTAAAAGGAATACTGCTGTTTCTGCCAATACGCAGCTTAAATAATGCCAGTGATGCACACTGTCATGTAAGAAATTATGTTTCCATATTTTCAGCCTTTGTTAAAAGTGGCGTGTGTCCATGAACCTTGGAAGGATCCTGAAGACTTGGTAGTATCCTGTTAGAAGAGGTGCAAAGCTACATCTTCCCCTCTCTTCTGTCCAATATACAAGACACCAAACCAGTTCTGGCATATGTGCCAGTGCTCTTCTACTCTTTGCCACTGTTTTGGTCAGATAGAGGAATATGATCAGCTTGCTATATAAGACAGAAAAAAAAGCTCTAGTCTTCAGAAACACATCTATCTTGATGTAGGTTTACAGGGCTTTCAGGAACCTAGCTGTTTGTCTCTTTCTGCCTCTAGAAAAAGACTGGGCTCTCTGCTGGTAAGTCAGTATTTCAGGGCTTGAGAAATGATGCCTGTTGACCCTGTCCAAATAAGCTTGGCTGATTTTGACCCTTGTCATAAAGCTGCTTAAGTTACCTGGCTTTTTTTTTTTCTCAGTAAGAATCAGGCCTCACAGGAGGTAGATGGAATGTCCCAGATTCCAAGATCTAGAAATGTAAACACTAAAAGTCAGTAACAGAAAGTATTCTGCTTATGCACTTCAGTAAGCTTTCTTGGGCTTTTTCTATTCAAAAGTTCCAGTCTCAGATTGCCCGGGGAAAGAATATTGTTTGCTTTTGCAGTCTGCTATTGTAAAGCATCTGACCATTTTTCTGGAAAGTGAATGCATGCTGAGTCACAGTAATGAGAATCATCATTAATGATTGAACTGAGGTGTTTGATAAGTTGCAGATTTCTTTTTTTAATTGGAATTTTAGAATTAAAAGGCTAAAAATAGAGTGTCTTCAACCTTTATATCATATATGTTATTTGCAGTTACGGTGGAATTTTCTTGGCGGTGATAAAACCAGCCATCTTACTGGAGTTTACTTTTCTTTGCTATGCAGAAAATTTTGCTTCCTTTTTATACAAGTGAAGGTTTCCAAAGAAGGTCGAAAGCCAAGCCCCACTAGAGTGAGGTAAAACAAAAAAACCTCACAACCCCCAAACTTTAGTCTTATTTACTTATTACAGTGTTGATTACTACTACTTAAGGCACAGGTATATCCAAACTGTGGATCTGTCTTTCATTTGAGCAGTAATTGGTATTAGAGAATAGTATATACAGTATATAATGTACCAATGCTTAACCCTGAAATCGATATTTATAGAAATCTGAAACTCAGTTGGCTATGAGTGTATTCTTGGAAGCTTGTCTGGGCAAGTGGTGTGCTATGATGAGGTATAATAGATATAATCAGTGCATGTTGACGAGAGTTTTTTCTAGCTTTAATTTGTGGTGGTGTGAAATTGAATGATGCTTTACACATCACAATAAGTAACCTGTAATTGGAGTTCTGTCTTGCTTTTCCCAGAGTCTGTAATCTTTGGCTTCTTGAAGCAAGGCTGAGTGGAGGAATATAAACAAGCTTGGAGTGTTGTGTTTTGCTGGGTGAAGAGCAGAGGCTCTAAGTGTTATTTTTTTAAGGTCATTAAAATGTATGGTTTCACCCCATATTCTTGTACAAACATTTAAGCTGTTCTGTAAACTTTGCTATTTCAGGTATGTTTAAATAAGAGTTATATCATCAAACTATAACACGCATATTTTCCTTTTCTTATTTGTAGTAGTGGATGTAAAATATTAGTAGCTGGCTTGGCAATTTGAACTGTATTTTATTTCCTTCCAGTTACTTTTTTTTTTCCCCCTGATAGGAACCAGTCACTACATTTACATCTGAAGCACTATGGTGTGAACTGTGATGACTGGTTGTTACGTCTCATGTGTGGGGGAGTGGAGATAAGGACAATTTATGCGGCTCACAAGCAGGCAAAGGCTTGTCTGATTTCACGGCTAAGCTGTGAACGGGCTGGCACGAGATTTAATGTCCGGGGAACAAATGATGATGGTCACGTTGCTAATTTTGTTGAAACAGAGCAGGTATGTTACACTACAGTGCACGTTGCTTGGCTGATGAACTCAAGATATGCATATGTGTGGATAGTTTTTTGCCCTAAATCAACAGATCACAAGTCAAGTCTGTAACCAACAGATATTGGAATAGTTCCTTTGCTGCTAAATAAGGAATCTAAGTAGGTTACATAATTTGATGATCTCGCTTTTTAGTGTAGCTTAGGGTAAGGGCATGCATGAGTTTCAGTAGCTTAAGAAGCTGTTATCCATCAGCTAAACCATTGTAGATGGCTGTACTATCTTTTAGCCTCCTGAGTAGGTGAGAGTGTATTTCTTTTGGCCTGAGCAAATAGTAAATTAATCGACCTTAGAAACAAGCAGAAAGAAGATATTTTTGGCAAATAAATGATACCTTGTGATTCAGGAAAGATAAAAGCATTCCTATGGTTACTTAACACAGCTCCTCTGAAAGGTACATTTTAAAGCCACTGTAATTCCACTGCATTTGTTTGCGTGTCTTTGCCCGTATTATACACAAATGCAAGAAGCTATTGAATCATTCTTTGCTGCCTTTTCTGTGCTCTCTTCTTATGATAACCTAGTTACCAAGATATTGGCTCCTGCAGCTGTATTCATGTGAGCAGGTATCTTTGGTTGACTCACTGGGTCTTTGCAAAGCCTAGGTGAGTTCAGTAGGACTTTATCCACGAAGGGCTGTGCTTGTACATATCCAATTTCAGGATTTTAGTCAGAACACTGTTGTTACAGTTTCTCTGTTCAAGTTTCCTGGCAGGCTAATGTCACTAGATGAGGTGGCATATCATTCCACAGGAAGTTTCCTTTCCTGTATACTGCATAGATCATGGTATTTTGGATTCTGATGTACAAAATCTGTGCAGGTGTTCTGAGTAGGTTGCATTGTTATTTTCTGTGCATTGGTATACATTTTAACTGTTCCTACAGGAAGGTCTTACAAAGTTTTTTTTAAACAAGTTACTCTTAGCACAGAAGTCATTCAGGCCCACATAATAAAAGCTTGCTTTGTTAAACGTGAATCAAGATTCTTCAAGGAAGCATGAGAGTGCCAGAACTTCTTTTATTAGTTGTTCAGAGGTGATAGAGAGAAAAGTCTAAGGAACACAGTATTTTAGCTTGTGGCGTGGAATATGTAATACATACATGTTTTATTTACTCTATGTTTAGCTAAGGCTAAGAAACCTAAAACCTTACACTTTGTAACACTTATTAATACTATGCTTTTTTTTCCTTACCAGGTGATATTTTTAGATGATTCTGTGTCATCTTTCATACAGATTCGAGGGTCTGTTCCATTATTTTGGGAACAGCCAGGCCTGCAGGTAAGCAGGAGACAGATTTAATTATAGAGATAATTCTTATTCAGGTCTTTTTAAACATCTTACAGTAGTGTTTAGGCTCTTCTGCACAGTTACTTGTCAGGATGAGATTATCCTTTGGGAGCAAGTTGGTGCTATTTAATTCACCAAGCCTGCCACTCTAGAGTCTCTAAATGCTGTTTTGCACAAGATTTGAATGTCCATTGCTTTTTAGATGTTTTCTTTTTGAAGATGAATTTTTCTGTTTTAATTTAAATTGGTATTTTAAAATAGGTTATAATGGAGCATCCAAAGAGACTGTTTTCTTCTGAATTGTTCTTGAGGATAGGTCTTTTCAAGAAGTAAATATGGATCAAGAGTTACTATAATATAATTTCATGCCAATTTTCTTGAAAGAGGGATTGTGTCAGTAGCTACTACTGTGATACAGTTTTTACAGAGAAGATTAAAAAGGTTCATGCCTTACTGTGATTCTAGGTTCTTTAAACTAGACATTTTGCAGTAGAATTGCTGAAACATTTACATGCCTTTTACTCAAAACAAGAAGTAATTAGATGACATGACTAAACATATTAAATAAAAAAGTGTTTTTTAGAAAAAAGAGTAGGAATTCAAGATAAATTTATAAAAAGAATGCACACCGTAGTAAGAAGAATATATTTTGGAGATTTCATTTAGAAACTGAAATGAATTTTCAGGCTGTATTTAGGATCAAAGTAGGTCTTTGAAGAACAATTAATCAAATGTGTAAAGACAGATAATTTAATGTAATCTTCATGTTATAGGTGGGATCCCATCGTGTCAGAATGTCAAGGGGTTTTGAGGCAAATGCACCAGCTTTTGACAGGTGAAAGAATGTCTTATATTTTTGTTAATGCACTATAAACCTCTGATAAGTGATGCATCAGAGGGATGGAATGTTATTCCAAATGGGAGGCTTTGTCTATACAAATGTGTGATTCAGAAGAACAGCAAACTGCCTGGGCAGCTTTTTCAGACTTCTACAAGATTGCTTGTACCTTTGAGTGCTTAGCTGAAAAGTCTGCAGAAAATTTAGTACAGTGAAATACTTTGTTAAATTGAAAATAAAAATTATAGCAAGTTTACATTGAATAATCCATATTTGTCAGCTGCTGTATAAAAGTAAAAGTTTATATTTTGATTTTAGTCCTGCCATGGCACTTCAGCTTCACAACTGAATGGTTTTACATTGCTGTTACAATGTTGTCGCATCGATACTATTACCCTAATTACACAGCAGTCATTGGTTGTCTGCTATTATTGACTTATATTGGTTTGTTTGGACATGACGTAATAAAAGGCTTGTGGCAGTTACTAGAGTAGCCAGGATGTTTCTGCAGCATCTCAAGTCAGTGTTGCAGGTGTTTGTGTTAATTTTCTACATGCCAGAAGATGACTGGAATTTTTCTTCTGTTAACAGGCATTTCCAAACTCTTAAAAATTTATATGGCAAGCAAATTATTGTAAATTTACTTGGGGCAAAAGAAGGGGAGCACATGCTCAGCAAAGCTTTTCAGGTGGGTATGACAATTCTCTCACTGTGCATATCCTTGGAATTTGCCTGTTTGTGATGAAGCTTTTATATAGCCTTCAAAAAATGAAACAGTTATGCTCTGGAGCAACTGTCACTTGTGGTTAAAATTGTATTTATCATGAAAGCAGTTCTTAAGATACACAATGTGAAATAAATTTTTAAAAGCTCTCTATATAATTAGTATTCAATTATGTTCAGATTGGTTACTGAAAAATTCTAGCAGCAACATAGACAATGTTGAGGGATTTTCAGTTATTTTCATATTTCATGCTTATTAGTGGCTAATTGAAAAAATAAATCTTCTTTTCACTATGGAATTCATGAATAAATAAATGATACTTTGTGGTATTTAATACTGTGATGTTTCTTTTAAAAATCTTTCCCTTGGAATTCCTGGATATATTCCTTAATACTTAAAAAAAATCACAATTTAATTTATCATAATATAAATATGCTTTATAATTTAGTAGAAATATTTGTTCAGAAGATGTTAACTGCAAGTGGCCATTTTCATGAGTTCCTACTAGTTAGGTTAAAAATAACTATTACATTGTAGTCCATAAATACTGACAATTTGAGAAGTTCTCTGTGAAGCCAGAGCACATTTTGAGAGCCATCTGTTATTTCCCTTTCCTTTTTTCCTTTTCCCTTTGTATTATAATGGTTGAATGTCTTGAGCCATTCACTAGTATCTTCTCTGTATCCAGCTATCCCGATAGGAGACTTTAGTGTTCCCAGATGCATATCAATGTCCAATGCAGATCATAGCTTTGCCAACAAAGATTGTGTGAGCACTTCAAGACTTTTCAGGGAGGGAATATTAGGAAAAATTTTGCTCAAAGCCAGCCTCCACAGCAACCTGAATAATTTGTGCATTTTTTTCAGTAATAGTTTATGGAGTGTTTACTCAGTCCCTGTTGCTGGCAGGCACGTCTAAAATGGTGACCATTAGTGAAAGGGATTTCCACTGAAAGAATTCTTTGCAAATGGAAGCATTTTAACAGTAGAAGAGGTTGTAGACTGTCTTGGTGACCACTAGTATAGTAAGGAAAAAACTGACTTCAATTGTGACAAGAAAAAGAAAAACCATAGTCAAAATATTAATCGGTTCAGAGTGATTTGTTGAACAAGAGTGATAAAAATGGTTTTATTTTACCTAAGAGAAAGCTTGTAATAAACAAGATAGCTAATAAACAGCTTTAAAAATATTTTTATCCTCTTATTTACCTTCTACTACTATATGTTTGGGTATTAGTATATTTATACCTTTTTCTTCTCTTTTTACAATGTCAGAGCCATTTGAAAGCTTCTGAACATTCAGCTGATATCAAAATGGTGAACTTCGATTATCATCAAATGGTTAAAGGTGGAAAGGCAGAAAAACTACACAGCGTGCTTAAACCTCAAGTCCAGAAATTCTTAGAATGTGGATTTTTTTATTTTGATGGAAAGGAAGTTAAAAGGTTCGTGTGTGTAACTTCTGTAAATTTCTTCAATCAAATTATGGTTCCAAGATGCTTTTCACCCCTTTGCAAGAAGTTAAGAGAAAAAACTTTACTTCTGTTGTGTTTTTATTATATCGAAGATGATGTGCACTAAGTGAAATACGAGTCACTTCAGTCTATTAATATTTTGTCTCATTCTGAATGTTCTCTAAAAATCTTAATGGAAAATATCTCAGAGATGTTGATGGGGCATGACTTAATTTCAGGCCTTTGACCTCATGATTTTGGTGCAAATGGGCAATTGTTCTTTTTCTTGGGTGCACCCATGTGGGATTAAAGAATGAATATTTTTCTATCTTCCTGTATAATGTTTGTATTTTCCTCAGCAATAGAACATACCATTTTCTGTTTGTTGTAAATGCTGATGTAGAGTGCAATCTTTTTCTAAGTCTGTTTGCACCTGGATCCCCCATTTGAGAGATTCAGTTCTCCACAAATTATGAATGGGATGCATGTTTTCTGCCCTGCTGTGTACTTCTCAGTCCTGCTGTACTTCTATTCCTATTTCCCCACCCCTCTTCCTAGAGCAAAGGCTGTGCTTATCTCAGCAGGAAAAGGGTAGCAGGGCCAGAAATAGGCAGCATTCCTGCTCTTCTCCCTTCCACACCCTTCCTCCTTTTAATTAATACCAGAGCAAACTGCTGACAGAGGTTCTCCGTGAGAAAGAGAAATGTTGAGTGAGGGGATTGTCACGTACAGTGGGGTTTCATCTTCTAGTGCAGTGGGAGAGGAGAAGAGGGTTCCAGTGCCACTCTGTCCTCTAACCTGGCTGTATGATTAAATGCTCCAGGGGCATTTTTTTGTAGGCCTGAATAAGATTACGTTTAGTGGAATAGTACTTAGGTCCCATCTCCACCTCAAAATGTCACTGACCATTCTCCAAAAAACTTTAAAAGTGGTGTGACACTTTGTGGTGGGAGAACACCATTTTGTCTTGATGGAGATTCAAATGATATTACTCATACAAAAGACAGACAACAGAACAAAAGCAAAATAGGCTGTGGCTTGTGATAGCTTGAAGAATTGCATTAATAAAAGATAACGGTGATGATTTTTCTAAGTTCACAGACCATCTCCTTTAGACAATGTCAGGTTTTTTTCTAACACAGCAAACTGTTTTGTATTTCATATCAAATACAGAGATAGTAATGAAAAAATAATCTTGGAGAAAGTTTTTCAAAACTTTCTACAGTTTATGGTTAGATCTCCAAGTAAATGTGATGAAGCCTTACTGACTGAATTGGATAAAGTGTATAGTGGGAATGATGAAAGTAAGGAGTAAGTGTGTATCCCTGGGACAGCCATCAGAATTTTGTACTCATAGCCAGACGAGAAGAACATGGATGTTGCCTAATGTGATCCTTCTAAGACCTTTACAGCACAAGTTAATGGACTTCTCTCAAAGAAAGGGGAGCAGTTTAGAGCATCTGAGGGCCTCAAGCATCTGTCAGACTAAAGAGGAAGGCTTATTTTCATTTTTATTTGGGGAGGAAAGAGAAAATAATGAGGGGTTGAAATTGGCTTTAATTTTATCACAATTTCTTGTTACTTTTAATTTAGTTAAATCCAAGAGCTGTCCTAATATTTTTTTTTCCATTTTTGTTTTAACTGAGTTATTTCCCTCTGAGATTCTTGTGAAGTGTGTTAGTTGGATTGTTTGAAAAGAAAACTTTATCCTGCATAACACTAACTGAGCAAGCAAGGGGAACTGGGGAAAAACTGAAGAAGAAAGGGTCATGTTATTTGCAGGAAAAAAATTAGTTTTGTGTAGTGAGTACTGCTGCAAAATTCGCTGCTGTTACTGGAGCTAATTTCTATTGCTGAGGTATTTATAAACATACTTGCTTTGACAGTAACATTGCACTGACAATACCCTGATTTACTATTCTGGTTCAGATCTTGATGTCCCTGTCTTTGTTGATGATACGTGTGTTAAATGAGTTATTTCAGTTGTTTTCTCTCTCTGTCTTTCATTGTCCTTGGCACAGATCTCAAAGTGGTACTGTCAGAACAAACTGCTTGGACTGTCTGGATAGAACAAACAGCGTGCAGGCTTTCTTTGGCTTGGAGGTAGGAAAAACAGTATCCAGATACACAACTACTGCTGATACTTCTGTAACAATTAGGCTGTAAAAGTAACGTTACCTTCCCGATGAAAGATGAATTAAAATGTTTCATAGATGGCAGTCTGAGTTACAGCATGATACTTGTTTTGTTCTGGGGCAACCAGACATAGTAGTTACAGAAGCAGTAGTTATGTGGTAATTGTTAATTTAACAGTAGTCATGCAGCATTATGAAAAACATTTGTTCTTTTTTAGGTGTCAGTTTCATATGTCTGTTAAGGTTCAGACCTGCAGTTCTAGAAGAGGTAGTAGTTTTGTAGTCCTTCACAAAAACACTGGCATTCACAGTTACTGTATTAGATTAAATTCTTCAGCATATAGGGTTACTGTTCTTAGCATCCACAGTGCTGCGTGTTCATATTTTCATAGCATGTGCTGTGAATTCTTCATGGGACAGTGTCACGGTTGAGGCTTTGGCCATGCTCAGACTGAGTAGCTGGAAATTAATTGTGGGATTCAGTCCTCCTGCAGGGGTGTGCTTCAACATATTGGCTTGCTATATGAAACAAAGGTTATACCCTACAGGCTTTATACATGGAAGCTTGAACGCATGAACCTGACAGGAGCTGATGGAGTAAAATAGTACTGATTGAGCTAAAAGAGTAGCTGTGAAAAACTTCTGACAGCTCCGCTCAGTAAACTGTTTGACTCCTAAAGATAAAGTTCTTAGCATATTTAAAAATTAAAAATCATGGGTGCTGTAACATCAAACCAGAGAAAAGGATTATTCTTTTGTTTTCTGAATTTTATTTAATTAAAATACTCTTGGTTTAGCATCTGTAGGAGGATTTTCTGTGAGAACTGCAAAATCCATGGGCTGTAGAACAAACATTTCTAATTCTGGAATATGTAGTGCTTTGCTGCTGCGTTTACCAAATGAACACTGTTGCCAGTTCATTGGTGTTTTAGTCCAATGGAATACTGGACTGTTTACCCTCATACAAATACTATGAAGATTTTTCTTTTAACATTCGACATCAGTACATATGGTAGCAGATAAGACTCTTTTAGAGATCTCATGCCTTTTTTCTGTATTGTTTCAGCTCTGCACGTGCCATACAGGGTCATACCTTTCAATTACTAAAATTAAGAAAAGTAGTTCTTTAGTCCACTGGGTGTTGAAGAGTAGTGGCATGCTTTGAAAATCCCACAGCATTGTAGTGCATTATGTAGTTTGTTTATCTGTCCATCCTGTATTGACTTTGCCATGGGAGAGACAAATTATTACCTTAAAGCCTTTCCTGGTCCTAAATCTGTTTGCTGGAGTTTAACAGTTCACTGTAGATAGAAATGCAAGCTTGAAGTAACCAGTTAGTTTACCTTAAATGAGCCATGAGAAATATTGCCTATTGAATTTTACAGATAATAGAGTAGTTTTCTATGGCCTAAGAACAAATCTTTATACTCTTGATGCATATAGTTGCTTACATGGCAAACTTAGCTTTGCAGCTCTATTTTTTCCTTTCTTGTCCTTTTAAGAACTGGATTAAATATTTTTTTAGACCAGGTGTGCTGAATTTTCATTGGTGAGAGCTAAATTACAATTTCAGTTAAATATGTGAGCTAAAATTACAGAACTAATCAATAAGAAGAAAAATGGTAAATCCTCATGAGCTGCTTGCTTAATTTTAAAATTCTATTTAAATTAGATATTTAAATTCTTACCTGTTTTAATATGATACATACTTCATTTATCAAGTGCTGGCCTCTGAAAGACCACCTAAAATTACAAGATACAGGACCCAATTTCTGAAGTTTCTTTTCTTGTCTATTTCTACTTAATTTTGTCTGCAAGTTCCTTTTTGTAACTTATGTTAATTCCTGCCCAACCTTCAGAATTTTGCCTTTATGCCATTTTATGTTCATCATTTTAGATTCCTTCTTGCCATTGGACACCTCAAGGTTTAAAAGATTTTTAAAAGCTCTTGAAAATAGCTTTTTTATTTTGTTTTTTTATATTTATGTTTGGTATTATGTTGGTAGCCACAAACAGGAGAAAATTACTTGACTTTAAAAAAATAATTATGGTTCCACAAACCACAATTTCAGACAAGGTACAATGTCCCCATTCTATATCCATGAGCATTATGCTACATTTAAGTAATGTATTTAAAGTAAAACAATACATTTATATCTATTATATATATACAATTTAGATGCATTTAATGTAGACTGTGCATCGTGGAAAATTACTTCAGGTATATTGATTGTAAGGGTAAACATTGCAGTGTTATGCATGAAAACAGTGACTGACAGAAGCCCTTGGTATTTTACTGATGACAGTACTCTGTTGCTGCTGCACTTGATAATACAGGTCAGTGTGTTTGGTATTACACTTTTTTGGGAATAACATTAATTGCTCTAATTCTAAATTATGTAAGTAGAGAGACTTGTGAACTGAAAATAGCTTACTTTGTAATTAGAGAATTTTTGGATGAAAATATTTACAAATCAAGCACATAATTCTTTTCCTATATTACTACTTGCCTTTAAAAGAAAATGAAGTGCTGGTGCTAAAGTTACATGTATGATGCGGCCTTTCAAACAGGACATGGTGTCAGTTTTTTCAGAATGATATATGGAAACAAGGATTTTTTTCATGCATGTGTGCTGAAAAAGTATGATGTACCTTTTAATAAATGCATTTAAAGATTTTTCTTTTGCAAATGTTGTCTTCAACTGTTGCAGATGCTAACAAAACAACTGGAGGTATTAGGATTAGCTGAGAAGCCTCAACTGGTTACTCGCTTTCAGGAAGTTTTCAGATCCATGTGGTCTGTGAATGGTGATTCCGTCAGTAAAATCTATGCTGGAACTGGAGCCCTTGAAGGAAAAGCTAAGGTAAAGTACATGTTATTAAAAAAATTTACCAGTATTCAGTATGGATTTTAAAAAAATCTGTCATTAACATAACAACTATGAGATTTTCTTTTAAAAAATATGCTTTTGTTGTAATCCTAAAAAAACTAACCACCCCCCAAAAATTAACATAAAAAGTTGGTTATGTTGATAACCAAGTCTTGTTTCAGTACATCCTTTCTCAGCCATGCTCATGCCTCCGAGATAACACCATTGTGTAGGAAAGGATGAGGCTCAAACCTTTTTTATTTCTTTAGATCATAGTTCAGAAAAATGTATATACAAATCAGCTTTAGTTTCTTTGAATAATTTCATTTTTCTCTGTGTATCTCTGCCTGCTGCTGTTTCAGTTTCATTCACTGTATCTCCTTTCTTTTAAAATGTGTTTCACTGGACATCGTTGTTCATGCTTTTAGGGTTTATTAACAGCATTAAAATTAAACGGGTTGCAGCAGAGTGGTTTTTGTTTGCATGTTCCTGCAGCTATTTCTTCTTAATTTTGCAATTACTGAAAAAAACCCCAAATTCTGTTTCTACCTTGCTTTCTAATGTTGTGATAACAGTTCTGTACTACACAACAATGTAATTCTCTGTTTCTCTTCAACTTGTTTTGTCTTTGTTTATGCCTGAGTTGTTCAGATTTTCTAATGCTGTCTTTTATTTTTCTTCTAACAATGTTGCTTTTTTTTGTTTCCATAATTCTCTCTCTCATTAAGTGATACCTGTCAAAACAGATGTTGAACCACAGAAATTTTTGCCCTTAGTTCCTATAGGAATTTGTTTTCATACTGTTCTTTTTATTCAAGAATGCACTGCTGCTCATTCCATGTTATATACTATGTACTCATAGTCAACTGTTTTGTTTGTCCATCACTCGTTCATTCAGACTATATCAGAGTCCTTCTCTGCCCATGTACAAGGCATGTAGTAAAGTACATAAAAAGAAAATAAAGGAAATAGAGTTGTTGCTTATTTTACTCTTAATTGTTGCACACAGGACTTTTTCATTTGGGAACTGTTTGTATTTTAGCATAGAATCAAGTTTGGTTAAAGATGTTTAGTTTTATTTTCTTACAAAAATGTCACCCAGACTGTCAGGAAAACTACAGTAAGTATTTTATGGGGTGTTTCCCCTTCTCCTGAACCTTACGTGTTTCTTTTCCTAAAATAATAGTTTTCTGCTATTAGTTTGGCTGCTTAAATTTTTTACTTGGTGAAATGCGTTTACTGTATTTACACTTCCATTTTTAATGTTTAAAACACAGAGTACATTTACTCTGCTGTCTTCGTAATAACATAGGATCCCTGCCCTGGTACAACTGTTAATGAGTACCACACCTCATAAAACAAACACAGCATCCCTGATGGAAGTCCATCTATTTGAAGACGATCTTCAATACTTGCAAAGCCATACAGTACTGGCCATTGTTTCACTGAACCCTGGCCAGGTCACTACTCCTTATGTTCTTGAGTACTCTATAATATGTTTTAAAACACAGTTTTTACATTGTTTTATTCTCATTTCTCAAATTAAAAGTTTGATGTTTGAAATTCTGCTATTTCTTGCTCGTCAGTTTGATTCTTCAAAGTCCAAGAGTACTTAGAAGTAAAAATGTAGAAATTTAGGATAGGAGAAAAAATATTTTAACCTTAAATGTGTTAATATGCATTTCTGTACTGAAAAAGAGTCCTTTTTAAAGTATTATAATACTCATTACATCTAACTCCTTACCTACTCTTTCTTTTGCTTTCTCTGGGTTCCTTTCAATTATTTGCCTGGTATGTGAATGGTGAGTGTGCTTTTTGGATCATGTCATAAATTATACATTGTCTGACAGAAAGGGAGCAGCATCCTATTAAACTCCTGTTGCAATAGTATGCTCCCCAACACCTCATCCACGTTGTCTTCCAAAAATCATGGTGCCAATTTACTACTCCTTATCTTGACAAGAGAGTAGTTTCTTTCTTGTTGTCTAGTACGATTCATAGAACTAAATGATGGGTTAGCTTTTTAGTTTTCTTAAGCTTTTGTCTTTTTTTCTTACGCATTTAAGAGACCTTCATGAACAATGCCAGCTGCAAACTTGGAGTATTTTTAATAATAATATAATACCATGCAGCATCCCGGATGGAGTACGGTCTATATTTCATATACGTGCAATAGCATGTGTTCACACACACCTCACAGGCAAAATACACTTAGATGCATAAGGCACAATAAACCATGTAATCAAGAAATGTCTTTGTGCCTGTCATTGTCGGTGCTGTGTACACAGAATAAATAACACTGCTGTTTTTTGAGTCAAATATGAGACTGCATGGCATGTTGATTACATCATCCTCTAGATGTCTGAACCACAGAGAATATCTAGTAGCAGTACATCTCTTGAAGATTCTTGTTTAAATTTAGTTAAACTTGTTTAGTTCAGGTAGTTGGACACTGTTCTTTTGGAGCAGTGTTCCAGTCATGCCACGTGTGTGATGTGAGCAGCGACTGTCTTCCTATGTATGTAGCTATAGATGGGTGTGTATGTTCCTTCTGGGATACTGCATGAGACTTGCACGTTATTTTAAAAAGTTAAGGGGTCTTAGTAAGCTGAAGCTCTCTCTTTTTTTAACACTGATATTTCAGAATGTGAATTCTGAACTAATATGCTCATAGGTGTATATACATACATATTCATGTATCATGGCATTTGGACTTAAGTGCTTGCTCATCTCTCACTATTTGGGGAAAAGCCCAAAATCTTGTATCATGGTCTAAACATGGCACTATATCAATTTGATTTTGAAAACCAAGTGTTTAGGGAAAAAAATAACATTCCCCTCCCTGCAGTATTTTGCTTAAATAATTTAAACTGGAATTATCTGCTTGTTAGATATGCCTTGAAAGTATTACTCTGGTGTTTAGCATTTGGAGGGGGGGAAGCACACAGTAGGCTCAGAAGACTTTATTCAATACTTTAAGAAGGGAATTGCCTTAGATTTTAAAATCATTAATGAAGTTTACAAATATGTTACTGAATATTGCCAATGTTATTGTGAGCAGTGTCCAACATAAAATATTTTATACATGTTCCTCCCTAACAGGCTGGAAAGCTGAAGGATGGTGCTCGTTCTGTGACCAGAACGATTCAAAATAACTTTTTTGATAGCTCCAAGCAGGAGGCCATTGATGTTTTGTTATTGGGAAATACCCTAAATAGTGATTTAGCAGATAAAGCACGGGCTCTCTTAACCACCAGCAGTTTACGCGGTATGTGTCTTTCAGGATTTTAATCTGTCTGATAACTATTTGGTGTAAAAAAGCTGTATGGAGTCTGTTTTCAAAGCAATATTGGAAAGTATAAATGCTATTTATGTTCTGTTGGATATTAAAAGATGAAAGTTACTTCTGCTTTACTAATATTACCAAACTAACATGCTTGCAGTAGTTTGTTGTTTGTATTTTGTTGATGTCCGGTGGTATAATAGGTAAATATTTGTGGAGCATGTTTGTCTGAACTTTACTGTAGATGCATGTTAGATATGTTCTGTTCAGTTCTTAAAATCCATTTATAGCAAGTGTTAATCATAACAATTACCTGCTGAATTTGGGGGAAAAATCCTGATTTATTAAAATACTAGGGTGTTTTATTGTTTTTTAAATGTCTTAATTTGATCCATTGTGTCAGTGAAGAAATTCTCACCATAGTGTTAAACTAGATAGAAAGCATTTATTCTTTTCATAGTCCTAAGAACGCTGGTATTTATCTTAATTTTGGTTTCTAAGGTACTGAGGAACAAAAGGGGTATGGGTAATGGAAGAATATTTAAGGTAACAGGAGCTATCAGAAAATTCCTGATGAATTATTTTCCATCACAGAATGTCTTTTTGTGAGAAGTCGTCTTTCCCAGGAATGTCTGCACCACAAAAGCTTGTCAGGCTTTGTGGGT
This sequence comes from Falco cherrug, assembly GCF_023634085.1. Lineage (NCBI taxonomy): Eukaryota > Metazoa > Chordata > Aves > Falconiformes > Falconidae > Falco > Falco cherrug. The sequence continues at coordinate 75,078,916 of NC_073698.1, read as the reverse complement.
GAAATTCTACTTCAGAATCAGAGAGATTTCAGTGAGAAACTCTGCGTAGGCAGCATAGCCGTGTGGGGCTTGGGTGGTCTGGGTACAGGAAGGTCGTTCACCTAATCAGAACAAGGAGTTGAACCACAGCAGCCTGTATCCCCAGACAGAGGTGTAGCCTACATGATCCCCAGGACTACAGTCATGTCCCATCCTTCTGCAGACTTGATGGGCAGGGAAATAGTAAGTGGGCCAGGTGTAGGGCTGTGATTACTCTCCTGAGATACAAAAAATAGAGGGGCTAATTCCTGGGCAAAGGAGTTTAGATTTGAGTCTTTCTTTCCAAGGTGCCAGGTAAGAGTGTCCTAAATGGTGGGTTGTTCCTGGTTTCAGGGATTAACAACATTCTTAATTTTTCCTTTTCTTCCCCCCCCCCCCCCCCCCTTTCTTCTCGACACTTCTCAACCTAGAGTGAGAAAAATGTGTCAAAACTTCAGTGCAAATCTGTGACATGAGAAAAAAATTATTGCCCAATTGTAGTCTTCATCTTGTGGGTATTTATGTATTTCCAATGTGTAACCTGAAAGGCTGTTTTCCTCTTATTTCTTTACCACAGGTTTTCATATTATTGTACCTTTTCCTGTATCTGAAACCTGCTTAATTGGCCTTGCCTCAAAAGTAGTTGAAAGTCATTTTTATTTCTTTTCACTTTCTCTGTGAATGCAAGCTGTCCTTTCAACATTTGCAGCTTCTGTCAGCTGAGGAACATTAATGCCTCTTTACTGAACATAATGTCTTCATGTTGTCTGCTAGGTGGTGCATTAACCAGAGAGACTTCATTTTTATTATCCATTATTAATTAAGCAAGGAAAGAGAATTTGGTAATACTGTTGTGGAACTTTTTAGATTTTGCAGCATAAAAGATGTCCTTTCACTGATGCAGGTGGTTATGTGTAATAAATTGTATATCACAGCATGTTCTCTCACATATTTTTGGAACAGAAATGGAAGATTTTAAAAAACAATTACTTATTTGACTAATTTTTTTCTTGTTTCCTTCTTACTGCATCCGTAGTTTCAGAGCAATCATTACAATCAGGTATAGTATAGTAAATTAAGCTGTAAATATCTGAGCAGCTCTTGTGCTTCTCTGGCTTTTTTTTTTTGTGCCTATTTGCATAATATTTGGTTGTGGGCTCATTTTCCTAGTAGTGTTTGGATCTGGCATTCCTGTGCCCCAAAATCCCTTAATCCAAGAAAAACTCTTCAGTATGAGAGAAGTGAAAATACAAGGGGTGAAAAATGTTTCAGTTGTGCTTGGCTGTGAGTTACAAAAAGAGACAGTCAATTCTTTGGATTTTATTTTTGCAAATGCTTTATTCTAGCTTGTAGAGGAATTTGCTTTTTTTTCTTGTTTGGGAGCTTCTGTGTTTTTGTTTTGGGTAAGAGGTAAAATTCTTCAGCATGATTTGTAACTTCATCTTATTTGCTATTAGAAGCTCTACTTGCTTGTGTTCTTGCATGAGACAGACTGATTTTGTAGTATCTCCCAGCAAAGATTAACGTTGTACTGGAATGGTCTGAAATAACATGTTGACACTTGTGTTTTGTGGAGCAAAAGTACAGTCAAAACCACTGAGATATGGTTACCTCTGCACGTGACACAAAATGAAAGTATTAGAGCATCTATTTAGGTAAAAGTCTTTAAAAACTCTTTTAAGTGAAGAGAAGGCTCAAAGAGGGAATTTCGTAGTTAACTCCTAATCTTCTACTTTGAGACACTTCAGTAATATCTTGTCCAATGTTTGTGATGTTGGGTTTAAAATAAGAGAGATTGGCTTCAGAGGATTCAGCAACACTGTGAACATGAAAAAGTGATAAGTAATAATAAGAATGTGTAGGGATGAGCCAGATAAAGAAAAAGGAGATAAAAGGTATCTTCAATTTAAGAAGCTTCTGAAAACTCCTGGTTGTTACCATTGTAAGTTAACAACATAAGCAATATAATGCCTTTGAGCTTTGTTTTCAGACTTTTCTAATTCTTAGTGGAAATCCTTTGTGTTGTAATTTAAGTTGTTTACATTAAGCTGCTCCATTTGGGGAGATGTGATATACACATATTCCATATTTTTAAGGGAGGGCTGCGAGTACTTGTCAGCTGGGCCACACTTCATCATTTCATTGTTCCCAGAAACTATTATTTAAAATAAAATATTCCTAGTGCTCACATGTTCAGATTTTAGTATGTGTTGAGAAAATTTAATCAGCTGTTTCTGAGCTATTGCCTTGATAGGGTTTATTGTGCTACCTCTCGGAAGTAGGTTCACTGAAACCAGATCAGATTGCTTAGTTTCTGGGTGAGAGGAGAAAAGTATATGCTTAATACCCAGGAATATGAAGGGAGGAGAGGAGGGAAAGAAGCAAGGAAGCTCTTAATAATTGTTCAGGCAAATCTGCTATTTTAAGAGAATAGTGAAGTTGTGCACGGTATCCCCTGAACCTGTGTGCTTGGGTCATAGCTGCTAGCCCTGGGTACTGAAGATTGACAGGGAGGATCCTTGGAAGAAAGCATGAGGATTTGTTGTTGGCTAGATTGTTGTTCAAATACATCTGAAGTGTTTAGAGCTTTTTTTTTTTTTTGCCTTCCCCCCCCTCCTTAGAAAACCACTTAAACCATATTCTGTATTTTTGAACGTTAAATGTTTGTCGCCTTTACATTCTTCTCAGCTTCACTTTTTCTATTAGTGTTTTACTGTATCTACTTAAATAATGAGATCTGAGTCACAGGTAATACACACCTGAAATTAACTGATTCATTGGCATTTTGTCAGTGTTAAAAACTGTTTATCAGTATAAACCGTCACATTGTCATTTATGGTGTTACCATCTATACTATAGCAGCCTAGTTTATAACTCATGAAGAGTCATACATGTCAACTATTTTTTAACTTACTGATGTGACGTTTCACTGTGGGTTTCATCTGGGTACAAATTGCATATATTGAAACGTATCTGCAGTAATTTGGATGTGTAGTAAAATAGTTCAGTCCGGTTCAGTTGCACAGAATATCCCACCAAGAATTCTAAATTAATACTCCCTTTGTAGAACTGATTTCTAAACATCGCCTGCCTAGTATGAACAGCACTTAAAAGTATTTTTGCTGCAAAATAACAGAAAACGTAATGGATTGGATTTTTAACATTGTAGAGAGAGTGATACAACTTTGTTGAAAAGGTAAATAGCTAGAAATGTGTAGGAGAAAAATGTATGCAGGAGGCTCAGGGGCTCTGAAAAACAATTTGCCCACTCAGTATTTTGGAAAACAGATGAAAGCTTCATCTTTTATTTATTTTTATTCTAATGTAGAAAAAAAGAGTCATTCTACAATTTAGAAAGCTTGCTAGTTTTAAGATATGAATTTCTGGTTTGTAATAAGCATGTTGTCAGTTCACTTCTAAAGTTCTGTCCTGGTAAGATTTTTCACATTAGAGGTTCATGACAGTGTCAGGAGTTAATTAGGTAATAATTCAATGATCCCAAGCATGATTTCCCCAAGGAGACACTGGTCAGTTTGTTGTCTTCTGTATGATTACCCCATATATGAATATATGATTTGTTCACAATGAAAGAGTTCACAAACAATAAATACAATGTATTATTTTCTTTCTATTGTTTCCAGCTTGTTGCAAAACCAAGAGAGTTGGAGATTACCTGATTTTTGCTTTAATCGAGTAGCCAAGATTCTGTAGCATGTTAAAGGTGGTAAACTTAAAAAGAATAACTAAAAAGACCAATCATCTCACTAATTGTCCCATTTTGGGGATATGAATGGAAATACTGTGCCCAGTAGCTGACCATTTTGCAGAACAGCACACAGTGAAGGGAAGAATTCCATCTAATGTTGTTTATAAGATTCTCACTGGCTCTCATAACGATGACTATTCCAAATAGGTAAATTAATATTACTTAGGTAAAGTAAAATGTAAACAATACTGTTTACACCTGATGCGTTTTTTATTCCACTGACATTGAAGAAAAAAAGGAGCATAATTTTAGAAAACATTCATATCTGTTCATTTGCATTAGGAAATGTATCTGTGTGAGTTATTATGCAGCTGATTTACGAAGGGACTTTTAAAATCTCTGTAACTCTAGTGTCTGACTATTGAATAATCTTTTTTGTTTGCTGGTTTCTCACAATGCCCTTTACAGATGGGTCATTCCTCTCTCTCCCATCTGGCAGATAGAAACAAGGCACAGAGAAAAACTGGTGTGAAAGAGAAATTAGTTTAATTGTTTTGAATCCTAGCCTACTTTCCTCACTAAAGCAGAATTTTAGGAATTCTGCTGACCTAAAAAATAATTCAGATTTGTGGTTTAAATAGGCATACTTTAAAATGATAAAATTATGTACCTTAAATCTGTTTTAGTAGTCTAACAGTTGTTCTTACACTTCTAGAAATTAACATATCTCTAAGGGTTTTTTTGTAATGGAGATTGAATTTCATGTATGTAATCTGTGAAAACGAGGTAGATACCCATGTTGGCATGTATGAAAAGTAATGGTTTCTGTAGAGAGTCACAGGTAGGGTGAAAGACTGACAGGTATTTCTAAAACATAGAAATTATGTTTCTTTTATATATATATATATATATGCATTTAAACAAATTACTACTGTCTTTCATTCAGTCAGTATCCTACCCAGACAAGTAATATATCTGCAAATGTAACTTCCCTTGTGAAAAGCTGCATTCATCTTGCTTTCACAGTTTAACTTTCTGTATGTCTGTGCATGGATTTGCTGCCATTTTGTTAAGGGAAAGATCTCATTGCCAGATTTTCTAAAGAAACATTCTGTATAAAAATAATGTCTTTTCAAATGTTTTTGCAGCATCTGTAAAAGTGCTAAAGAGTATGTGTGAAAACTTTTATAAGTATGCAAAACCGAAAAAAATTAGAGTCTGCGTTGGGACGTGGAATGTCAACGGAGGGAAGCAGTTTCGAAGTATTGCCTTTAGAAATCAGACCCTCACTGACTGGCTTCTAGATGCACCGAAGTTAGCTGGTATTCATGAGTTCCAAGGTAAGGTTTGTGTTCTGTCAATTTGTTCTGCTGATTTTCATAATTAGACCATAAACATTAAAATAGATATGTGAGGTTTTGGTTCTTAAATTCTTTATGAATGACTAACAGCTTTTTAACCTTTAAATGCAGATCGCAAAAGCAAGCCTGTAGACATATTTGCCATTGGATTTGAAGAAATGGTGGAGTTAAATGCAGGAAACATTGTGAATGCCAGGTAGGTGATACTATCTACACAGTACTAGGTTGGTTGCTAATCACATTTTTTTGAGTAAAATGCTATTTACATTTTCTGCTGTTTTGTAGTGGTTGGGATTAGTCTGGATTAATTTTTGACTATTCGAGTTCTCTCTGCCAGTTTCTGTGCCAGGATTGCAGACTTCATCTCAGCTTTCCCTAGCAAAGCTGTGATCATTTAGATCACATTTAATATAATCTCAATGATGAAAACAGTCAGTACTTGACCATATTTTGGATTGCGCCTCCAGTAGCCCCTCAACTTTTTACCTCATTTAACACTGTGAAGAAATTTACCTCTAATGCTTGTAGTGTTCTGCAGTCTCTGTGCCTTCCTACTGCTGGGAACAGCGACGCCTGTGAAATTCCTTCCAAAAGCATGTATTGTTGTTATGCCTTTATATAGTGTCTTGCATCAGATTTTGATCTGTATAAAGCAAGACTTGCTCCCATACTGTCAGTTTTTGTTGTCATTCTATGTATTACATGTATATATATTATTGTGGAGTTCAGATTTTTCACCCCTAGCAGAGTGGGTTATGAAAATACATTTTTACTAGTGGTGGGTGGTACCAGTGATGAAGTCTCTATGTCTGGTCCTAGGGTCGTATTCACTTTGTCCATTGTTTTGTCTGCTTGTTTTGCATGTTTTCTGGTGTTCAGCAAGCTTTAACTCATTGGAAAAAGTATCTAAAGCCAGTAACACTGTTGGCCTTTGCACAGGATGTTGTCTTGAGGACAAAGTGACAGTTTGTCATCCCCTAATTTCAAACTGTGTCTAGCTAATGCTGTTCCTAGGTCTGATATTTTTCATTTACACCCAATGCTAGCTCTGAAAACCATGTTCTGTTAGGTCTCTAAGGAAGTTTCTTCTTGATCTAAGACTGTGGACATCTCTGTTTTCCAGTATTGACTGAGCTCTAGGCTAGGAAGTAACTCTGTGGAAAGATTCTCAAGTTTTGCTCCTCTAGCCTAGCTTCAGAAATACAGGAAAGATAACCCTGGCTTCTAACACAGTCTGTGGTGTTGAGAAAAGCGAGGCAGGAGTTTTGTGAGGCTGAATTTGAAATGTGATGTCGTGACAGTCTATAGCCTGTGTCTCTGCTAGGAGGCATTTGAGCACCATTCACAGCTTGGCTTTGGCTTGCTACCCCAAAGTTGAGTTAAGGTTATTGTACAAACTTTATTCAACTAGATCAACAGTTTAGATACCTGCTTAATTTGATTTAGTTTACAACTGGCATTTTTAATCTCACTGCTAGCACAACCAATCAGAAGCTCTGGGCTGCTGAACTACAGAAGACTATATCAAGAGATTACAAGTATGTGCTGCTGGCTTCTGAGCAACTGGTGGGCGTCTGCCTTTTTGTGTTCATCAGGCCCCAGCATGCTCCTTTTATCAGGTCAGTGAACACACAGCTGTGCCTGGGTTGGGTCACCTTCAGTTTGCTTTGTATTGCAAGCAAACATACTAGTGTACTAAGTAGCATATGGGGCTCTAAATAGCTGTTAAACCTTCTGGGGAGCTAGTTGCTTGAACTCTTTTTACCTTAGTATTTAAATGCCTCATCAGTTGCCAAGAAAGCTTGAAAAGCTGAAGTATTAGGTTGTTACCTGCTCAATAGCTGTTGACATTTTTTTAAAAGTAGCCCAATGGCCTTGCTGCTGAAAAAAACAATGTGAAAATGTTCTCTTACCAAAATAATGTCATACTCAGACATATTTAAAGCTGTTATTTTCTGTGTCATTGTATTTTAGGTTTAATACTTGATTAACTCTTTTAGGGATGTTGCTGTTGATACCGTAAAGACTGGCATGGGAGGAGCCACTGGTAATAAAGGTGCAGTAGCAATTCGGATGTTGTTTCATACATCCAGTCTTTGCTTTGTCTGCAGTCATTTTGCTGCAGGACAATCACAAGTTAAAGAGAGAAATGAAGACTTCATAGAAATAGCTCGCAAGCTCAGTTTTCCAATGGTAAGCAACACTGTTCAAATTCCATAATGAATGAGAAGTTAAACCCTTTGACCTCCAGCAGTGTCATCCAAAAGCTCTATTTATTTTTTCCCATCCACAGATTCCTGTGGAAATCAAATTTCCTTGGGTTAGAGGTCTCAGAGATAATTTAAGTTCCCACAAGTTTTATTAAAATAGATGACTTCAGAAAGAATAGACCTTTCCGGTGCAATGACTGATAGAGATGGTGAAGCATGAATTCACTTGCATTAGGCATCAAGGATTAGCATAGGAAAGAGACCTTACAGATTCCTGACATGCAGTACAACTTTTGTAGGCATCGGAGTTCAACAACTACAAGCAAAAAATCTATGCGAAACAGCACTATTTTCAGTACACGAGAATGATTTTTGCTAACCCATTTTTGTCAGGCTGGATTCTACAGTTTTGTACCAGAATCTCATAAAGAATTAACACTGAGTAAATACTTGATAATTTTATCAGTGCGACAAAATGCTTCCTTGAGACTTAAATTTTGACAGTAGTCAAACTGTCCTTAGTTAGTTTCTATGGCCCTGGGCAGGAGTCTGACATCTTATTTTACAGGGTTTTTTAATTTCTACATTTGTCCATATGGTCATGTTTCATTTTTTCTTGACAGTACTATATTCTTATGGTCCTTAGAAAGAGTTTCCTAAATGATGCTGGTTTAATCTGCTTTGATTTACTTAAGGGCAATGGAAAAATCAAAACCAAGAGGGAAGTAGAAGTTCTTATTTAAACTCTAGGCTTTGTTTAAACTAACAGAGCCCTTCTGTCTCTTCCTAGCTATGAAAATTGTACATAATTGAAAAGTCTTCAGTTAAATCTGAATAATAAAGGCCTTGATTTGCAGTTTGTCAGGGTATTGTACCACAAGATCCCAGGGTAGTGTTTTGTTCTCCTTTGTAACCTTTTTGTGACACAAGTAGCAGTCATCACCTTAGAGCAGACTTCTAAAACAGGAGTAGAAAGATAAAGAATTTTAGAATCCAATTCAGATGATTGATGATTCTTTAGAAATGCTAACTATGTAAGAAATGTTACTTCTTTCATATTCTGTATGTGTGAATACCATACATTTGGCTATGTTGTTCCAACCATACGAACACTAAATACTAACGTGTATTTCAATTATCCTCATCAGCTAGACATTATGTCTGTTTTACAGTTAATAACTGAACTCCTGCACCTGGAAGTAATAAATTTGTCACTTGGTTTTTAACTTAATTGTGTGCTTCTGTTTTACAGGGAAGGATGCTCTTTTCCCATGATTATATCTTTTGGTGTGGTGACTTTAATTATCGAATCGATATTCCAAATGAGGAGGTTAAGGAGCTAATACGACAACAGAACTGGGATCCCCTTATAGCAGGAGACCAGCTTATCAATCAGAAAAATTCTGGACAGGTATCTTAAAAGTGTTAGCACACTTAAGAATATTTTTATTTTTAGCTTTAGCAGTTTTCTGTGGCACTTCTGTAAATCCATATCCTCGGCATGTTTTACTTCTCACTTTTGTCCAGGCAGTGGTATGGAAGGGTGGGACATAGCAACATTTATTAACGTATTTGTAGTAACAGTCTTGAAGAGGCAGTGCTAGAAATACAGCGACTAGCTGTAGGAGTGAGGTTTTTCTTTCTCTCCTGAAAGAAAAAAAAAAAAGGACACTGTATCATCTTTTCAGAACTTTGTGTTGGAGTTTACTTCTTACAATATTTTTCTTTTTATCAGGTAAAACCATTTAAAACATATTTATAAAAGTTCTTTTAGTAATGTTACTGTTTACTTTAAATTGCTGCAGTAACAGGTCTAATGCTGTTACTGTCATTCTGTAGGAAAAAGCAATAGTCCAAGTGGCAGTCTTTTTGCTTACAAAGAAAAAGAGCATGGAATAACAAAGCCTGAAGAAAGTTTCAGATTTTAGAATTCTAGGGTTTCTTGGGAGGCAGCAGGTAGCAATTAAAGGAATATTTGTAATGAATCAAATTTTGTGTGAAAGTGTGTATTCTTTCTTTCCAGCTTTATGTGGGAATGCTGTATATGGTAAAATGAGAGATAATACTCTTGTTAGTTTTGTCTGTCTGCCAGCATTTTGATCATAAAGAGTGCTTTTTCTGAATTAGAGTTCTCTTCCATTTGTGTTGGTGTCTTGTGCACCAGAACAGGAGGAAAAAAGCTCAATAATTTTTAATTATTTCTTTTTATAGCCCAGTTCCTAGAGAAAAAGAGGCATACATTCAGATGGGCAGGGAGCATCGTTGTCTGTTAATTTAATAAAAAACAAGAGAGGTGTAGAGGTTTGGGAGATGCTTACGGCATTTATAAAGCTGGAAAGATCTATGGAAAGTACCGGAATATGTAAAAGACTCAAGATAGCCTCCTCACTGGGGAGAAGGAGGAGGAGTAGTATTACACTGTTGGGGGTAATATTCTGTTATTTGAAAGTGGCTGGCTGGGTGGCACAGGGTGTCAGCTGGCTGCAGAGGGTAGCTCCATGGTTGTTAACTGGTGTATCTGCTGTTCAGGAAGGGCATTTACGTAGCAACTTTCTTCATAAAAGTAGGTTAAGAAATAATTACCAAAGGCAAATAAACTAATAAATTGCCTCAGAAGTTGTGGATCTTTTGACATTCTGACATTGATCTCTTAACATTGATTTTAGATTGACTAAATTGTAATTTATTTTTCCAACAAGAAAAGCAGGCTACCCTGACATTTGATGCAGACTTGACTGTAAGATCTAAGTTAGTTTACAGATCTCTGATGTGAAGTAAAACTGCCCATAGAGTATTAAACTCAAGAGCGGAGCTGGTTAACTATAAAGGGCTTTAGCATATATCTAATTTAAACAGTTAAGGAGTGAGGAAAACCCCTGACCTTCTAGGGTCTTGTGTCAGTTTGCTCTATCTATTTATGTTGCAAAGTACCTAACGGGTTTTTTGATTCCTTTCAGTTGGCACTGTATCTCTAAGTAACATACGTACTCTTGGCAGATGATTTCACATTATTGTTCTCATTCATTCTGTTTTCCTATTTGCTTGAGAATAAATTGTGATATTATCTCACTAATCTTTCAGTTCATATTGAATGTATTAAGGACTCTTTCTTTTTCTTTTTTTTTTCCTTAGCTCCTGTTTATTGGTGGGGCATCTTATGTCAGTTTGGGGCAATGCTTTTTGTGTGTTCAGATAGGTACAGAAAATATAAACCTTAATCCCCAACTTTTGCTAACACATGAGCAGCTGTGTTAACTGAACAGCTGATTAAAGTGCTACGGACAGCATCTGTGTTCTGGATGACCTCAAGATCTGAACAACATTGGAGGGAATAGTAGGTTGCTTATAAGCCTGGCTTTAAAGATATAAATGTTGACATGCTTCTGTTTAATGATAATCTGTTTAGGTTACTATTTAGTCTTAGTAGCAAATGTAGAATGTTTTCAGCAGGTAAAATTTAGAGAAGGATTCATATGATCAAATGACTTTTAAGATGTGTATACAGGTTTTCACTGCTAGAAAAGAGAATCCTGATTAGTTTCAAGCTGTTTCCCATCTGTTCTGGCATGACACATAACTGCTTTGTTTCTTACAGATTTTTAGGGGGTTTTTGGAAGGGAAAATAAATTTTGCTCCTACATACAAATATGATCTTTTTTCTGATGACTATGACACCAGTGAAAAATGTCGTACACCAGCATGGACAGATCGTATCCTTTGGAGAAGAAGAAAATGGCCTTTTGACCGATCAGGTTTGAGTGCTTCCTGAAATTGTTTAAAATATTCTTTTAACTGGCTTATAGAGTCCATTTAGTGACATTCACAGTGTCAGTGATTCTGAGCTTCTATCCCTGACATTGTATGAGACAGAAAGCTTATAATAGCATCTGCAATAAATACAGTGATGCTAAACAGGAGGATCAAGAATCAGATACCAGTTACTGATATTTCAGTAATGCAAAAGGAACTTCTGTTTTTTTCTGTAAAACACTTGGTTTTGGTTTACTTTGCTTTTTCTCTTTTTACAAATAGCTTATTTTTTTAAAGCATATTCATGCAATCACTGTGTTTTTCCCCTTGTGTTTTCAATGAATGCAGCTGAAGACCTCGATCTTCTGAATGCTAGTTTTCATGATGACAGCAATGTCCCCTATACATGGAATCCTGGTACTTTGTTGCACTACGGAAGAGCAGAGTTGAAAACATCTGATCATAGGTTTTAGTTTTATTTTGTATATTACTTCCTAATTGCTGAAGATTGAATATTCATGTTACATCTTTTGCTGCTGGGGTAATCTGCTTACAGGTTTTTCTCATGTATTTTTTTTCCAAGGCCTGTGGTTGCACTGATTGACATTGACATATTTGAAATTGAAGCAGAAGAGAGACAAAAAGTTTATAAGGAGGTGATTGCAATGCAAGGACCACCTGATGGTACTGTAATGGTCTCCATCAGAAGTTCTTCAGCGGAAGAAAACTATTTTGATGATAACTTGATTGATGATCTTCTTCAAAAATTTGCAAACTATGGTGAAGTTATACTTATAAGGTTAAAAAAATTTTTTACTTCTAATCTCTGTTTCTCCTCATTGTTCCCACCTATTTCCTGAACAAAGTTACCTTCTTAGCAGGCATTGCAGTTATGATCTGCTTTATTTTTAACATTTAGATTTGCACTTTAATGTCTTTACAGTTGAAAATCAGTTTTACATACCTGTATGTGTCTCAGTTTTCAGACTTAATTTTTGCATATAGTCTTTATTTCTGAGATAGTATCATCTGACTTAGAAATCAGTCAGAGTTAAGATTTGTTATTTATGTCATTTTATACAATTTTTGTATTCTGAAATTAGGTTAGTAGTTTTAAATGAACTGCAATGAGAGGATCCCTTTGAATATTGCATTTTCACTAAGCTGTTAATTGAACTATAAGTGGTGTGGTTTCTTGTTTGGGATTTTTGTGGGCTTATTTTGTTGGGGGGTTTTTTTGTTGTATTTTTGGGGGGTTTTTTTCCAGAAGACTACACTGTGGACTGGGGACTATGCTCCTAATGTAACATGGGACACCGAATACAAAGATCTAACCTGTAGCTACACAATTACTATTGAATGTGTAACTGTAGTCACGTAATTTTTAAGAGGACAGTGCTTTTGCAGTGTGATATTTACCTGGTTTTCTTTTGCTTTATGGTTTGGGTTTTTTTTGTTGCAAGGATTCATTCAGTTGAAGCTTATTAACCAATTATATGTATTTTAATGAACTTAAAAAAATAATTAATCAAGTGAAACATTGAAAAACCTTTATGATAAAAGTCTTCAAAATCTAAGAGCTGTGATAAAGCATTTTAATTATTGTTTCCAATGGACTTTGCAGGTTTGTGGAAGACAAGATGTGGGTAACATTTCTGGAAGGAAGCTCTGCTTTGAATGTTATGAATTTGAATGGTACTGAGGTAATGTAAGAATTACTAAGCTTTCATATACCAGCAAAAGATCCAACTTTTTAAAGACTCTTGGGTGGATTAGGGTTTTTGTTTGTTTCTTTGCTTTTAATTCTTAAAAGTTTTTCATGTTCTGTATAGACTGTTTTATTTAATCATTTCTTTTTCACTTTTGATAGCCACATAACATTATGTTGAGTTTCAAAAGCCAGCTGAGAGAAGTACCAAACAACTTATTTTTAGGAGGAGGACTGTTAGAGAAATGAAGATCCCATATTGAGGGGCATCTTCATCAAATGAGACATTTTAAATTATTTTTTTAAATTATATAAAAAGCAGAGTTCTTGCCTTGAGTTTGTAGTATGAACCAGATTATATTAATGGCCTGCAATTATTTTATATTCAGCACTCCTGTACTGCAATCACTTAGAAGTGTCAAAATTTCAGCTGTCATTGACTTCTGTAAAATGTAAAAATATTAATTTTCATATTAAAGTTTTTTCCTGGTCTATGTTCCTGTTAAGACTTAGATTCTGTAATGAGGTGTTTGCAGATGGATCCCTGCATCTCCTGAGAGCTTCACTGACAGTCCATGCAGGATAGGAGCTCAGTGTCATGTGTCAGTTTGCAGCCTTCAGTTTTATCAGTCTCCAAAAATAACTTCACTAATGTAGTTTATAAGCAAGTCTGTTTTTCTTTACAAAGAATAGTGTTTCTATTGGAATAAAGAAACCAGAAGCTTTTGTGTTAACTGAAAAGGAAAATCTTGTGAGACAAGTGGTTACTTTTTTTTTTTTAGAAAAGTACAAAATAGTTGTAATTAACAGTTCAAACTACATAAATGTACTTAATTACCAAGATGAAGCGAAAACATAATTATTTTTGTGACCTGTTACTGTTACTATTTAGTCCCAGAAATTCTGATAATCTTATTTGTGGTATTTTCAGTAATTATTTTTTTTCTTTTTAAATCTGGAGTGCTGAACTTTGATGTTTCTACTCTTACCAATTTCTGTTTTTTGCATACCTTTTTGGCAATTCAGCTGCTAGGAAGGGTTATAAACATAAGCTTGAAAAATCCAGATTGGATCAGAAGTTTGGAAGATGAGATGAATCTAGAGAAGATTAACATTGGGCTGCCTTCATCGACAAGTTCCACTCTGCTTTGTGAAGATGCTGAGGTTACTGCAGACTATGATATGGAAGGTTTGTTGAAGTAAAACATTCTTCATTTTTAAATGCTTATAGTTCTAAATAATGTGGTTGATTTAATGCATATATCGGTACTTTAACAAGCTTCTGCCTACCTGAACCACATAAATTAGAAATCTCATTATTTCCAACAGTATCTTGAGAATTTGTTGAGCAATGTCAGTTTGCACTGTATCTCTAGGTTTTACTCATTTGCTGACATTCTTTTTATTCTTTTCACTTTATCACGTGACCTACCATCTCAGGGTCAGTTTATTCAGGCAGCTTCTACTGTTCATGGAGACACTCTATAAGCAGGATACACACAAGTTCAGAGTGCAAAACAATTATTTTTTTGCCAATACACGTAATAGATTAGTAGGACTAATGAGCTCCCATGCTAAGCATTGATATGTTTACCACCCCCAAGAAGACACATGTTGCGCCTTTGACAGGCAGGCAAATATGAGTCAGGCAAGGAAACCTTCAGCCTCTGTTGCTCCTTGGAACAGGCTGATCTTTGGCATTGATGAGTTGCTGTTCTCTGGTTCCCTGGGTTTTGCTGGTTTTGTTTTTTCCCTGAAGGTTTTTTATCTTTTCATGTCATACTTTTCTAGCAGAATCCTCAAGCTGCTGAATATCACTGTTGCAGCAATTGTGCCTCTGCATTTTTGCTTTACTTTACTTACATTTTTCTAATCTATGTGCTTTGTTAAAGCTTATTTTTTAATCAATTAATTTTTATGAAAGGTCTGCTTCACTTTCTTTTCTACATTAAAAAATGTAGACGTACTTTTGGCTTCTTGGCCAGTAAAATAGCTGGTTTTTGAACAGCAGCAAAAAAGCGCACACACCTCTTACCTGCTTACACTTCCTGTGCGTATTGCATTTCCATATGTATTTTACAGGGTGTGTTTTTTTAAATTTTTGAACAGATATACTTTCTAGATTTAGTCAGTGTGTCTATATTGATTTATTCCATGTTTAAGTAGCTTATTTGCTTTGAATTTCTATCCAAGCTTCTTAGTGGCAAGCATTATGTTGCACAAGTTTCAAGAAAAGGGATGTACTTGCAAGAGTAGAGTAAGGTTTTTTTGTATAGGTATTTCTTAAAGGAATATACGTGTTGGTAAGGGTACAGATATGGGAAACCTGTGTGAAAAGTTGGAATTTGCATTAGTCTGTGTCATAAGATACTTCATCTGTTTGCAATGCAGGTAGGAAACAGGACTCTTAAGAGTTTAGATGCCTGTATGATTGGGGTTTTTTATTAATAATCCTATGTAAAATGGTATGATTCCTTTAAAGTGTGAGATCTCAAATCCCACAAGACTCTTAAATGAGGAGCTAGTATGTAATTAGGAGCCTTGTTACTCTTTATTGCCAAGCAGTGCAGAGTTAAAGCTGGAACCTAGTTCCTGTAGCTGAAGAGAGAGAAGCCTAGAACTTATGGAAGAAAGGATCACTATGATCTTACTGGACTGTGGTGGGATATTTATCTATTTTTGGCATTTTTAATATTAACATACCAATATCAGAAATTGACAGTTTACTTTTCAAAGACACATCCATATTGAACCTTTTTTTTTAAACATCATTCCACCTTTTCAAACAGAAGGTATTACAAATAGCAGGTATCTTGAAATCCCCTGCCCAGCCTTCTGAAGAATGGTAAGTGAAGCTTGCCATCTGTTGCAAACCAGGAAAATAATTTCTGCAAAGGTAATTCTTGGTAAAGCTAATTGTTTCTTAAATTAAGCAACGTTACAGTTGCCACATTATTATAATTACCTGTAATAGATACTGTGCATCTGGAGTATTTTCAACTGGTTTGAGTACACACGTGTTCTTCATGTTTGATTTTTATGATGCAAGAATCGTACTTTGGTTGTTGAGCTAATTCCTTGGAACTTGAGGGCTTTTGGCAGAAAATCCCATGCCCAGAATCAGTTTATAATTTCTCCACTTTCAGTAATTATTGTTCCCTTTATTTTACATGCTTTTTCTTTTTTGGGGTGGGGTTTGTTATTTAGGAGACATTGATGACTACAGTGCTGAAGTAGAAGAAATCCTTCCTCAGCATCTACAGCCAACTTCAAGCTCTGGTCTTGGAACCTCCCCAGGCTCTTCACCACGTTCCAGTCCTTGTCAATCCCCTACGCTGTCAGATGGACCTACGCTCCCAGTGAGACCGAGCCGAGCACCAGCAAAAACTCCTGGACCACCTGTTTCCACACACAGTGTGTATTACATTGCTTGACTGCCTGTATTACTACTATGCAATTTGGCAGCTGTATAGCCCAGTGGTAAAATACAAGCTTATAGATTATTTTTATTAGTGTCTTTAGGTTAATATAAAAGGCTGGTCTTGATATCATCTAGCATTTTACACATAAGTGGCCTTGGGTAAATCACCTCATTCTTTGTGTCTCTGTTTTCCTAATGGGCAGTGGAAGAGCTTTGTTTCCTGAGTCTTAATTTGGTACACCATCCACTGATCTATGCTGCTGTAAGCTACCTAACTTGCTTTAGTTCTTTAGCATTTCATCATGAAAGTGGCATCTCAAAAAGTTATGTGATTGATAGGCTTTCTAAGTTGATTAGTTTGAAACCTCTGTTCAAAAATTCTGTTGCAATGTGTCAGTATAATCCTAGGTCACTTTAGTCATATTCTTCAAATACAGCCCATTTCAAGTAATGCTCCTGTCAGCTGAAATATGTAAGTTGTAATCAATAGATTTGTGAAGTGGGTGTATAATATGAAAGCTTCTGTTTAAACACAGCTTTATTTTAGCAACAAAGTGGACATTCAGAATTACAGTGTTTGGAATGGCTTTTAGAACACTTCCTTTCAATATACTTTGGAGTAATTTTGCAAAGACTGCTAAAATGCCTTCTGCATTCTCCTTGTAACATTCTTTCCAGAGCACTTAGTTCACAGATAAGGGCCAAAATACAAATTTGGAACTCTGCAATTTGTAAGAATGTTCAGGATTCCATGAAAAGCATATACTGATAAAAGCACGTAAAACAAAAATCTTGTTTTAGGCGATCTGCTTATTTTCACCATTGGTTTATTTCTCTTGTTTTCCCTCTCTCAAAAACTTCTGTATCTTTGTTGCCAGGGCTGGGAACGGAATGTTCTCTCTGTGAAAATAACTTTCTATTAGAAAATCTTTACAGTGATTAGAATGTACAAGTGATTAATTTTTGCATTGTTTTCTGTCATGTTCTTCAGCTGAATTGCAGCTTGGTACCCAGCAGAAAGAGTCTTCGCAGAGCTTGGAGCCTAAGCGTCCTCCACCACCTCGCCCTGTTGCTCCCCCTGCACGCCCTGCTCCTCCACAGAGGCCACCTCCACCATCAGGTAATGCGGTGACTTATATCAGGTGATCAGGAATATTTTGTTTCAAGTCTGTGGGATGAACTTTGAAGTCTGCACCCAAACTACATGTTATATTGTTGGTTTGGGGCTCAGTGGAACATACCGTTTTTTCACTGAAGTATTTAGTTGGTACATTTAATATCAATAATGGCATGGGAAATAACAGCATTTTCCAGTACCATTTAAATATTATTGTCTTTGCCTAGTGAAGAAGTTTTAAAGTTTTTATAAACTTATTTTTACAGTTTAAATATGTGGGCTTCCTACAGCAGTATTTACTCAACATTTTCATTTTTGTAGCATCTTAATTTTTAAAATAAAATGTAAATAATCTTGTGCATTCATTGGTTTTATATTCCTTTAATTTTGGCATCAGTATGTATGCATTTTGCCATGTCCAGGTTCTTAATGTAGAGTTCATCTGGATCATCTGAAAATGTAAGCAATTGAGCACTAAAAGAAACTGGATGTTCAGAAGCATATGGGCAACGTAGTTAATAACAAACTGACCCTTGTCATTTTTAACTTTCTCATTCTTTTTCTTCCCTCTTTACTGTACTGATATTTTTCATTATTGCTGCACTCATTTCTTAAATACTGTAAGGCGGTAGGAGTCCTGCACCTGCTAGAAAGGAATTTGGAGGTAATGATTTTAATTGTTTTCGGATATGACTACATAGCAAAACTACTATGGTGGTCTGTTGTGACAGTACTTAACATGATGATGTCCAAAGGTATAAAACTGGGTAATTTTTGAATGTCAATGTAATTTCTTTCTCTGGGTTTCTATCCCCCTCTGAATTACATTTGACTTTTTAGTGAAAAAATATTTATCCAGAAGTTGGTACAATATAGTCAGAAAGATTAAAGTTGTTCCAGGTTTTTATTACTTTGTCCTGGTCAAAATACACCCAGCTAACTGTTGTGTGAAAGCAGAAACTTGTCTTTAGTTGTGAAAAGGCTAGCTTTTTTCCTCACAGGCCATGAAAAGGAGCATTGTAAAATGGATTGTGATTGCAGCTACTTGCAGTGATTATCCATTAATTAATTGTTCAAGTTGAAACGACTGCTGATCTGGCCCAGTTTCCCCTGGATGATCACCAGTTAACACAGAGCTCCAAATCACTGAGCTGTATTTGTCTCTAAGCTGAACACTAACATATGGGTAGTTTATTTTCTCTTTCCAAGTCTGAAATGTGCTCCCAAGCCCTTCCCAGAGACATGAAACACCCTCCATAGTTCTCGGAATCAATGTGTAAGTGTACTTCAGAAACACAAACTTAGCAAAGGAATTTATTCAGTTACTTTGTAGGCACTCGAGAGCTACAGGTCTTTACAAAGTAACAAAATCCTGAAATAATTCTCCCCTAATTCCTTCCCCTTTGGTAATGCTGAGGGCCTTATCCAACCCTTCAGGCTAGTTTCATTTTTTCCAGCTTGATCTGGTTTTGCATGTAATAACAACTCACATGTTCTCAGAAGTGCTGCTTCTTGAAACTAATCTTTGTCCTTTGTCACATGTTTCATAGATGAGCTGTCCTGCCTGGACTTAAATCAACTCATTAATACATGGGATAGAGTGAGAATACTTAGTGGCTCTGAAATACTTTCTTAATGGCTTTTCAGACACTGCCACTCAGTTGGTAGGAAAGAGAGATTTTTGAGAAAATAATTCAAAAGCTTTGAGCAATCTCAGAAAATAAGTAAACTATATTGCGTAATGTATAAGTATCAGCTAACTTATTCTGACATCAGGTGGAGAGAGGGAGGAGGTAATGCCAAAGGCTTAGAAAATAGCCAATTTATACTTAATGTGCAACATACGTGAGATTTAATACATTGTACTACTTCAGTCCTATAGTTTTGTGTGCACTGACACAATCCTGTTTGCCTAGTTTTGTCTCAATTGTGCAAAGACTAGCCTTCTTTTTTTACCCTCTTTCCCAACATAGCTTTCCATAAAGAATTGTAACTTGCATAAAGCTTGCTTTTTATGCAATCTTTTAAAAGAGATTGTGTTTTGTTTTCTTTCATCTATTATCCTGACCTAATGCTCATCCCACTTTTTCTGTCCTCTTCATTTTCCACTCATGGCACACATTTATAAGACATAATACTTTGTTTTTCAGTGGTACCTGAGCTCAGCTGTGAGCAAGCTAGCACAGGACTGGAAGCAGTATAAATGTCAGTGTGTTACTATGCTTGGGGAAATGGTGTCTGTTTCTCCTGCCTTGAATGAGGCTTCTAAAGCACTGAGAAGATATCCCTGTGTACTGTATAAGTGTTATCAAACTTTGGTTTTAGACTTCTGTAGCACATACAAAGTGATATTGATCATATCTTTAAAATTGTGCATTAGCAGTGGTTTTTTGCTCATGTGTTTTAACCTTTTTGCCCTGGAGTGCTTCACTCCCTTCAATGCCCATAACATTTATTCAAATGGCTCAATATGCTTTGAAATGGGACGGGATTTAGGCATCTAAATTGGGGTTTTTTGAGAGTCTGGTCATATTTTACATCAGAAGTAACTTAGAATACAAGGAAACAAAGCTATGTACTCATTGCAGGGGTTTGCAAAGTGTAGAGGTTTTGCCTGCTAATACAAAAGAGTTCCACTGAGGATTTAATAAGGTCTCAGATATTTATAGTCGCACTCTGGTCACCCAAGATTTTTTGAAATAAATTACAGGGTAAATTCTTACAGAACATGAAAAGTTATGAAGGCTGATAATTTTCAATTACTTGAAGTTTTTAAAATAAAATTTTGGGTTTTTTTCTCCTTAATAGTATTAGTCAGACTTTTCCTGATTAATGCATGAAAAGCTTATAGTTGTCTTTTATCATTGGTTTAAACTGTTAAAATGGGGTTAAGATTGAGAGAATGGACAGTATTTTCAGTATATACAATAATTTGGATAAAATGCATTACATTTTCATGTGATTATCCTCCAAATTAAAAAAATAAACCTAGAAAATACAGTAATAAAGTGGACATTAAAAAAATGCAAGTACGTTAAGCTATGAAAATACATGCACCCAAGCAGCAAGTACTTATTGATGTACACTGATATTGACAGTCACTCATTAAACTTAGCCTTGCAAGAACCATTCAACATCTTTTTCCCCTGTAGCTGGGTGTTTGGTTTTTTTTTTCAGAGCAGAGTTCAGATTGTTTGGGTGCCTTAGGATATGGCAGTCATTTTGAAAAAAACTTTTTTTGTTGTTTTGTTTTTTTAAATATGGGGAAGAGCACCTTTCTTCTTTTCTTGCTGAAGATGGAATGTTCAGTAATGGAGGAGACAAGAAGCCTTAATGCTAAGATAGTAAAAGCATTGTTCAAATGCAGACAAATGGCCTAGATTTCATATATATACACACACACGCGTGCATGCACATATATGCACATTTTATGTTGTGAAACGTAGGGGTTGTTTTATTTTCCGTTGAGCTAATGTGTAAATGTAATCTTTGCAAAACATGCAGTTCTGTCTAAAAGATGTCAGGGCATAAATTACAGGTTGTTTCTGTGTAAATCCAACCCCTTTCCTGAAAATACTATTTAAAACAAATATTTGATAACTTTACTTGCAAAATACTGTTTAAAACTGCAATAAAGAATCCAAGCTATATACAGACTACAGTAACAGTTTAACATGATACCAAAAAATGTGAGATTAAAATCTTACTATAATGCCAATTGTGATTACATTATCACAGCACCAAAATTTTGCTTTATCACTGTTGAAGAGTATTATTACTAAGTGAAAATTGGGATATTTGACCTTTATGCCCTTTCTCTTCCATATAATGAATATTTTTACATTTGCAAAATCTTTTAAAATCCTTATGGGTAGAAGACTTTCTACGTGTGGTGCACCACTATAGGAATATATTGGTCAAAGAGGTTCTCTGCCTTCCTTCTCTGGAAAGGAGTTTACTTTATTAATCATCTTGCATAAACCAAGATTTGCTTAACAAGAGCATCCTGAAAATACCTATTCAAAGTATGGACTGAGTTGAGCTTTGGGAGAGGAAATTACAGAAGATCTGTGAAATGAACATGCTGGTTCCCTGCTCTTGGAGAGGTTTTATTGTGTCCATTTCCGTTAATACTCTAATTTGAATTTAGCTTTATGTCTCTGTATACCACAGAGGGTTCAGAGTTGTGTCCTGTACTCTGCTGGGCTGCTCTCCATCTCCCTTTATTTTCTTCCAGTTAGCAGGTAGGCTTCTCATAGCCTATGGATTACCACTTTCTTTTCTCCCCCCAGGATTCCTCTGGGTTACATAGGATAAGGGCAGAGCTAGTACCTGAAAGCAACAAAATGTTCTCAGGCAGTGCTGTCCTCCTTACAAACGCTCTCTGTTCACCGCTCCTCAGTGCCGCTTCTCTTACGGAGAAGTTCACTGTCAGGAACTTTTGCAATGGAAATCTAATGTTACTTGGCAGAGCCCAGAATTCACCCAGAATATATGACATATGCTAGTATTTAACATCTTTGAACCAGATGTTCAGCAAAACCAGAGAGCTGACATCTCTGGAAATAATCACATACCAGCCTCATCTGCAGTCTTCACTCTTCCTACTCTGAGTGACACCTCCACCCATATCTGACAAAATTCACAGCACTCTTTCCAGATCATAGAGAACTCCTGAGCAGATACCACACATTGGCACATGATGAGAAAGCATGAGGCTGTGTCATCGCTAAGGCAAAAGTTGCTTTTAAGGTAGGCTTCATGAACACTGGCTCCCTTTCCTTCCTCTATACTTGAGCCACTCCAGAGTTGCCAGATATTACTGTTACTTTTTCCTATGCGCATGCCTTAAGGATTTCTCCTTGCATACCATCTAGTGTCATCTATGTCCTGCCATGTTTTTACCATACAATTTTATGGACCCAGTATATGCTTGATCATATTGCAGAAATAAAATGATTCAGCATGGTTATGCATGATTGAAAATCTTCTTTCTCTCAATCTGAACTGTAACATCTATTATGCACCAGGTGATACAGCTTTCCCAAGTACAGAGTGCTGCTTGGAGATAACTTAATGATACAAATCTGTAGGATACAATGCATTATATAAAGTGGGAAACTTATTTCTTCCATAAAATTGCTTATTCAAATGTAGTCTTGACAGAAACATACTACATAGTATTCTCCTAAATTGCAGGAAGCGGGCTTAATGTAGCAAGATGTAACTGATGATGTACCTGTTTATTTTCAAGTGTTTGAGTGTAGGTATGTGCTCTGCTTTAGGAGAGTTTCAAGACTGACATTTAATACCATTCTGAATTGACAAAAGTTTGTGGAGAGTGAATACTGAAGAAATTAAATTCTCTTTCAACTGTAATGTAAAATCGAAATAATAGCATGTTTCTAAACATGATCGTACTTGCTGATCTCTAATTTGTATCAGTCTGGTTTCCCCATGCCATTACAAACAGTTATCTCCTACAAGTAACTATAATCTAGCAAGGCCATTTTTACATTATGTAAAGCTGTCTTGTGGCAGTGTTCTTTCTGGTTTTACTTTCTCAATCTACTGCTTTTCTTATGCAATGTACAGCTTCTCTTCTTTCTCTGAAAAGGTCTTGGAGCTCCTCCCAGTCCTGGGGTAGCTAGGAGAGAAGTAGAAGGTAACATAACAATTTTTGTATTCTAGAAACGGATTTCTAATTTAATACCTGAGCAATGTTATTTCCCTTGTGATACTAAAGGTGGTTTCATGAAGGTTTTTATTGTGTAGGATCTTTCTTCTTTTATGTAACATAGTTTTCAGACAGCCAAGTTGCTTCCTGTTTTTCAGTGGTGTGAATTGTTATAGAAGGCAGTCTTCATTATGAAAAATGAAGTGAAAATTTAGAATGTACTAATCAAGAAGAATGCTTTCAAGGCTGGCTCTCAAAATAAGTTATAGCTGACTGATTGCTAGAGAAATACTATACCTGTAACTAATAAGGAATCTAGGAAGCCTAATTTTTCACGAAGAACAACATATGTTCATATATTTTGGGGAGAGAAACTTCCATTTAACTAATTTAGCCTGTAAATTAATATTTTGTCTCTTTCCAGATAGCACAGTGTAGATATTTTGGTTCTGATGCCTATATGTGTGACATACATTTATGAAAAGCATTTCTCTTGCATTACTCTAGCTGGAGTATGTTTGTATAGTGCTGAATGGGTCCCGTTTTAGCAGTGCCAGCAGAGTCAAGTTTTTGGGTTTCTTCCTATACCCTCAGGAATGTGTCCCTTTGTAGCAAATACAGGTACAGCTATAGAAGTCCTAATACAGTCACGATCAAGATGTCCTCCTGTATACTGCAATTAATTTTGGCTATATCACTGGTTCATTTTTTTAAATTGGCAAAATCACTATATGCATAGAATAGTTCAGGTTGGAAGGGACCTCTGGTGGTTATCTAGCCCAACCTCCTGCTCAGAACAGGGTAAACTGGTGCCACGTTGCTCAGGGTACAAGTTGCATTACTGAGAACTGTACCCAGAAACCCATTCTAACTGATTCTAAGAAAGCAGGGTTGTCTGACAACTGGAAGCCAATTTGATAAACTGTCTTATGTACCACAGAGTATTCCTTCCAGTTACTGTAACTGACATGGTGATTTTACCTTCCTGGGAAATAGGCAACAGAAACACAAGCCAGAATCCTAAACCTCTTTGCCTGTTAGAAATTGTGCACTTGTCTGAGGTAAAGGTAATTTTTTCATATCTTGCACTTCACAACTTGAATGTTGCATACAAGGTTGTCATTAGCATCAGCATGTAAATGGTGAGGTTGGTGCTGTAATATATTTATCCCGTAAACAAAGAGAGTAGGTTCAGGAAGTTTGGTGTAGACCCTGTAGATTGCTGAACCATGTGTAACTACAGATGCTCTTCTGATCGCATGATTTTTTGAATCAGCATGTTACATAAGTTCTTTTTGTTTTAAAGACTGCTGCTAGAATATTGGCAGAATATACTACAAAAGAAAACAACTACTTCTAGCACCATTGAGAACACAGGGTACCTGTACAAGTGGGTGCCTTTTGCTTGCAACAAATAGGAGGTGATTTGACTTAATTTGTAATTAAAAGGGTCAAATTACTTCACGTGTGCTGGGGGTTAAGAGTGTGCTAGAGTAACAGCTTAGTTGATGGATAGACTTTAGTATGTAACAGCTTTAAAAAAAAAAATCACTAATGTCTTTTTGCTCCCATTTCCATTAGTGATAATGTACTGTTGCCATATGATACCTGTTTTTAGCTTATCTAACAAAGATAATCTAATTTTTTTCCATGCTTCAAAGCACAAAAAAGTCCTGGAACACAAAGAAAAGATAACTTAGGTAATAGAAATACATGCTTTGTACTAATTATAATACAGAAAGAAGTTGATTTTGAAATATGTTCTAAGTCAGCAATCTCTGATATCTGTTCCAGTTCGTAATCAGCCTCCACCTTCAACTGGAATTTCAAGTGCAGGAACTGCTGGATATGGTGCAACCAGACCGGTAGGTATTCTGTCTTAAAATAATTCCCCCCTAGGTTTCTACAGTTTATGATGCTGGCAGTGGGGTTTTGTAAGTCATAACAGATGTAAGAGAACTGTGAAATTAACTAGTCATTTTACAGCTTATATGAGTTAATTCCCTCAGCAGTTCTTTTCTTTTGACTAAAAATACTCTAGAATATATGTACTGGACATGACTTTATTGTATTGCACTCTATGCAGTCATGTCATAGGCTCCCAAATAATACTGCATTTTACATCCACTTTCAAATAACTGCAAAGTGCAAAGTTATTCTTTGTATTGTGTGTTCCTGTTGACTACGTTGCTGATCTGGTATGATAAATTGTATCATCTGTGCTGATGCTGAGATGTATATCCTGATGGCAGTTAATTGCTTGCAGGCGGCTAATGTATTCTATAGGCAGTTGATGTATTATATTGCTGATTGCTTAATGTATAATGAAATTTTGTGCCTTGTAAAAATTAATTTTGATGAAGGTCTTCAGGTAAAAATGAAACATTCGACTTTTGACAAAACATTCAACAAACATTAGTACTGCATTTCATTCTTTTATGTGTGGAACTGAAGTAAGTGAATGAAGGAATTATGGGCGCTTGAATGCTTCACTACAAGCAAGAAATCAAGCAGTGGAAGACATCTGCCTTAGTTCTCTTCACAGCAGCAAGTAGGAACCTTGTGTTAGGGAAGGAGAAAGTGTTTTAATAGCTACAGGTCTTCTTAAAGAATTACTAAGAAATGGTATTGTTTGTTGATAATTCTTTAGAACTGCACAGTATTGCAGATAGAATTTTTGCAGCAGCTTGAAGGACTTTTTTTTCTATATCTACATCAGCCACAGTGTTTGTGCTTACTTTGTTTCCTCTGTTGTGGTGGTTCCAGGCTCTTTGACTTAGATCATACGTCTTTATACCTAGATGTTTTATAGACTAAAAAGCAGCAAAAGTTGGCTCTTTCCTACCAGTTTCTTGGTCATTAGAGAACTTTTGTTTTCCTTCCCTAAGGCATTTTGTTCTTCTCATTGGGATAATGTTCACAATGACACTGACAGGAGAGAGAGCACACATATGAGTCTTTAGTAAGGCTAAAAAAGCATTCTGTTTCCATAAATGTCAGTGGGATGGACACTGATGAGGCTTTTCACCTATCTACAAATACAACACCCTTTCTTTAATTCTTTATCTTTCCTTCAGGTAAAGTGATAGACCAGTTGTCAGGGATGAGAGAGAGAGTGAAGAAGCCATTAAAATAAAGATGCAACTAATCACAAGAGTTTAAGTTAAATCCATGTAAATTTGTTTTAGAAAAGGTTGTAGAGTCCTTTTCTACCTTTTAAATGTGCAGGGAACAGAAGAACGCTGCCAGCTGTGCAGAGATATCAGTGTTCTTGTAGAACTTAAAGGAGCTGTAGCTTACTGGTATTGCCATTTCTATTGTACTCTTGTACAGCATTGAAACCACTGAAAATGACTGTTGAAAGCCACCAGTGAAATCGCTTTTTGCTAATTCATTTTTCTCAAAGAGGTTGATTCTCACAGTGAACAGTTCTTGATCTTTGCACTTTTTGTTGTTTTCCCAGAAATGTAAAATGCCCTCTTCTAAAATTTGGGTAAAGAAAACCTGGTATACACAGGAGATAACGCACTAATTTATCACCATGTGCCTCTTTTTTTTTTTTTTTTTTTTTTTTAATCTAGGGCCAGCACAGGATTTGCAGTTTCTAAATCCAAATAATTCAACAACAAAAAAAAAAAATCTGGTGTACAGAAGAGACTCTACCAATATCTTGGAATTAACATAAGTGCAAGAATTTTTGTTCCTATTGTCAAGGCAGAAAAAAAATGTAGTACTGTTCTCTTGTGCTATGCTTCTCAACACCCAGGCTGGATTGCAATTAGAGCTTCTTGCCAGGTTCTAGGAAGAGCCATGGTGCTGCAGTCACCAACATAATTTAATAGACAAAGCTGACTGCATCTCTTCTTTTGCAAACATTGAGATTTTTTTTTTTAAAAACCCAAGCAAACCAAACCAACCAAACAAACAAACCCCCCCCACAACAAACCAACCAAACAAATGTACTAGAAGGTATGAACAAACACCTTAAGATCTGCCTGGCTTTTCAAGCCTTATCTCAGTCCTTGTTTGGATTCCTAGTTGACGTGGCTTCCTTCCTTTCCCCCAGGTATTTTTTGGGCAGCATTTCATGGCAAGGACTCCAGGACCGGGGACAGCAGCTTCCCACCCTGTGGTCCTGAGGGATATTTCAGACTGCCTTTCTGTTTCTTTTCTGTTCCTTTTTGATGTATGTTTTTTAAAATGTGCTTTGGCATTTAATCCAATCATCCTTCTGCCTACTTTCAGAGTATTCAAAAAAATGATAACATGCATCTTGGCAACTAAAAGGAAGACAAATATTTCAGAGGTTAGGTAGTTTAAAGCATTTAGAAAGTTGTTAAATGGACTCAGCCAAGCATAATGAATCAGATGTTATACAAAGGCTTGGAAGTACAGTGCATACATTTAGTAAATGTAAGATCAAGGATGATACTTGTTTTGTAGTAGTGAATTTTCTTTGCTTGTTTTTAAATCATGTTTGTTTAGAGAGTTGTGTAACAGGGTTTGCTGCGAAAACCATTTCTAGAACATGTACTGTTACTAAGATTTTGTCAGAATATACCAAGTACACAAAATTTTAGAGGAAACAAATCTTACAAACTGTCTTGCCTCATGATCTTCCCACCCCCCCCACCCCTCTGAAATCTAGCATTTTTATTCTAATGTTTTACATTCACCTTTCAAGTGTGGTGCTTGTAATACACTTGGCTTCAGTTATAATCTGGAATAATTTTCATATTTCTCTGTAAATAATGATGTAGACTTTTAGATTTTGTTTTATGAGAGCATTTCTGTTCCCAGCATATTAACTTCTATTCCAACAAGTTTGGGAAGACTCCAGCCTTCAAATGAGGCCAAATGTATGTTTCATTAATACTGTTTGCTGAGGAACAGGAGTAACTGCCTTACAGTTAGCAAACATAAGTTTCAGAAAAAAGAACTAACCATTTTTTTTATGCATATCTTGGACTTCCACTATATAAAATTGACTGTAACTACTATTTGCAAATGGCAGGCTGTAATTATAGCCTAAAAAGTAGATGGCGTCTACAATCTGCATTGACGGTGGGTTGTCAATGTGACCTTACAAGATCTCCAAATAGATTAGTTACTGTTGGTTTTGTTGCTTACAACAATTTACAGACTTAGGTAGAATTAACTTATTAATACTAGCAAACTAATAAGGGTTTCTAGCATTGCTGCACAGGTAAATATTTATATAAAGTTGAAGACTTGTAAATATCCTTTGCTTTGAATTGAACGCTCATAATGTTTTGAGAATATATTATTTGCTTTTGTTTGAGTGTAAGAAGTTTATTCAGCAACTCTTATCAAATAATTTATTTTTCACAGAGTCCTAATTATCCTGAATCGTTCAGCAGTAGATGGCTACAGATCCAAAGTAGAACTAAAATACTTTCTTTTTACCAATTATTATGGCAGACTGTTCCACCTCGAGCTGGAGTTATTAGTGCACCACAAAGCCATGTCCGTCCCTCTGGGGGAAGACCAGCTCCTGAACCTCAGACCAAACCAGCTGAACCACCAAGGGGTAAGTTTACTTTAGAAGTTAAATATAAAGTTAAAAAGTACAAGCTCTGGTTTGAATGCTTTTCAACATCTGTTTTCAGCAGATGTCTTTGTTTTTCTCTATAGAAATTAAGATTCTTGAACATAGTAACATTTGGCAGTTTCTGCTAATCATCCACAAGTATTGTAAACCCTTATCAGATAATAGGCAGCAGTCAGGTGAGTTCTGGACCCATAGATTTCATCTTTTCAAGAGAAACTTCGATCAGATTGCTGTGGTTTGGTGTGAGCATATTGGTGTGTCCTGTCATGTGTGTTGATCACTGGACCATTCTCTGCACTGGTTGCTCTGTAATCATAATACCTGGAATAGTGTTTATGTTTGACTCTCAAAGCCACTTCCTAAACTTAAAGGGTTTTTAAAGTTGTATTAATATCAAAGTATGCATTTATAACAGTGACTTCCAAAATACTTTTAAATACAACTGAAGAACTGTTGTGGTTTAACCCTGGCCGGCAACCTGGCACCACGCATCAGCTCGCTCACTCCCCTCTCACCCAGAGGGAGGGGGAGGAGAAGTGGAAAGGTATGTAAAACTCGAGGGTTGAGAAGAACAATTTAATAACTGAAATAGAATAAAAATGAAAAAACAATAATAACAACGATGACAGTAACAGTTGTAATGAAAAGGGGGGAGGGAAAGAATAAAATCCAGAGGGAAAGGAAGAAAGGAACATGCGGTGCACAATGCTCACCGCCCACCAACCGATGCCCAGCCAGTCCCCCAGCAATGACCTGCCCACCCCGGCCACTCCGCAGGTAGATATACCAGGCATGGCATCCCACGGCATGGAATACCTCTGGCTAGTTCGGGTCAGCTGCCCTGGCTGTGTCCTCTCCTGATTGCTTGTGCCCCTCCAGCCTTTTCGCTAACATGGCCTGAGAAACTTACATCTCACACCAAAGCCAAAGTCTTACACCAAAGCCAAAACACAGCACCGCACTAGCTCCTGAGAAGATAATTAACTCCATCGCAGCTGAAACCAGGACAAGTACATTTAAGAATGACATGAGTTCTGATTCTCTATTTTGTATCTATAGTAATAATTTTTAATGCAGATATGCTGAGCTTTTGATGATTTCTAATCTAGTTGCCATGATCACTTGCTGTTCTTACAGCCCGTTCTGCAGTTCTGTCTGCTGCTTCCATAGCCACATGTTCTCCTTCATGCTATTCTTAAGATTTCTGTTCGGTTCTTTGCAATGAAAAACACCCCAAATATACTTGCAGGCTCACCATTGCTTCCTGAACCACTAAAGCCTCAGGCTGCTGGACCTGCTCAGCCTACCACTCAGCCACCACCTGTGCTAAGGATGCAGGAGCCTCTGATACCTGTGGCATCGCATCCATCTCAGACAAGTGCCCCACCAAGTCTGGAACCCCCACAACCACCTCCTCGCAGCCGATCATCTCACAGTTTGCCTTCTGATTCAGCTCCTTCACAGCAGCAGGTAAGCAAAAAAAACCCTTGTATACATGTGTTTTCATTATGTAAATTAACACAGCTTGAACTGAATGCTGTAGATTTGTGAGAAACTCCTAGAGCAAGCAAAGAAACAAAAATAAAGGTCAAAAGATTGGATTCAAAGATTATCAGGCTCTAGTAGTATAATACTTAATTGCTTATGTATTGTCCATGAGTAAATAACATCTTAAATACTAAATGTTTAACTTAAGATTTCTTATGACAGACTTACAACTTATGGACAGCTTGTTCTTAAAATTATGCTGCTGTTTGACGACTTTGAATGGAAAAATACTCAGTCTAAGAAATTTAATTTTATAATGACACATGCATGACAACTGTATGTTAACTAGCTAACGCAGGTTTTGATTATAAATCTTTATAGATTGCATGATGTGGTGCTTTATGTTGATGATTATTCATTGCAGGAAGATGATACTGATAAGATACTCAATAGAAATACATTTCTTCCCATTCCGCAATGTCAATTAAAATACAGAAACATATAAAACTTATCTGTGGGACGATTTAGTGTTATTTAAAAAAAACCCACCTTTTCTAGGATAAGCCATAGTTTCTTACTGCTGCTTAAAAATGCAGAAATAGATTTTCAGTGTTGTTTATATATACATAAGGCTAAACTTCTTCATTAAAGGCCAGTGCTTTTAGTTTTTACAGCCTCAGATGCTAGGCCAGATAACACACTATGTGAATAAAAGCATAAATTTATTGAAGCAATGGATTTGTGCCTACTTCTTACCAAGAGTAAATTTGTGCTTTTGTTTTTTGGTGTTTTTTTTTTTTTTTTAAACATAAACCTAGCTGTGGCTATTTATGACTACCTAAACTCTCATCAGTATTTTAGATTTTACTTTATCTCCACATCTGAAGCCCACTTTCACTAAAGGAGTTAGTTAATACCTAGTTTGTACCACAATGAAGGGGCCAAATGCAGTCCTCAGGGAGTTGATTTTGAGTTTGAATTGAAAAAATCTTTAAATGTTCTTCCTTTCTTTCTGCTGAACTTCTCTCTCTGCCTGTTAGCTTTTTTTCATTTTGGAAGCTTAGGCCAAAAAATGGAGGATATTTGCAGATAGAATATCAGGACTTTTTGTAGTTTGTTGTGAAGTATGAAGTGTTGCCAGCAGAGAATATACATGGAGGCATAAGGTACTTGAGAAGGTACCAATTTTGTGAACAGAAACAGATTGCATTGTGTCACTTTTGAGAGCCTCACACCTTCTAAATGTAGTTTTAC
Source organism: Falco cherrug (assembly GCF_023634085.1). Classification (NCBI taxonomy): domain Eukaryota; kingdom Metazoa; phylum Chordata; class Aves; order Falconiformes; family Falconidae; genus Falco; species Falco cherrug. The sequence continues at coordinate 75,047,634 of NC_073698.1, read as the reverse complement.
CACTAATCATTCTTTGAAAGAGGTGCAAGCAGTTCTTTCAAAATTGTTATGAAAGTTATGTTTACCTGTGTGTATACACAGCAATAAAAAATATGCTTAAGAACACTGTAAACAGGTTTTTGAGCTGTGTAATGCTGTGGCTATATTGTTAACAATATCCAACTATCTGAGTTTAAGTTATAGTGTAAGACTATTCTAGACTAATTTTCTCTTTGATAAATGCAGGCTGCGCAATCACAAGGAAGGCCCACTTTGAGCTTCATTTGTTGTCTCCAACTTAGATTTTTTTATTTCCCTTTTCTTTTTCTTTCTTTTTTTTAAACTTAAATTATGTTTATTTCCTTTCCTGATTATCATTTGTAAATATGAAGTTTTCTAATGAAAGATCTTTAAATAAATCCAAAGTCTTTTGAGAGGTAGTGGATTCCAAGCCCATCCTTTGATTCAAAGCTTGATTGTGTATTTAAGAGCCTAAATATCTCCTTTTATAAATAATTGCTTTTATACAGTGTGAATATTCAGGACTCTATAGATTACCAAGCAATACATTAAGGAAGAAAATTAGTTATTGTAAATAGATTTTATTTATTATAAATTAGGGAGAGTTTGGTTTTTGATTGAATGAGAAGTCTTACGTTTTTTTTCAGCTTGAAAAGCTGTTACTATAGATGAGTGATTATACCAACACAGTTCCCAGAATGAGGGCTATAGTGCTTTTCATGGTAATGGATGGTTAGAATTAGACTGTCTATAACTGGTCCTCAAAAAATAGCACAATCAGCTGCACAATGAATGTCTGCGTGAAAATAACAGAATTGGCTTGAGCTGGGTTTTTTTACATTTGCAAGTCTCAGAATACAACAGAAATTTACAGTTTAGTATAGCATGTAATAAATATTTTTTGTTTGTATTCATATCTCAAAAAACAGTTTTATGAAAACTTAAAAGTATTTTTAACATGAGGTTGCTTTGTTACTTGGATTTTCTTCCTAATTTTCTTTCCTTTGATGTCTGTTCTTTCACAAGCAGGAGCAACCATCAGGGTAACAGGTATCTGACTATTTACCAATCTTGTATGTGGTCTCCATCTATTTAAGCAGAAAAGATGTATGAATCTTGTTTTCATACATCTGCAGTTTCATCCACATTAAAAATCACCTGTCCACGTTAATGAATTGACTGTCATACCATAGTTTGCTTTTTCCTTTGATAATGCAATTGGAATTGATACTGTTAACTGTATTTATTAGCACCATAGCAAATATTTTGCTTCATCATCTTTTATGAAACAATTGGAACCTCACGTATGTTGCTTAGTCACTGCTGAATCTCCTGGTCTCAGTCTATTTGGAAAAAAATTAGTAGGTGTTGGAGTTAATGTTTCTCTTTAATACAAATAAATCCTGATGCAATTGCACTGCCAAAATTTTTTCAAAGTAAAAAAAGTAAAACTCGTATTTCACATTTCTCAAAGAACGGAGAACTTAATATTACTCAAAGCAAAACATGCTACTGTTTGTTACAATTTTAAAAGCATTTGGTTCCAGAATTATTCTGAGAAATTTTTAACTTATGATAAAGAGCAATTGGGATTCATAATATCTTTGGGATCTTGTAGTTTTTGATTACTTGGTTAACGAACACAGGACTTAACCAGCTGGTGCCAAGCTGCATATGATTTATATTCTTTCTACAGTTCAGTTATTCACATTTCCCCACTCAGTCACTTGGTGCCTTTGTTTTAATATTGTTTTCCAAAACACTTACTATATACATATAAAAATACCAATATTGAACTACTCTATTTATAGTTTGGTAGCATTAGGCCTCATCTATTTTAGAAACACTCTGAGGTAGCAGTACCAGGGATGCATGTAACTGATACTGTTGGTTGAAAAAACCACCAGAAGAGCAAATACATTGTTGCCAGCATACTTTGTTTCTCCTACCAACCAATTCAAGCTACAACTGTAATTTTTAAAAAGAAATTGCTATGCTGGATTCACTGGGGAAAATGTACGATATTCTTACTATTCTATTCCTGAGAGTCTCTGAAGCCTGTAGACTAATTCTGCATAGATGCTTAGGCTTCAAAATATTCACAATCAGTGCGGTAAAACCAAGATGTTTAAAGACTGAGGTTAAGCTGTAATAATGTCACATTGTAGTTGATAGTTTTAGTTAGCATCCTAGTTCAACAAAACATTAGTTAACAGAATTTTTATGCTAAAGATCCAAACTATTTGGGTATATTAAATTTTTCCTTTTAACACATCACCTTGTTTGTGAAATTTAATTCACAGAAGCTGTCTTAAGTTAAGCTTAATTCTTTGCATTCATTTAATAAGCAGAAGCTCCAAACTCTGTTCTGTCAGTGTGATGACTTGAACAAAGGTAGATATTTAACCTTTTTGGACAGCTGTTACAAGGTATAAAAGTTGCATTGCTGTTTGAAGAAATTTATAAGAGACGGAATATTTTGTTTTTAAAAGATGAGAAGTTCTGTGGAAAAAAAATCTGTCTTCTCCATTTGGTATTATTCTAAACAATGATAACTTGCCATTTTAAAATATTACAAACTGGTGATCATACCTTCACCTGTCAAGAAGCACTGGAGATGCCTACAGATGCATATGTCTACATGGAAATATCTGAAGTGCATATACTAATAACACTAATTTTTCCTTCCATTGTGATGCTTAAAGATTGCTTGTAACATCAGTGTTATAAACTCTCAAACAGTCAAACCTAGAGCTTTTTATTTCATATTTGTGCTGGGTTATCACTTGTTTAGAATACAATGTCACTTCCCAAGTTTCTTAAAGGTGGTCTTACACAATGTCCACTAGTGCTTTTGGCTAGGATTCTGACCTGCATGAAGGGAATTCAAGCTGCATCGACCGACAAGGGGGGGAAATGGTGTTTAACGACTAGTAGGCCCTTCTTCAGAGAAGGGGTTAAGAGTTACTCTTTTTCAGAAAAGAAGCAATAATTCCACTACAAGTGCATTGTGCAAGTTACAACCAAATTGTATGGAAGTTTCCGTTTAAGCCCCCAAGAGCTTCTTTTCTTCTCATAGAAGAGTGAGAAATGGGGAGTTAGTGATAATTTAAAACAGCCAGCCATGTGATTACTAAGCACCTTGTTTTCTTTCCAGATCAAAACAAATGGAACGTACGGCTCTAAACTTGAAACACAGTTAAATAGTGACCCTTTTGAAGATTTGTCGTTTAAGCTGCTTGTGTCAAAGATGCAGACGTCTGTTCAAACATCACCTGTTCCCACTTTGAACCAAAAGGAGTTGATGCAGTTGCCTTCCACAACACAAAGAGATGCTGATATTTTGAATCCTGTAAATTGCATGCCAGCAACACCTCCTATTCCAACCTTTAACATATCCCAGGAACATAAGCGTAGCTCTCCAAATCCATTTACTACTGGACTGAACTGCACAAATCCGTTCACTGAAAGAACTCCTACTGCTGGAAACCCATTTAGAACAGAAACACGAGAGTCTGAAATAACTTCACGTTTACTAGAAGGACGTGCTGCTTGCAATCCTTTCCCTTCTCTAAATCCCCCCAGCTGTAATACAAGCAAGCCTGCATTTTCTGTCATTGCATCTGAAAACACTTTTTGCTTGCGAAGTAAATCTCTCATGGTAAAAAATGTACAGCCAAAAGGATGGGTAACGTTTGATGATGAGGAGGAAAATTTCAACATAAAGCTAAAGCCATCTAACAGTGTTCCAGATCTTAAGCGAATCAGTTCCAGGAAGTCAGCTGGATCTCCAGAGTTGCTGGGCACTGAACAAAATACTTTTCTTGGTTCAGACTTCAACTTTGATGATGACTGGAGTAAAAGTTCTACCGATTGCTTCTATACAATGCCAGCAAGAAGACTACCTGCACCTCCTATACCGTCACGACTAACCAGCAACAGATCCCCCGCAGATCCTTTCACTTCTTCGGCACCTAAGGTGTCACCAACACAAGATTTTACAGAAAGATAGGTGTTAAAAAATATAAGAGGTTATATTTGTTGATACATTTATCCAGTAGAATAATTGGGCATTTGAGATTATTCTGTGTGCAATAATTAATTGTCAAATGCACTGAAACTTAACTATTCATAAACAGCCACTATTGTTTGTGTGTAAATTTTGGATATGTATATATGGTAGAGCACAAAAAATTGTCTGAAATTTAATAAAATCCCGATGTAATAGTATTTGCATAGACAGAGAAAAGAAGGATGAACTACTAATCTCATTAAAATATACCAATCTTGGATATAGTTTTTGCTTAGGGAGCTCTCTCATTTCGATTCCCCTTTGTGGAATTTCAAAAAAAGAGGCTCCCTGCTGGTAGCCTCCCCACTCCCTTTTTACTGTTTTGTTAATTGATATTTATAAGTATTTACCAAAGAGCTGCCAAAGTTTGAGATTTGAATGTTGACAAGTATTGTTTAGAAGTTGTTTAATTTATAAGAGGCTATGGATATTTGTAAGGCGTATATTTGAACTTGAGGCACAACAAAAATGGTCTAATTTCAAAATAGAAACAAAACTTTGCATATTAATATATTCAATATTTCACTTTAATCTTCTGTGTCAGTACATTTCAGCTATTAAATCTTATTGTGACATATACTCACTATCATTACTTCAGAGTAATTGTTCCATATCATCCATTTATTCATCACTATTTTAAAGATACCTTCTTCAACAAATTGTAAACAACTGATACAACAATTTTCTCCTCAACCTCTGGAAAAAAATTCCCCTTGGGTTTTGAGATACAAGCCAGTCTTTTCCAGTTGCAGACAACATGGTGGAGTTGGCTTGTCCCTCCTCTTTTGCCCTCTTAGAAGAGCTTTCTCGTCCTCCAGAAAGATCTGAGCGAAAGAACCAGCAGCTGTGTTGCAACATCAGAGAAGGAGAAGGTCATCTTATGTGATGGGGCTGTCTGTTTGCTACCATCCCCATCTACCAGACTTACTGCTGTATTTTTTAAAATTGTACTTTGCAACAGGAGAGCAGTAAGTCTCTGAGCTGAATAATATCATTCTGTCACTTCTGCAGTTAAAGCGAAGTAAGTGTCCTTGCCCAGAGGTGCTGGTGCTGTTTTGAGGCTAGTGAAGGCTAAGTCGCAGTTCTCCATATTATGCTATAAAAACGCAACTCTGTGCTTTTATGATTTTCTAAAGCTCATGTGAAATTACCTAAAATATGGTATGCTGTTATCTTGAGGCAATTTAAAATAACTGATTTCCTTAGCTTCACTTACATATGCTACAAAACCCTGCAGTTCTCCTCACAGTGTCTTAGGCCATAACTGGTATCCGCAGCTTCGTGCTTTTATCCGGAGCTGAAGGTGTCACATTGTCGTCTCTTGGGGGACTGCAAATCCACGCCTACACGCACTGGCTTACTTGCAAACAAACCGTACTGGTTCTGCAGAACCAGGGACTGAAACACAACATACTACTAGCATTATATTTATAGTAGCAAAATACACGATGACAGTACTAGGTTGTTTTTTTTTTTAATTCTCAAATGCTATCAAAACATTATTTACGAAATAATTCACTCTTCCTTTAAAGCAGTATATGCATAGCCATGAGCTGCAGTTGGATAGAGGAGTGATGATAGTGAGTTTTCTATTGTGCTTTTTTCCGTTCCCGTCATTCAGCAGTACTTGTACATGTTACGCAGCAGTGGTACTATGCGCTTTGTCCTCTGGTGTGTGATTGACCTTGGTTTAAACTGTTGCTATAAACATCTGTGTGATCGGTGTTTTGGTATATTCTTACATTAGCAAAACAATTGGGGAGGGGACACACTTTTTGCTAGTGGGAGTTACATGATAAATATGTTCTTTGTTGAATATTTAATTACAGTGACTAAAACCTACTGTCTAAAGTGTACCTGGTAGGCAGCACTCCTGCACCTTACAGGATTACGGAGATGGACAGCCGAGTACTGCAAAGATGGCAAGAGATGCTCCAAGCCCACATATGTATATATGTATAGCTAATCGCTGTAACGTGTATTGACGGAAGCAACGACTAGCAGAAGCTCTGAAAAGACTTAAGAATCATAACTGAGACGCTCAACGCATCCTGGCGACCGCTGTGGCCGTGGCCCTGCCGGCCGGGGCGCCCCCGCTTGCGACACGCTGCTCGTGGCTGTCACCTCCCGGCGCCGCGCTGTGCCGCCGCCGCGGCGGGCAGCGTGCCCTGCCGACCCTGCGGCGGGCGGCCGTGTATTCGTGAAATAAACAGACCTGTCCTCGAGAAACGCGCTTTTCCTCTCTTTGTGCCGCGGGTGCTGTCCCGGGGCGCGCCGTGCCGCGGCACCGCTGGGCGCAATGGGGGGCGCGGGCTCTTTAAGCGTCTCCCATGACAGCAGCGGCGGGGCCGGAAGCGGAAGTGCCCGCGGGCCGGAGGGCGGGGCCGGCGGGCGGGGCCGTTGCTGGCGGCTCAGGTGGGCGCTCGGGCGGGTAAGAGGGAGCCGGGCCGGGCCGAGCTGAGCCAAGCCGGGCCGGGCCGGGCCGGCTGAGGCCGAGGCCAGCCGGGCGGCGCCGCGCCCTTAGGCTGGCTGGGGAGCGCCGGGCCCGCCGGTATCCAGGGACGCGGAGCCGTTGCTGGGGGGAGGGCAGAGGGGCAGCGGCTGCGCGGGCCTGACGGCCGCCTCCTCTCGCCGTGCGGGCGCGGAGCGGCCCCGGCCTCAGCCCCGCCATGGTCCGGCTACACGTGAAGCGCTGCAACGAGAGCCAGTTCCTGCTGGAGGCGGCCGGCAGCACCCGCCTCGCCGACCTGGTCCCCCTCGTCGCCCGCATCTACAACGGGAGGCTGAAGGTGCAGCGCCTCTGCTCAGGTACAGGCCCCCCGCCGCGGCGGTGGGCTCCCCGCCGGCCCGGGCCCGGCCGCACCTCCGGCAGGTGTGGGGCGCTGGGGCGGGGGTTCGAGGTCGCCTCCGAGGGCGCGGGAGCCCGGCTGCCCTGGGCTCGGCCGCTGCTCGGCCGCCGGGTGCTTGTGCCCCGCTGTCCCGGACCGGGGCTGGCGGCGGAGGGGCGGGCGGGGAGTTCCTGGGCTCGCAGTTCTCTGCCAGCAGGAGTTCAGAAGTACCTCTCAGCTCCCAGCCCAGGCAGACAAGCCATCCTTCCCTAAATTTACGAGAACAGTGCGTACCCACTGGAAACGCCGAAGCATGTATAAATGCTCACCTGCTGGTACTTTAATAATCCTTATTTTTTGGAAACCGTATGGCTCTGAGTTTCCCACTGTACGTGGCTGAAAAGTCATCCGTTGCATGACTGAACTGCAGCATGTCCTGTCCCAGGAAGACCGTGTATATACTCCATGACCAGCGGTGTACCCTCCATGTGAATAGACTTCTCGTGTTGGCGCCAGGCATCCACTTGCCGTGCGATAGACTCACTGGATGTACCTAAATTAATGCTTGAGTTCAACTGAGGAGGCAGCTTTTGAAAAACACTTACTGTTTGTCCCTGCTGCCCCACTTTGGTTTGCATTGTGGATCAGCCTGGGAGTACGTGAAGAGATTCAGATGACACTGAGCTGAAAAGTGCAGCCCATTTACACTTGATGTGCTCCAGCCACAAATATGTATGTAGTGTATGAGGCCATACTGAGGCTAATCTGAAATTTTAAAAAATCCTGAACCCAGGTGCTGTGGTTACAATGTTTCTAGCACTCACTCACTCCACAGATCTGCTGCTGTCACTCCACAGTACTCACTTACTGAGCCTTGGCCTTTCTGTTTTCATGAGGGTGCCTATATTCCCAAGCCATGGGAACAAAATTACTGTTTCTTGAGACCTGGGGTACTTCTCGTGTGCCTGTTGTGAGATGGATATGCTTTAATTAACATGATGATGGGAAAGAGGCTGGAGGGCCTTCAAGGAAAGGATGCTGTGAGGTGGGCTGACAGCTGCGTAAGTTGTTCTGAGGGGGAAGTGGTGAGGAACCTTGTAGGCTGAGGATCAGATGCTGTAGGCTAGATAACAGAGTTAGGAAATGACATCCACACCCTGCCCGTTCTCACTGCGTGAGGCTGTACCTTGTGCATGTACACCTCTCTGTTTCAGCTAGAATTGCTTCTCGATTAGACATAAATTACCATAGAGACATTTGTTTACTTTTTATTTTGTGCTGGGTGTGAATCCGACTCTTTGGGTCTGTTGTATAGCCAAAGCTGTAGATAGTCCAGTTACATATTTTCTCAACTGCAAAGACATTGATTACTGTATAACAATAAAATATGTTTCTATTTTGAAAAAACTTGCTTTCCCAAAAGTACTTGGAAAACGGAATATCCAGTCAGCTAAAGCTAAGGAAGTACCAAAAAGAAAAAGCTTATGGCCAGCCAGTAACATGTAGGTTTGCATAACTGCAACTGTGTCATTTGTTACATTGCTTCATATATATGTGAAATGTATGAATTGTAATATAATTACAGCTTACATATTTATATATGTGTATTTATGTACCTTATTATTTATTCCATATACTTAAGCTCTTTAAAAACTGAATTATAGGAATAAGGTTTGTCTTCATGTACATAATATGAAAGGCTTTTTTAAATGGTATGTTCTCAATAACAGAATTTTAATCTTGTTCTCTAAACACTTTAAAGAGATGGAGGAGCTGGCAGAGCATGGTGTTTTCTTGCCTTATAATATGCAAGGACTGACAGATGAGCAAATCGAAGAACTGAAGTTAAAGGATGAGTGGGCAGAAAAGTGTGTACCAAGTGGTGGAAGTGTCTTCAAAAAGGATGAAATTGGGCGAAGAAATGGACATGGTAAATCAGATGTAAATGTTTGCTTCTTTCCCTGCACATAATCTGTAATATAATGAGGAACATAAACCCCATAATTCTGGACCTTTCACTTTTACCTTGCTGTCCTGGAAGCACTAGAAAATGAGTAGATACTAAGTAGACATCTGATTTCAGGCCAGCGTGTTAGCCAGCTTATATTAGTTACAAAAATTGTCCTATAAATAAATTCTTGTAAAGGCAGTTGTAGATTTGTTAAGTGCTAGCTATTTCAGGAGCCAGTTTTCACAATAGGTTAGGTAAACTATCAGTTAGATACTTAAGTCTTCTGTCTTGGGTTAGGACCTGGTATAGTATTGGTTTAAAAGCGTAAACAGTAGTATGTCTCTTCAGCACCTATGCTGTTTAACTTTACAACAGTAGTCTTTGCAAGTAAACTCCAAAGATAAGGAAACAATTATCAGAAGCAAGTTGATTCTTCCTCTTTGATTTATTCTCCCATTTGTAAATGTATATATAAGTACTGTTTTTCTCCAGAGGCTCCAAGATACATTAACTGGTGGTTTTTCTAGTGTTTCTCCTTTTTTCTCATTGACTGTGACTCAGACTTACAGAACACAGTCACATCACTTTTTTTTTTCTGCAGCTCCAGCCAAGTGGTTTTGCCTTAGCACTTGGTATGTGTTTTGAGCACTGCTTTACCATCAAGAGCATGAGAACCAATTGCACAGAAGAGACCACAGTTGTTGTCTTGCTGTCTGTCCCTGTACTTTTGACACCCACAACAGCCCTTGTTGGGTCAGCAGCCCTTTAGACGTTGGTTGCAGGGCAGCTCCGTTAAAGAGGAATCTTTGAGTAGAATAACTTGGTCTTAACTTGTCATACGCAAACAGCTTACTCCCAGTGTCTTATTTTGGGGAAGATAATTCTTCTAACGCATTGTCCAATTGAATTTAAGCTTCTGCTGAACTTTATTAAGAGCTTATATCATAGCTAAAAGTTTTCCCTCCTAACTGTATTCTCGGAAATGGCTGTCTCATACGTAGTAGGCATGCAGACAAAGACTGTCTTGTTTGTTGTGGTTGTTAGCAGTGTTGGGCCTTACACTGAAAGTCTGCAAGCAGCTTTAGCGTAAGGACAGTACCACTTGTAGTAGTTCTCTGGCATTTGTTTGTTAGTGGGAGAACAGCTTTGTAATATTAACGAAGTTATGACATTGAATTGTGTCTAAATGTGGGCCAAAGCAAATACCATCAAATGATGTATTTAATCAGCTGTGAACATGATTTAATTGGATTTTTGTGTTTGTTTTAAAAAACTTCTCCTCAATTAAAGTAGATAACTATGTATTTGCAAAACTGCAGTTGATGTCAGATTGTGATTTTACTTAGAAAAAGGTCAGAAAACTCCAAGCTGTTGTCCCTGGTTAAAGCACATCTGCTGGTACAGCCCCCAATAGTTGTGAGTACATCATGGGAGAGATGTTTTTGATTGTGGAGGGTATGAGATTATGGCTGTTGCTTTCAACTTGGTACTTTTGCCCCACATGAAGTTCCAAATACCAGTCAAATGTCTGTGGAAAAGTAAGTTTGGCGCTGTCATGAGGAATACTGTTTTGTTTCTTAAATTAGTAAGAAATAACAGCAATGAACTATCAAACTGGTAAATAGACTGCAACTCAGTAGTGTCTGTCTTGCTTTGTGATTTAACAACATTTCATTTGCTTACAGTAGAGAACAACCTGGACAGGTTGTTTGCTTGGTTTCTTTATAATAAGTCTAGGCTATTAAATACGTGTCTCTTATTTTTAGCTCCAAATGAAAAAATGCAGCAAGTTATAAAGAAGACAATAGAGGAAGCCAAGGCATTAGTCTCTAGGGTAAGTTTCCTAAAGTAGCCTGTGGTCTGTGGGACCTCCTTAATAGGTGCTGTCTAGTTGTGCAGCAGCTTAAGAAAAAATAGACTTTTTCCAGTGCAAGGGCTGACAGTTTTCGAGTAATATCATGGAAGTGATGTGTATAGTGTAATAAAACCTGACATTTCTGTTAATGATTTTCCTAATGGCTTTTGGCAAGCTGGTTCAACAAGTTAAGGAATCAGATATTAAACTCCAAGTGATCGCTGGCAGCCAAGACCACATTGAATGATTAAATCACATTTAATTTTATCCACACGCTCTTGATTTGCTATTGATGCATTCTTTGGGCGAATGCTTGTCATGTTTTCTGGTGAAAAATTAACTGCATTCTGCGGTGTTCATGGAATAAACCAGGTTTTGCTCGTTAACGTAGTCTTTTGAGTTTTATGTGTAATTAATTGAAAAATGTGTTCTAATATCTTAGATTAGGCCTTGGTTTTACAAGCACTTGGACGCGTGCTCAGTCCCAACAAGTTTGGGTATTTAAAGATAAGTGTGAGGGTATGCCCCTATGTCCCAATCTGTAGATGCTCTGCATTCTGTCTCAGCTTTTGTATGACTTTGAAATGCAAATTAAATAGTATTTATTACCAGATTTCTTTTTTGTAAACATCTGTAAGCAATTTTCTTCTCCCCACCCTTACAGTTCTGGGAACTGGTATGTGTGGAACTTTAAAACAGCCTTAAACCAGTTATGGAAATGGATAATGTTACTGAACTTTTGGTGTTGCCTGTGCACTCAAATTGGACTTGCTGGCTGTTTTGTTGCTGATAACGGTGTCATATCAGTCATTTGGAGTGAGCAGCTCAGTGTTTCCAAGGGCCCCGTGGAGGCAAGCTGAGGAGCTGTCCTGTCACCTGGCAGCACTCAGTGTGTTGAGGTGCAGCAGACTTCCTGAACTGAGGCATGATTTCAGCCAAACTGTTCTTAGTCATAGCAAAATTACACAAAATGAGAGATGTTTCAGACTAAAGCTTCTGGACTATAAAGATTTTCTCGATAGGCTTTTTTTTTTTTTTTTTTCCTGTTGGATTGCCTGTCATCAGCTCTGTTTCTAAACAGGGAGGAAATCAATAATGCGAAATTTTACTTGTTGAGTCAAAAATATCTGCAGATCTGGTCTCCACTTTGCAGGTCTTCCTGGGTCAAACCTCTAACTATATACCCTGTTGTCAGTTACAATAAAAAGTTGCAAAATTGATGCCCTGCATGCTGACTTACTCCCAAAATTACTGCCCTTCATTGGTGAATGAAGTTAAGGATAGTTTGGGAAGTGGTTTGTTAGGTTCGTCACTTTACAATGATGGAAGTGAAGAAATATGCCAGTGTATTTTTTAAAAAAAATAAAAGTTGATAATCTGAGATTGAGAAACCAATTGTACTTGCCAGACAATTAGTTTTAAAATGTCCACAAGGAGGCAACATTCTCTTACTCGCTTTATGAACCTTGTTCCATAAAATATTGGAACTGGTAAATCTATAAGCACAAACTTGATTTCTGCGCTTCCAGATGCATCTTGGTTTTCCTCTATCTGTTGTGATAGGGTTTGGAATGATCTCAAGTATTTGAGGTTACAGATCTCTGCATAAGCTGTGCAATATGCCAAGCTTTACTCTTCTGCTCATATTGTGTTCTATTTTTTTGCTCAAGTTTTAAGACCCCTTCTCTAACCTTCACTTGAATTCTGCTGGTTTGAATCTTGTTCATGGATCACAAGTACTCAGAACAAAAGACTCCCCCATGCAGTTTCTGTGGTCACGTGTACTTGTTCAAATGCCTGTATCCCAAAGACATTTGTTACTAAATACCTCCTGCACAATTTAGTGACGATCTCTTCCCACCACCACCCCCTGTGTAAGCAAGCTAAATGGAAGGGGCAAAAGTGGAGTGCTGTGTTCAGAAGTCAACATTCAAATGCGAAAATTTGTGGCTCTGATATCTTTGTGCAGCCAGTTACCTTTGCTCAAATACCCACTATTGAACCTTTGAACTGACTACAAAGCAAAGGCTTTCTGCATGTTTTTTTAAATTACCAATGATCCCTGTCTGTATTTCAGAAACAAGTTCAGGCCAATGTGTGTGTTAATATGGAGATGGTGAAAGATGCATTGGACCAGCTCCGAGGGGCTGTAATGATTGTGTATCCAATGGGATTGCCTCCACATGATCCAGTTAGGATGGAGATTGAAGACAGAGAAGACTTGTCTGGAACTCATGTATGCAGTAAAGTATTTGGATTATATGTAGTGCCTGGGTTAACTATGTTCTATGTTCTCCATTTTATCAGCGAAGGTTGTTTTTATTTGCATAACAAATTCTGTTTAGTATTTTTTCTGGTAGTTTATGTAAAAGCACACCAATAGCTTAACTGGAAGGAAGAATGAAATTGATTTCAAATGTTACATACAAAGTTCAGGTAAATCTGGGACTCATTTTAAATAGCTTGTCATGTCTGTCTTATGCCAGTATTGAGAATTTATTGCCCTAAGTGTTCATGTTAGATCAGGATTGAATGGAATATGAGCAAAAATGCTGTCAATTAGTATGAGGACAGAGATGTAGCAGAAGTGTAGTCTGAAATTACACTGGCCTTTCTGTTAGGAATTCCAGAAAGATTTTCCCAGAAAATGTTTCTGCATTTGAAAAAAGGCAAAAAACACACTCACACACCACTTCACCTTGTTTGGTTTTTTGTTTATCAAAGGCTGGACTTGAAGTTATACCAGAATCAGAAGCACAATTGTGGTGGGCAGGAAAGGAGTTGAAAGAGACAAAGTTGCTCTCCGACTATGTAGGCAAAAATGAGAAAACAACCATCATTGTCAAGATACAGAAAGTAAGTGTCGCTGGGAGTTTTCTTTACAAGTTACTCACCTTTGGCTGTCTAATTCTCTGTGGGGGAGAATTTTCCATAGGTGTATAAAATGGATTAGATTAGTTCCGGCTTGAGTGTCAAAACTGTACAACTATTTTAAGGTTTTAGTTTATTATATGCTAAGTTTTTCTTTAGTAATCTCTTTGCCTGTCAGTTAAATACTGTAGATGCTATTACTTGCTTCATAGCACTTTTAAAAAGTACAGCAAGGAGGTATTTAAAAATAGATGAAGTGCAAATTGAAAAGTTAAAAAACCTCAAGTGGCTCTCAGTTTCATCTCGGTGCAAGAGCACTGAACAGACCCAGTCATTCAGTCTGCCCGGTTTTTCTAATTGTACTTGTGAATGTTTTTCTCTCCATCACCATTTTTTTCTGGCCCTTAAAAAACATTTTTAATGTTTTGTGCATATGTGGTGTGGATACCTTTCATTTCTGTTTTAGTCTGTTCTGTGTCTGAAAGGCAGTGTCTGTAACTCAGTAATTTTCTGCCAGTGATGTCCTGAGTTTCTTGATGGCAGGTCCTCAGTCTGTTTCAATTGCCTTGGAAATGTGGACATGTCTCTCTTTTTTTGAGAGGACACAGGTTGTGCAAGAGCCTGACCTTCCGCTTCTCCAAAGTGTTAAGTGAGCGTTCGCTCGGTGCTAGAAGGAAGAACGAGCTGCTGGGCCCGTACCACCCAGTTGTGCTGTTGGCAGCAGCTTACTGAAAGCTTCCAGCTGAACTTTTTTTAAAGAAATGAGACTTTCCAGTTGTGAGATGTGATGAAGCAGATGAGGCCTTCTGTATTAATTTGAACACAGGTCTGAGTCATCCTCCGGAGTAATTAGCTAAAATGAGGCAAAGTTGTCCTGCTGCTTCTCAGTTTATAGACCTGATGCTTCAGCAAAAGCCAGTCGTTAAGCGTATACTGGTGTCTGACACAATGGTCATATTCTTGCAGTATCATAATTAGTACCAAGCTACTGGGACTGTTCATTATTTTTTGGACAAAATGATTGTGTACTAACTGTGCAGTTGTGTTCATCGGTGGTGACAATGCCATACTCAAGGAAAGAATGTTTGAGGTTTCAGTTCATTTTCAGAGCTTTGGCAGAAGATGCTCACACTGTTCGTGTGTCTGTCTGTCTCTCTATAAAACCACATTCAAAGGGTGCTTTTGTGAATGTCAAATGTCTTTGAGTACTTGCCCATAGCTCAGAATTACTCTGGAGCTGCATTTCACTTCCATGTCAGTGAGAGCTTCTCTGCCACAGAAAGTATTGAGGTTTATGGCAGATCTTATTATCTGCAGGTGTCTGTAATAGGATTCCTGAAAAATAAGTCAAGTGATTTATGTGTTTGTCATTTAGAAGAACAGAATTGCTTTCTTTTTCCTATCAGGGTGACTGAAAAATTGTTTGACAAATCAACAGCCGTTGAGGTGTTAGGCTCCCAGGAAAGTTGTCTTACTGTTTAATTAGTTGATGGGCCTCTTCAGAGAATGCAGAGTAGTATGGTGGTTTTCAATCTGACAAGAGATGCCTGCATTTTTGGGTTAGAGAGCTAAATTAAACCACCTTCGACCCTTTTTGTTCCAGAGAGGATTCACCATCTCCTTTCAAATTGTTCTGTTTGCTATTGCTGACAATAGCTGTCGTCAGCTATTTTCTGCTGTGTGCATTATTTCTTCCATAAGGACAGTTGCCTGGGGGGGGGGAGGGAAATATTTGTAGTAACAAAATTTCTTTTATCTGTAGTGTTTTGTAACTACCTTCCTTCCCTGCTTTACTTAAGTCATGTGCCATCTTGAGTTTGTATTAGCAGGGGAGCTGAAGATGGATGGACCCATCCCAAGACATCTGGAACGACCTTAAACCAGAGATTTATTATGTCTTTTAGAGGAGTATAAGTAAAATAAACTCAATCCTATTGCAACTTCCATTGATGTTCACAAAATTGACAGCGTGATTCAGATGCTGAGATGAAAAAATAATTCTTACTTGAATGCTGCAGAAGTTTTTCAACTTTTATTTTCCTGTTCTGAGGGACTTCATTAAATTTCAGAAATCCTATTGTCTGAAAAAAGATTTTGCTATCTTTGCATAGCAACTTCTCTTCTGTATCGCAGATGCCATCATAAATAAAATTTATGATTTCCCTTTCAGAAAGGACAAGGAGCTCCAGGGCGTGAACCTCTGATTAGTCATGAAGAGCAAAAACAGATGATGCTGTATTACTACAAAAAGCAGGAGGAACTTAAGGTAACAGTGTCTTTTTACTGCGTGTGAGCTGTGCTGTTGCAGACACTAACTGGAGGTTATGTTATTTACTGCCTTCTTCACCTGTCCGTTCTGTTTACAGAAACTAGAAGAGGATGACGATGACTCATATCTAAATGCTGAGTGGGCAGACAGCCATGCTCTGAAAAGGCAATTTCATGGTGTAAAAGACATCAAATGGGGTCCAAGATGAAGCTTGGCAAACACCTTTTTGCCACTTTAAGCTGTTCGGTTGATACATTTATTTGCAACAAGGAGTTGTGTTGTGTGCCGTAGATCCTTCTGACAAAAGAAAGCTGACGTTGTCACTTGTGTAGCAGGTGCCAGTTTTAGCCTTAGGTTTTCAATAAACATTTACATTTCTGTGTAACTGTAACAGCACTTGTCCCTGCAAAGGAAACAATCAATCCTGTTGAAGTTTGTTATTTTATTAGAAACTTGTAATTTGAAATACTAAACTATTTTATAGATAATACATCTCATAGATGAGCACTAGAATGTTTGGTATTGTTTTGAGTGGTCTTTGTACTTTCTTCCTGATTCTTGCATTTCTTTTAGATGGTATGGTCTGTAGAAGATAATTTATTTTGTAAGAAATCAGTTTTCCCAGGCAAATCCAGTGAAAGTTAGTTATTTTAATAAACGTACTTGTTTGCATTTCAACATAGCTAATCCCAAATTATCATTTTTAAATGAGTTGACCTCTTAACAGTTGTTTAAAGGAAGTATTTTTATATAAACACAAATAACACGAAAAATCCTTGTGGAATGCTTCATTTTCGTTCTTCTGGTTTAGTTTTCATTGACACTGGAAGCCAACCTGTTGATCTCATTCAGTTTAACAAGCTGTTAGCCATGATACTTTATGTAAAGACTGACAGAAATCTGCTTATGAAAATATTCATCATTTGCAAGTAGCTTGGATACAATAAGCCCAAGTTTAATAGGGCAAGATCTCTAACACGGAAGTACTTCTACGATTACAACTGGATTAGAAGCATTTAGTTTCTAACAAATCAGCATTTTAAAATGAGAATTCATGAAATTTATCAGAGAGTGTTTCCACTATATGCTTGATGTTTAGGATCCTTTACCGTTTCTAAAATGTACCATCAGTCAGTTCTGGGTTCAAGACCAACAAAGCAAATGCTAGTAGACTTGAAGTAAATGTTGTGTCTGTTTTTGAAGGAAGGATTCTGATTCAGGATACTGTATGACTAATGGATAATTAAATCTCCAGATTTCTCTGTGTTTAGAAACAAGTTGCTTGAGTTTTACATGTTTAAACTTCTGTGTCCTTAAAGGAGATGCTTTTCTATGGAGGCAGATGTGCATCTTCATCAGGTTGCTGAGCTGATAAGCCAGGGTGCTCTGAAAATTCTGCATGAGGATCAATGGAGTGTTTTAAAAAGAGGTGAACTGACACCTCTTGTGGGCACTCACAGGCGACAACTGAAGTGGCATGTTCATTCACACCCCAGAGCAGTTGTCCCTAGGGCAGCAGGGAGCTGAGAACACCCACCTTTTCAGTTCTGCAGCACAGAAGGGACAGCCAGCTGTGGATGTTGGGTTTGTTGCTTGCAGTAGACTTCAGGATACCAGGTTGCCCCTGCATGCATCTGCTTCCTTTCCACCTGAACCAAACTAGATCATGTTCACAAACTACATCAGTCTTGAGAACAGGCAGTTGCTCATCAGCACCTAGTTGAAGTCAAATTTTAATGTGAGATCTCTTTTGCAAATGCCACATTATGGCACTGTGGTGCTAGGGCTGCTCAGCAGCTCTGGAAGTCAGATGGGTTATGTTTGCTCTCTGAACTTACACCCGTATTTGACATTTTTCGTTGATAGGTTTTTTTGGTCTTATTCACGTCCTAATCCTCATGTCAGGAGGGCTTAGAGAGAGAGACACTTGAAAACATAAACATCTGAGATGTTAACAACTAGAAGCTTCCTGCCTTGCCAAACCTGCCAGTGCAACAAGGTGGAAGTGAATTCTGTGGTCATTGACTGTCCCCTAAAAATACTCTGTGGCTCTCCGGATTCACAGATCTCAATACTTCTGACTTAAATCTCTCTGCTTGCTTGAGTCATTGTAAAATAACAACAAGAAAGCATTTTGCTTGTCATTTTCTAATGATGAAAAAACCCCATTATCTCTAAATATTAGTATGGTTGAAGAGATACTGGTCAAATGAAACTGAAGTGTTTTCTGAACTCGCAGCTGGAAGATTGAATACAGAAAAGAGAATTAATGCCATTCAGTGAACTATTAACGGTGCTTTTACTTAAATCACTGATTCTTTTAGGAAAGCTTGGTGTTAGTTTTTCTGGACTATCAACTTTTAACTTTTTTCTTAGAACAAAATTGGTATTTGGGATTTTTTTAAGTTGCGAAACTTCAAGTATTTTTTCATTTCAAACCTACTTGGACTTATTTCTATGCAGCAAGAAAATAGATTATGTTTTAATAGAACACTTTGTTCTACCACTTCGTCAGATGGAAACTGGTATCCTGTACAACTCTGGAGATTTTCAGCCCTTCCCAAATATGAAGGCTTTTTTCCTAATGTGATCCTTCGCTGTCATTGGGTGGAGTAAAGAAAATCTGGAAGTACTTAATTTCATAATATCACTGGCATTGTAACCCATGGTGGTATGGCAGATGTTCTTGATCCATAACTGGATTTGGGAGCACTTGGTGAAATCATTATAAAATGATAAAATTCATTGATATATTATAAAGGTGGTTAGTTACCTCGCTCCAGCTCCTCATAGTCCTACTGGCTGTAAGAGGCCCAGGCTGCCGGAGGTGTTGCTGTGGCCTTTAAAGGGGCTTCTACAGACAGACCACCTCTCCCCTGCAATGCTCTCCTCAGCGCTTTCACAGGGGTGTGTATGAATGTTGCCTGAAGGGCCAAATTTCAAAAGAAGTTCTGCCTTGAAAGTAATTCTTTTGGGCAATTATATACATATATATACACACTCCTCAAAAAATCGAATTACTATTTGTAGATTAATAACTTAGGATTGTTGCACATTTGTTTTCCTCTTTTCCAGCAATGTTCTAAAATGTTTAGGTCCTTTTGGCAGACAGAAAAAATGTCACCCTGTTTATAAGCTTTTTAAAGCAAGTTGTGTGGCAGTCTGGCACGTTTTGTGTCCAGGGGGCAAGTTACAACCTGGTGGTTCCCAAACTGAATTCCTCCAGGAATCATATTGTTTGCTCTGCTGCTTGTGACAGCGCTTCCCCTCCCCAAAATCTCACCTCTTCTGTTTAACAAGCTGGCCAAGGACAGCGAGTGTTGGTTGCTGTGTGGTTTTCATCCACCAACCTGGGAGCGAGATTCCTGACAGATGGACTTGCTCATAAGCTACCTGAGGTGGAGATCCACTGCAGGATTGGGGGTTGCAATGTGACCTTACCTCGCGGTGCTTGTTTATCAGCATTTATGCACCCTGGAACAATCTTGTAGCAGGAGTACTTATTTGCCTGCTCCTTAATGTTTGAAAGTAGCTTTTTTTAGTTAGTTAGTCATAACTGCATCAGCCTTTGCAGGATGCTTCCCAGATGTTTTGGA
The DNA here is from genome assembly GCF_023634085.1 of Falco cherrug. Lineage (NCBI taxonomy): Eukaryota > Metazoa > Chordata > Aves > Falconiformes > Falconidae > Falco > Falco cherrug. Next base: position 75,028,192 of record NC_073698.1, on the reverse strand, counting down.
TCAGTTATAATGAACGCTTGAAAATATCCAACTGAATCCTCTTACAAACAGAGCTTTCATCTTAGATTAGTTTTATTCTGAGGAGTTTATTCTGTGGGCTCCCGGTCCTGTAAATAACTGAAATCATCATTGGCTTTTGGCCATTTCATTTAATTTTCTTGATACCAGGAAAGTTCAATAGCAGAGGAGGCAAACTGAAAATAGCATAAGCAGTGACGTATTTATACTCCCTTGATCTCGCTCGTTAAACCCTGCTGCATATCCACGGCCGCAGGTAACTGGTTTTCCATGACAAAACCCTGACGCTTTGCTAGTGCCTTCCCAGCAGAGCTCTTTCTGCAACTGGCGTAGGAGGAGGAGGACAAGTCATAGGAGCACAAGTTCTACTATCTTTCCAGGACTTGTTGAGAGTTATTGTCTCAGTGAAAAAGAAAGTTTTAAATTACCATTATACGGAGGATTCTGAGGCGGGGAGAGTTTGAACAGGCCCTTTGATTACGGTGCTTGTAACATTGTCGTTTCCTCTCTAAAAATGAGGGAAAAGCAGGTGTAGGAAGGAACACAGAAAAAACCTTTGACTGCTGCTCTCTGCTGTAATTGGCCCTGTGTTCTTTCGCTGAGAAAACTGTCTGTAGGATCAATGCTCTTCTGAGTTCTCATGACAGCATCTGTAGATCTGCTGGATTCATTTATTTGGCTGAAATTGAATGAAGCTACTGGAAAAAGATGAAAGAATACAGGAACAAAGCAAAGCCTATAGATATTTAAATATCTAAAGAATGTGAGAATTGTAAGATAGGAATACCACACGTAGGTTTGCAAATTTGCAAAAGCATTTTATCTTTCTTCTAAACTGTTTTATTTCTGGAAGTTTGATAGCAGACTTGCCATTCCAGGGGGAAAATTCATTCTCTATCAAAGGATACACACAGCGGAACATTGCTAAAATGTTTGTTTTGTGACCATATCACTATCTTGATTAATGGAAATCTGCATTATGTGTTGGTGAGGGTTGCTAATGCTGTTACAGTCCTTAATGTGCTATTGAGGTTTCCTTGAACAGGAGCGTGGGAGGAGGCAAGGCATGGGCGTTTTGCTCTGTGTGGACGTGGCTCCTGTGTTGCTTCCCCCGCCCCAGAGGTCGGCTGGCTCCTGAGCTGCAGGGCAGGTGCTGTCCCTCAGGCCACTGCTCTGCCCCGGCACGCTGCCACCGCTCCAGGCTTGCCCCATGCCTGCCGGGGGTGGTGGTGTCTGATATCTGCATTCTGATATATTGTCCTATATCATTTTACCACGTGAGGGTCACAGGCAAAAGCCACCGGGGAAGTGGAACTTGGCTCTTGTACTGGAAGGTCTTAGAGCAGGGTGAGCCCAGTATACACAACATGTTTTAAAACACTCTGGTGATGTTTCTTGGTTATTTTCCCTCTCTGTTCCCCCCTCCTCTGCCCACAGACCCTTGTGCTCTGTTGCGGGTTTTCTGAATGGCAGGAGGGGGCCGCTGTCTGTGGCTGTGGGATAGGGTGGCTGTGGTGGGCTGCCATTGCAGTGGGGTGACCCGGTCCCCAACTCCATGCCCAAGGTGGGGGTCCAGTATGTGGAGAGAGCTGGAGCCACCGCTTTTGGCAGCTCTGACATCTCACCAGGGTGCAGCTCTTGTTCCTGCTCAGCACTGACAACCACGGGAGCCTGCCAAGGTCTGGCATGATGGGGCCAGAAAGAGGAGGACACCCGCCACCGCTGACAGCAAGGTCTCCCTGCCAGCAGACGTGAGGATTTCCCAGCTGCCAGTGACCTCCTGAGCCTGTGCGCTCTTGCACGCTGGTGTTGGAGGAAGGTGCAACAAATTGCATCTGCCCGCCTGGCTGTCGTCAGTGTGCGAGCCGGGAGACACCACCAAGAGCACGAGCTGGCACCTTTCCTCCGGCTGTTCCCATCCTCAGCTGCCATCTCTGTGCACGGGGTGACAGGGTGGTGGTGGCCCGAGGCACCCGTGGGCTGCCCCCACCTTGTCACCCAGCCCCAACTGTGCACCTGTGCTTCACCCAAACCCACCCGCCTGCCCGCGTGGGGGGCTGTGCGTGTCCCCAAGCCACGCTGTGGTGAGTACGGGCTGTACAGCAGCTACAGCAGGGTTGTGTTGAGAATGAGGAAGTTTATAGCAAAAATAGGAAATCTGGCACTTCCTCAAGGGAAAAGAAAAGGTAATTATTGTTTTATTCCAAGGGTTGTGTTTGTGAGAACAGCTCTCAGCAAAGGCTGAGTAATACAACCAAGTACTTACGATGTTGCGGTTAAAAATTGGTGTGTGGGGACTTGTTTGCCCTGAGAATCAACATAGAGCTGTCACTCACGTTATCATGTACGGGTCTGCAGGCACCGCTGCAGAAGTGGTGTGATATTTCATACCACCTCTGCTTCGCTCTCACCCAAGCGACAGCCCCTGCTATTTAAGGGTTCAACCCATAATGGTCCCCAGCGCAGCGGTCAGTTATGAGTTTGCAGCTCTGTTTTTTTCCTGCATCTCCCTCCCTCAGAAATGTCTTGCAGCCTCATTCAGAAAAGGACATTTCACCTCCGTCCTGATGAGGGATTTTTTTGGAAACCTGGTTTTAAATTCTTTCAGCAGATGGGCAGGGTGCTTGGAGCTGTAATGCAACCAAAAGGGTGGAGAGTGGCATTGTTGCAGCTTCAAAGGCTGGCTTCCAGGTGTGGGGAGACCTGGTCACAGGCCTGTAAAACAATGCAGGGTGGGAGATCTCCGGAGGGGTGCTGGTCCTACCGTGCACTTGGAATGGGGCTTCGATCTAACCTGGATCCAGCCTCAAAACTAGATCATGTTGCTCAGGGTCCTGATATTTTCAAAAGAAAAACTCCTCCATTGTGACTGGACCTGCCAAGGTTTCTGATGGATTTTTATCTCCTGTCTGGTTTACTGCATGAAGAAGGTGTGAACTCTGCCTGATGCTTTCAAGCTCTTGCTATGCCAGCAGAAGAGTGACTGGGCACTACCGTCATGTCCTTGGGTCTTAAAAATGCACGGTCTTAGAGAAATGCAAGGGTCTTAAAGAGCGTGGGGAGTTGTATAGGGCTGGGTCAGAGCTTGCCCAGTGGCTAGCACTCCAGTGAACCTCTACAGCTGTAATTACTCTGCAACAGGGTTTATTAATGGATAGTCACTAATGTACCCTGCCCACTGCCGCTGGACACGTATTACTGAGGTGCCCTGTGCATCTGAGGGCATGTTCCCACCCAGGCTGTAACTGGGATGTCACCAGAGCTGCTTGTAACATCAAGCTGGGATTTGCAGCTTTCTCCATGAGAAGCTGCAAGTCTGCCATTTCCTACAGTGCTGAAAAAGGAGTTTTTTGCTACAGTTCTGGGCTGACTACATGTTGAGGCTGGGCTGGGTTTTTTCCCTCCAGAAATGAGAACATAAGAAAACAAGTCAGTCCCCTAATGCTGAAAGCAATCCTTGGAGGACTTGGTTTGCCAGCGGCATCTCAGGGTGCCTGGCCAAGGGTGACCACTGTGGGGCTGCCACCCTGAGAGCAGGGGGGTGTCTGTTACGGCAGACATGTTTGGGGGCTGGCAGGAGCCCCGTTTTCTCTTCTAAAAGTGATGCCTGGCAGCAGAGCAGGAGCACCCCCAGCACCACTGAAACCGCGCTGGGCAGCCCTGGGCATACGAGGTGCTGGCGTGGGGCTCTGCAGGCTGCACACGTGGCGGGGCCTGCTCCTTGGCAGAGGAATGCTGTTGGCTGTGCTGCTTTCATGCTGCAGGAATCTGGTGCTCTGGCACTCAGATCCGCGTCTCCTCTGAGGACAACAGCTCTGCCGCCTCGCTGCTGCTTTGCAGGGTTCGCTCCAAAACTCACTGGAGAGTGACCCCCATTTGCTTCCCGGGGTCTGAGTGGGCTTTGGGAGGCCAAGAGAACCCACCACAGACAACATCACAGGCTACGTGAAATCCCCTGCCTTGGCCTGTGCCTGAATGCTCCGTCGCTCAGCCACGCCCCTTGCAAAAAAGGCCCTTTGTGGTCATTTATCCCTCAGGCTTCCCAGCGTGCAGGTGAAGCCAACTGGATGGCTTCCACACCTGGTTTCGCTCCTTTGCTCCTTGCTTGCACACCTACAGTTTTGCCTTCCCAGGTTGCCGCAGGCTCTGCCCCCACCCCAGCCCTGCCTGCACCCTCCTCCCCTGCTGCCCCGGGCACCCCCTCGCTGCCCACCCACCACAGGTGCCTCCCGAAAAAGGGCTGGGGTGGCGCCGGGGATTTTTGGCCACAACGTTGCACAAGCGTCAGCTGCCACACCTGAGTGGCTGCCGATAAAGGTACCAGTTTCGGAAGGATTTATTTACTGCTTCCTGCAACCTCACCCAGGGGTTCCTGGAGGTAAACTCTGGGTTATTTTAAAGGCAGGAGTTAAACCAGCCACACCAGGACTGCATGTTGCCTTGCAGCAAGTTTAGGTGTTAATGCTAGGTCATGTAATTTCCAAATGCACGTCACTCCCCTAGCTGTGAACGTAGCATGAACCTAATAGTTACGGCCAAACAACTTGCAAGCTCCCCTTTGTAATGTTTTCCTCTTATGCTGCTCTTCTGGGCGGTCGCAGGGATTTTACTGCTGAAACTCCCTCCTGCTGCCAGCCCTGAACACCCTCCCCGCCTGCTGCTGCTGCCCTGGGGCAGCCTCCTCAATGATGTTTCTGCCATTAGCCTGGAAATGAAGTAGGTACCAGCTGCAGCATTGCTGCTTCTTGTTTTTCCAGTGCACGCATCCCACTAATAATCAGCCAAATCCAATTGCTTCTTACCATTGCTCCTGTTCCAGTAAAGCAGGAACTGCCACTGGCACGAGCTGGGCTCGGTGTAGCCGCTGTTTCTCTTTAATGGACACAGTCTTTTCCCATAAAATCGTGCTCTGTGTGGGCTTGGGTCAGGTAAGTATGTTCCACATTACTTTTCTGGTTTCTATGCTGGATGCTTTTTCCGCAGAGGGTGTTATTTCAGAAAGATCAAAATAATTCGGTGTCCGTTTCTCAGGTTTTAACTTGTCTGTTTTCACTCTAACTTTCAGACCTGTGAACAGTGAACACCTGTGAACAAGGTGAACTGCTAATTGATAGCTTTCCCCAATTAGACTGGGAAAGTTTGTGAAAAAGAATAAAATAGCAATGCAAACTCAGACTTTAAACAACTCAGTCAAGGGAACACTTCCTGAGTGAAGCTCAACCTCCTGGTCTGGAGCAAAAGCTGCTTTCCCCATCCTGCCGAGTAACTCCTCATGCTGGGGTGCACGATCAGGCTTTGTCACCATGTTTGACGATACATTTAAACAGGCGCACACTATTAAGCACTTTTTTTTTTTTCTCAAAACATATTCCCAGAGGCTGCGAAATGCTCCATATTGGGAAGCAGGCTCTTCTCTGGCACCCATGGAAATCTTTTACTGCCTGCCTACAGCCTGTGGTGGCAAGCAGGGAGGAAAACCAGGAGGGAATCAGATCTGTTAAGTCATTTACAGGCAGCTATGCAAAGGTAATGGAAAAACAAATTGCTAATCTTCACTTGAATACAAAGGATTTTTTTCCTCCAAATTTGCAAAAGTAGATGAGAGAACTAGGAGTTGGGAAAAGTAGACCATCTTGCAGTTTTACTCCAATGAAGGGACTAACCCCTTAAGTTACAGACTGGTTTCCGCTGGTCTGCTGCCACTTCCGTTGCTTCATCACCAGGAATAAACACCCCTGTTTTCAGCTGGGAACCCCAAAGCTGGGCTATCGGATGGAAGACGTGCATGGATGAACAAAACAAGAGGGAAAGGACCTGTGGTGCCCAGTGGCAGGACCAGAGGCAATGGGCACAAAGTGAAACGCGGGAGGTTGATTCCCTCTGAACATCAGGACACACTTTTTCACTGTGAGGTTGACCAAGCACCGGCACAGGCTGCCCAGGGAGGCTGTGGAGCCTCCATCCCCAGAGATACTCAAAAGCCGCTGGGACATGGCCATGGGCAACCTGCTGTAGGTGGTGAGCAGGGGTTTGGACCAGATGTCCTCAACCTTTCTGTGATACTGTGGCCACCCCTAGGACATGCTACTTTTACTTAAGCTTGAGCAAAGTGTAAGTCTGGTGGAAAGACTCACTCCCAGGTTTTGTTACGGTGTCAGCTTCAGGACTAAAACGCCGTGGAGGCTCACAGGTTGAGGAAAGCAAACACAAGAGATTTTAGTGAGGATAAACTGCCAGACAGGTAACTTCCAAAAATAGATCAGCTGGAGATCAGCTGAATTGTGGACCCCAGGCTCTTCAGAGGGAGTTTCACGGGGGTTAGTGTTTTGGGGAGGCAGCTGGATCAGGGCCCTGTGCGGGGGAAGGGGCAGCCCCCCGCCCCGAGCCCCTGCCCTCAGCCCTGCTCTCTGTGTGTTGGAGCCCAGCCCACTCTGCAATTGACGCACGGCCTCTTCTGAGGGTCACCAACAGGAAGAGAATCCGTTTTCGTACTGGTACGGGCTGTCAGCAGGGGGAATTGTTGGGATGTAGATCAATCCCCCTTTCTTTCTGTCCGGGAAATGGGTGGCACCTGCCCCCGTGAGTCAGGAGGAAGGAGCCGGCCCCTGACCAGAGCTGTCCCACACCTACCCGCAGGGCCAGCAGAAGGAAAACCTGCCTTCCTCCAGCCTCAGGACAAAGGCACGGGGTTTTTCCAGACCAAAACCTATCCATCAATATCGTGCAGTGGCACAGGTTATGATGACTTTCTAATGGAAAAAGGAAGAGTCGAGTCCCCGTGGGTGTGCAGCCAGGCTCCTGGGCTGTGCCAAGTGTTTCATGCAGTTTCCCCATGCCATGGGTGACCTCAGGTCTTCGGCCATCTCCTCAGCCCCTCTTCCTTCCGCTGATCGGATGCTAACTGCTGCTAAGATTTTTCCAGTTGAGCACGGGATTGCACTTTCGTCATTTGAGCAAGCCCCCTTCCTCCCTTTAAAGTTTTCCCATGCTTAATTTGACTGTAACTGTAGGAAATGACAAGTCATGTCACTTTTTTTCTTTCCAAGTGTTTCATACTACATCACGATACCTAGGCACGCAGCGTCTGAGCGGGAAAGCACAACGAACTCATGAAGAGTATTACCAATAGGAAGTGACATTTTTCCTGCCTTTGTTCAGTGAATTCCCTACGGACCACAGCTAAAGTATCGGAGACATTTATTTAAAGACAGGAAGGTTGCTTTTTCAGCTTAGATACATTTCTCATTTAATTTTCTGTGCAACAGAAACCAAATCAGACTAGTCTGAATAATTTTCAAGTGAAGATTGTAAGCTTCCAAAAAAATCCCGAGAATATAACCTTCTATCAAGTTCTGGCTCTATCAGAGAAATTAACACAGCACTTCACTTACTTAGGAAGTTTTCTTAGTATGTGTCAACTTCAGGAGTCTTTTATGAAAACAGCCATTTTCAAGCTTGTGCTTCACAGATTTGCCAGCTAGCAGCAGAGTTACATCTTGGGCAGGTATCTTCTGATGGTTGAATGGTGACCTTTTCCTTAACAACAGGGCTGAAAGTCTTGAATGCAGACTGATTTTTGCCCTTATGTCCATTCCTCAGCAGCGCATTTCCTCCTAGGGCTAGCCTTACCTGGTGGCTACGTGCTTTCAAAAAGAAGGGGTATACTTGGAGAGGTATTGGGAAATCTCCCTACACCAAGGGTGCCTGACTTCAGGTGCTGCTGTGTTAGAATCAAGAAGAATGCTACAAAGGAGACTAATTCTCAAGCCAGGAAAATTTTCACTGAAATACCAGGCACTTCTTCGCAGATTGGTTTCCAGACCTCTCAGCCCAAAAGAGACCCTTCTTTCATGTCTCTCTTCTAAGTGCATCAACTGGACTCAAGCGAGCAGAACTTAACTCCCTTGTAATCAGGATTGCTGTTACCAGAGGAACAGGATTTATTAGGGAAAGGCTGGGTTAAGGCAACAGCAGAAAAGCTTCAAGCCCTGTGTTTAATTATGCTTCGTCCTGCTCATGCTATTAATAATACTTGTATTTCTCATCAATAGAGCATGTTCTTATGTAACTTATGAGCTGCAACTAACTGGTCACAAGTGTCATATCCTAATGCAGAAGGTATTTCTCCGTGTTATGCTGCTTAAATATTTTTCTCCTTTTTAAATATTCCTTAACCTGCCGATCCCAAATTACAGTGAAAAGTAATCCATAACATATCATAACTTAAAAACTATGAAGGTCTGTAGAAGTGTTTTTTCACAGAACAATTTCTAGACAGTCAAGGGTTTTAAACTCTCCTTTTATTGTATAGATTTCTTCTTACTTTACAAATAATTATATGCACTGATACAAATGTTCCTTCACAGAAGGTACATTTCTTTTTTTTTAAAAAAGGGCTAGGGTGTCATCCAAAATAAGCCGTTTATTGTTCATTAATATAAAATGTATTCATATTTCTAGGAGGTGTCATATCCAAACCACTGTTCATCCAAATTTCTTGCATGATCTGCTCCCTGCGCTCTATCCTTTCAGCCAGTTCCGCAGCTTCTGTTGAATTATAACCTGAGTAAGAAGGTCTGTAAAGTCCCACTATCTCATCCCTGATGTCCGAATCAGAGGAATCCTCCTCCTCCTCCTCCTCATTTTCACTGTTCTCGTACACTCCATCACTTTCTTGCACTAACTGATCCTTCTTTTTGTGCAATTTCTGGAAGTCACTTGAGCACGACACACGGATCACCAAAGCACACAGTGTGAAGATTAACCCCACACAAACGCTGGACACAAACAGGAGAGCAGCTCTTTCAAGGTGATCTGAAATCAGAAAGCCAGTACTTAAACACTTCACAAACTGCCAAAACCTAGGTACAAAAAAAGTCCACTTCCATTTTGAAGTGCCCTGCATTGTGGAGCCATAATGGTGGGGTGAGCTTCGGGAGACTGGGGGTGAGGAGAGGCTTTTTCTGTCACTCACCAAAACCACCTTGCACTTGCAGTCTGAACACTGCCATCTCTGCCTCTTCAAATTACAGTGCAAAAACCCCAGCCTCTTAATAGCATCTCGTTATTAGCATCTTACTAGCATTCTCAACCAGATGCCAGAGGCATACCCCTGGGTTTTTATTTTCCAGCCACCCTGCCAAAACAGGCCTTACCCTTATGAAGAGGGGGCATGGGAAGAGCAACTCTGGGCTCCACAGAGCCATGGCAGCATCTCCGGGTCAGGCTGGGCAGGGAGCATTTTTCTTCCTTGACACAGTCCAAGATCACTTCTCAGTATAGCAACAAGTGAGACAGATGTGGAAACAGCCTTTCTCAATGGGCTGTAAAATCCAGCCCTGGCTGTTTGAGGTGCTGCTAGGAGGTCTCAAGGGTGGTGGGGTCAGGGGGTTTGGGGAGAGCTGCTGGGGGCAGCCAGGTACTGCTGGCAAGGACAGACTGTCTCGCTGTGCCAGCAGGCTGTGGCCACCCTTCGTGCTCCTTGCAAAGGCTGTGAGATGATGCTCAACAGCTGGGTGGTTCTTGGCATTTTCTAGAAAAGCAGCAATCTTAGCTCCAGAATTGCTTCTCAGCACCAGCATTTGCTCACTTCCAAAATTCATGACTTCTTCTGTGCTGTTAAGAGATCTGGTATCACAGATTAATTTGCCTGAACAAAGTCTGCCTTAGTGCTGCTAAGTCACAAGACTTGCCACGTCCCACACCAGAGATGGCTGGCTTTGGGCTGCTTGTTTGTTTTGCTGCTCCTCGATGATCCTTGTATGTATGCAAACCAACATTTCCAAAAACGGATGTCTCTAGCGCTGCTCCTAGATCAGGACCAGGTTTTCAAAAACACTGAGCAACCAACAGTCCCCATTGAAAATATTCATTAACAAATATCTTAGCTGCAGTCACTAAACGAGTTTGGATCCTTCAAGATGGAAAATATTCTATAAATAGCAATTATGCTGCGATTGCCCCATCCACAGGACTGCAATTTTGTTGTAATAATATCGTTACTATAAACAGGGGATTACCAGTTGTGACCTTCTGAGGTGATCTTCCCTTTTCCCAAAATGCCATGATCTAATGAACCAAACAATCTCAGCCTCATTTTCCTACCTCTAATGTATGCAAATGTAGCCAAGGAGTTGCTAACAATAATTCCATCTTTCTTTGGAAGTCTTGATTCCTTTGGATCAAGGTCGACACCTGTGACACGAGAAGGTAAAGCAAATTCAATCATATCATAGATGATGAAGCTACTAAACTGATATTTACCCAATAACTTTTAAACTAACAAGGCCACCTGAAACAGAGGCAGGCCAGCACTGTGTCATAGGAGCCTTGCAGAACATTAGCCCAAAAGACGGTTGACATATAAAATAAATATTGAAATAAAGTATAAATAACGAAGTATTGAAAATACGGAATATCTAGAAAATGGAAAATTAATTTAAAATAATCTATTCTTTTAATCAATGAAACCCATTGTCTACTCCCATTGAGGTTTCTGAAACAGTTTTACTTCGTTAAACTTCACAGCTCTCAAAAGGACTCCCCAGCCCAGTCACTGCAGTACACTCCCGTTATTGATCACAGCAAATATGCACTAGCCACATCATTAATTTTGTTGCCTTTAAGAAGAGCACGTGTTGGTGTAACTCCTGACAGTTAGACTCCGCCCTGAAACAACCGCAATTTCACTTTTACTTTTCCGACAGTTCAAAGTTAATAGACAACATGCTGGTTACGGGCAGGTCCGGGCAGGCCACTTGTTTCGTAGCGTTGCTGTGACAGCAGGACAGTGCTTGCACCAGTCCTGTCCTGCTCCCAGCCCATCACGCTGCCCTCTGGGGGGAAGGGCAGCTGTTTCAGCACGGTTTCCGTTACCTCATCCCACCTCCCTCAGACCGAGCTCTGCAGTGGGAAAACGTCCTATTTCAATCAAAAGACAGCAGCAAACTGTATGGTTTTTGATGGCACGTACCATCATTCTGTTTGACGGAAGACTTGCTATCAGTGACCACGGGGTTGACAGCCGTGAGGATAAATTTAGGAACTGAAAAGATGAAAGAAAATATACTGTTAGTTTTAGGAACCAGACCCTCGGTTAGTCACCAATCCCACTGCTAACTCTGAGTTTATTAACTGGGTTTCTGACGGTGGCATCAAAGGGATCGGAGGGGGTGGCTGTGTCCAGAGTCAGCGCGGGCAGGCGCCAGCCCTGCCAGAGTGCAAGCCCAGCCCCGACACTGCAGCCAGCCTGAGCCTCCTCGGCGGCCCGGAGATGCTCCATCGCGCCCAAAGGCCGGGAACGACTGCAGAGGTGGTGCATGGTGCTTATCCTCGCTGTACCAGCCCCGGCCGGGGCTGCGGCCGCTGCCTGCTGTGTCGCCTTGACTTTTAGGAACTGAGTTATACTCTAACCCTGATGGCTGGCAAATGCCTCAGGAGAGGCTGTGCCCGGTTATATGCCCTCCTCCTGCCACCACCACCCACAGACCTGGCGCACCGCGAAGCACAGCACCAGGATGCTGTGGCATAGGACAGTGGCAAAGAGCACGCTGCTCACAGGGTAGCACTGGGAGGGAGGAAAAGGAGGTGGGAAAGGAAAGAAAGTAACTGGGAAGAAGACCGAAAGCGATTTGTTTATTCCTATTCAACACCACTTATTCTGAGTCTCTGTAGCAACTTGAAGGACTACATATCTACGTTTTTCATTAAAGTTTATTAGTGTCCAGAGGAGAGCAACCAAGATGGTGAAAGGTCTCAAGGTCAAGACTTACGAGGAGTGACTGAGGTCATCCGGTTTGTTCAACTTGGAAAAGAAAAGGCTGAGGGGTGACCTCATCACAGCCTCCAACTTCCTCAAGGAGGGCAGCAGAAGGGAAGGTGCTGATCTCCTCTCTCTGGTGACCAACAACAGGACGCGAGGAAATGCAATGAAGCTGCATCAGGGGAAGTTCAGCTTGGACCTTAGGGAAAGGTTCTCCACTGAGAGGGTGGTCGGTCACTGGAATGGGCTCCCCAGGGAAGTAGTCATGGCATGAAGCTTGTCAAGAGTTCAAGGAGCATCTGGACAATGCTCTTAGTCACATGGTGTAATTTTAAGTAGTCCTGCAAAGAGCAGGGAGTTGACTCAAGATCCTTATGGATTTTTTCCAATTTGAGATATTCTATGATTCTGTGAAGGTGGGGTGAGCAGGGAAGGGAGATAAGGGCAACTGTGGCAGGAAGAGCAAGCCTGAGGGATGGGACACACAGGCAGAGACCCAGTGATTTTCACCTAAAGAACAGTGAAACACCAAAGGAGACAGGCAATACTGCAATTTCTTGCTAGGGACTAGTAAGGGCAGCTCTGGACCTGTGACTGGAGTCACACACCAGCCTGTACGGAGCTCCAGGAACATCAGTGCAGCTGCAAACAGTATGGGGACCTGCCCCTTGTTTTCCGACCCCTTGTTTTCCACCCCACAAGGGGTGTGCCAACCAGTGGATAGGAGACAATATTGGCCTATACATACAGGATTAACTGGGCTACAGTCAGATGCTAAACTGCATCTAGATACTGGGTTTGGATGAGTGTAATTCACTGTAAGTCTCGGAGAAACATTTAAAGTCTTGCGTGATATCCTCTGCAAAGCCTCTGAGATAAATGGTCACCAAGAAGGAAGGTGCACAGACTAGGAAGAGATGCACTGGGTGGGAGTGGGTTGCATCCTTCACATTTCATTAATTTTTTTCCCTTGATAAATTTTCCCACCCTTCTTAAAATAATTAAAAGAGCTAAAAGCAGATGCATCATGCAGACATTGAGAGTTCACATATTCTGTGTTAGATGAATGAGCCCTTCAGATACCCAGATCTTGGCACCTGTTCCCTGTACTATGTGAAGGCAGATTGACTGATTTTCAGACTGATGTGAAGCAGGGAAAAAAAGGAAGAAATTTCAAGTATGAAGCTCACCTCTATCCCACACAGAAACATATGCCAATAAATAGTGCTCAGGAAAGTTAAACGGAACAGAGGAGAATGAGGTTTGCAGCTTAGCATAGTTTTCATCTGAAAAATAATTAATAATAACACTTCTTTCTGAGCAGAACTTTTCTTTATGTGTGGGCTCAAAGTCATAGCTGTTTCCTTTCCTGATGAAGGAATTTTTTGGGGACTTTTAACTTCTGTTTGCAATAGAAGGCCAAGAGAGATAGGGGACAATGAGCTCATTTCTATTTTGGCTTGCACCTCATTGTAATTCTTAACAGTTTGCCAGCAGCAAAATATTTTTGCTGGTGCATGAGGCAGACAGTGAGCAGGTTGGTTTGTTCTCAGGCTGCACTCTGAATTTGCAGGCCTGGCTGGTATGAACAATGTGCATGTGTTATGAACAACATCCTGGGAGGACGCACTGTCCCTTGCACCTTTGCATGACCTGAAGCTCCTGTCACATGGCCTGGTGCCCAGGTCAGGGTTCCTTCACTTGTGCTGATGTTGCTCCTGCTCCCCTCTCAGGGGGGACTTCCCAGAGCTTTGCTTGCTACAGGACTGAATCCTTTCCCCATGGCTTCCCATAGGGTTTGAACAGCTGTTTAACATGCTATTCAAATACCTGTTGTAGGAGGATGCTTAATTCAAAATGTCATGGACAAAAAAAAAGCTCCTGACTGCTTGCATCATTAGTTTTCATTATGACTCCATTTCAAACACAAGGACTTTAGCCAGGATAGCCTGCATCAGGTCGATGAACAGCATAACTGGTACTAGCATGAGCATTTTTTATCAAGATAGTCACATCTATACCACAACTTGTGCCAGCACTGCTTTGTCAAGTAGGGTGGGAGTCAGTCACCTACCACAAGTTGCCCAAGGCAGCCCACAGACAGCCTCTGAATGGCATCCAGGGAGTGCAGATACAATGAAGGGGATCAGGAGCTGTGTTTCCTGAGAGAGGTTCCTGAAGTCCAGCCTCCGTGACAGCCAGGAGGTGTCACCTTGTGCAGACACGAGATGATGCGGAGCAGGTAATCGGGGGCACTGAGACCACAAGAAACCAGCACCCCCAGGCTCCTGCTTAAGTTTTTTACTAGCAGGAATCAACTGCAAAAATAAAAATGCAGCCAGACACACTAGCCCTAAATGGTTGCTGACCACTGAGGTGGGGACTATGATTTTTTTCACATTCCTGACCACGATGCAAATACTTTCAAGTATGGCACAGTCCTCAGAGAAAGTGGTCTGCTCTGTCATGCTCCTGTCATTTCAGGGGGAGGTCTGTTTACCTATCTTGGGAAGCATCAGGTTAGCAGGGATCTTCTAGTGAGGGGAAAGAATGTAAAATATTGTTTTGGAATATGCTCAAATTCTTCCCATGTTCACTAGATGATTGTAAAATAATTGGACCTGCAAATCATTGGCTAATGCTTCAGATTGCACAGCTTGGTGGGATCTGGCAGAAGAAAACAGTCTTCAAAATGTGCCAGCAGCACACAAGAACACTATTTATTACCCACGTGTTTTTGCAAAATGACTTCAGTAAGTAACACAATGCAAAACCTCACTGTAAACAAACTTATGCTGGTTTTCTAGTACATAGATGCGCAATAAAGTACAATCTGTTGTAATTATCCTTACTCTAATTAAAGAGAATTCCATTAACTCATTCATGAAGTTACTACAGCATGAAGGCAACTCCACAATAATATAACATAGTGCAAAGGCAGAGCTCCAGCTCTCTTCAACAACATAAAGCTGAATTACTGCAATGCCTCCCACCTGACAACTAACTCACGGGAACACTGGAAAAGAAAATCTCTCATGCCAGCAAGGAAGCAGCCGGGGCTCATTTTCCTCTGATCTTCAGGTACACGGTGATCTGGTAATCAATCCTACACTGCTGTTCGCAAAAGCACGTCTCAGATAACCTGTGCCCTTTGACCACTACTCACTAGAGATGCAGCGAAAGGACTCTGTGGTATGTCCCCATGGAGCTACTGCTGTGACTCCCTGCAGAGCAGAAAGAGCCAGAAAGGAGCAGGGCTGGCAGCTTTCCAAGCAGTGCACAGTAAGCAGAGCGGTAACTTGGTGAAAAAGCTTTTACGCATCCTCTGGTTGAAGCAGAGACGTGTGAGAGACGATCACCCCTGACCCTCATACTTCCACCCCACAGCTAGTCAGCAGCAGCAAGCAGAGCATGAGGAAATCTGTTCAAGGCTTAAGAAATGCACAGCCATTCCTAAAAATGTGCAATACCACAATAAGGCACTACGCTGAAGTCCTGCAACCACTTTTCTCTCACCTTCATTGATATTCCACTTTACTGCCCCGTGACCTTTGCTTTTGAGAAAAAGAATTGTAGGGAATTCTGCTTTCCCCTGATGTAAATGTATTAGTCTATGGTAAAGAATATGGAAAACTCTTCCCTCTTGTCTGAGGAACGGGCTGAAGTAGGCTTCAGTCCTGCAAAGGATGTATAACCACAGACCTTTACTTTTAGTGAGACTTTGCCCATGAGGAAGGAAATCCTTCTGTAAGGCCGAAGGCTGTAGGTATGCTCATGTGAATCAGATTTCAGGACTGGGCTTGTACACAGTGCTTCAATTATGCTGGACTGCTTTACCTGCACTGATGGCAGGCAATGCCAGGTTATTTTTCCTAGCTCTGCTGCAGGTGAATTCTGTAGAACAGATTCCTATTATGACAGTATTTCTCAAAATACTAAACCACATACTTGAAATTGTATTGTCAATTGCATTTTATAGAAAAAAACCAACCTTAATGCCTGAGTTAACATTAGGTGCAGCTCTGCCCATGGGATTGTTCACATATTCTGGTTGTTCTTGTATTCCTATGTTAAAAGGACGGGGAGATTTAGGAAGCCTCTGTGTTCATGCATGTGTGTATCTCCCCATGTGTGCACCATTTGGCATTGTTTTTCTGTACAAGCAGAATGAGGTCTTTAAAGCGATCGTGCATTTGGTCTTACCACATGCATAGCTGACGTTAAGGTATTTTGTCACTCCAGGTAGGCACGGACTTCCAAAATCCTGGCTAGTGACAATGATCTTGCATCTCTGTTTCCCATAACACCTTTTTGATAAAACTTCTAGCGCCGTGTAAGACAAACAGTCTGAAAGAAAAATACAATAAATAAACAACACCGGTGTTATCAGAAATGATAGCTGCTATATGCATGACTAGAGATACAAATTTGCTATTGATTTCAATTATATTTGCCTAAGCAGGATTTCAGAATTAAATATCGAGACTTGTCAATGCAAGGAAGTCAGCTGCAATGAAAATATGAACTTGCAGCAAGCTACCTCGTGCTCTTTCAGGTGCACACTAAGGTTGCAGTTAAAATTCATGTCAAGCTCTGAACAGGTGCCCAGTATAAGACCTCTATGTTCCCTTCAGGATCACTTGGAAAAAAAAAAAGCACGTCCAAATAGCTGTCCATTTATTCCATCTCAAGATGAGTGTGCAAATGAAGGGAGATTCAGTGCTGTTTGCAGGTCCCTGGGCTATCGAGATGGATGATTTGACTGGATGCCTAATTTCAGTTCAAGCCAGGTGAGAGCAATTTGTGTGTGATGCAATAGCTAGGGCTACAGTGAAGTTTGGTGTAGCTTTTGATTTCTTATGCCTGTCACTGGTAGGAGCCATTCTGCCGTGGCAAAGAGGTCAAAATGGGCTCAATATTTAATCAGGAAAACATCTGGCTGCTTCCCATACCAAATTTCAGGCTGCTCTAGTAAGGCCGCCGCTGCAAGTCAAGTTTGCATGCTTAAAGCAACCTCAACAGCATCTACGTTGCACTGTCCTTCACGCCCTAATTACATGAAGCAACCCACATCATTTTCAGAGCAGCCTAACCCACCCCCGACTTTATGCAGGTGAAGAGAGTCCACATTGCTGAACCTCTCTCTCCCTGTGGACTGAGCAGAACAAGAAGAATGCACCACGTGTGAAAACTTGCCTTGCTAATATCTACACTTTGATTTGGGATTTCTTTGTTCAAGACATAGGCCTTCTACCACACTTACTAAAACAATAAAACTTGATTAGCATGATTTTACTCTGAAGCTGAAATTACTTGAGCGGGAAAGTGTACGTGTCAAACTTTCAAAGATCTGCTTTAAAAAAAGGAAGAATAGATGTGATTAAATTCCCAGTATCCACATGTGCTAAACTCCAAACCACAAAGCAAAAGCACCCCTTAGTTTTGGTTTCTAAACAGAAACTATGCAGAAATGACAAGTCTGGAGTAATACTTTTCTAAAGCTGTCTGCTTCCAGTCAGCGTTACCTCATGCATTTTAGGACCTTCTGTGTATGATTGGTATTTCTTACTCTAGTCTCCCAAGGCAGGGACACTCCAGAGCTCTAAAAACATACCTCTCTAGGCATTAAAACAGTCCTCCTTCCTGTAATAAAGACATCTGGTCACCTTCCAACTGCTGAGGCTCATTTGTGCCCCTTAAGCGGAAGGAGAAACAGTGCTTGCGAAGACTCCAAAGGTTCCCCAAATCGGTCTTGTTTGAAAAGAAAGAGGAGGCTTGAGACTGGAGTTCTTGACAAGGAAGACTGCCATTTAGTATATGAAAATGGAGCAGATCTGTGATTTTTAGAGTTAAACCCCTGACAGAAGCACTACATAAGTCATATACTTGAGTGAAGCTCATCGGGAGGTATTGGGCTGACCTGTTTGCCAAAGGGCTTGCAGGTTACCTTTGGACATGGATTTTTGGGAGAGCAACTCTTCCTCTGTGTTTTCAGAGACCTAAAGTCCTCATGCCTGTGTGTCTTGGGAGACTGCTGGGCAGGCAGAGAAGGCTGACCTAAAACATTGGGTAGTTCTGATTAAGTAATTCAGATGTTTCCCTCCCTGGTGATTTCAGATGAGTAAAGATATATTTGGGTGGACATTTTAGTCAGCCAAGTAGCTTATTTTGGCAAGTACAAAAAACCCTGAAGAATCATCAGGACGAATTACCAGATGATTCATAAATGAATGGACTGGGAGCACAACAACGATATAGCAACTGAATTATGTTTCTACAAAATTTCAGCTGTTGTGCTGATGTTTTCTACAAATTCAGTGATATGGTGAGTACATGTTTCATTTTGCCTTTGGTAAATGTTTGTTCATGTTTCTGTAGAAGTTAATAGTTCTTTATCATCTATATTCATGTTGGATTTGGCTCCTCTACCTGAGGAATCAGTCGTCATATGCCTACAGGCTCTTGGCAGGCGAGTTTTTGGAGAACTTCCCAAAGCTTGCCTGGTGTCACAGGTGAGTAAATGCAAACCAAGGCTGGCTTGCTTCTGCAGGACACCACAGATGTTAACTGGAAAGGCCTATAACAAAACCCCCCTATTTAACAGCTTCCTGTGGTCTAACAACATTTTGGCTTTTAGTGATTCAGTCAAAAAATGTTCAGTTTTTTTCTCTCTGGATTATATGTGTCCTTGCTATCTCCCCACTAGCTCTTCCAGCAGCTACAATGCCAGCTGAGCAATGATTTCAGCTTGGAAGAATTCTGTGTATTTTGTACCGAAGGCCACTTTTTCAATGTCTGCAACTTCATCTGTACAATCTCCCACAAGCAGACATTACAGAAGTGTGTCTACACTGAAGTCAGAGGAATCTGTGTGTGCTCAGGGGATGCTGAAGCTAGTTGCATCCAGACTTGCTTGGGGTCTAACAGCAATCCAGCTACAGCAACGCAGAGCTGGCGCTAGGAATAACTTATCCTCCTTCTGGTCCTTATGGTACCTTATTGCAGTACCTGAACAAGGAGAGGATTCAGTCAGTGCCGCGTTTTGAGTAAATGAGTGAATGGTCCCACTGAACGGTCCCAAAGAAATCACCGATCAGGAGATGAACATAAATATGCAATATGCCTTCTTTCTGATTGTCTAAGTAACGTCTGAGCTACACACATGTTCCTGGGGCTTGCTAAATTGGTACCATACGTTTAACATCAACTGCCTTTTGAAAGGCACGTTCCCAGCATGCTAGAAGGCTGGTGGCATCCAGCAGAAAAGGCAGCAATGTGTGACTGGGAAAACACTCATTCTTCATGCCTTTCTCCCAAAGTTGCCTGTTACACACCAAGACTCTCGGTGGATCTTTTGAAACAGACACTTACATGGATGGCATGGAGATACGGGTGTCAAGAAGAGGTTCTTAATGCAGTAATAAACTATCAAATCTGACTGCAACTATTTAACAGTTAGGAGTAGAGAGCCTTGTTTCTGGAGGAAAGGCTTTCAGCTGCCTGATTAGCTTTGTTTAGGAAAGTTTTGGCATGCAAATGATATGCCATAAATCATGCAGGCTTTAATGAGAAGCAATTTGTCTTCTGGTTTCTTAAAGCTTCTCTCAATTCAGACAAGAGGAGCTTTCCCTCCCTTTCTTTCCACCCTGCCACCCAAGACCTGCAGGTGATGGAGCAGCCAGAGCCGTCCTGAGCATCTTGTGCCAAGCTCTGGCAATAGCATCCTGTCACATCCTCTCCAAACGTTACTAATTGCCGTCTTCTCCCACATCACTATGCACAGGGTGAGCCTCAAGAATGTGGTGGGTAAGGGGATGTGTCTCAAATGTAGATCCGCATGACATGAAAAGTAACATGCTGGTGAAGGACCAGGGCACCCAAAAAAAAAACCCCTTCACAATTTGTCACTCCAATACCGGAGCCCAGTTGCTTCTTGCTTTCATCCCAAGCTGCTGGCTTACACTGCTTTACGCTTTCTGGGCTGTGCCTCCCTGCAAAAGAATAAGGAGCTTGCTTTTAAAATCAACTGAAAGCAAAGATTTCACACTACCAAATCGGGATGGCTTGTGCTTTGTGGAGCCCATATTATCAGCTCTGGGGATAAGAACTGACAAGGGGAAACTATGGCATTCTGAGCAAGCTAAGGCTGCAGATTCCTAAACAAAGTTACCATAATAGCATGGTAATTTATGCAAGAGCATGGCACACAGGGTCCAGCCTATGCATCAGAAAAGGGTCATTTGAACCGCTGATTCTAGCAAAAACACACAATATGATCAGCAGGACTTACTGAAAGTGTTGCTGATACCTTTATATTCCGGGTCCAAGTATTGTCAGTAAACAAGGCAGTATGATACACTAAAAATACTACTCACTGCTAGCACAAGCCATTCCTTGGAAGTGAAGACAGCACCCGGGCTTTCTGAAAAGCTGCACCCTCTCTCTCCCTCTGCAGTGCTTGTTGCGATGCCCTTGTAAGCCTGCATGAGATTAGCCCATTGCTTGGTTTTATTTACTAGCGTCTCTTGAGTTCAGAATTCAGTTTGTATGTATTTTGGACAAAAAAAACCCAAACCAAACCAAACCAACCTGGTCTTTCTCTCCTTCTTGCACATGCATATGCACAGAGCAGGGGATTCATCTGCCAGCACAAATACAGAGGGCAAGAGACAAGTGGAACCCCATGCTGGCTGGCAGCAGCAGGAACCAGATTCCCTCTGCTTGAATGCTCATTGCTTTGTTTTGCACCATTTGGGTACACATGTACCTGCATGTACACAAGCAGGACAGGAGTTCTTAGGCTTATTTTTTAGACTTGAGTGCCAACGGTACTTTTCCAAACAGTTCAAAAATCTAAGCTAGAAAAAATTATACACCAGAACCCCCCTGTATTCCTAGGTAAGAAAACATTAATGGATGAAGTGATGTGTGTCTGAGTATGGTTGAAGCAAACTTCAAACATCTGCTCAGCCAAATGTGACTTTGCCTGTTCATCTCAGCAGAAAGTTAACTGGACTCTAAAAACGGTGGCTGCTCGCTTCTTCCCTTCAAACATTTGCTTCTCATCCTGCCACTGCTTTAAACACGTTCTCTTTCTAGGGAGCTTTGTCTTGACAAGATTTGTTGGGGCAGAGGTTGCAATAGCTCTTACTGGCACTTTTTGGGGCCCAAAACACCTGCTAAGCTTCGCAGTTTTCTCAGGCTGACATGGACAAGGAACTTTTCCTATCATATCTGCAACCAGAGGCAGTTGACTCTGAGTTGACACAGAGTTGACTCTGCAGTTTTGCAGTGGAAGCAAAATCCAACAATTTTATCCTTACTTTTGTACCCATAAAATTCAGTTGACTGTTGTCTCCCACACCCAAAGTCGCAAGGCACTAGTGGCAGAAGCTGCAAAGGGAGACATGAACCTACCTCACAAGCTTGAGCCCTGGTCCTGCTACAGAACACTGCCGCTGCATCTGCCCTGCTCAAACCATCCCCCTGCCTTCACAGCCGGAGCACATTTGCTCTTTCATGGTGTCCCTGTATGAGGTCCTATCCTGTGTTAATAAAATAACTGTTCTGCAGCCTCAAGTTTCCTCCATTCAGGAGCCTGCCACTTGCACAACTGCCTACAGGGCCTGTGTTTGACCCAGTTACCTAGTAAATATATGCTAAACAGATGATGCTCAGGAATGGAAGGGCATACCCAGGCCTTCAAACAGTGACACCTGCAGTGTAGAAAGGACTTAATCACCTTCTCTGTACAAGCTCAGAGCTACAAGCTTTCTTCTTCCCACAGCAGAGGATTGGGCTCAAGTGTTCCTGGTATTGACTAAGTGGTCTTTGAAGTGTCTGTGCTTCAATATCCAGCATTTCCTAAATTTTGGCCAACATACATGGTTAGTGTTTTATGGCACCTAGAAGTCTATAGCTAGCACGAACCTAATAACTTGAGTGTGTAAGCATTTCCAGATCTACCTATAGCCACCTGTACCTTTACATCACTTACATCTGCTCTCAAGAGACTTACACACAGGACTGGCTCACACTATGAGTATACTACATCTCTTAGTAAGAGAAAGCAACCAAAAGCTTTTCAGTCACTCTCAGTGAGTAATAGATGTAAGACCTCTGAATTATCCACAATATTGATTAAAAAAAAAAGAAAAGAAAAGAAAAGGAATCACAGTAGCACAAAATGCTGTTACACAACAAAATCATGACGCCTTGTTGGGCTGGAAGGAACCTAAAGGATTTTGGAAATCTATGTGCTTTGCTAACATCCTTTCTTCTTAGCTGAATGCCATTCCACTGGGAGGAGATTAGGACAAAACCCAGCCCCAGGGCATGTCATGCCGGTGCAAACTGTGATGAGAGTGCCTGAATTCTCCACTTCTCTCAGCCTCCCAAAAGTGGGAACAGGTGAAAGAGAGGGCTATGCTGAAAAGGACCCTACCTTCCAGCAATGAAGACATGCAATTCAGGGCTCTGCTGGTCATTAGTGCTCAGGGGAATGCACATCTGGCCAGCCAGTGCATATCCAGGTGAAATTTCTGGGAAGGACATTTTAGTGTTCTAGCTTGCAAGTTGCAGCTAGACGCAACCCACTACCAAGCCTTCTTTCAAGTACTTTCATGTATTAACAAGAGTAATTTACTACCTGAGAAGTGTTTGCTGACCTGAATCTTCCTTGTATTCTCTATGGTAACCTGTTTGGGCAGTAAGTTTTCCTCTTTCCTCACACACATGTTAGTACAAATATAGAGAATATGCCAGAATAGGCAACAACTGAAACAGCAACAAACTGCTACGGTTTCCTGCTTTGGTGCTGGGCACAACAGATTCCTCTAAGCAGAACCATCTGCTACAAAACCGTACCCAAAAAAAGTTTTAGTTTTCTTGGGATGTTTTTGATAATCTTAGTAAAACAGGGAGGTTACCTTCTGTAAATTCTGTACAATCCTAACAGTGCCAGTCATTTGAACAGCTGCAGAAGCAGGACACTGCTTGGAGTTTTTTTTATTTTCCTGCAATGATCCAGAGATCTTATAATGGAAATAATTCCCTGTGCTTCAATTAACTCTGTCACTTATGGTAGGAGCTTACTTTGCAGAAGAAACTTTTCCTGAAGGCAAAATATCCTAAAATGCCTGGAGACAAGATTTTACACACTGTTCCTTGAAGTGGGCAACGGTGACCGCTCATTGGAATGAACAGCCCTCACGACAAGTCAGTGAACAAGAACTGAGACATGTAAAAATACTACATTTCACTTGGAAGCTGAAAGTGATAAAAAGCAGGAAACATGTTTTATAGCTATCTTACATGGAAGTTTCACATTCTTTGACAAATCCTCCCACTCCCCCAAGCTGCAATGAGCAAGATGAGTTGTTCTAAATGCAGCTTTTTGTTTCTGCTCATTTTTAAGAAAAGCAAGAAACATTCTGAAATGAAAGGTGCAAGTCACACATATAATTAGGTATCAGTCTTGGGACTGAAGTAGTGCTGTATAGCTATGGTACACATTAGAGAGCTTCTTGTACTCAGTAGTTCAAATCTTTACCCTGACTCAAATCTTCTCTATCTGAATCAGAACAAGGACTTGAATGTATGTTTCCTCATAACCCATCCTGTGTGGGCTTTTCAGTTAGCTTTGTCTCGTGCTAAAGCCGTTCCATTGCCTAGGATAAGCAAGACTTAACCCGACCAGAGGACAACTCTACTGTAAAGGCTTTATCTAGCAGGCATGACACCATGATGCCACTGCTCTTCTTCCACCTTTGTATGGAAAATGGCACCTAACTTACATTATTAAACTGGCTCAGAAAACTAGTTCCAAGAGGAGGCAGTCATGCTAAATGTTGAGCTGAGCCTCAGGATCCTACAAGTGCTCCAAGGCCACACAGATATCACAAATACCAGAGATGGATTTATATATTCTATTTCCTGTACAGGGAAGAGACTTTATGCTAAGGAAATATTACATCTTCCTGTGTCCCCTTTGAAGCAGAGCTCTGAAAATCTGCCAGCTGATTTCATAAGACTCTTCACAGAAAAGTGATAGTTAGGAATACATCTGTCTCAGTTCAAAGCTGCTGTTTCTCATTAATTGCTTATCAGCTATATTACATGTAACATGATGTCACCAAGCTCCAGAGAAGTATCTAATTAATTCAATACCCAGTACTCCTAGCAGGACCATATGAAGTATAGATAGATGTAAAACTCTTGAGCTCAACAGAGGATTCCTATACTTGTCATTAGGACCTACAGATGACTTCTCTTCTGCACGGTACAAAAAAACACCTCACAGTTTCCCTGTGATGCAGTGAAAGAAACAGAAAGGCTTAAGCACTGCCTTTAGGCTGAGATGCGCAAACATGGGTAGAAACCACAATGGATGTGTGCTGAAGCAGATTTAGCTTTTGGTGCAAACATACACAAGTATGTGTGCTCTCAATTCAGGAATGAAGAGCAGTGGAACTAAGTTTTCCAAATTGTCGCAAATCGTTAAAATCACATTGACATTCAAATTACCATTGCTCCCTGACAGAAAGGTACACAGACATTTAAAAAGTCTAACCATGCACCCACTCACATCTGTGTGTGCCTAAATAACCACATGAATAAGATTTAAGCTTGAGATGCACAGATCTGGAGTCAATTGGATTTGGCTCCTAAATGCTAAGTCTTTTGTGGTAACTGAACGTGTACTCCCAAGCCACATAGATGCTTTTGAAAATTATACTCACTGCAGAGGGTTACTTGTACCAGGCAGGAAGAGGCCAAGCACTTTAATTAAGTAACAGGAAATCTATACAAGGATCTGCCTTCTGTAGATCTACCTTGTGTTTGTCTCAGGTTTTATGCTCTCTCCTATTACCACAGTTTTAGGTTGCTTTATAGAAAACAAAACCCACACCAGACAGGGTGTTGCTCCAGAGGTGCTGGTGTGCAGAGGCCACAGCAGAGAGTTTGATACTGTTGCAAATTCTTTTTCTATTTATACTGGGAAACTTCATCCAGTTGGAAGGGTTTGCAGTATTCTACTATGAACTGTAAGTGCTGACATTAGAGACAAGTGAGTGATCTCCAGGGGTGAATGAAGTGCAAGAAGTATGATGGCAGCTCTTCTCAATCAATTTAGCTATCCCTGCTCTGCCTTGTGTCATACACTACCACCACCCTCATGAAGGGTATATAGCTCTGTCAGAAACCCGTTAAAATGTTTCCTCCTTAGAACAGATAGGCAGAAATATGCTAAATTGTTTCCTCCACAGAACAGATAGGCGCAAGTCTGTGTGAAGGACCACACAAGATAGCCAGTGTGAAACATACACCTGGCAATTTAAAACAGATTCTTGTCTAAGAACAGATTACGATTTTCAGCCAATACATTTTCAATAAAATCTCTATCACTAAATAGAAACATTGGCTTGCAGACAAATGGCTTTTAAGGCTAGTTATTGATCTCTTCCTGATGTTCAGAGATGTTTCTCATAGATTACACTTGCAGCATGTTTCTTAGTAAAGTTCAGCCTTTGCACGGGGCTGGCACATCAGCTCTAGAAGTCCTTCCCTGCGTGGTACCGAGGGACTTCAACAGCACACGTATCTTGTGCTGGCCTTCTCCATGGCCTGAAAATTTACCTTCACACCTTCAGTGTCACCCACTGAACACATTATTCACACAAGCATCAAGCACCCTCACAACCACATACTACTATAATTTTAGCGATTTAGTGATAAAATGTGAGTCGTAAGTCATTAATCATACACCAGCTGAGTCTGTAACAGTGAAGTCAATGACTGGTTATCGATGTAGACCATAAAACTACTTACAATGTTTTGGGTTCTTTTTCCTATTCAAAAAGGAATGATCTGTGCCTGAAAGCATTCACAGTCTGAAAAAAGGAATATCAATCTTATAGAAAAAGTAATATATTGTTTATATATTAATTATATATATATATGTACATGGATGCACCTGTACTAGTAAATCAGCAGTGAGAGGGCATGTTTCTGGCACTGCAGTGCAGTGCTCCACTCATATGTGTGGTCCCTGCACCCATCTGGCATGGGCCAACAGCATCCTCTCAGCAACTCCCCATCACAGCTGAGGAGCTAGCACAGGCCGGGGAGCAGCCACAAGAAGCAATTTGCATGCAGTCATCCTGCTTTGGAGGGTGAGTTTAGTACTGCACACATAGGATGTTCCTGCCTTCTGGACTTGGTGCCCGAGAGAAGTCCCAGGCATATTTAATTTTCTAGTATACTACCTCAGTCTTGGAGTCTGGTCATACAACAGCATGTAAAACAATGGATCCTGACCTATGGACCCTATCCTTACAGCCTGCATTTAAGGCAAGGAAGAGCTCGCAGAAAACAGGGGCAAGAGAAGAAGGTAACAGTAAAACAAAGTGTCATGACACTCGGGTTGCCTAATCCTTGTCAGAAGTTGGAAAAAGAAGAGAGGCACACAGCTGACATTTAGTATACATCGCCTAAGTTCAAGACAGCCAACAGAAATGGTTTTTTATGTTAAGCATACTAAGGACTGATGAACTGTATGAAAGTTTATTACTTTGCTGCATTTCTTACTCTACATTTCTCCCTCATACTGGGCAATTTATTTAAGTTTTAGAAATAAACTTTCCTCTATTTCAAGCACTGGTGCTTTCAAAATGCCATTGCTCTTGCACCTGATGTTTTCTCCCCATTTACTTCCCATCGATCCTGTGCACCTGCTTGGAGAAGGTCTATCAACAGTGTAAAAACATACCAAAGGGAGGGACGCGCTCCACTTCTGTCGAGCAGATGTTCTCCTCATGTGCCCATCTGCCATAGGTGGCAGAGTAGATGATAAGGAACTTGGACTCCTGACAGTGGAGTTTCAGTTCCTGGTTTTCACATGCTGATTTGGTTTTGTATTCAGCTAAAATAAAAACAAATAACAATATGGTAGCATGAGGCAATTTACTCTACTGGACTGTTAACAGCAAATAGCAGCATGATAACAGCTTTTCTGCAAGTCCTGTTGCAAGTGACATGTGGCACTGTTACAACCAGAGACAAAGCAAATAGCAAAGTGGAGTGTTTCCTCCAGCTGAATTGCTTCCATATGACTATCTAAAGCCTCCAGCTCCTTTTTGAAAGGAATCAAAAAGTTAACTTTTGCCAATCTCCTCTCCCACTGGAACAGCCTCCCCCCTTCCTGCCTCATTTCCTGGCTTGCTTTCCACCACTGCTCAGTAGGAGAAGCCTTGTCTTTTCCTTTTGTCTCTCCCAGGACAATGTTGCATTCTACGCCTACTTCAGATGCTCGTCTGAGTGCTGAGAGCCTCTGACCATTCATCAATCATGGGCATGGCTGGCATCACCCAGTGCCACTGCATACACCGAGTGACTGCTGAAGAATGGGAGGCACAAAGGCATGGGGATGGGCTAAGTATCCTGAGCCAGCCAGTGTTCTCAGCTGTATTTGCATGGCTCCACCAAGGTCAGTGGTTTTCCCTGGGTGTGACTATCTAGCATAGACTCATTTGAAAGTCTTGCTGACAAAGCAATGTGAATCAGGAGCCTGAGAAAAATACACCCTCTCCCTTTCTCATCTGGCACAGGCACACTGGCAGCACTCTCAGCACAGAGGTAGGGAAGCCAGTGAGACCATCCTCCAGACAGCATGGCTTATCCCTCCTAGGGAACTGGTTAAAATCTGCCATCTGGCCAAGGAGGTCCCTTGCTGGCCTAAGCAGCTGCTCTGCTTGCACCATTTTACCGCCCAAATCTTCCTGGTCTAGGTATGGTGGCAAATTTTTTTACTGCAGATAAGGCCAGGCAGAAGAGTTTATTCTGCTCCAGATTTTGTCCTTTAAAAATGTAAAAACAGGAAAAGGAGGTTCCTGAGCTGAGCAGGAGAAAAGGGAAACCTTATTGTTATGGAGTGGTATCCCTGTGAGTGGAGTGTGGGTGTTGGTGCTAGGGGAACTGGAGAGAGAAAAACTTATCTATTCAATAAAGAAAACATTATTGTTTCACTTAGAACAGATTTAAAAAAAAGGGTTAATGTTCTTGGTAATAGTCCAGTTTCTTCCATTTGAGCTCCTCAGCAGTCACAAGTTTAAGTTTAAAAGGAGTAATTTTTAAAAAAAACAGTTCACCTGCTGCAGATTGTTACTTCTGCAGAAGCACCTGCCATACAGTACACCCATAAGGATCATGCCAAGAAAACAGAGCCTCTGATCCAAGGGCTGACAACCTAAAGCTGGGCTCTGTGTCTGTACAGCCGTGTTCCATGGTTGCTGGAGGAGCTAAGGAAGTACAGACAACAGAAACAAACCCACAAGTGCTATAAGACAAGGGTAAGAATACAACAGAGACTTCTGCAGAGATACAGCAACAATATTTCTGAATAGATGAAAAACTAAAGGATTCAGGCAATTGCTTAAGTGCCCACTTGAAAGCAAGGAGAGCGTAAAATATACTTGAAGTTATGCTCAAGTGATTTCTTGAGTAAGGATGTTTTCCACAGTCAAGCCTAACAATATTGATATCTTACCTATAAATACAAATTTCCTGTCACATGAGATCATGTAATTTGCACTGAAACTGGACTATTCCTCAATTCTGAAGGCAGCCCTTGCTGTTAAATGCAGTTTTGACCAGCTTTTGTAAAATTCTGATCACAGAGAATATTATATATTCACAGTAGCTCATTTCCAGTGGGAATAACAAGTAGCTTTTGAATGTAACAAACAGGATCCCAATTGACTTTTGATTAGTAAAAAGAAATTTCTACTGACACAAACACAGCTATGATAACAATTCAATCTACTATTAATAATGCAGTAATTTAAATATGTAAAGAAAAATTTTAACTATTAATAAACCAGATAATTTAAAAATCATTAAATTTTTTTAGAATTTAATTTTAAATTTCTGGTATTTTTTTCTCCTGATGATTGGCCCACTAAATCTCCTTGGGAGTTCTTGTGTCAGTGCTTTGCCAAAGGTAACATCTGCCTACTCCATTCCGTATCTCTGCTCTTGACTTCAATACTCTGCATAAATTGGCCTTCCAGCTTGCTTGCCACCCCTGTTCCTATTCCACCAATTATGTCTATCTTAATGGTCTGATTAAAGACAATCCCTTTTGTGCTTTCTCCTTTAGTTGTGGGATGGTATTTCTGAGTTGGCTGCGGAACCTAACCATAAATCATCACTCAACTATTTTCTTTGGGACCCATTTCAGCCACACTGGGGATTAGCTGCCAAAAAAAGCTGAGCCCCCGGGCTACCAGGGCTTGTTCTCATATACAATAGCAACAAGAAAAACAATTAAAAAAACCAATAAATGAAACTTCATGATGATTGACTTAATCTTTCTTACACTTTTCTCACATTTACAAAGCGCATTCTCTTTGAGGCAGGATTTGTCCCTTTACATATCAACATCAATTACCTGCATGGAACACAGGTGACTCTACAATGAGATTCTGTAACAAAGTTAGCCATGCATATGTATCTTCCAGCCACTATTCTATAAATAGCAGGTAGTAACAGAGAATCTTTGAAAGCTTTGGTCCCACCTCCTCGAGCATTTTTGCGTATTTCTTATTATAGTATCTTCTTCATCAGTTGGATCCTTAGCCCAAGCATCTGTTTTTGCTGTTCAGCTCTGTCTTTCTAATATGACATTATCATTGCCATCTCTTTAAAAATATTTTCCAAAACATTTTTCCTTTCTAGTCTGATGTCTGACATCTGACTGCCAAACTACACTGCTCATTAAATTGGCAGCAAGCATATTGAGGTTGCGAACACAATGGAGAGCTAAGGTAAAGTAGAAAAAAACAATTTGCTATTAATGTGAGTCTCAAAACTTCACATGGATTTATGCAAAACCTTGTGCAATTGCATTTTAACCAAAACAAACAACAAAACACAAACAAAACCACATTTGCCTGATGTGGATTACTTACTAGGTTTGCATTTAAAGGAGACAAGGAGGAATTTAGTGGTCCCTGGACACAGATCAGGTCCAAAAACCCGACTATTGACAAGGAGTTGGCAGGATCTCAGGTTTTGGCATTCATCCAGTACTTTCTAGAACAATGGGCAAAAAGGATAGGCTTGAAAACAAGGTATGAAGCTAAACAGCAATGAGAACACTTAGTTGTACTTTGTTCTATACAGGAGAGAAATCATTCCTTCACAACTTTTTGGCTATAAACATGTAAGAAACATTTGTATCATTGGATTTAGGCCACATATCTACTGGACTCTGAGTCACGGCCAAGTTTATGGGAACACATTAATCACAGCGATGCCCATGGCAACTTAGGATGTTACCAATCTGCTGTTGCTTGTCACTCTTCCCTCTGCCCCTAGCAGGTCTGCCAGATTTCACTGTGTGCCACCACAGCCTCTGTGGTGCTTGGGACTCTGCAGAGCCCAGAGCAAGTGGGAACATGCTCAGCCCCCAGTCTCTTCACTGCTGAGCCTGAGGCTCTCGCACATTCCTGATAGCATTTATGGGAGTGCAAGGTCCAGGTGAAGCATGGCAACTCAAAAAGATCTTTTTAACCATTTCATCTTGATCTACTTAAGTTTACCTGATCATGCTCTGTAATATCTTCACTTGAAGTTCTAACTAATGACTTGGTGTGCTGAGTGATACTTAAGCACAACTCTAGCTTTAAACCATATGAAGGACCTTATGTGAGGGGCACTTCTTGCTTGCAGTTACACACATTATCAGATATTTACTTGACTTGCCACTTGAACAAATTTCCGAATTGCTTTGATTGGATAGCAGAGATGTGCCCGTCTATCCTAAGCCTGCTTGTATATTATTTTTTTTAATGCTCTTCTAAGGCTGTATCTACCCCAGGTTTTTTGGCCCAGAAATATACCATGGTTCTTACTGTGCTTTTTCACTACGAGTGGCAACAGAGAAGGACTATAAAAAGGTCAGCAGCATTATATGCACAGGGTCATGCAGGCCCACTCCAAGTCCAGCAAAAGAACCGAGTACTCCTAGTGCTCACATTAGTGTTCCCACTTCATCAGTGGTTTTGGAGCTGTAGTGATAGAAAATAGGAAGACATTGCCCAAGATGAGTCTCAGTCTAGTTTTTAAAATAGTCAGAAGCCAAAGCACCTAAAAAAAACCAGTTTAAATGCAGCAGTGTACTCAGGAAATTCTTATTCACCTTCAAAGCCTGCTTTAGAGAGGGCTTTCTATCCACCATTTTCAGGTAGTCTGTGGTGTTGTGCTCAGGATTATTGATGTTTAAAATCACAGCAGGCTGCGATAAGGAAGGTGTTGTCCCTAGGTCACCCCACTCTTAACAGGAGTAACTGTAAGATACCATTCTCTGATAGTTTTAGGTACTCCCACAAAATCTATGGGAACTTTTGCCTTGCTTCTCACCAGAAGGGGTCTCAGTCATACCAAGAGGCCAAATCACAAATTCACCACTGTGATAGCAGAAGCTGCATTCTTGTTTCCAGACTGAGAGAGTTGGCAGTGGCTGAATCTCTCCTGTCATCCCTGGAAGCCATCCCTCCCAAGCAGAAATGATACACATTGGCAGAGCATTGCAGTGATCCTATAACAATCTTGTCTTTTTGTTCTTGTTGGTAGAAGAGGACTTGCATCCAACACTTTTTGACCGTTAAGTGCACTCTAAAGAGTTTAAAAAGGAAGGAAGAGCATAGCAGACTTAATTTTATCAGTCAATTCATCTCTTACAGAGCTGCAAGTCAAACAAATAGCTCCTCTGTAATTGGGATGGTTCTGGAACAGGCCAATGAAATAGTTATGTCCTTAGTAAGTGGAGATAGCTGTCCCCTATTGAGTCACCTTCTGTTTGCACCTGAGCTGAATCATCTCCTGTGCATCTGTTTGTGTTTTCTCCCACTTACTGCAAATAGCAGTTGCATTTCCTATCAGGTTGCTGTGCAAAAGCATATAACCACAAAAGTAAATAATAATACTCATAATGAGATAGCACTGGGCTGTTAATACCTTGAGACAGATTTAACTTTGCAGTAATCCTTTTAATAAGAGGTCACTGTAAAAAATGCCTGTTATGCTTCCTCCTGGCTGCAGGGTAGCATCATGCCCAATTATGCAGACTGCAGATGCGGTTCCAAAGGGAAGGGGAGGAGGGATGAGATCACTGGTGCTCTTTTCTAAGAAATCAGTTTACAGGATGTATCTCTTCTCCTTGACAGAAACGAAACTCCCTGAGATGCAGAGCATTTTGTGTATCTCATGTTCGTGGCCTTGTCAAAATGCTTTCATGCCTTTGATCAGTGACAGCGCCTGAATGATGATTATATTATCCCATCCGTGTGTTTATTATATTCCAGGGTGAAACTGCCCATGGAGACCTCACAAGGGTACTCACAAGCCCAAAATAGTCATTGGTGTCACTTTGCTGTAGTCAGTAAAATGACATCAAGGATGCATCTGGCCTAGTGGTTTTGGTGGAGAAATGTACTTTCACATGGCCCCCAGGTCATGTCTGGAATGTCTTCAGAAGTTGCAGTACAACATGGGCAAGCCACAGTTATAAAACTGCCTTAATACTGTTTCTGGATAGAGGATATTACTGCTGGACTACTCCGTAAAACTCTTCAATTCACTAGTGGTGGGAACAGACATTCCCTGTTGTCAAGAAGCAATGCGTCGGCTGCAAGCACAAATGCTGCAACCTTCATCAAAGCTTCTAGGGCATTTACAATACCTTCACCAACAGAATGTGTTCAGATTCCACTGACCACTCATTTTTGCAACGATTTACTGAATTTGGCCTAACACTGGGCATTTTCACTATGATGAAACAAGCCGTTGACAGCAGCGTAAGTCAGACCTTCTAAGACTTGTTTAAAAAGTCTTCACAGCAGAAAGTAATAATTCATGAAGTATAAATCATTTAAAGCTATATTTAAGTGGGCTCAGCAAACAAACTGTAGATATTACTGATACAAATCACATATTTGCAGAAACGCAGATATCTGCAGGAGTGCTTAGGATCTGCTGTTTAGCTGTCATGGTGCCTTTTCAGTGAGTGAAGATAGTCATGGAACAAGCCAAATGTCAGCCAGAATGCCATCTTATTCAGTGGATTTGTAACCCAGCTCTTTCCAATGTTTGCATCCTCTCCTGGGAACACAGAAGGCTTGTGTGATGGATTAAGACTGGTCTGCTCAGTCACGACCTGCCCTTGATTAGAAGGGAATTGATTACTGTAGGGAACTTTGAGCCTTGCTTTGGAAACCCCATTCTCATCAAAACAGAAGGCAACCTACAAAGCTTTTACAATCCTATGGCAATACCCTGCTGGCCAAACAAATTGTTTCAGCTGTAATACTTTTGATAGTAAACAGACACAGACAGGATGTAATTTCATTCAATGTTGTGGACACTTGCCATTTTCACACAGCATAGCTCACCACATGGAAACTGTCAAAAACATTCTTGTGCATTAAGAACCTTTACAACGTGCGATACCTGCAAAGAAGTGGGTGCCACACAGTTTACGGGTTCTGCCATCTTGGTTTCAGGCTCCTGAGTACTACACATGTGGTAGTCTTGCCCGTAAAATGCTGACTGAACACTTATAGTTGAATGCCGAGGACAGTGCAGACTCAAATGTTCCCCATCGCAGGCATAGGCAGTATGATTTTGCAGAAGTTTGGTTAGGTAACCTAGAAAATATTCAGCTCTGTTACAACTAGTACAGGAAATGACAAGCTTGTTAGATAATAAGAAAACCACAATCAGTCTCTGGAAAGGGCATTGTAGTCAAGGTTATACGCATGGCCTGCTGCCATACTGCATGGTTCTGTGAATGGGTGAACCTTTATGTGCTAGTAATGCTCAGGTCTGGAAAACAAGAGGTCGCGTGGCAGTGAGTCAGAGCCCTGCTAGCACTCCAGCAGCGGCACTATGTCGGAGATGTCATTTCACAGACAATAAACAGGCTCAGGCCCCCGCCAGTCCTGGTTGCTAACAATCCCAGGGTGTGTTTGTAGGAGTCGGAAAGGCTATTACTCATTTTTGCGGGCCAGATTCTTGCATTCCAGCTGGCTAAGGTACTCCTTACACCTTGTCTTACAGTGATGCTTTGTACTTCAGGGCTCCTTGGCAGTTGTGTTCCACAAAGGTGATAATAAAAGTGATTCCCTCTGCATCACCAAATCAGATGCTAGGATAACAGAGGAAAGGTGGTCCATAAGTGCTGGACACCATGGGTGCAGGACAGAAACTCAGGAGTAAGATGCATAAAAATCTATATTTGCTGAAGAGTTTGGCAGTGCTACAGGGAGAGGTAGGATCTGTATGCAGCTGTCCACCTGTACCATCTGTTTGCATCTTCTAATAAGTAAGTCCATGATCAGCAGAACTAATGACAGCTGGTTTTCTAATTTGTATTTCATCCTGTATTGTCTCTTAAGCCAAGATTTCTGTTATCACCACAAATATTTATAAACTGAATCTCCTACTGCCCTGCTCTCTGTTCTGCAGAATACTTTAATGGAAACATGCAGTCTGCTACCTTGGGCCATTACAAATCACCCATTGTGATGGGAAACTATTAGCACTAATTTAATTCAAAGATTTTCCTCACCTATGCTCACAAAGCTTTGATACCTCTACCACTCTGTCACACTTGACTGAAATTTATCTTTAAGCAGAAAAGATTTGTGGGTGACGGGGAAGAGGAGGCCTTAGGGACAGGACAGATAAAGGATACAAAATACCGTTCCACAAATGAAGCAATATCCTTCCTTATCCCTCATCCACGAACACATGGAAATTAGACCCAAACCCACTTTTTTCCCCATGAGTTTTATGACAACCCGATACACTACAGTCACAGCAAATCTGTAATTCTTCACTACTAGCCAAACTTTTTATTAATGCGCATGCAATAACTATATTTGAAGTTTCCTTTGTTCTTATACATGCATTAAATTCTGTATAATTCTCTCTAAAATAAATTCCCAACTTCTAGAACTTCATACACATTCATGACAAAAAAACCCAAACAAAATTCTCCAAACACAACATATTAAGTAATGAGAAAGCACTACGAGCTTCCACTGATTTGAAAAAAAGATTTGTAGAAGTTTTAAAACAGAGACCATGATTACATATGTATCTTTTTGATTTCAAAAATTATCTATCTTAGGCTCTTTTCCAAATGTATAATTGATCTAATTAAAGACAAAACCTAGTATCTTCTCCTCAGAAGCTTTACTTACTCCAGTGTGGTGACAGCAATATTACTACTGTTAATTATAATAGAAAAAAAAAACCCCACCCAAACCATGTTTTCTTGTTTTGGTGGCTGAATCAGAACTAGAATGACATGGGTTTTGCATCATTAAAACAAAAATCAGTTTTCTCAAAGAAAATATTGAAAAAGAGTTTGCTCGTGCTATTTAATTTTCACACTTTAAGCCTTTTTTGAACGTTTCACCAAAGACAATTTTTAAAAAGGTTTTAAAATAGAAATTTAAGTATTCCAAGTAATTGATATGAAAACGAAATATTTCTACTCCCTGACATCCTTTCCAGCTCCAGCTGTGCAACTGGCTAGGAAAATTCAGCTCCCTCACCAGTTACTATGTCTAGAGAAAGGAGAAGCCTGCTCCACTGTCGGCTGCTGTTTTTCATCTAGAGCCCAAGAGAGGACAGGAGTCAGCTAAGATGCCTTCCAGTGCAGCAAAGGTGTAGGTGAGTTCTTCACCTCATTGAACTCAGTCTGAGGCACTAAAATCAGGACACAGAGAATTTCATGCCCCATATTTGCAGTCTAGATCTCAAGGAAACCAGCCCAGCAAAAATCCCCACGGCTTCTCACAGGTTAAAAAACCCCAACCAAATCCATCTCCTACATTTTCTGTGTAATTGAGACCACAAATAATTGAGCTTTCCTGCCAGAGCCACTCCTCTGTCAGCCTGCTCCTGAAAGGTGCTGAGTATTGCCAGGAAAATGGGCCGAATGCCCGATTGCACCCAAGCTACTTTGCTATGGCCTGATACGGTAAAGGGGCCTCCAGAGACATTTACTGCCGCTGAATTCCTTTGACATCGCCATCATAGCATAAAGGACCACAGTGTAAAAGAGTATTCAGCCCAACATGAGTTGTAGGCACTCAACACCTTGAAAGATTTAGCCCGATATTTGTAATCATTTCAGTTCTTCAGGTTTTAAGTTACCTGGAGCCAAGACTGCTGTATACAAAACAGCCCAGTATTCCCTAAAGAATATCATCTATGTTGTGATTTGGATGAGTTCCCTGGCATCTTAACTGCTACTTTGATCCTACAAATTCCTAATCCAGTATCTAAGCACCTTTCTCCAACAATTACAACTATTCAATCCTTTTAAAAAAATGCCTTTATAAAAAAATTGCTCTGATTCTGTATAAGCAATATGGT
Organism: Falco cherrug; assembly: GCF_023634085.1. Classification (NCBI taxonomy): domain Eukaryota; kingdom Metazoa; phylum Chordata; class Aves; order Falconiformes; family Falconidae; genus Falco; species Falco cherrug. The sequence goes on along the minus strand of NC_073698.1, from coordinate 74,991,963 downwards.
TCACTTGTAAAAATGGCATTAGACAGACTGGGACTGGTGAAAACAAGACATTATACTCTTCGGCCTTCTACATGGCATTTAAACTGACTCTGCTGTTACTAAAATCTTTGTGTATTTGCACACAATAAAGGATAAAAATAGTAATGGAAATTGGCTGAAACCTAATGTTCTCTGATAAGAGAAGTGGTGACGTACTAGCATCTAAATTGTTTGTCTCACATGGCAGATCACAGAAACCTGCATTTTTTATTACTATACACACAGACTACATAGACACAGGTGGAGCCGTCAGCCCTTTGCAAAGAGCAGTGCCGACTGGGCAGCTCACATTACACGCAGAGAAAGAATTCCCACTCGAAAAATCATCATTTTCTCTTGCTCTTCCCTGAAAAATTCCAGTTTTTTTCCTCTCCTCATGCCAGCCCTCTTCACGTACCAGGGTGCTGCCTGCCCTGTGTTCAGCAAGGGAATAAAGTTTTCTCAGTAGCTGCTGCCTCTCACCTCAGTCCTCGAGTGGTGCTTGCACAAGAGGCAGCAATTTCCAGTTGATTTCTCTCCTTTCATGGGCAGCATGGCCTTGTAGTCACCCTGGTAGAAAGCTCCATCTTGAGACCACAAGTATCCCTGTATCATTTACCAAACTCTGTACAGAAGCACACTTCCCTCGAGGCAGAAAATTTAGCAAAACGACAATGTAAGGTTAGGGGAAAAATATGTTCTTATCTCTACAATTAATAACAGCCATGATTATCAGGAGAGAGGGCATTGTAACAGTTGAATGGGTCTGTCACTGTTTCTGAGGCATGCTTCCTTTTCTGCATTTCTCTCAAATGGCGCAATTAAATCAGGTCATCCAAAATAGACAGCAGGGTTGTGTCACCACCCAAATCAGGCAGCAAGACTGTGTCACTTTCAGGCACCAGCCCAGCACATCGGCTGGGCTACAGGCACTTCAGGGAACTATTTGTTGTTCAGAATGTCTCAGTTTGTATTTGTTTAATTAATCATTATGTTAGTTGCAAATACTGAGAAAACGTTTTCTTTTTCAAATATCTAATATGGGATCTAGAGGCTGTGCCTGGACTACAACATACCTCTACATTCTGGTCCCCTGCATGCTAGGGAAGTACGCACTAGCTCCTCTCCAGCCAGCACACGAGGAGATTCTCTTCCCCTGGAAAGCAGGGCACAGGGAGGGCTGGAGCACCACCACGGCTCACCCCAGCACGGATGGAGTGAGGTCATGGCTGTGTGTGCACCTGAACTGCAAAACAAGGTGACTTGTGAGTTATGGGATTTCTTACCCTAACCAAACAGAATCTTAAGCAGTCCCTATAAAAATCTTTAGATGAATAATGTTTAAACCTAATGTTGGGGGCTTTCTCTTTGTTTTCTGGGTTACTGGGTGATGGAGGGAGAGGTGGTGTTATCTACAGCAGTCACTTTTTCAAGCATTACTCTGCAATGAATAAGACTTTAGATTTCCTCTTTTTTCAAAAATATTAAATCTCACTCTTCTTTAAAACAATAATAAACTTCATTAAAAAAAGGTCAGCTACTGTGGGAATTGTCAAAATTAGAAAACTTAGCAATACTGCAGTGTCCCAGTAACATCTCTATGCCTCTGTGTGAAAGCCCCACTAGAAGCTTTCCCATTTATCCAAGACACACATTCATAAGCAATGTATGTGGTGCTCTGCATACAAAATCATGTACAAGGCCTTAGAGACTGGCTCAAAAGTTAAGCCTGAATCATACAGCAACAAACAAATCCCATTGATGTGAAGGCCAGAAGGTATCATCCCACCCAACTGTCTGCATAACCCAGACTACTCACTCATTGTAACTTTCTAGTGAGATTCAAAACACCAATGCAGAATCCAAGCGTAATCCTTTCTTCCAGAATTAGCCAAATTAGTCACAGCATCCACTGTGTTGACAAAGAAATTCAACTAAAAAAACATAGTACCATAAAACCACACAAAACACTGAGGCTAAGCAGCTGAGCAAAGCTTTAAGCCTTACTGATCAATTCTTGTTGCAAAGGAGGACTGATAAACTAGAATTACAACGACAGACAAAAAAACCCCAGTGGCCTAAGAGAGCAAAGGTTGTAAATAGATACCTCTGTGTGTGAAACAGATCTCTTAAAAGGTTATAGTTTTTATATGCAACATTGGCTCCTGGCATTACTGCTTTAAATAGCAGCAATAAAGGTAGTAATGAACTTGAAGGTATGAAAATCCAGAAAGAATTTTTTTTTTTCCTCTTAAGAACACTGAAAAACTGGGAACTTAGAAAGTTTCAGTTTGAACAAATATGATTACCAAAAGCTTGGAAGCAGTCAGCCAAGAGTTGTGCTACATCTCCCACATACAGCCCAAGACAGTACAGGGTACTCATATTTGCTGGACTCATTCCTTATGGCAGAGGATGCTAACTCAAGGGCTTAAGGCCCTTTTGCAGTTGTCAGCATTAGAGTAAAAAAAGGAATGTGTATATTCTGTCCAGCCTCACCGCACTGGCATGAACGTCACCATATAGAAGCATCAAAGAGAACTGCACTTCAAGCTATGAGTCTAATGGCTAGCACTTATTAAATGCAGTCTCAGTGTTGACTGATGTAATGTCTTTTTGGTAAGAAAGCAGCTTTGCAATGTAATATTTTTAGAGCCTGAAGCTCAGCAGCACACAGCCTACAAGGATTCTCAGAATTGGGCCTTCATATACAGATTTAGTAATATTAGTTCCTGTGCATCGTTCAATCTAGCTTAATTAGCACAGCAATTTGCTAGCTTATTTTAAAGACATACAAATCCATTTTAGACCAAAATAGATTGAAATAGCACATATATTGTTGTGGGAGTCCCAGAAGGCTAATTCATTCGGTAAATCTACATCAGCTCCCACAGTTTTATGAAGAGTTGTGCCAACAGTCATTAAAAATACACAAGCAAGATTGGCAAGTCTGAAGGAAGAGATCTTATGCGGTGATAACAGAATTGTTGATAAACTAACTCTACTACAAACACCATTAGAAGCATCACTTCAATATTTACTGGTATTTAGGATCCAGCTGCAGTACTTCTCCAGCAATATTTTCTCCATTGGTTTGTGAAGGAAGCATTGAAGAGAAATTAACCCCTGAGTTTCCTCCCCCATCTCCCCTGACATACTCTCCGCTGGTCTTTAGAGGCAGCTACACCACAGACTACACTGCTCAGGGTAACTGCATAATCACTACTCTCAGAGCTGAGCTTGTGCGTGTGGATATGACAGTGCCTATTTAGCTCCGTTCACAGAAGCCTCTCATAATTCTCTTTAGTCTCCTACCTTGGTTGTCTGCACGTTCTTGCTGTGGCAGCTCTTTTTGGAATCAGTAATAGTGACAGAGGGTAAAACATTAACCAGGAAAGACAATGTTTCTGAAATTCACACCACTATGTTTCTTGCCCCATCATTTTATTCTTTTTCATCCCAGTGCCTTGTAAGCATACAGTTTGAGTCACTCTAGCCAGACTTGGTCTTACAGCCTTTTATCAGTAAGAAATACCCTTAGGCAGAAGTAGTTTATTCTATTCAGTGTTCAGGAATGAGCGTAACAGCTTCACTCAGGAGATACACATAAAAATCTGTATTTTCTTAAAATATGCTTTCTTGCATAGTCACTAATTTGACTTAACTACCCTCCATTGCTTGGTTTTTCCAGCGTGCCTTTTTCCACTATTCCCCCAACACTCATACTCTTTACAAGTGACTGCTATCCTCCTAACTTCATCCTTTCACTTGTACTGCTGGAGGTGGCATGAAAAGCTGGTTTGCCATACAAGGAAAATAATTTTTGCATAATCACTGTATGTTTTATATTATCTAAACATTTTTGATGTGGGGTAGATGTTCACTTGGAAAAACTAGCAGTAATCTATTAGTGACCATTAAAAAAAAACCACCTTTCAATTTCTAAAAGAAATAAAGATCCTACAAGTTTCCCAAAACTGAAGCCTGAGCTGACAGGTCAACATAAGAACTGTCACTTCCAACTCAATCTAATTGACTAATGCTAAAAAGTCAACTGGCTGCTGAAGAGACAGCATACTTACACTGGAAGCTAATCAGCCTGCTGCTAATGGAGCAATTTGTTTTCACTGCCTTCACAGATGAAGGATTAAGCCTTCAATAAGAAAATACTTACGTTAAAAGTGAAAATGCTTTTGGGATTGTATGGCAATCAAAGCAGACATCAGTGATGAAGACACCAGTCAGGTTTTCCATGAACTGCTCTATCAACATGGCCGCTTTCCCAAGGAAATTGTCTTTAATTTTTTCCCCTCATCGTCATAGATCCTCATGGATCATAACATGGATCATAACCATCCTACTGACCCTAACTCTCACTGCTAAATCTGAGGGTCAGATTAAGCAAGAGCTTGTCTCCGCTTAAGCCAGAGAATGGACCAATGTAACCAGCAGATAATTCAACATAAAAACACATTCAGACTCCAGTACACAGATTTTACTCAGGGAGCAGCAGCACATGCAAGAAGCCAAGCCATAAGCTCTTTTTAGAAAAACAAGACCAAGATATCATGAAGTAAGTACAGACCTCCTGTAACTTTTTGGTTATGCCAAATGGGCACTGTTTCTCCAGGAACCACATAACCTCTTCATACCCATGCCACTCAGCTCAGAGTGCATGTGGTAGTTATGTGAATTAAATTTTTGCAGAGTGGAAAAATACATGAATCCCACACTTGCAAACCAGATGCCTATTCTCTCTCTCTCGTATCTTCCCACAGCTGTTCTCTGTTTCCTTCAGATCTACAGTTTCATATTACCTTGTGTTGTGTCCTAGGAGTGATGCTTATTTTCGCTGCATCCCAATGGCTTTCTGAGGAAATTGAAGAGATCCTCCGGCACTTTTTTTTTTGTCACTCACTTTCTCTTTTTATTTCCTTCTTCCCTTTTTGTGTCAGGAAGAGGCAAATTATTTCTGATCACCAAAGATTTTGGTCTGTAGTAAACTCCATGCTAGTCAGTTACACTTCTCTCAGCTATTCCATGAAGCCACAGGGATAAACATGTGTCCTGGGACTTAATATGGAACTATTACAGTAGAAAAGGAATATTTTCTCCTTCCTGTCCTAAAATGCTGACAAGAGGTACAACACTGTTAAGGGAGACTGATGGTCTTTTCTGCCCTTGCCAAAAAATCCTCTTTTCATTGGAGGCAGAGTAGCCTCTTCTACTGCCATTAACAAGTAACAAGAGAAAGGCTCAGCGGGTGGCAACTGCTTCTGGAGACAGAATGAGTGAATCATTATGCCTAAGAGACAGCAAAGTTATAATCTTCCCAGAGAACGCAAGCAGGAAAAACATCAGGCACTAGAGGAAAATATTTCTTTGAAAACTTGGATTTATGAACCTGAACATCCATACAAACTTGAGGCAGGGGGGGAGTACTGTTCATTGCCAGCTCTTTGGAAAACGAAATGCAGGTTTAACTTTGTAAACAGAACTCTGACTCAAACTCTGTTTTTTGTATTCCCATCTATATTTTGACACTCAAAAAATCACATAAATTGGAGATCAGACAATTTGCCTACTGAATCCCTAAGTCCATCCTCTGACAGCTCACTGATCTGCAATATTATGATGGCTTATAGCATGGCAAGTCCAAGCAGAAAAGAAAAAAGCCCCACCTTACTCTCATAGCCTGATGATTTTCTTCACAACATTTCACTGTCCTCAGTTCAGTTTTTGCCTGAAGAAAAGTCCAAAATTCCAAAATTGTTCGGAAAAATTAATTCTTGTCTTTCCATCCAAGAATAAATACAATGAAGAAAAATAAACAGATATTTGTGGGTTGAGACCCTCATCCAAAGCCCTGTGCAATCCTTGGGAATCCTTCCAGTGACCATAGGCTTTCAATCAGGTCTTATTATGAGTGATGTTTTAAAATTAATTCTAAATTAAGAGCCAAACATCACTGGTATTTAATTTGTTGCCAGAAGCCACACAATAGACCTTTGAAACAAAACTCTTCAAATGCATAGAAATTCAGATGAAATGACTCACCAGTGCTGAACAAATAAGGCGCAACCACGCCTCCTTCTGCTCTTCAGCTCCCTTTAAGACACTATTTTCTCTGTGTTTGGTAATATATCAAAATATTTCCATTTTAATTGTAGATTATGGTTGGCAGATGACAGAATTCTGATAACTGGTGACCGGTCAGACAGTGCTTTCTCTGTCTGGGGACAATTCCATCAAAATCTGAGTATTTACTTGGAACAGGTCTGTGACCCCTTTCTCTAATAAAGCTGAGACTGTCTGGAAGATCTGTCTTACTAAGAAGGGTATCAGCAGCAGATGGAATAGGAAGGCGGGGGGAGCTAATCCCTGGTATTTATTTTTAATAAAAATAACATATGATGTGTCAGGTGCCAGCAAACTGCACAGTGAGAACAAAGAGAGTTCCTGCCCCAAAGGTGTAAGAATCTCAAAGACAGACTCAAACATGTTCGTGTCTGAGCAGTGGAGCTCGGGAAGTCAGGTTTCCTATAGGTCTGTGTCTCATCCCTGATTTTCACAACATCTGTTGTAGGGGTAGGAGCATCACACTATGCTTTAACTCACTTGAGGAGAGCTTTTGGAACAGCATCCTTTCTTGGGGATGCTAGCTGCTTACGCTTACAAAATGTGTAGGAACTTAATAGGACCAAAGCTTTTACTTCTCTAACAAGGATGATCAGTGGATTTAACAAAAAATATTCAGCAAAATCCAATTCTAAAATGGAATTTCGTAAGCTACACTTCCTCAAGAAGCAAGAACTGCAGACATAGGCCTGAAACAAAACCTTGGATCTCAGCACCATGATCTAAACTAAGATCTCATTTCTGACACACATCTCTTTGTTCCACAGAACAAATCCAGATCCAAACCCACTCCACTTTGAGAAACTTTAAACCAGACTTTGAGGTTTAACTCTCATATTATAGTGGAAAATGTTTCTAAAATAAAATATTTGTCTTTAAACAAAACAATCAAAATTTTAATTTGACTTTTACAAGGCAGTATCAAGAAGATGCATCATTGACAATCACTCCTTTTAGCACCTCTTTAAATATCCTGGTCAAAGGATAAGCTCCACTTGCCACGGTGAGTCAACAGAACCGACTCAAGAAAATTTATACAGGATTTTATCTGACCAACACAAAACCAACAAAAAACCCTCTGCATCATTGTGGTTGGTCACGATTGATCCTGCCACATTATTACAAACAAAGCATTTGCTTGAAGCATTTGTTTGCTTTCCTTTTGCCTGGGGGAATCTGGGATGGGCAAATGCCACAACTTAATGGAAACTTTTAATGCAGAAAGGCCACAGGATCAGATTATATTTCTTGGGTGAACTGGTTTGCTTTTTCATTAGATCCATTTGTTTTCTATTGTTGGGTCAGAAGATCAAGTCTATGGAATTAAAGTAATGCCTAGTTCTGTCTGAACTGTTCTGGAAAAAGAAAGAAAAGCTGACACCAGCAGACAAAGATTAAAATGTTCTACCTAAGCAGTGGCTGCTTTTTCTGTTCACATCCAGAAAGTCATTCTTCAGTCCAGTTATGCAATCGCACAGTTACTTCATTTTTGATCTTCAGTTACAGCCACGTTTCTTGAAAGCTGCCCAGAAAACCTGGCTGGGACCAAGGTAAAGAAAGGGAGATTGACTGATGAAGTGAGCAAAGGAGGCCAGTTCAAGCAGAAAGCCTAAGCTCAAAGTAGCATGTAGAAAAGAAGAGGGAAAAAATAAGAGGCATAAGAAAAGGTAAATGGGTGTTCCTCAGTGCTGCCAGAGAGAAGGAATTTGTTCCCAGACATGTAAGAAGTCAGTTCACTTTTGCACCAGATGGAATAAAAGTGGGAGACAGAACAGGTCTAAGACAGAGACCCAAGGGGAGAGCCGAGCACTTTTCCCACTGCCACCAAAGAGGACAGGGGGATGAGATGAGGGACCAGTGACTCCTGCTATTGGGAAGGTATATGCTCCTGAGCAAATGCCACCATCTCCAGCAAAACCAACTCTCCCTCAGCAGCTCTGGTAGCAGTTTGGCTTTCTATAGCCCCACCAACCTATACAGTATAGGTATGCAAGTTAGGTATTAGTATATAAGTTTGCTGGTTTTGCCAGCTCCTTATTTTGCCTATTTTGGGAACCAGTCCTTGAACATAGAGGAGCTGTGAGGAAATGGCTGTCATGCGGTCTTGATCTATTGAAAAATGTTTCTCTCTTCACTTCTGACAGTCTCCTGGGAGCCCAGATTATTTAGGATTTTGGCTCCCAGGGACTGGAGAAATAGCAAAATTCACAGCAGTCTTCAGTCTGCTGGACTGGGACCTGATCTGAAATGTGAAAGCTGCATGTGATCACAGAAAAACAATGTGAGGACAGAGCTTTGTCAAGTAGGAATGAAACTGTGGACATGAATAAATATTTTAGTGAAAAGGCGGGTTTGATGTGTTTTGAAGACTAGGCATGAGGGGAAGAAAAGTCTCTAGCTGTAGGATCAAACAAATATGCATGAAGATCCAAGGAAAGAACTGTGGATTTACTATCTCTCTCTTCTTCCAAATCTTCAGCTTTCAGTTTCAAATTTGGGCATAAATGCTTGGATTCCACTTTTAAAAATTAATCACACGGAGGACTGCAGATCTCAGAGCAAACCTCCACTTTCAATCACCGGTGCAATTAATGAATATGTTCTTTGATGCCACCAAACTGCTAAAGGACAATAGATTATGCAGATCTTTAAGTATTGTTTATATCAAATTACTTTACCTCCATTATCTCCTGTTATTAAAAGGAGAAACTAATTTTGTTCACTGACACTGAGTCCTCCTCACAGAGTTTGATTTAGAACTGCTTCTGGAGTCTTGTTTCAGAACATTTTTCTCTCCAGAAAATACCAATTTGCATACCAGTTCTTAGAATGTTATTGTACAGTGAAGAAATGTCTCAAAAAAACCCACCAACAACCCAAAACAAAACCCACCAAACAAATATTTTTTGTCATAGTTAAAATTTGGACTGAAACCTATGAGAACAAGAACCTGCAGCTCTATATTCTATAAGGACAAGACCAGTAACAAGATCACAATAGCAACTGACCTGCAATAACCAAATGAAGAGCTGGCCCAGCAATAACCAAAGAAATCTGCAGCCACAGCTGCCAACCTCTCTCTTACAAAAAGGAAGTATAAATGCTGTACTAGTTTCACTGCTTCTGTTCGGTTAAATGATCCATAAAAAATGACTAGGGTTTTTTAAATAGGGAAATAAATACAAGTCAAACATAAAAAAAATAAATAATAACCCTTCACTATCCACATACACTGTTGTCTGCTCTCTCTTCCAATCTATCAAACAGATCCCAAGAGGGGTCATCTTTGTATTGTTACAAGCAAGCAGCTACGTCTTGTGATTAATGAATGGACTCCGGGCAGGTTAGAATTGCTAGCACCATTTAATACATACATAAAGCAAACAGCAAAGATTACACATGCAGTTGCGATCTGACAGCAGTCTGGGAAATTATTATAGCAGCTGTCAGAATGGGCGGCAGGAACAACATGACACAGAGAGTTTGGGCTGCTGAGGTAGAGATCTGATGCTGAAGACACACATCTGATGCTGGAAAGCAGAAAAGGCAATGACCCAAAAAAGTAGATGCCTGAGATTCTGGGTATAAAAGCCTGAAATCTGTGAAAAGGAGAAGTTTTAGCAACTGGCCTTCCAGTTCTCTGTGCACTCCTAAATTCCCAGTGCCAGATCAAATCACACAGAACACGCTCAAGGTTCAGAGCTCTGTTCCTTCTGCTACGACATGGGCTACACGCAGAAATCTATAACCTGCTGCCTGGAAGCTTTACTCTCAGAAGGGCAGGGTTAGACCTGATCCTTTCCAGAAGGGTGAAAGTGCAGGTAGTGGGTAAAGCAGGGGGAGACAGCTCCCCACTCCTTATCCCTCAGGGTAATCCCCCAGGAGCTGCCTGCACCTTGGCAGCTGCAGGGCACTGCCCCTTTAAACGGGGCAGATTTGTTTTCGTGTAAATTCAACTGAGCTTATGAAAAATCAAGTCGCTGTTCCTGCCGAGGAAGGGAGCAAATAAGGAAATTCAGCAATGCTAGAAACTCAGCTTGAAGCTGCTGTCACGGAGCTGCTTGTAATTCTTTTAACAGGTATTAAACTGGCTGGGGATGGCACTGGAGGGTGTCACCTTACGGCTGACAGCTCCTGGCCCACAGCACCTACTTTAGTAGGTAGCTAAAAACTTTTCTGTGTGCTCTGGATACCTTTTTTTAAAAGGCTCCAATAACATTTTTGTCTTTTCTGTCATTCTGGATTAATCTTCATGTTAAAAGTAAAAAGCAAATGTGAGCAGAATTTGTTCAGGCCTGGAAACTTACCAGTTTGGCAAGAACTTTGGAATCTGATTTTGTTTTCTGCATGTTATTTACTGAATTGACATTTTTAATACTGATACCTGTGGTGAGACAGAGATTTTTCCTTCGTCATTCTACTATTCGGAAAGTTCAATGCACAATGAATGCTGAACGCTGCTGGACTTCTGAAATGTATCTGGGATAACCTTATCTAAATAACTTCATTTGAAAAGTGAATGGACTTTTGTGAGAGGAACTTTCCTAGATAAACTAGAGGGATATTTTTTTTAACTCAGTGACTATTTGAAAGAGAAAATTTAAACATTTATTTTTTTTCTTGTTGAGAACTACCATGCGATTCCAAAACTAACATCTACAAGCCAGCAGTTAAGCCAAAAAAACACCAACAAATGAGATAGCAAGGATTTAAAAGCCCTCTACATGTGAAAGGAATCAAACAGGAGAAACACTGTTTATCCAAGTATACCATTCTGATCTTTGTATGTGGTGGTAGCTTGCTTAGAAAAGTTCAGGCTTATGTAGTTGGGCACAATAATAAAATCACAAACGGTATTTTCCTATTGCTGAGACAACAGTTTCTACAGAACCATTACCAGCATTTTGAACTGTATTAACATGACCTATATTAATATGCCTAACAACACGTTTGGACTATTAATTACATGCTAACTTTGTTCCAGTGCACTCAACTGGCTTTTGGAAAGCTCTGCTGTTTATTAAGGGTAAGGTTTGCTTTCTGACCCAAATGTAGTTCCTTAAGCTTGCAACCACCAGGAATATGCTTTGCTTACTGTGAAATATAGAAAGGAAGGACACTGCTCTTCTAAATAACTTTTTTAACTGCAGTGAGATGTCCTGGAGCACGAGAAAAGTTACAAAAGCAGTTTTCTCAAGCAGAAAAGCCAGACTGCTGCTTCGTTCTGATGGAACAAGGATATTCTTCCCGTTTTCTGCGGTCATTTCGGTTTGCGCCGATGCAGCACCCTCGCAGTGGTCGCGCATGTGACTTTTGAGGGACAGCTAGTGCCCCTGCTCGCTGTGGCGCGACCCCCTCAGCCCAGCGCGGCCAGGCGAAGCGCTCTCCCGGAGGGGCGCGCAGCGTTCGCTCGCTACCGGAGCGGAGGACGGCGCACTCAGGGCCCGACTCCAAGTCTCCAGGAGAAAGTGGGAATCTTTCCAGGGCCTTCCACGCACTTTTGGTCAGGCCCTGGCCGATTCACGCACGGCTTTCTCTCCGCGCAGCTGAGAAGCAACCGACAGCTCAAGTCCTCACGCCCGTTCCCCGCCGGACCTCTCTGGAGCCCTTACCCCTCGCCGCCTCCCTCCCCTCCTTCGCACCGGGCCGCAGCCACGGCCCATCTGAATCACGCGCCCCCGCCCCTCTGGGTGCAGGCCCGCGTCCCGGCCCCGGGACACGGCGTGCCCGGAGCTCGCCGGTGACACGCAGCTTCCTGCGCTATTTCGGGCGCGGGCCGCCACCGGGCCGGGGAGCGCAGGAGGCGGCAGCCCCCGCTCGCCCGCGCCCGGGAGCGCCGGCACCTCCCGCCCGCGCCCGGCCGGGGTGCGGGGGCACGGCCGGCTGCCCTCCCGAGGCGCCACGGAGGGCCGGCACCCGGCGCGCCGCCAGACCCCTGCCCGGCGGGCGGGGCGCAGGTGCCCTCCTGCCCCGGCGGCCGCCGCCGAGCCCCCCAGCTGCCGCGCCGCGCACCGCGTCCCGGGTGACCGTTAGTCGCTCCTGGCCCTCCCGCCCCGTACCTGAAAAGTCGGCGAGCGCCGCGACCTCCGCGCCGCACACGAGGATCACGCAGGAGAGGAAGCGGAGGAGCCGCCCGGGCTCTACCTGTCCCCGGCGTGGGTGCCGCCCCGCATCCCCTTCCCTCATGGTGCGGGAGAGGGCAGCTCGGGGCGGGGGGGCAGACCCGCCGCCTCACATGATGGAGCCGGCTCCGGCTGGCGGCACGGCCACCCCCGGCCCGCCGGGCGCCCTCCGCCGCGGGGCAGCGCCGGCTGCCCCGGGACACCGCGGGCGGCGGAGGAGGAGGAGGGCGGCGCGGCCCTGCCCGAGGCCGAGGCCGCAGCGCAGCCGCCCCCCGCCGCGGCGGGAGCGGGTCCCGGGAGGCGCGGAGCCCGCGCGGGCGGCGGGGAAGGGAAGAGGCTTCTCGGCGGCGCCGTGCCTGGCACTGCCCTCAGCGCGCATCGTGCGGGCCGGGCTGACTCAGACCCGGCTGCACCTCGCCCGCCCTCCCCCGGCTCTCTCCACCCCCCTCCGGGCAGTTCGAGGTCCCGGCACCTCCCTCTTGGCGAACAGGCACGGTTTTGACTTCGCACCCCCGAACGGCCTTCACTTATTTTTCCCCCTCGTTCCTGCTTGACGGCGGTTGGAGGGCTGTCACGGACTTAAAACACGCACCCTGGCTCATGTGACAACGCTTCCCAGCTTGTGTTTTTCCCAAGACAGGTGCAAGGTGCTCCCCATCGCTCCCTGTTCCCCACAGCGCAATCTCCCTACTTTTCCTCCTTCAGACCTCTCTGTCCCACATGCCAGACCCTGCCAAGTCAACAGCTCCAGCCCCTTATGTACCGGCTCCCAGGTGTCTGGGGGAAACCCAGCTGACAGCCATGCCTGGAAGGAGCTCTGGATTTCACAGGCAAACAGCTGGGTTAAGAAATGGCTCTGACTCCTTCAAGTTGCAAAAGAAACTTTCCCTTTCTTCGTTTCCTCTCCTCATGCTGTTGCCTGACAACACCTTATCGCAGCCCTTAGCTTTTAAGACTCACGTAGTTCAGCATAGCTGAGTTTGAAGTGGTGTAGGCTTGCTTAAAGCTTTCATTACAAAGTGAGAAAACATCTTGAAGTCACTTGCAGAGAGTTCACGCTGTTCCCTGAAATCTTTTCTAAGCCTGAAAAGTACACCAATGGGAAGTTCAAATTGTTACAACCTGCTAAGCCACCTTCAAATATAATTCAGAGCTCCTTTTAAGGTATGGGGGAACAAAGAGAATAAATCAGGACACACATTTCCTAGCTCCTGTAAGAGCTGCCCTCAGGAAAGAGAGCCTAAAAGCAACACTGGAAACAGGGCATGCAAAGCGTCTTCTGCCCTGGGGCTGTGCTTGGGTACAAAGTGGGTAGCAAGAACATCTTGCTCTTAACATCCTGGCAAGCATGTTCACACTGATTTTTCTCCTGAAAAAAAATCAACCATGGGTGAGTATGATGACGGAATCAAACTAATGTTGTTAATTCTGTTCCTCTCCTCCTGCTCCAACTGAAGTTGGATAGCATCCAGATTTGAATTTCCAAACTTTGGCACTTCTTTCTGGAGGTTACACTGAACTTTGACCAGTTTGAACTTCATGTTTGAATCTGAATCCACTTTCTTTCCTCACTCTCTCCCTCTTCACACACAACAACAACTGGATAACACATACATTATAATCATGCTTGCTTAGTCTTGGACAGATAAGAGCAAACCAGATTTCACATGCACCTGCCTGAGGTCAGGGACATGCCATCGATTTTTACTAAACTTGGATAAATGGGATCAAAGATGCCAAAAGAACAGGATAAAATGGAATAGCTCTGAAGCATCTTCAACTGCAAACGTGGATGGGAAGAGAGAACAGTAGCTCCGCCAGGTGTGCAAAAGCCTTCCTTTTGGCTGCTTCAGATACGGACAGTGTTTGCTTCTGAACTGAACCATTACCCTGTGCCTTCTGGCTGTGGTACCGGAAGGAGACTTGCAGGAGTCTTCTGCCAACTTTTCTCATCACTCCCCTTGATCTTGCCATACCTGGTCATTTAATCGAACATTTTCTGAACTTGCTGTCACAGGTTAGTTCCACCAAAGGCAGAAATTAATCCCAGGGGAATGTTGTAAGTAGCACTGATTTTTACCCTGCCATAAAAGATAGCATTTGGGGGCCATACTCGGATCCTCTAGAAAGGTGTTTAGATGACTACAGTGAACTTACTTGTCTACCCTAACTTCATACCTACCACGTCTACCATAACTACATATCTACCATAACTTCAAGTGAGTGCAGTCAGATGATCTGTGGCATCACAATGCAAGACCCTCATGCCCTTATGCAGTCAATGGAAGTATAATCTCACATTCAGGCCACCTGCTATAGGTCTAACAGGTTCACCTCCTCCTCTCTGAACTGCTCATTGATCCCTGAAATATAAATGTCAATGATGGCAAGTCAGCCTGATGTGCGTGACTCTGAGTAGACAACAAATCTGTGAAAAGTACACAATCAATGCAGAAGAATACATAAAACATCAAAAATCACTGAGAAATACCCTGTACTCATGCTTGAAAGGCTTTGAATCAAGTCTTATAATCGGAAGACCCCATGGGACTGTTTGCCTTATGAGAACTTGTGAATCTTCTCTTTCCAATGAGATAACATTGTTTTGTTCTATTCCTGCGGTGCTGTAAGGAAAAGACCATCCAGTGGTGGAGCCTGGTATGCTTTTGGCACCATGCAGGTATAACCTAAAGGCAAAGACGGTTTTCAAGTGGAATGACTGAACTGGGAGAGGTTCAAAACATTGTAGGTAACCTCCAGGGAGGTGAAGCAGTGAGAGCTGAATAACAACACTAGAGGCAGTTGACTGCTCCTATGTGTAGGAATCTGTGTTTTAGGAAAGCCTTCCTATGGGGGAAAGCAACTTATGGACATTGCTGCCAACAAGAATTGAAGACATGTTTTCAGTAAAATGGCACTGACAAACACCACCTCTCTCCATGGGGGCTACTTCGCTATTCAACGTTAACCTAAAATCTGTAATGTTTTTGGTAATCCCTGCTATTCCCTGCTACGGGTAGTGCTTAAATTGTAAACTTGGAGACAGCAGTGTAAAACACAAAGCTAAGAAGGAAGAAAGTATTACCCTGATGTACAGAATGTGTTTCTTTGCCATAGCCTTGAAAGCAGCTTCTACAAGCTGGCAATGTTCAGTAGTTGGAAGACAAAATAACTAATCCAGACATGTTCAGCATGTAGAATCTCTCAGCCTTGGCCTTTCCTTATAAGCAACATGAGTGAAGTTCATTTTTTCACCAAACAAAAAATGAAAGGCTGTAAGTTAGAATCCAGGCTAGATACCATGTCTGTTTCAAACAGTTTCTCTCTTTGGAACCTGGGGAGAAGAGAAATAATTTCACAATGTCAAAAATGCAGGAACTGTGGTGTTTCATGGAAGCTTTGCAAGAGCAAAGCCAGAATCTGCTTTCCTAATTTCTTTTTTCTCCATATCATTCATTTTCCTCCAAATTTCAGACAAACTGCCAGTATGAAACTCATATCATGGCTTGATGTATGGAAATTCAAATAAAAGTAGTGCTGTCAGTTAGGAAATAAACAATGTGAAATAATAGAAGATAGTTGAGTTAGATGGCCTAATTTTTTCTATTAGTCAAAAAAATCAAAAGATCTATAGCACAGTAACAAAAATAATTGGAAATATATAACCTCAGAAATACTTTTTCACATATATATTAATACATATATACACACACAACCATACATCTCCCCACTACACCTTCTAGCGCTTTTTCTTTCTCTTGTCTTCCCAGTAAATTCATTGGAAGCTGATACATGTAATTTTCATTCTCTTCCCCCAAAATAATAAGTTTACTAATTTTCTCTTTGGCTTTTGGGGTTAAAAACCAAAAAAATCTAAGTACAAAACCCCAGGCTTTTCCCACATTTTTAAATGCTTTATATTCCTCCGTTCTGACACAGATGAAATCTAGAAGACAGTTCAAACAAGTGGGCTGCTATCCTTTCTCTGTTTCTATGGAAATGAGTGTCAGAGCCATTAAAACAAAGCACAGGCTTTACAGTAATCACTATATGGCAATTATTTGAAATAACATAGCAGTTTTTTCCCAATTCAACTCCTATTTCTATGGATACAAGAATTAAGACAGTGGTAGAGAAGCCTTTCTTGTATGTTTTGAATTCTAAATGTGTTTTGGATGCTCTAAGTTCTCACGGGTTGCTACATATTTTAAGTTCCAACAAGATCTTCAAGTGTGCAGTAATTCTGCAAGGACCAAGTTGGGAAACATTCTCACGCATATAAGTAGAAGTCTGAATGAATACAGAGCACAGAACCTCACCCAGCAGGTTTAGAAGGAGGGAAATTATTTGTTATTTTCTGCCTTTTTTTTACTCATTTCAGAGAGAGCAAGGTTAGCTAACAAGTTTTGAGTTTTGTGGTCATAAGCTGCTTTCTGCATAGCCAACTCTTGGCCAAACTCATTATAACATCACAGAGACCCTGATCACTTCACAAAAGAGGAGGGTGTAACACATGAAGTTTGTAAAAGTCTCCTCGTGTTTTATTCCATCCAAATGACATCTGATTCCAGCTACCTCACCACATGTAGCAGGAAGGTCACTACTCACCCTCCTGCATGCTGCCAGTCTTACTGGCACCTCTCCTGTATACAGATTTTCTCTAGCAGTACACCTGGGCACTTGTATAGGCATGAATTAGGAGACATGCCCCATCTTAAAGAGCTTACTGCTGGAAACAAGAGAAAAAAGGATCTTAGGTGGAGAAAGAATAAGCACACCAAGAAAAAGCTTCTGGCTTTGTTGTTCTTGCCCTCTTAAAGCACATAAATCACCCCTGGTCACTTCCTGACACTAATCTGCAAAGACAGACTGGAAAAGACTGTGTGTCTTGCCTCTCAGTTTAAGAAGGACATTAGGACAGAGCTGTTGGGTGGACCACAGTCTTGGAAATCAGCCTGTTTACTTGTGAAAGCGCCTTATTATAGGTTTATGAGCCTGTCTTTTGGCTTGTTGTTGTCACTTTTTCTCCTTTAATATGTATTTAGGTTAAGATTTTCCAAAATGACTAATGATCTTGTGTACTTAAAATTCAAGACAGCAGCTTTTTAAAGCCACAGAATCAATGTCAAAGCACTGAAAAAGCAATGGCTTTTCCAAAAGCCTTGGAAAATGAGGTCTCAAGGTCTCTCGAGTTAGGTGTGCAAAGGCATGCAAAACTGGCAGTGTTTCAGAAAAGAGTAGCCCATATCAATATCTCATCAGTGAGAGTTAAATGGTTTTGAGATCCAAACCTCACACTAATTCAACCTGAGCACCCCAAAATTAGAAGCAAATAACAAATTTTGAAAATAATAGTGCATTGTTTCCAAGTGCTTGCTTTTTCTCTCAGGACCATAAGGGTTCAGCACTAATTTCTGAAGAGATGTTCAGTGACTATATTAAACTACCTCAGGCTTGATGCCGGTTGAAGATTGTTCCATGTGTAGAAGGTGGGAAGGATTTCAGAATGCATAGAAGATACCCTTTTTCCACCTCTGGATATAACTGTCCCATAGTGCCAAAGGTCCTGTTCTGTACATTGAACTAAAGAGTTTATTCAGTTTATTGCAAATAAATACCCACAGCTGCTTTCAGCTTATAGCTCTTCCCAGCCTGCTCACTGACCTTCCTGCTCTTCTGGCCTCTTCCCTTCTGTACTGATCTTTCCATCCATCTTCAGCATCTGGGCAAGCAGCCTGATTCCCGACTCATACCGCGCTCTGGCTCAAACCCCTGGTGCTAATGTATGTTTGTACTGCTGACGCCGCAGGTGAGTTAGGTCCTTTGATATCGATAGGGCTCTAGTGTAATGGTAGGGAAGATAAACTGTCATTAGTCAGGTTTTAAAATGCACTCCTTTAGCTATTCAGAGAAGTGCTGCTCCAGCTGAAATAACTAAGAGACTGGAGAAGGAGGGGTGATTTTGTTTTTTCAACAGCAAGAGCAAAAGTAAGTTGTGGTTTTACTAAATTGCTGTAACTGCTTATGCCAGAGTGGCATTGACATTGCAGGGCGGTTTCACTAGGGTTTATTGCCTCTGCCCAGCCTGCCCACTCAGTTCCTGAGTCTGTACACCATTCTTGACCATCACTGAGACCCCTTGTTTCTGAACTTCTGGAATTCAAGCTCTGCAATGTCTTTATCTCCAAGTGTATGAGCTGGCACTGGGCTGATCTGAGTGAGGACAGTGGGAGTGTGGGGCACAGAGCATTTGGACACGTGATGATGAAGAGCTGATAGTGTTGGGCTGTGTTGGGAGTTTTCCCTTCTTGCAAGGCTGTGTTGAGGAAGTGGTCCTGATGCTTAGCCCATCTCATGGCAGCATCCACCCTCTCTCCCTCTGTGATCCCGTGCCTTCAGGTGTCAAAGGCTGGAAAGAGGAAAGATCTGATAAACAGCTGTATCTCACACAGGAACTTTGAATTTTGGGAAAACTGAAGGAATCTTTTCTGTGAAATAATTCTGTAAACCGTGAAAGAACATTGAGAACAGCAGTTTTAAAGATGTGATTTTTGATGAAGTTCAGTTCCTAGGAATGCTTTCTATAATTAATTTATATATCAAATGAAAAAAACATGATAAGAAACTATTGCATTTCCTACATGCTCTGGACAAATGTTAGTGTGGAGTAGGGAATCACAGAACATGTATGGTCATTAAGTGATGGCCGTACTTAAGCACCACTGACAGCAGTGATGGTGCAGTGGTACTGTAACTGGCAGGGGCTCCAGTAAACCAAACAGCGGTTTTAAAGGTCAAGTCTGGTCTGGGTTTAGCATCGGCTGTTTAGGTATGGCTCTGTCAGCAGCCCTACTTATAGGGATAGTCACTCGTCTGTAGTGTGAGGTTGCAGGCCAGGAGGTCAGGCTGAATTTGGTAGGGCTCACCAGGACATGGTTAGGGAATGATGTAAAATCGTCTCAACTGACTTAAGCTTGAGGGCTGGCATAGAAAGTATTGCTGAGCTATAGCTAAAGGTTAGAGATAGGGGCTGGGTGAGCAGGACAGGAGCGTTTATGGCTGAAATCAGAAGATAGACCTTGATGAAGCTATTGGGTAAGAAGTGGCTTCATTTGCCAGGACAGATTTTGCCTTCAGGATTGCATGAGTGAGGATCCTAGAGTGAGGAATAACGTTCAGGTTTGGGAGGCAAGGGAAAACTAGGCAGGACTGCAGGGCTGGGGGATGTTACCTTGGACACTGTTCAAGCTGGTAAAGGCTTCAGAGGTAGGATTATGACTGATGCAGGAAAAGGTCACTTGGCCTAACTATTTCTGTTTGTATCTGGAACTGTTCATTGAACAAAGGCACGAGCTAAGGTTCATGTGAGGGATGGGGAATTATTTTTTGGACTTGCAAATGCCGAAGGGACAATGTGTATCTTGGATATGATTATATGTTCATCTGGCAAGAATCACAGAAGTATATTTCAATTTACTGAAAACTGGGAAGCTCAGAAATTAATACTTGACTCATTCACTGCTTACATCTGTTAATTGTGTAGGCATAACAGAACAGATGAAATTTGTCTAAGCTTGATGTCTCATTCTTTGATTGGGTCTCCATAATGGAGCTTGCCAAAGCACAGACTTGGGGGAGGAAAACTGTCATAGATACAACAGAGAAAGAAAAGGACAGGCTTCAAAGTACACTACAGCAAGAACATGGAAATAATCTGGCTTGAAGTGAAACTAAGTCTTCCTTACCATCCTCATTAAGGTCTATGACAGCTACTCAGGCAGCAAGAAGAAAGAATTGAATTTAAAGTTGTAATTAAAATAATTTTCAGTAGTATTTTGCAGCAATATTTTTATACTAGATGTTCTATGAGAAATGGTGTGATGACAGTGATCAGGCTTGTAAATCTGACAAACATGACTTTTACCTGGATGGTATCAGTATGGGTGCTTTAAGCCTTTTAAAAGCTGTGTGAAATAATATTTTTTTTTACTTCTACCAGCTCTAGTCTTCCTTTTCATCCTCTCAAAACCAAAACAACTCCCTCTTGAGAATGTGATTTACTTTCCATATTATGTGCCCCACAGTTTCTGGAATTGCAAATATATTTGTGTATCTGCATACCTTCAATTAATTTTCAAGAAAATGGTAAATTTGAAACAAAGGATTCCCCTCATCCAGAACAAACCATCAATAATGTCTTATGAAAGAACTGAACAATCTGTGCCTTTGCATAGATTTTGCTATACTATGGTGAATCTCAAATGAAACTGCCATCAAAACAAACAGAAAAATAGTTGAAATCTACTGAGTTAAAATTTAAGTATTTCTGGAAATATCATGAAATAGCAGAGTTTGGACTATGATGTAACTAGCATTAAGACACTTTCTAGACTTGTTTTTCTGTTACTTTAAAAAAGCCCTCATACCTAGTATCCAGTAATTCATATTTTCACATTGCCTTTTTTTTCCAGTCTCATGTAGTCCTTTTATTTTACCCTTTTATGCCTTTTAACTTCACCTTCTTTTATTTTACTGCACCGTCTGTTCTTAAAATACTACAGCATCTTCCATCAACCTTAAAGCATTTGTCCATTCTGAATCTTAGAATGGCTGTTAATGTTGCCCTCTTCTGGATCATTTTTTTTTTAACAGTATTTTGTGGAAAAAAAACCCCAACCAAAAAAAAAACCCAACCCAAAACCCAGACACCAGCAGTTTTAACAAAAACTTGTGTCAGGAAAAACAGAAAAATATTAATGTTGCTTTTATTTATTACTTGTAAATAGGAAAAAGAATCCATTTTGGATAGATCTCTAACTTGATTTTAATTTTCTTTTACTGACATAATAAAACAATTTCTTTCATCTTCCACTACTGTTTCAACTGTTGGCATTTCATATCTAACAGCTTATAAGAACAAGACTTCTTCCATTCCTCCTTATTGCTGCGCTTCTCCTGGAATAACTCTTGCTGAAAGCAAAACCTCCGGTTTCAATTTAAGCTTAGAGAACGATGCATTTGGCCACCTTGAGTAATGTGTTTCACAGGCTGAGGTGACCAGTACCCTCGTACAGTGTCTCATTATTTGCTTGTAATTGTTAGTATTTATGTAAGATGTTTTAACCAAATAAATTTAAAAATGTAATGGAAAGACAGCCTGTTAATTGGAAAGCAGTTTATTGCTATTGCTTTTGCAGATGACAATCGTTTTACCTTTTCCCTAGTATCTGAAGAAGTTTTCTCCTCCCCTGCCTCCTGGCACCCTGTGCTTTCCCCTGGCACTCCAAAGTTTGTGTCTCCTTGGTTCAGGACTGCATGGGACTGCAATCCTGTGAAACTGTGATGCCAGTGGAGACACAAATCTGCTTGACTTTTCAAGTGGTGATGGATGAGACTGTTGCAGGGTGCTGGAGATCTGCTTTTGAAGTCCCCCTAGTCCAAAAGCTTTTACCCCTCAGCAGTACCAGTCGGGACTGTGTGGCTGCACTTCAAATGAGATGACTGAAGCATCCTGAGAGAGAAATGGGAGGCAATAAAAGGTGTGGCAACTGTTTTTAACTCCTTTTGTCAACTTGGGCACTTACTGCTCTGACAATGAAACACACACCCATGCATCTGAAACAGCGTGGCCAACAAACTAAGGAAGGGATCGTGCCCCTGCACTCAGCACTGGTGAGGCCGCACCTGGAATGGCGTGTTCAGTGTTGGGCCCCTCACTGCAGGAAAGGCATTGAGGTGCTGGAGCGTGTCCAGAGATGGGCAACGGGGCTGGTGGAGGGTCTGGAGCACAAGGCTTATGAGGAGTGGCTGAGGGAACTGGGGGTGTTTAGCCTGGAGACAAGGAGGCTCAGGGGGGACCTTACCGCTCCCTACAGCTGCCTGGCAGGAGGGTGTAGCGAGGCAGGTGTCAGTCTCTTCACCCAGGTAACAAGTGACAGGACAGGAGGAAACGGCCTCAGGTTGCATCAGGGGAGGTTTGGATCAGGTGTTAGGAAGAATATCTTCGCTGAAAGCGTGGTCGGGTGTTGGAAGAGACAGGCCGCTCAGGGAGGCCTTTAAAAAAACACATAGAAGCGGTGCTTAGTGACATGGTTTAGTGGTGGACTTGGCAGTCCTGGGTTAGCGGTTGGACTTCATGACCTGAGAGGCCTTTTCCAACCTAAATGGTGGAACACGCAAAGGGGTAGTTTATGCTTTTATGCAGGTACACGTACGAAGTGGCTTTGCTTTTTGCCCCGGGGAACGAATGCCCCACGGGGGACGGGGGGCGGTTGGCTGACAGGCAACAACCGCACCGCACAGGGCTGTTTCGGGCAAGGAGGCACCAACTGAAATGTGTGACAGGGTCGGGTCCATCCGCAAAGGCGAGCGCCCAAGTGCCCGCGGCTCTCTCACAAAACTACCCCCGTGCCAGCGAGGGGGGGTGTTCGGAGCGGGGCCATTTTCCACCAGAAAGCCCCGAAGGGCAGGCGGGGCAGCGTGCTCACTACGAGCCGCAAGGCAGCTGGGGCAGCGGCGGGAGGAGCGGCAAGGCCGGGCGGTCTCAAGCAGAGAGATCAGCCCGGGACGGGCGGGGGCTGGAGAGGCCGCTGCTGCAGCCGGGCCTCAGCTTCTGAGGGCGGGAGAGCCGCGGCCCCGCGCCGCCCCCTCCGCTCAGGGCCCGGGCGCCCCCGCCCCTCGCTGGCAGCGGGGAGGCGGCCCGTTCCGCTGCCGCTTCCTGCCGGGGCGCGGCGCCGCTACCAAGGCCGCTTCCGGGGCGGCCCTCGCGGGGCGGCGGTAGCACCATGGCGAAGCGCGGCAGCGTGACCGCGGCCGGCCCACCGGCGGCCAAGCGAGCCTGTCTTGAGGAGGAGGAGTTCAACGGCGCCCGCTTCAAGGCGCTGCTGCGGGACCCCGCCACCGCCGGGAAGGGTGAGGGGCCGGGCCGGGCCGGGCGGGGGGCGGCCGGCGTGCCGGCCGGTGCAGCGCTGTGGCCGTGCCCGGCGGTGCGGTGCGGTCCTGAGGTAAAGGCGTGCTCCGCCGGCGCAGAGCGGCTCCGCGGGGACCCCGGAGACTTCTCCTGCCCCCGGAGCGACGTCGTGGGCATGACGGCGGTGATGATGGTGGCGATTGCGGTTACGGTACCGCGGGCACGTGCTGCTCCCGCGGGGCGTGGGCCCGCCGCCGACCGGGGCCCTGGGGGCAGCTCGTGGCCTGTCCCAGGCCGGGCGGTGGGTCCCTGCCTGAAACTCTCTCACCACAGGTCTGGAGACCTTCGTCTCTGTTGCTAAGACGCTGCCGTCACCTGAAATATATGATGTCGTGGAGGGATACCTTAAAATTTCCATGGAGTGTGCTGAAATATTCAAACTTCTGGATGGAGAAAGGAAACCTGAAAATGAAGTAAGTTTGCCGTGGGTGTTGTAGTTTAACACCTGTCACTGTGCATCCCGACTGGGAGAGGAACTGCTGAATAAATGCTTTGCAGCGTGAATAGCTCTGGTGATGTGGTATGGGTTGGTTTGTTGGTGTTTTTCCTCTCCCTGGATGTCACAGTGGCAGAAGCACTGATCCAGTGGGAAATGCCCTTTTCAGTGCAAAGATGGTCCTGGATTAAATGATATGCACAACCAGTAGTCTTGCCAAAACCAAGCTCTTGAGGTTCTCTAAATGTTATCAAAAGACCATCTGTGAAATAAGAGGGTCAACAGAAGCAGTTAAGCAAACAAACAAAAAAACCTAGTCCAGTGAAAGTAATTATTTTTAGATAACTAGACGTCTCCCTCATCAATATTTCTAAGAAGCCACTGGTGGAGTTGACCTCATATTTCTCATCTGAGCTGGGCACAGTTTTTGCTCATCAGAACATGATGAATGAATTAAGGAATTATTTTTTTTCCACTGTGGGGGGAGCATTATTAACTTAAGTCTACTTACAACATAAAATTGGATAGTGTTCTTAACCCCCACTTGTTGGTCCTTGCCTTAAATTATCATTTTTGTCTGTGCGATGACAATCTTTGTTATGTTTGATGACATGCTTGCTTCAAGACCCTTTTACTAAGAGGGGCTAATACATGTCATGAATACAGTTCCAGTGCCATGTGGACTCTGGATTCATCTAGAAGGACTCAATTCAAGAGTGAAGGAGCTCAGATGGTTTTCTCCAGCACGTTTCATTGTGCACTTAATAGCAGTTGTCTCTTAAAGCATTGGTTCATTAGCCCTAGGCCTTGGTCTCCAGCTTGAAAAGGGCCTTTAAGATCCATCAGCCTGTACTGAGATTTGCAGTGCGGTCTGTGTTTGCATCCCCAGAAGCAGCTGTTGTGCATATGTAGATAAATCATGCATATGCATGCAGGTCTCAATTCACAGGTGAGGAGGGACCCTTTTTTACATTCAGTTTATTTGTATAGGATTTTACAGGCCTTCAGTCAGCACGTTGGCTTGGTTTTCTAGCAGAAGTTATCCCTTCCGACTACTGAATTGCATGAGTTAAGCAACTGAAAAGAGGAGTCAGCTGACCTCCTGTGGTTCTCTGGTCTTTCATGTAGTATCTGTATAGGGGCTTCCTTGAAAATTTGCACTTTCAGAACTAATCCAAGAAGCATTAATTTGGGGGTGAATTCAGAAGCTAATTCCACCTTCATATGTTCCTCTTGTGGTGGGGTTACTCTTTTTTTTTTTTTTAACAGTTTACTACTGTTTGCTCAGCTAATCATTCAAACTGGACCTGACACTGACAGATACTAACGTATTTCTGTGTCTTTCAGATGCTGTTAATCTTTCAAGCTCTAGAAGCCATTTTACTGAGGACAGCCAGTGACCTCTCCCATTTTTCTGTTGTGGGAATGAACATAGTAAAAAAGTTGATTAATTCCTACATGAGATTGGTCTATGCTGCTTTGTATTCTGAAAATCACAGGTAAGGCTTCTCCATACTGTTTTGGAGAATCTCTTGTTAGCTGATCGCGAGGGGCTGTATGGCTCTTGCACACGTGTACAAGATGTTGCAATATTCAGGTTGACTTATTGCTAATAATCTACTTTTATTTAATGATGCTGATGACATTTCATAGAATAATTGCACATGAAAGTCTTTGCAAGGTGGAAGCTTTGGTACAAGACACAATCTAATGCTATATAATACTTCCCCGAGGCTGTTGTTTTCGTCAGTTGCGCCTGTCCTAGTGAGAGGTAAAGTGGATGGTACCTTGAGTCCTGTTATTTCAGTGCTGCTTGGTTTGTGAAGTGAAATGTACTACATGGAACAGATAGGAGCAGGCTTTCTCATAGTTCACAAGGCTGAGCAGTCTATCTTGTGATGGCAAGAAGAGCTGCTCTTGAGTCTTTTATTTCCCTGTATTTTTTGTAGTCAGATTTCCATGTTTATAGTAGTTTGCTTTTTTTCTTTTAGAATGGGTTTTCCTCTGATTTTCCCTGTCTCTTCAGTCTAAGGCCATTTAACCTGATTGAAGCACTCATGTGTTACTTAGTCCAGTCTTAAACAACAATTTTTCATGCTCCATGGACAGGGTTTGAGAAGTTCCAAGTGCCAGAGACGTTTTAATACAAACATGGGAGGAAGAAGAAGGGAGAGAAAGAAACAGAGACTGGAAATCACTTGTCTAGAGCCAATGATTTGTCTTTCAGTCTTTGAACAGGCCAGAATTAGAAAAGCGTTTTCTGTTTTCCAGTTCTTGAGCACAACCATGCTTCCTGCACCACTCAGTTTATCTTATTGTAACAAGCATTTTGACTGTACATAGAATCTCAGATATGGGTTGATAGGTATATTTTAAGTAAATTTTGAAACTATGCAAGATCTGCACTACTTAAGCATTTAAAGGTCACTGCTTTTGGAGTAATCCTTCCAGAACCTGCATAGAGAAGGCTTCAGATTTCTGATGATATTCTGATCTGCTTTTTTTGTGCTACCTTTTTGATGTGCAAAGGGATTTTATTGTGGTGGTATGTCCAAATGGGATCTCAGCTTTAATCTACGGCTTTCTTGCAGATTGTTCATGACTGCAACATGATGGACAGATTCCAAACCCCTTAATGGGTAGTGTAGTGGCTGTTCAGGTGATAGAGGTCTGCAGACTTGTACCTAACAGCTCTGTCATGTTCCCATTGAAATAAATGGCAAACTTTTAAGAATTTATGAGTTGTTAATTTTTGGCACTTTCTTCTTTTATCCTACTTTATAAGGTGAATATCCAGCCTCTCATTACAGCTTTATTTTTGGGAAGAATATAAATAGACATTCCCTTTTCCCTTCTTCCCTTTCCCCTTCTTCCCAGTTGCCATCACTGCCTGAAATTATGTTTTCTGTTATTTTAACTTCTCTTCTATTTTCTCAGGCAAATTTTCCCAGTGGTCAGTGAGCAATAATCAAAACTGAGTGTAGATAATGGAATTGAGTTCATGACAAGGCCATGCTTCATACTTCAACTGAAGAAAACCTCTGTCACGTAGCTAAAACACAAAAAATGCAGTCTTCAGCCTATGCTGTGGCATCTGTAACTTCAGCATTGGCTGTAGCTCCTGTGGACCTGATTGTGGCAGCAGACACATAAACATTTGCAGGACTGGGGGCTCTGTCCAAGACACATGCTTGCAGAAATAGACTGTTCACAAAGACAACTAAAGTTCTTTGTGAATAGAGGAATGACCTTTGTGTTTGGCCTAAATCTGTGTTGTGATTGCCATTAAAATGGTTGTTTACATATTCATCTAAAGCTCCCATCAACTGCAGTGAGAGCTTTGCAGGGATGCTTTCCTAATGGTTGTCTTGGTTGCTTGTGTTGGGACTGACTTAGAACTGCTTCATGCCTGAAACTCCTGAGGGCTTGGGTGGGTATTGGAGGTGGAGTGGGGTCATTTCTTTTACAGGAAAAAGGTCTAAATTTTAATATCTTGATTTGACTGGTTGTATAGCTGTCATCTTGGAAATAACCTGCAGGTTTTCCTCTGCATTTCATTTTAGGATGAGCCGACTGTGCCTTACCCTGTTGTCAGCAATGGTGGCTCAGGGGCCAGATTCAGCAAGGGATGTGTTTAGCCATTTCGATTTCAATAATAAATTTCTGCCTGGATTATTGAAAAAAAGATGTAAGAAGGTAAATCAAGTCACTGTGTGCCATGAAATGCTATGCCATGGCTCCCAACAGTTTTCTTCTGCCAAGTATTTAAAACTAAGCTGTTGCTGGTCTGCTGCATTTTTATCTGCGGTAACTTACCTCTTCCCTTCCTGTCCTGTGTCAGGCTGAAATGCTTCTTGATTGTTTCTAATTGGCAGCAGAACTGATCTGTGGGGAGAGAGCTTCCTGTCTACTTATATAAGAAATCTCCAGGGAATGTTTCTGAGTATCTGCAATAATGGGAGGGGTGGTATGCACCCTTGAGGTGGAGCTTGCTTCGTCTTCTATCCCATGCTGCTCTTTCTCATCTTGTCAGGGTGCTGAGCTTCTTAGGATAACCTTGTTTCTACAGTGCATTGTAGAATTACTGCAACACATTGAAGTGCCTTGACTGTTTCTAATAAGCTGTGGTGAAATATAAATGTATAGTTTCTGTGGGCTACCCTTTTAATGTCTGAAATGGAGTGAAAGTGATGGTAAGCTTTTGAAAACTATTCAGTGATATGTTTGAGAAGAGCTCAGTCTTTTTTCCAGTGCAAGGATTGGACTTTGGTCCCACTGAAATAAATGGAAGTTGGAGGTTCTGCAGTTGTTTTAATGGGGAGAAGATTTTGCCCAATACTAGTACAGTCAGAGTAATTGCATTTAAAAATATAACCAAGAGTTTTAAACAATCTTTTGGTGCAAATGCTGAAGGAGGGTTTGTGAGTGAGTAGAAAAACTCAGCTCTCTTTTTCCAAAAAGAACTTTATTTCTTGTTTCCTCTCCATTTGCTAAAAATAATCAGAGTTGACCTGAAGCAGTGTTTTAGAGCAAGAATATTTATAAGTTATTCCAAATACAAGTGTATGTATAGTAAGTCTGATATTTTCAATGCTGATAAATTGTTTCTAGGTTTTAAAGATGACTTGCAGAATGAGTGTGTACATTTGTGTTGGGTTTGTGCCATCTGCGGTAACAAATGAGACTTTATATATAAAGCAAACAAGTAGAAGGCAAAACCCCAAACACTTACCTTTTTCCCTGAAACCTTTTAGAATGTCAGATCTCACGTTTTTTGACCTTTCTGCAGAATTTGTCTTTAGGATTACCTCCACCCCTTAAATTTAAATGCTTGGATGTAGCCTTTGACCACAAACTTGTTAGAGTTTGTGTAGCTACTTGTAGCTAGTAACCTACAAGAAAGAAAGTTTCCAAAAATGGATTAAAGGTCTTGCTCAGCTTTCAGTGAAATGATGATATCACAACTGGCTATCAGAGGTGAATTTTTAATACAAAGATATCAGGCCCAAAGCTTACAGCAAAATCTTTTTTCTTTCTCTTTATTTATTCTTTCAACCCTTCATGAGTTGCTTCTGCCTTATGTTTAGGCTAGTCAGTATCTTCTTTCAGGCATTTTTACACACAATTCAATTTTGCGCAGTATGTTTCAAAAATTATAAATCGGGAGGGACTCTTTATCAGGGAAGGTAGTGATAGGATGAGGGGTAATGGTTTTAAACTGAAAGAGGGCAGATTTAGATTACATATAAGGAAGTAGTTCTTTACTGTGAGGGTGGTGAGGCACTGGCACAGGTTGCCCAGAGAAGCTGTGGATGCCCCATCCCTGGCAGTGTCCAAGGCCAGGCTGGACGGGGCTTTGAGCAACCTGGTCTGGTGGCAGGTGTCCCTGACCATAGTGGAAGGTTGGAACTAGATGATCTGTAAGGTCCGTTCCAACCCAAACCATTCTGTGACTTTTTGTTCATATTCTACGATCCTTCTCCAGGCAAAGTTTTCACTGCTTCCACTGTGCCAGAATTTGTAGTTTTATAACAATTAGCCCCTTTTTAAAGGGCCTTTTTTTAGCTGTTCTAAGTTTACCTGGGTAGCTCCATGCGCAGCTGTGATAGCTGAGAGACGTGTGTAATGTACTGTAGCTCCAAGATGGCAACAAGCTGCAAGATTCCCCAAGGCTGACGTTGCTCTGGAAGCCTATATAGTAAGAAATGGCAGCAGCGCTACTGTCATTACTGTTCTTGAGTATTTTTGTGAATTGTCCTGTGTACCCAGTAGTGCATCCAGAAGTGAGGATGTTGAGTGGTGTGTGTACAGGGTTTGGCAGGGAATTACTGTTAATGTTTTTTTAATTTATTTATAACCTATCTCACATATCGAGAATTGAAAAATATGTGAACTAGGATACCTTCCTTTTTAATGTTAACTAACAGACTGTGATCTGCTTAATGCATGAAGTTTCTTAAATGAATGTACTGTGGATGTATTACATGTAAGTGTGTGTGTGGCTGTGTCCAACATGTTTACATTATTTTTTAATTTACCTGTTTATGGTACTTAAAAGTATAATAAATTGTTGCGGTATTAATTTTGCAGTTGTGTACAATCTGTATGCTACTAGTGCCTCTCATCTTTTTTAGGGGAGAACTGATGTCCGTATGGCCTATATTCAGTTTGCTCTCTCCTTTTTAATTGCTGGTGACAATGCAATCTTGACACAGATGCTGGAACTAAAAGGTACTTCACAGTTGCTTGTGTTTCTTTTTTTAAGGCAGGGTCTTTTATAGATGATAATAAACATGAGGTAATGCAAATTGTAAATCAGTTAAACAGCACTAATAAGATAAAAAGTATTTCTAAGATATATTCTAAGATATTTCTAATCTTACTACCTGACAAGCTTTAAAACTTCTTCAGTATTCTAGTGAGTGCCTCTTCTTGAGAATAATGCTTGTTATTTGCAAACACTGCAAGAATAGAAAGCCATTGGTGACAAGGTAAATGTAATATAACTTTGAGGCCATAGAGTTAATAAGCAGAAAAAAATTCATGACCTCCGGCCTTGCTTGTAGCACAGTAACAGTGGATACGTTGCATTAATTTTTTTTTTTGAAGTTTTAAAGATTGTGTGTCCTTTCTATCCTCATGCAGGGCAATTGTTGTGTATTCCATTAGACTGCTCTTTGTCAGTGATTCAGGAGACCAGTGTAATGTCCTTTGCATCCCTTATGGAGGCATTACATGGGAGTGCAGTCCAAGAGTATTACACCAATATCTCTTAGAGAAGGAGTTCAAACTGGACTGACAAAGAAAAGACTCCAGAAAGTTGAATCCTACATATACGTATTAATACTTGATCCCTTATGTGCTGAAGATAATGTAAAACTTCTCTTGACTTTAGTGATTTGAAATCTACTGCTGATGTTTCTCAAGTTGTGAATTGCAACCCTTGGTAAGGTTTTGAAAGAATTCAGAAGGGATCTAGAAATACTTAAAAAAAAAATAAAAAAGTTGTCATTAGCCCACAGCAATTCATTTCTTCTACGGTGAGGGGAGAGAGAACAGGCCATAATTATTTACTTCTATTGTTTGTGCTACCCTGGGGGCTGTGGATTTCTTTTAATTGCTTGCAGTTGTTACGTTCTTTCAGGACAGGGAGTGGTAGCGCACACCTAGATCCAGTCAGAACAGCTGGCTTTCATTCCCATCTGAGATACTTAAGTTCTCTATAAACTGAAGTTCTCTAACTTTGGGATGCACAGGTGAGCCAAAAGATGATGCATGTAGTTGGAGATGTAACCTCCAAATACTTGAGAATCACTCAGCAGAACAACTGTGAGTCCTTCAATGGAAAGGCTAGGCATTTACTCGGGTTAAATACTGCATAGCACCTTGGGGCCTGAAATGTATTTGAAATTGACAGATACTGTTGCAGTAAGTGTTAATAACCAAGTTGGCAAATCAGCTAGTTACAATAAGAGTAGGTTTGGCAGCATTACTTGCTCAACACTGTAGTTACAGACTTGCCACCCTTCTGAACTCTGATTGCAGCCTTTTGGTTCATTCTTAAATGTAACAGGTAAATAATCTGACATTGAAGAGAAATGGGTATGAATTCCCTGAAGCATTTCAGTATGAAAATAGCTTTCATGTTTTCACTTAACATTTGAAATGTCTTCTTAGATTTCATTCCGGATATTTTTCGCTCTGAAATAAAGGAAGACAAAGTTTCTACCATCAATCTTCTACTTTCCACACTGAGAACTAAGGTACGATATACCCCTGAAACTGCATTGTCTCGTTTTTTATTTTCTTTGTTGCTGGAAACAGTTTTGCAGTAATTTTTCATGAAACATACAACTCCTTAAGATGTTGGTACTGTGCTGCCGCTGCTGCTGAAAGTTTGCCAGTGTGTCCATTACTGATAATATTTGTTGGAGGTTGATAACTTGGCTGTGTTATTGTTTCAGGATCTAAGCTTGTTATACTTTTCCAATGCCCATTTTTAAAGGAAGTCACCAAAATGGTGAGGTCAGCTAGGTTTGAGTAGGTTTGTTAGCTCTGAGCTAGGTAATGACATGCAATCTTCTTTCCAGGAGAAGAAAGATTTTGTGTGATTTTAGTATGGGGACTGTGACATGAAAAGGGGTTCCTAGGAGCTATCTGGTTGCAGTCGAAGGGTGCGTGGTACCATTCCCCAAACAGTCTTGGTGGGGCTCTGTTGAGGCTGCATCCTGTGGTCCTGGTTAGCTGTTCTTTGGACTTGCTTACCGTTGGGATGGCAAGGTTTCTGCTGCAAGAGATAAATTTGGTCAAAGGTATTTCACGGTGGAGGAGAGAAAAAGGAAAGTCTTATAAAACTGTCTTCCCAAGATCAGAGAAGTTTCTGTGAAAAAGAAAGGGTACATTCCACCTATCACAAAGTACTACTGGAGAGGTAAGTCTGCCCCACCTTGAAGTTTTTTTTTTCTGGTTCTTTCATAGCAGACAGAAATAACCTTGTGATACAGAGTGCTGAGACCAAAAATTTGAAAGCGGGAATTGCTGAAAGGTGTGAGAGTTGGTTTACTCTCAACTGCCTTTCCTGTGCTCTGTTGTTTGTTAGCTTCAGAGTGTGGCTGTGCCTCTTTCACTGTGATGCACCGGCTTGTTGCTGCTGTGGGTACAGCAACTAACCCAGAGATTTATTTTATTTCTATAAGAATGTTTAAAAAAATATTTTTAGTTCCAGTATCTATGATTTTTGAACTTCTGTTTTGAATTACTGTAGTGAACTGTATCAATGCTGCACATGCTGTTGTATGATCAACTGAGAGAATGAAGAAAAAATAGTTTCAAATTTAGAGTGTAACTATAAGAGCCTGCCTCACACTCAGGCTGTTCACAACTGACAATCTAAAGCCAAAAATATTTTTTCATTGTTCTGTTGCAATAACCTTAGAAGAAGAAAAAAACCCATTTAAATGTAAAATAAACCTCCTTGAAACTGTTTTCTAAATTAAGCTTTTCCCATTGGCAATCATACGTCATGTATGGATATGTTGTTGATGAAATCTAACACACTGTATGACTCCTTCAGTTTAGCAAGGAAAATGAGAAGTAAAAAACTGCAGACAGGAGAATGCAGTAGAACTGTTGAGAAGTTCCTGCACTGTGTTTTCCTTTTCATTCAAACATCTTTTGTAGCAAGTTCTACTATCTGCCAGCAGGTTTCCATGATCCTAGTCTGTGGCTGTGCTACTCTAAATAGGTTCTGTGCTCTGTAGTTGAACTTGAAAGTCTGTCCTGTCAAGTACGTGCAGTGTGTAGAAGTTGATAGAGTCCTATGGCTTCATCATGGTCCTACGTGTGAAAACAGTGTTAACAGGACAGGCAGCTGTAGTGAGGAGAGTGAGCTGTGTGTGTATGAGAATGGTGTTGCTAATTTGCCATTATTTAGTGATAACTTGCCATAACTAGAATTGCTTGTGGTTTTTTTCTCTTGTTGTTTTCAGGTGATTCAAAATAAAAATATCACCAAAACCCAGAAGGTGCGCTTTTTTACTGCGGAAATGTTGATTCACATTGCGTCACTTTACCGGTGGAATGGGATTACTGATGTCAGCCCTGGGGATTTGAAGGTCTGGTAATTTATTTCTTTGTAACTCCTAGTCCTTGTCCTGCCTTTCCACCCCCTGCGCCGCCCCCCCCCCCCCCCCCCCCCCCCGCCAGCTCTTGCAGCCCACAAGTTTTGAAACAGCTCACAGCTCCTGGTTGTGACTGTAATGGCACTGATGCCTCACCTTTCCTGGAAGTGTTGGAAGTGTTGGCATGTTCAGTGCATTGTCAGCTATCTGCCTTTCTTGCCTGATATTAAAGTTCCATCTTCTGCCAAACTGGCCCAAAAACCACACGCATGCTTGTTTCACATGCTTTATGCTGAAGGCTTCAGTGATTTTTTTTTTTTTTTTTTTTTGTCTTTTGGAACTTCCTTATAGTGAACCTGGCTTGGATGGTTGAAAGTTGGTTATTTCAGATTAAATACTAGATCCTTGACTTCGAAGTCCCAGGGTAGCCCTGCCGTATTTAAATGTTTTATATCACTACTTTTCTTTAGCTTGACTTTTCTCTGTCTTTTACTGTCTGACGACTTAGCAAATGCCCTGAATCAGTAATGCTCTGCAGGTAGTACATTTGTACCTAAATTTTTGAGGTTTGCTTTCCTTGATACCAGAAGTATTGTAATATTTAATATGTCTAATACAGAAATGGAAACTTGTTAATCTGAACAAAAGCCAAGCTGTTTTAGCATTTCTGTAAAAGGAGCTTTTTAAAATCTGGAGTGAAATTGGTGGAAGATTTTCCTTCTGTGATACCAAAAGGCGTACGCCTTTTTTACTCCTTTTTGATTTTTATAGGTGCCTCAAGGTTCTGAAGAGGTGGGAAGGATGATGGTACGGGAACTTGTTCATAATTTCTTAATGGACCTCTGCTGCTCCCTGAAACATGGTATAACTTTCTATGATCCAAGTCTTGGAACTTCTGGCAAGTAAGTCACCAGATGGCTGAGATTGTATGTGAGTTTTGTGCTAGGAACAAGAGACACCTCAGTAGTTATCTTGTCTGCCCTTCCCTTTGCAAGTAACTTTACTGAGTTCTGCTTCCATCTCTTTCTTCTGTGGCATACGGAAGAAATACGTTGGGCTTTTTGTTGTTTTAATTTTTAACTTCCTAAGATCAAACTATTGGATCTCCTTATACCTCAGTGTACTAGAGTAGAGAGCGCTCTGCCTGTTTGTAGGAGCTTAGGTGAAGGTTGTGTTTCTCTGAGCCATATCTGAGTATAAATAAATAGAAAGTCTTTTGTGATTTTGAAGCATAGATACTTATTTTTTTTAATGTGACAATAAAACATCAAAACTGCAATGTTAACCAGATGGTGGTAAAATACCTAGTCTAATTTACATTTTGTAGAACCAGGTGTGGTTTATTCTAGGTTTTAGCAAAATGCTGACGTGGATTCCAGTAGTGCCAGAATTTGGCCTGCAACCCTAATCTGGAAGCATCTGTTTACCCTACTGTTTCTATTTGCTAACTATTTAAAATATATGTGCACTAAGATTATGACTGCTAGAAAAATAATTGAGACCCTTGTAATTCCATGGAGGGATTTTCTTTGGGTGGGTTTGTGCTTCATTACATTAGCTGGGCAAAGAAGATGATAGATTGTAGTAGCAGGTACTGATACTGAGCAGTGCTAGAGCAGGTTGTTTCTTGCTTTGAGCAAAATTTTAACTGGTATTTGTCTGGTATCTGCAGTATTCTTACTTTGTTTAGGGACATAGAGATGAACACTTTAAAAATAAAAAGTGGTGGAAGACCACAGAAAATACTTCCAAGTCTAATATTAAAGTTTTAATTCTACATTTGTACCTTTGTGAAGCTTGGTTTGAATATTTCTGAAACATTGTGGTTTTAATTAAAAGTAATTAAAGTTTGTCATGCAGGAAACATGGCAAATTGATGTTCTTACTTTTCTGAGTATAAACTCAGAAATTATACTAGCAGTGTGAGAGGTCTTGCCTTGAATTTATCCCAGCAACAGTTAGAGGAGTTGCAGAGTTAGCATCACATGTAAAGTATTGAAATAACTATTTCTTTCTGAAAGTGTGTTTTTGTCTTTAATAGAGGAGGAAATGTGGTGCTTCTGCACTTTCTGCTTGGTTTAAAAACTGCAACAGAAGATGAAATGGTTGCTGATCTCATGGTGAATATTCTTAAAGTATGCCCAGATTTATTGAGTAGATACTTTAAGGAGACCCAGTATTCCTTTGTTCCCAGACAGAAGTCTGCCTGGATGGACAATATGAAGTTACTCAAAAAGGTAAGAGTATGAATGATGCACACCACCTCTCCACAGAAATATGCAATTCCAGAACTTTCCTCTCCAAAAATCAAAAGTAGTTTTTGTTAAACAGTAGTGCAGAATTACACAAAATTGGAATAGGAAAGAAGAAATTTCCATATATTCCTATAGAAAATTTGTTACAGTTGTTGGGTACTGTGCAGTACAGAGCCAGGCCAGCCTGTGGTGTGGCCATGTTAGGTATAAACTAACTCTGAATTCATTTATTTATCTGGGGTCTTCTAGTGCCAAAGAACAAAATTTCATTGATTTTTAGAGGAACTAAGCTGAGGATCAGGGAGTAGGTTTTTTTGGTTTTGGTTCAGAAGCAGCTGTTCTGTATCAGAGGAAACTCACATGTCTGAAGATGTATTGTGTTCACAGCTGTAAATGCACGGTGCTTTAGAGTTTATTGAAATCACTGGAAAGCAGACAGGCATAATATTTCATAAATGATGATTTTAAAAACAAACTAGTCCAGCAGTGGGGAAGTTAGGTGACTGAGGTTTAAGTGAGCTAAACAGGAAGGACTTAATGGTTCTGAAATAACACCATCAATTACCGTGGGTATGTTAGGAAAGAAGCAACAGGATGCTGTTAAATGTTGAAGATGGTAAATGGAGGGGGGGAAAATGGCATCCTGTTTTCTGTGGGTGCTGAGGATAATGAGCCATGGCTCAAAGCCACAGCTGCTTTAAAAAGTGTATACATAGACTGAGTTGGATGGTCTTTCTGTAAAAAGCTATACTTAGAGCAGGAGGCTGTATAAACATTTAACTAAATGGAGAAAGAAGGAATTGGTATAAGAAACAGTGGAAAACATCGTGATAATGTTTTTTGAGTGGCAGCAGCATTGAAAGTCAGCTAGAACTTTGTCCTTTCTGAGTGTTCCTTGGCCTCTTTGTTTAGCTTAAAATGGGCAAGTAGGATCTGTAGTCTTGTTTGTTGAAAAGGGGTGGCCTTTAGCAGGGATGCAGGTCGCGTACAGGTGTTCCATTTAGTTGAATAGGAGTCTGGGGCGTGCTCTGTAGCATTGCTGTGTAGAAATTGGTGTTTAGTGCTGTCATTACTTTTGACAAGTCAGAATGTTTCTGTGAAATGCTCCCCAGAAGAAGCTGTTTTCTACTGGACTATATCAATGTTGATTAAATTGTTATTTTTATTTCAGATCTATGAGGCTCAACCAGAGATCTCCAATTCTTTTAAGACTTCAGAGTTTATTCCTCTTCCCAGGTTGCTTTCTATGGTGATGGTAACAACAGTCCCTGCAGTGTGCAATAAAATAATGTTCACCCAAGGACTAAATGTAAGAGTAGTCTATAGTATGTCAGTGGATTTTTCTGTCCCAGTTAATATAGTTTAAGTGTGTCATCATCCAAGAAGTTTTTTAAGTTGGTTGACTGCATACATTTTATATTGTCTGTCCCAGCATAAATCTGGCTTGGGGAAGCACTGGAAAATTAATTAAACCCCATCGATACTGCTTCCAAGAGCCATTCTCAAGCACCAGTTCTGCCAATGCTCACTAGTTGTTTAGGCTGGGAATCTGAAAACCTACAGATTCTTTCCTGCAAGCCAATGTTTAGGAAATAATTTGTTAACAAATTTTAGCATATATTCATAGTACAGATTATGTGCAAAGCGTAAGAGAAAGCACTGAAATGTCATTAATTCGACTTCCTTTTAGTTACCCAGCACAGTAGTGAAGCACAGCATACTGTCACTCGTATCAATGGTTCTGAGAAGAGCCTTGAAGAATATTGAGTACTGTTTGAATGAAGAAACTTGGCAAAAGTCAGAAATCTTTACGCTGTCAATGATGCAGGAATTTGTACAGCTGTACAGAGAAGCCATCAGCAAGGTACAAAATAAAAAAGAAAATTGGGGTCTAACATGAGTTGTTTTGCAGCAGGTAACTACTTCTCTGCACTTTTTTCCCCAGTGGTTGTAGCCTGGGAGCCATGAGATAGTAGTATCTTTGGGCAAGGGGAGGGGAAGACTGTGGATTAAAAGGTGTTAATAACTAGTGTGGTAGTAGACTACTTTTCCTAACACAGCTGGCTGATGGAAATGCAAACAAAATTTTGTTGTGAGACAGATTTGTAACACTGACAGCTATTGAGCTGCAAATGAATTCCAAGAGCAGGCTCGGAAGCAAATTCTCTTCCTGGTTCAAGTAAATTGTCACCAGCAGATTTAGTTATTTCTAACTTAGGAGTTAGAAGTTACTAGACAAGTAGCACTTGAGTCGAAAATGTACCATGTGGATGAAGAACCAAACATAAACTGATTTTTCTGATTGCTTACAAGGTCAGTTACAACCTTTGTGAAGAGCAGCAAGTCCTTGTGTGTGTTGGTTGTGTGAATATTTTTATCACAGTAGCTTTGTGTCACAGAGGGGAGCTACTGCAGTTTACTATTTTTGCTTTTAGCTTTTACCAGACATGAACAATATAGTGGCAGTCTGGCAGTCCCTTCTGAAGCAAGGGAGACAACATGTTGGCCAAGAAGAGAAAAAGGAAAGTGATACCTCCACTACAAAGGCAATGACTGAGACAGCACAAGTCACTGAGCAGCATGGTAGGCAAAGCAAGGGGGACTTGCCCCTTCTTACATGTTTGTGAATGGGTGTTGTGAAATCGTCATTCCACGTAAGGTCATTAACTTCAGCAGGGTCCAGAAGTCACTTGTGCGTTTACTATTCACCTTTGCTTTGTTCCGTTCTTTGGGCAGTTTAATTCTGACCAGTGTCAGAATTGCTTAAGGACACAGGTTGACAAATAGGCTGCCGTTGCTACTAGGAGGTTAAGTAGTTTGGCTTTCTGCTATTACAAAATCACAGAATGGTTGAGGTTGTAAGGGACATCTTATCCAACCCCCCTGCCTAAACCTGGTTGCCCAGGACCATGTCCAGATGGCTTTTGAGTATCTCCAAGGTTGGAGACTCCAGCAACCTCCCTAGGCAGCCTGTGCCAGTGCTCAGTCACCCTCACTGTAAAAGTGTTTCGTGATGTTCAGAGGGAGCCTCCCGTGTGTTTCTTTTTGTTCCCATTGCCTCTGGTCCTGCCACTGGGTACCACTGAAAAGAGCCGGGCTGTGTCCGCTCTCCCTTCAGGCATTTGTATATATTGATGAGATCTGCCTGAGCCTTCTCTTCTCTGGGCTGAACAGCCTTCCCTCATAGGAGAGATGTTCCAGTCCCTTTATCTTTGTGAGTTTTTGTTGGACTCTCTCCAGCTTGTCCATGTCTCTTTTGTACTGGGGAGCCCAGAACTGGGCACAGTGCTCCAGGTGTGGCCTCCCTGGTGCTGAGTAGAGGGGAAGGATCGCCTCCCTTGAACTGCTGGCAGTGCTTTGCCTAATGCAGCCCAGGATACAGGTAGCCTTCTCTGCGGCAAGGGCACATCCATGGCTTATGTTCAACCTTGTGTCTACCAGGACCCCCAGGTCCTTTTCTGCCAAGCTGCTTTCCAGCTGGGTAGCCCCCAGCATGTACTGGTGAATGAGCTTGTTCCTCCTTGGGTGCAGGGCTCTGCAGTTCCTCCTGCTGAAATTAACCCTCCAGTCCTTGATATTCCTATGCTAAGAGATTTATTTTGCAGCCACACAATAGAACAGGCAGGGAAACAGATATGCCTGAAAAATAATTCTTTGAAGGATTTTTGTTTGGCCAAGTTATTTTACAATGAGATCATTTTTTTAGAAGCAGTTATTTACTATGGCTACACAAATGCTTGTGTTGCAGTAGCACAGGAATAGAAACATGCAAGTGCTGGAAGAGGTGGGCGAGGGGATTGCAGTTGAAGGCTTTGGTTTTCCTCTCTCACAAGCAGTGTCCCTCCTGAAGGAATTGCTTTCATAGTTGCACTGCAGGGAACTGAAAGTTTTTGATGGTCTCTGTGGCTTGGCTAGCAGCCTGCAATGTTTTGCTTAGAGACTGAAGATAAATCTGCACCCAGTTTCATGGCCTTCACAGGGCATATGCCACATATGCTTGGAGCAGAGAGTTTTTCAGTGTATGTTCTTCTGTGTATGGTTTTGGGCAGCAAAATAGTTGTCAGTGCTGACACTCCAAGCCTCTTCATTGGTGGAGTGCTTGCTGAAACCAATGGAGAAGCTAACCTCTAAAGTACTGTAGCTATCTAATTTCTCTGCATACTAGGATGATAATACTGTATCACTTACTCTCAGCTCACCTGTTATAGCTTTACTTGCACTATGGCTACTAGAGAATTCTTTTTTTAATGGGAGCTGAGACTCAGGCAAACAAAGACAAAGTTTATGCATGGCATCCATCCAGTTCTTCATAGCTCCCTGAGGGAGACCCGGTTAACAGGAAAAAAGTAGGTGTTAAAAAAATGTTTTGGCTGCCCTCCATTTATTTTGCTTCCTTTTATTAGTGATTGGATAACATGTAGCTTTTATGTGTCCTCATGTTATAAACTGAAGGAATATTTACTTGCTGAGATAGCTTTTCCTAAGAAGTAAACAGCTGCCTTAACTGGTTATGGTGTTTCTCTCATACAGGTATTTGTTGTCTTCCTTTTGCCAAGAGGTCACATTGAGGAAGTAGTATTTTGAAAGAGGGAAGGGAAGGGAAAGAAAGAAACCTTTAACTGAAGGAAGTAATAAATAAATAAATAACTGTACTGTCTCGTGCATTTTCCCAGTCAAACCTACCTGGCACTAGGTGACAATAGTGACCCCAGAAACCAGCATCATGACCGTATCCTTCCTTTTGCTTTTTTCTGTTGTTCAGACTTAAATTGAACAGCAGTGTGACTGATTGGATTCTTATTGTGAATGTTGAAGTGATGAGACTGTCATTTTATATGTGTGAGCACTTTCAAATCAAATTAGAAATTACAACTGTCAATTTAAGCACTGGGTAAGCTGATTCAGTTTTAAAAGTCTTCACGCAGGAATACTGGGGAAGGAGACTGGAGATTCTGTGGTTTTTTCCTGTTCTTGTTAATGAGGAAGATAACTGATCATTTCATAGGCAAGCCTATTGGAAATAGAATTATTAATTGTCATGTTGGGTAATGCAGCTCCTACAGTGTTCTCTCTTGGTATGAAGGAAGGAGAAACTAATCGTGTGAACACTTTGTTTAGGTTCAGATGATGCTGAGACACTGTTTCTGAAAGCTGCACTGCTTCAGGTCATATGCCTTTATCAGAAGGTTGTGCCCCATTTGGTAGCACGGAGCAACTTTGATTTTAGCAAGCTGCTAAAAGGTATGTGATGGGTATTTCTATTACCTTTGTTGTTTTTTCTGGCTGTTTACAAAGTCCACAGCAAAAGGGACTGTCTGCTCTTCTGTGTAGACAGAGCAAGAACTGTTTTCTAAAAGTAACCCATTTTAGTTTCTTCATTGTGTTGGCATTTATTGTTGTTATTTCTGCAGTGTTCTGGCACTCTGCCCTCTTAAATTCCATACACTTAGTTGTTTAAGTAGTAGGTTCTACTACAGTCTTCCTCTTTCTGTGTTATATTCTTGCAAATAATTGGCCTTTATGGGGTTTTAATTCTAATATTTCTGAGCAAGGTGTATGTCCAACTCTTAATGAGATTTGGGTGTTTTATTCTCCTAGACCTATGTCAACAATCCAACATAAGTAAATTATTTCTAAACTTGTATGAGGAATGGTACAGATTTTATTTTTTTACAGGATAGCTCACAGAAAGTTTGGGGTAGGGGAGAAGCAAGTACCAATTCATTGGTCTCCTCTGGAAAATTTTCTAACATTCAAGTATCTTTTCCCGTTTGCTGTGTTTTGAATTATTTTATCATAGTTTGGTGGTGTGTGGGGAGAAGAGTAGTATTCTGTATGGTATCATCTCCTGCAGAAAATCTATATCAGGAAGCACTTTAGCAATATTGTTGTATTTTTGTCTCTGATGTCATCTTCATGGAGGGTATTCCTCTTCATACAGCAGAAGTAAACAAAGACATTCTGTACCTGCTTAACGCAGCAAGGACGATGAGCCACAATTACGGGCTGTGGGCAAGATCCTCCAATATTGTTTGTGGTACAATAAATACAGCCATTTAAAATTGAGACTGGAGGGGACAGCAAAATGTTGTTTGGGCATCACTGCTGTCTTTGGGTCACCAAAGCTTGTAGGCCACCCAACTAGAGCAACTATTTGTGTTTTAGGCAGGTCTGGGATGTGTAAGGATGGGAGTTATGTAAATGCTTTAATTAAAGTCTGTCAGGGAAAAAAGGGGCTTTAAACAAAACCCCCCTCTAAATCAACTGTCTCATGCATGAGGTTTTTCCTCCCTCTGTCAAAGCATATTTAATTGGTTTGTATACTTGGTGACTCACCAAATCACACACCCTGTTTATCCCATTATTTCTTGCATTGGTCTGCTTTCTTCAAAGGGACAAAAGGCAGGACACCTTTTGTGAGTCAGAAATCTCTTTGGTGGTAGGTTTTGTGAATGTATGAAATAACAAAGTTGAACAGGCTGGAAATAAAGTATCATTCTCAAACAAATGTAATGAAGTGAGTCTGGATATTAATTTTGATGAAAGATGATGTGGTAGAAAATGATGGTGTAAATTAGCCATGAAGCTTCATTCTCTCAGATGCCATTCATTCCCCTTGCCCTGATCGAAACACATACTCCAAAGGCAGCATATTTTTCTACCTTGTAGCAATAAGTTGTTTAAACAGCTGGTACAGTTTTATTGTTTGGTCTTGCTGTTGGCTAGACTTTGTAGTGATTTTTAAAATTGTTCTCTCTCTGATTTGGACCACAGAGATGCTACACGGACTATGAAAAGCACACTGACAGCAAAGCTTTATGCAGCTGATTTCTGTATGTAACTTAACTGTAGTTAATGTGTGAGCAGGTCAATTTCTGGAGCACACTGTGAGGGTCTCTGCACAGCTTTGTGACTTGTAAGGTGAATAATTCTGAGGTTATGCCATAGCAGTCATTAGCAGATGATAAAAGTGATGTATGGAGAGACACAAGTTCCATTGGCTGTAGCAAATATTGTAATGTATAAGTGTTAAGATTTGTTACTGACTTAAATTTTGTATTTTGGTCTCCAGTTTAAGCATCCTCTTTACTTCCTGTAGAACACAACTTCTCAGGGTTGCTAAGACTGATAGAAGAGATTTTGTATTCCCATGCACAAGCAATGTGCCAGGGGCAGGTATTAGACTCTCCCTGCTGAGGGCTGGGTTTCAGCCTTAGGTTGGCCAAACATAATCGTAGTCTGTCTGGGAATGTCATGGTACGAAAATGTGTGGATTGCCAGCTTATCTCACAGTGGTGGTTTGAAACCCTAAATGATTAGTGTTCTGAGATCTCAGGAAGATATACCAAAATGAAGTTGATTGCATTGCTTTCAAACCTCAGGTATTGTCACTGAAAAGGGCCTCCGAGAGGAGGTCCCTCCTGTTCTGCAGCACCACATACTGAAAGTGGCTTTGGAACTTCCTGCAAATAAATTTGCCTGGTTCAGAGTACAGGTAAGAGACTTCAAGGCAGAGTTATGTTTCTTTGGCCCGTTGTCCTCAAATCTTTACAGCTGACACTGCCTAGTTTTAAACTAGTCCCAGTCAAGTCATTTTAGGAGATGACCCTCTTGTAAAACCAGTAGGAATTATAGTCTTAGCTTTAGTGAAGGATCCCTTCTGAGCTGAAAAGTTTTTCTGCAAGGACAGAAATTTTTGCATCCCTGACAAGAGCTGGACAGGGTTCCTTCAGCTCTTCTTATCTTTGGAGGGGGCACAAGTGAGAATTTGCTGGTTTCCACTTGTCTGGAACACCTGAGATTTCAGACCAAGGAAATGAGCTGCTGAGGGGAGCCATCCCACCTATTCCCAGGGAAGATTCTGTTATCTGTTAAGTCTGTCCCTCCATATTTACAGGAAACCTTCAGGGCCCCTGCTTGCTCCTTTACTGCAGCCTTGTAAAATAAGAAAGCTGTAGAGTGTCTGTTTTGCATGTCTAGAGAAAGAGAGTCTGCTTTGCGGGGAAGCAGAGAGACCTATGGGCATGTGTGACTGTGACCCTGCCTTGTCAGCTGTTTCCAGCTGGCCATAAAGGAAAAGTGAGGAGAGTTAAGAGCCAGCAAAGGAAAACC
Source organism: Falco cherrug (assembly GCF_023634085.1). Taxonomy (NCBI): domain Eukaryota; kingdom Metazoa; phylum Chordata; class Aves; order Falconiformes; family Falconidae; genus Falco; species Falco cherrug. Next base: position 74,948,293 of record NC_073698.1, on the reverse strand, counting down.
TGGAAACAGGCAAAGAAGCTCCAGTATTTTCTTGTGGCTTCTGGTATAGACAGGTTTTAACAGAAAAGATAGAAGCCAGATCTGGCAATATTACAGAGGGTTGCGGTTGTTAGACATCAAATGCAAATCAGGGAGAAAAGCAGGGGAGGTGGCTGAAGGATTGTCATTTGATGTTCAGGTAGTGTGCAGCATCCCTGTGACTTGCATTGTTTTCTTGTTCTTTGGGGATCCATCTTTTAAATTATTACGTTTCTTATTCAGACAGTACTTGTAGGAAATCTGAATTCCTGGGGATAATAGAAGTAGAATGGATGATTGAGGAGGAAGGTGTGTTTTTCTTGGACCCTTGTATGAGTTGGTGTTTCTGTTACTCCTCTCTTCTTCCACTTTCTAAAAAACCCTTGTACTTGTTTTTCCTGGCTCATTGAATGCAAAGTAGTATAAATGGTCTCATTAATTTCAGGCCCTTTTAGGCAGGTCTATAAAATAATATAATTATATTACATACCTACTTGAGTGCAACATAATCCTGTACAGTGTTGCTGTACCAGTAAATATATATATTTTGTTTTAGGATGTCTCTGAGACAGAGAAGGTATCTGGTGAAAAGTCGGTATTCTATTTACTGATGAAAATGTTTGTTACAAGTAACCAATGTCATCTGAAAATTGCAACCAAAAAACTGATCATCAAGGTAAGCACTTGATCTGAAATATCAGGATACTCACTATATCACATTGGTCTGAAATTTCAGGATTGTAAAATTTTTTCTTAAAGCAGATACCATTACCATATAGTTGTGTGGCCAACTGAATCTTCTCTCCTGCTTTTTGTGACTTACCGGAATTTGCTGTCAGATAACTATCAATGAGCTAAATATTCTATGAAGGTAAATGTTGTCAACTGCATTTGCTGCAACAGTTGATGAAATAGTAAGGAAAATGTCAGCCCACCCCTCTAGGCTGAATGAATTCTGATACTGTAATAAATCAATGTAGTTTGTGTTTGCAAAGGTCTGGACGTTGATCAAGTGAGATGATTTTTTTTATGCTCATTTATTTAACCCGTCCTTCATCACCCTAGCCTTCCTAAAACCTTAGCTTGTTTGCTCTGGCCTTGCAAAATAATCCTATTTGTTACAGTCTGATACAAGCAGTACTTCTGTCTTAAAAATGAATTAAAATCCCCTTCTGTGCATTTAAATAAGTTACCTGACTTTTCAGAAGTGCTGATCAACTACAAGTCTCATGAAGGCACCAGTGGCTGTTGTTTTCAGTATCTTTTTAGAACTGGGCATCTTTTAATTATCTAAGTAGGGGTAGCAACCTAAATTAAAAGGAAACCAAACCAAACTGTTCCCACCAGGAGAAAATCCAAAAAGCTGTTCTAAGCCCTGAACAGGGCTCCTGGTGCAGTGTCCCGTAGTAATAGCAGCATATAAGTTTGTATACAGCTTTGTGCACTTAATTTCTGTGTTTAGCTTCAATTGCAGGGTGCAATTGTAACATTCAGTCCACTAAAGCAAAGTTACAGTCATTGAATTAGGTTTTAGTTGCCCTTGATCCCTGCAAGGGATTAAATTCTGGTTAACTTTGTCACATAGTAATGAATATCTCAATCAAAAGCTACCCAGTACAGTTTTTCTAGTGTATTTGGATTCTTTTGCTGAGTGGAGACGTAGGCTGTCTGACTCATTCTTGTTTCCCATTTTAGATTCAGTCCATTTCATTTTCTCTGAAGAGAATACAGGAGCAGTGAGGTTAGGGCAGTTACGTCAGCAGACAGCCTGCTAAGAATAGATGTTAATGAGTGTGTTTTGCTTATTTTTCAACAGTGCCATATAATCAGAAAGCATGTTTTTGGATTTCACATTCTGTTCCTGCCTGTTTTCATGAGAGCTGCAAGTGTATTTCTATTTTGAGACTCTGCCAAAAATAGTTAATTATTTAAAAATTAATCCTTTTTTCTTTTCTTTGTTTTTTTCTTTCTTTAAATGAATTGGCTTGTCAGATTCTTGTAAGCAGGAGTGTTGTTTTTATAGCTGGAGGTGGTGTACACAGAGTAAATGTAGAGCAAATGAGCTGTGATAGTTTCCTTTGTATTTTGTGTGTCTGGAGAAACAAAAGCACAGATTCATTCTGTATAATTACAGTCATTTAACATAGGTGCCAGAGTTAGGAAGCTGGTCAAGCTTTCCTCTTGTTGAGAATGAGAGGCAGTTGGTTCTACCATCGTGTAGTTCAAGTCGCCTGTCATCTGGATTGTCCTTCAGACAGCCGTTCCTCCTTCTCTTCTCCCTCCTCCTTCCTTTCTTTTACAGACAGTGCATAGGGCCACCAGGTTCCTAATTTAAATGCCTCAGATAAGGGCTGGAATTTTGAGAGCATGAAAGTGGGCAAAAATGTCTAAATATGTTAATGCCTGTTACTTGACTATGGTAAAATTGTGTCTGCCTCACTACCCACAGCAGCTGTGAGTATGCCTACGCTTTTCTGTGGATCAGGCTGTGGTTGCGACCTGATGTTCATTTATTTGACTGTTTACCCATCTGCCCAAGTCTTTTAAGCACAAGTAGCCTGATTAAATCTAATTTACAATGATTTTCCTTTATATCAGTAGTTTTCAAAAGCCCCCCTACAGGCTGTTTTTAAGGGTATGGCACTTTTTTTTTTTCTTGCTGTAATGCTATAAAGATGTACAACCCTCTTAGAGCAGTATAGCCTGCTCCCCTGAAATTATAAAAGTAAGATTTACTAAGGTGGGGGGAACAAATCATTGGTGTCCAGGCAACTTTGACCTCAGTAGGATTTGTGCTGGCTGCTGACTGATAACAGGAAGGACTTGACGTGGTTGAACAGAAAGTCCTGTCAGCCTTTACCCTGGCTCTTACCTTTGGCTGTGCCTTAGGGGGACCTTTCTTGCCAGCGTGTGAGTCAGCGTTGTAGTAGCCCCTGTTACAGGGCACAGTTTCGGGCCGCGTTATGGGACAGGGGACACACCAGCTCCATTGAAAGTGTCCAACATACAAGGGTCTTTGCAGGCTGGGACGAGCAAGATGGATTGGCTGGGCTCTGTGCCATATCTGGCTTTCTCTCTGTGTGTCCCTGCACTGTAGGCCTGGAGCAATGAAGTGGCAGAGAGGCTGCTGCAGTGAGCACTGCTGCAGGTAGCACAACAGCCTCTAGGTCTGGTGCATACTGCCCCAGCACGTGCTTGGTTCCTGTGTCACAAGTTCTTGTAGAAGTCTTGTATTCCACATGCATGGGAATGAACATTCACAGTGAGGTCGCCATGTGCTCGCTGCCCAGTGCGGTGAATAGGTGTTTGCAGCATACTTGGAACGAGGTACATATGGGATCCAGCCCATACACGTGGTCAGTGTGAGGGCAAGAACCAAATGAAGTTGTACTGGGCTTGTGCTGCGGACAGCAGGTGAGAGGAGGAGAGGCTCTTTGAAGACAGGAGCAGAAGGAGGTTTCTTGCAACTGGAAAAATCAGCAGGGAGTGAGTAAGGCTACATTTTGCCTCTTACTTTGGCCATTCTTAAGAAGCCCTCCTTTCTCTGCCTCAGGACTGCTTTCCCTTTTCATACAGAGCCTGTGTGTGTCTGGCAGAGCTCGGTGGGTTTCATTCACCACCTGTAACATAGTCATGCCTCATCTCTTACTGCCTTTGCTGAGAGATCAGTAAGCAAACAGCCATGAGGAAGACACTAGGCCTTGGTCCTAGTTATGCTAAGGCCAGTTGATACAGTCTTGGGAGATTTTGTTTTAAAAAATACATTGTTTTACCCTTCGTTATGCAGTTAGAGTGGCACTGGAGAGTAGGAGTAAGGCCTCTTGAACTGGGGGGTGATGAGAAGAGAGTGACTAATAATTCTTTTCATCAACCTGCTTTTTTTTCTTTCGTTCCAAGAAGAAGAAAATATGAAGTTGCTATACAAAAAGATCTGTGCTTTTTATTTGTTTTGTATTTTAGTTGGTTTTGGGTTTTTTACACCTCACCCACCCCCCCACTCCCCTTTGGTTTTCTGGACAGGTTCTACGTGACAGCGGAGTGTTTGAGTACACGTGGAAGGAACTTTCGGTTTGGCTGGAACACTTGGATAATACAAAAGAAGACAAAAAGGAAGCAGTGATTCAGTTTTTGGAAAGGGTAACAACTGTTCAAATTAGCTGGATAAACAATGCCAAGAATAGCATTAATGGAAACTAATTATTTTGTTGCTATTCTTGAGAACCTTGTCAAAGATCAGTGAATGAATTCTGAGAAGAGCAGTGTTTGTAATTCTTTATACAGAACTGACGTTTTTTCTTGTCTTGGGTGGAAGGACAGTGAAATGATTTGTAGGAAAATGCAATCCAGAAAGATAAGTTGTTATTACAGCACTGTTGATAGAAGGGTAGAGTGTTGTGTGTGTGGGGGTAGCTCTCACTCCTCTTTTCTTTATGTGGCAATACCTGCCAAAATTATCAGACCTAAGTAAACTGTAATCTTTTACAAGAAAAAATGACATTTCCTGTTTACTTTTCAGGATGTTAAATGCCCAGTGCTTCATTTTCAATGCAATTTCCTCAGGGACTCTGGGTCTGTGGTAGCACTTTTGGTGCAAAATTGCAGTGGACTTTTCCTATCGGACCCAGTGTCCCATGTACAGCAGTAACCATGGGCAGATTCCTGCAGAAGTATATGGAAGTCGTCCTCGTAAAAAATTTTCCAGCTTCCAGCCACTTCTAGCACGTGGTCTTTCTTAAAAAGATAAGGTTCCCGAAGACATAATAGCCTGTGCACTTACATTTCTCTGTCAACCTTTGTTAACAGATCCTGTTGAAACTGGTGACAAATCCCTATCCATATACAGATAAAGCAGCAGACCTTGTTCAGGAAGCCAGTATGCTCCAAGTTAATATGTTTAAACAAGACTCTGATAATGTCAGCATCCCTGTCTCTCACATTGATGGTATGTGGCAATTCCCTTAACAACAGAGACTTCTAAGGCTTTGTAAATTTTCTAGCTCTATTCTGCAAACTGATAACTGATAGCTACAGAAATCCCACTGAAGTAAGGACCTACAGGATCCAGCCCTCCAGTTGTATTTAGTATCGCAAGTAGAAGTCTGAATTGCAAACTTACCATTTTACCCCCAAAAGTAATTTTGGATGCAGTTTGAATGGTATTTCGCATTTCTCTTCGGGCTCCTGCAGCAGCATTTTCTAACTAAAAAGAAAACTATTACCATTCTTCCTGGGGCTGCTAATATCTCTTTGTCCAGGAGGAATGAGCTGAGGTGCCCAGGGAACTTTCTTGCTCCCAGGCACACAGCTAGAATTTTGCTGCACCTGCTTTCTGGGACCAGTCGCAGCCCTACTGCAGACAAACTCAAGATTCTGCAGATGTGGACACCTTACTGTGTGCTAGCTGTTGTAACAGTCCATGTGTAGGATTTTGCAGTACATAAATGTAAGATAAATGAGGTAGTTTAACACTCAGTACCATATGGATCAGTTGCCTTGAGCTGACTGTATTACAGAGATGTAATGCTAGCACAGAATGCATGGTATCTTCTTTGTATGTTAAAGACTCATGACCAAGATTCGGTTCTCTGGCCATGTAGAGTTGAAAACCTCTTCAAGGACTGCTCAGAATGTTCTTTTAATGGGGAAGTGGCTGCTTCCTTCATACTTCCCCATACATATTTCCTGTCACTGTTATGTCCGTACTTAATATTGTTTTCTAGTTAGTCTGAACCCTCTGCTTACGTTTTTTCTTCGCTTAATAGATGTCCTGGATATGGTGGATGTCCTAATTGAGGGCAGTGATGGCTTAGATGAAGAAATTGGGTTCACTTTAAATGAAGACATGGTTATCCAAACATTTCCATTCAGTGCTGTTGTTCCTGCTGCATTAGAAGCCAGGAATGTACTGTTGCTTCAGACTGAAAATGGAACAGGTACAGACTTTTTTGTTTCTATGTATCGTCTGTGCTAGTGGAGTGGAAATGGGATCATTGTTACCTAGTGAGTTCCTTGGGACATTTTATTATCTTCATTGCAAGCAGAAGGAGGTGCAAATCAATGGTGTTCCCTGCTCAAGAGAGGCATTAAAGCTTATGAGGTGCTTCTGTCCTTTTTTGCTGACCCTGAAGAAGCTTGCTCTTGGTTTCTGGAGTAGGGAAAATAGATGGAAATGCAGGCATTGCACAAACTGCCGTTTGACTCTAGGGAGCTCTTACTGTGGGAAAACAAACTTGTCCAGGTTAGAAAAAGAGAGCTCACCTTTCCCCGATGAGATGCAGGGAAGTGGAGGAGGAGAATGCACAGTATAGAAGGGACTGAGGAGCAGTGCACACAGTGTCCCTGCATGGACAGTCTTGGCATGGAAGCAGTTGCACTTCAGTAACAGAGTGTTTTAAGCACCAAGCACGCAGATCACGAGAGGAAGGTGGTTTCAGTGCCTGTAGCAACTCTTCCACTGAGACCAGTCACTAGGGGAGGGAGGACTGGGCTGCTGAATAGAAAATGCACATGTTTTCCAAAGACAGCTTCAGAGATGAAGCTGCAGGGGTGAATGTTGCAAAGTTCTACTGCCTCCTTGAGGAAAGAACTTGGTGGAGTGAAGAGTCACAGGGGTAGCAGTTGGCCTCAGAGCAGGATTTGCCAACCCCACCATACCTCACTAAGTACTATGTGTATTTGGCTGTTGAGTATCATCTGGGGTGGGACTGAAAGTCCCAGTTCTGAAAGAAAATCCTCCATATTTATACCAGTGCATCTTAACCTGGCTGTGTTTCCCCAGTACAAATGAGTTCTCTTAGGTAGTCCTTGGCTGGAGTCTTTATCCACCAAACTACAGACAAGTTTAGCAGAACAGAGTAAAGGCACTAATTATGTTTGTCTGGAAGGAAACAGGCCAACCTGAGCATGGATCTTGAAGGGGGGTGATTATTTACTTCAACAAGGAGTACTGTATGGAGGATTTTTCCAGATACTTCCGTGGGTCAGGAACATGTGTCTGTCTTATCACAAACACCTTTTAATCCTATTCAGTTCTTTTCTAAAGGATGCTGTATGGCCTGTTGCCTAGGCTTTAAGGAAAGAGGGTGGCCCTCATGGCTGTGCTTATGCAGATTACTTCTGTAAACAGAACTTGGTTTTTTTTCTTTTCTAGGTGCACACATTGTAGAGTATCTTGTTGCTGTTTTCACTGACCTCCTGCACTCTCAGAGAGAACCCCTTGCCCTCTGCTTGATGTTCCAGCTCTATGATAAAGATCTGCAGTCCCTGAAAGTTTCTAAGTACCCTCAGCTCTACCAATTTAATCAGTACTATAAACTCTGGATACCCCAGCAATCTCAGGAACCTGTGGTATGGAATACCAGAACTCACTTGAGCTAGTATTACTGTAAAACCTCACAGTATATAAAGGTTACATTTTCATCAGAAAATGCTTTTACACTAAGCTAATTCTGTACTGCTTCTTGATCACACTGGGACACAGATTTGCTCAAGGGCTTTCCTCTGTTGACACAAGAGGTCTTTGTTGTGGTTGGGAAGTGAAGCCAGGGCTCAAGGGTTGTACACAATCACCCAGATTACAGCTCCTCATCAGGCACAATGTAGCATAATGTGTAATGGGGCCCAAGGAGCCAGTTTACAGTGGTTGGAATTCACCCAGGTGTGGGTTGGGAATGCATGGACCACCTGTGCTAGGTGTTGATGTGTTTTTCTGTTAGCCCAGCAGTGACCTTATGCAGATTCCCCATGGGACACCTTTGAATAGCTCTGTGACAGCAGGACTGTACACATGTGCTCCCAGCACTTCAGTCCCGGTTTCAGCACAGAACTCATTTCAAAACAAAGGTAGCTGAAGAAACTTTTGATTCATATCTATCTTTATTTTTCTCTTATGTTTTTTTCCATTTTTAAATAGTTTAAAAAACACAGAGAGAGATGCAAAGAACCTTTTGTGGCCCTGGACTCTGTATTTACCACTTTGCTAAAGAAAGCCTATGAGAGAGGAGGCAATACCTTACTGGAAGATGATATCCAGACAAAACTGAAAGACTTGGCGTCCCAGCTCCCACCTGAACAGCTTTTGTTAGGAGTAAAGCATGTGTTGCTATACCTGAAATCCACAGTGGAGAACTTTGGCAGTGTAAGAACAATATGATGATATTGTGGGTTGGTTTGGTTTATTTTAATGCAGAAAGTACAAATGATTTGGCTGTTAGAACTGAAGGATCCAGTTCTGCAGCTTTTTCATGTGCTCAGCTCTCACTTGAAGCTATTGAGCACCAGACAAACCTGCACCTAATTCGTACACAAATTTCTGTCCTTCTAACCGCTAAGGAGTCTTGAATTTGCTTTGCATGGGTTACCTTACTGATCTTTGCGTAGTGCAAATAAACTCCAGATTTTAATCCAGCTCCTGGCTCTCCATAAGAAGCCTTTCCAGAGAATGAAATTTACTGTCCTCTGTTACACCAAAAGTCACAGTATACGTGAAAACCTATAAATATTTATTTGGTGCCCTGACACCTTTCTTAGAATCAGATGTCTACAGAGGAGAGTGATTGAAAAGGTTGTAATCTAGGAAGTTCATAATTTTGGTTCCTGTTGGATATCGTTCTGCTCCCATCCTTCTCTTTTCTCAACTTCCAAGGTGTCTGTATTTTCACAGCTTAGTAAAACTTTTGGTCCTCGCCTTGTTGACCTCTGTGTGGACCTCCTGAGCAGCTGCTTGTGCCGGGGAAATCAGATTGAGTTGGATAATCAGCAGAAACGAGAAGAGCATCAGACTGAATCAGGTCTCTTTATGGACGAGGAATCTCTGATTACAGAGGAGTCTTCAAATGACAAGGTACCAAATTCCTTGATACACAGGCCAGAAGCTGACATTGTTAGTAAACTTTGGTTTGATATATTTTCTAGGGAAATAGTCGTAAGTTTTTCTGAACCTTTAATTAAAGCAAATGATCTTAAACATGAACAATTTTTGAGCTCAAATTAAGTTGATACATTTTCACTGATCACCAAAACATGAAACTGGCTAAACGTGACAGAGAACAGGGGATGTAGCCAGGATCAGGCTATGTGAGTGCTGTGACTTGGTAATGGTCATGAGGATTTCTGGGTTTTCAGTTAAGATTAAAGTGTGTCTGTCACATGCTCCCTGTGTGAGGTATAGGACTGAATAGGATTTTACTGCTTTGTAGAAGTATTACTGTAGCTTTTGCCACATCCTCAGAAGGGCAGGGAGTGAACACGATATCATGCATTGTGTGTTTCATGGAGTTGTAATCGAATGGAAACAGGTTGATGCAGAGAGATGCTGGTGAGGTCTAAAGGAGGACTTAGGAACTTTGAGCATGTGGTCCAGCAGTCACAAAACTACTGTCTGGAGATTTGACCAAGCTGTATCATCGACAGTCTCACCCCTGATCTGGAATACCATCAGGAGAGGTCCTGACATAGATCTCTGACCTTTGCAAAAGAAATTCTATTCCCTAAGCCTTGTATAAAGCCTGGTTGTGAAAATCATGTACTTGAAGGAGGGACTTTTTTCCCCTCCTTTCATCTGTTCTGTGGACTTGTGGAGATTAGAATGGTATTCTATTGACAACCCCACAATACACAGTTTTCCCTGTAAATGTGCTTAGATGTGGAGAACGTTCAGTGGAGGCATGCCTTCCACATCATAAATGTTGGCAGAATGGTATTTATGTGCTTGCAATTTGTTAATATTTTTATCCTCTGACCAGTTAGTAGACAATTTCTGTTCAGTAATTGTAATTAACAAGCTCCAGGAAACAGGCAGGTGAATGATTTTTAGACACCACCCCCCCACGCCCCCCTAAAGCCCCCAGCTGTAATTGTCTGTTCAGTGATACTGTTACAACCATTCGTTACAGACACTAGAAGATACACTCATGTTGATTTTTAGACATCCTACGCTGGAGAGTTGGTTCCTGGCTTTAGAACAACGTTCTCTTCCTCGGTCCAATTTAAACCCTGTCACTGTGAAGCTCCTGTCGGCTCACCTCAATTCTGGTGTGCTCCAGCTGTTGAAAACGGGTGCCCCGATGTTGCAGAGCATGGATCGCAAACATGTGTTATCAAAGTATTTTGAAGCTATTACAAAAAGTGTCTTGAAAGAGCTACAGGCTGCAGGGAAAGACAGAAGCCATGTCTCTTCCAAGAAGTCTCGCCAGCTGGAGGCTCTGGAGGAGTTGCACACATACATGGCTGCAGCTCAGCTGAAAGAGATCACTTTAACCATGCTGCAACTTCCTGAAACAAGCTTGACTACTCAGAAATCTGAAAAATCCCCTAAAAAAGGGAAACAATTAAGCTTCTATGGACAGATTTTGGTGCAGCTCCTCACAGAGAGCTACCAAATGCAGCCCCAACGAGAACTGCTGCTATCCACAGAGCACATTAAAGCTTTGGGGATATTGATGTCAGCATCAGCCAGCAAAGAGTTGGAGAAGGTTTTCCTTCAGGCTCTCCAAAGTGAGCCAGTCCTTGCACATGCAGTCAGCGTAGAGGTGCACGTTCACTGCCTTAACCAGAGGTCAGAAACCTCCCTTGCCATTGTGGGCATGCTGATAAAACATTGTAGGACTCACCTGCTGCAGTTCGAGCTGTGGTGTCTGAGCAGTGTCACCGGAAAGTACCTCAGAAAAAACATGGAGAGCTTTCTTCCACTCATTAATGTGTATTTGCAATGCAGAGACCACTATGATTTCACCCGACCTTCTTCAGGTAAAGTTACAACTAATCCCTCTTTGTGATTTGGGAGGCCAAATTTCCAGCATAGGCTCTGCTGGCCTTAAAGTCTTGGATACTCTGCACAATGAGTAAAGGTGATAAAATTTACCTAATAGCTAAGGATTCTCTTATAAGAACCTGTGCAGCATGAAAGGTAAGGAACTGTAGTGAAGGTTGACTGTTGGACTGAAGCAAAGTACTCTTACAGTTGTTGCTCAGTTTTTTCTTTTGAAGCCCTTATTTAATACTTAGTGCATGTGAAAAATCTGTCTTTATGCTTATCTTGGTTTACTACAGGAGGTTAAAACTTTTTCTTGGGCATAGATGGATTATCTGTGTGAGTGGAATGTGATAGCCATATGGTTTTGCAGAATTTAAGCTTTCACTTTAATGAGTGTAAGAGTCCAGAACTTTCTTCTAAAATAAATCTCCAAATATAGCTTCCTACAGTAATGCCTTCCTAAGCTGGCAGTCCAAAACTTTCCAAATCAATGGTGGCATTAAATTGACAAGGCTGTTAAATTTTCTACAAGTTAGGATTCAGCTAAACAGAACACGATCTCTTTGATTTCATTTCTCTTACTGCCTATAAATGTAAATAGCAACAGAAACAGCCTGACTGTAGCTGTTGGTGGAGAATGCTAGCTTTGTCTAGGAGAAGTTCAAGTAGTGAAAAGACCTTGTTGGCACACAGGAGAGGATGGTTAAAGAACTAAAGCTTTTCTCTGGCACCTAATGCACACCAGTGGTTTTGTGCTTGAACAGAAGGGGGAAACTGCTGTCTGGCTGACTTGATTTATAAGGTATCTGCGTTAGCTGTCTGTTTATGTGAGAGAACATTTCCTTTGAGCCCAGGGTCAGTGAACTGGTGAAGTTTCATCCTTCCTGAGATACAAGGACAAGGTTTCTTATCAGGAAGTACCTCTTTTGAAGGTCTGCATTGTTTGCCCTTGTCTAGTCATTTCAGCTGTGTAGCAAGCAATTGTCTGGTACATATGTTAAATACTTCCTAATGGCACTATGGAACAATACAGAGTGCGCTTCTTTATAGCAGATTAGCAGCTACTGCAGTATAATTTCCTAGAAACTAAGTAATCTGGGCCTTGATTAGGAAAGTGATTTGGGATTTTTGTAATTATAAGTCTGTTGTTGCTTAACACACTTCGATGGTGGAACCTATGTCCCCTGCTGTCTCCCAACAGTTGTCTCGGGGGTTAAACCTGTCTTGAGGAAAGCTCTGTGGAAGGAGCTTTGCAGTGTATTTCACGACACAGAATCCTTGCACGAGACCACTGTGAAACTGCAAGTTCTTTCAAAGTTGTTGCCATCTTCAGAAAGCAAAGGGCTGCAAAACCTTATTGATCAGCTTCCTGCTGCTCTTGAGAAAGCAGAAAGTAATGAGAGGTAGGCAAATCCTGTTGCCTTGTTTCGGAATTTGGTTTGTCTTATAAAGCGTTGTCATAGTATAGGCATGAATACAAATGTTGTGAACAACAACAACATCCTCTTCTCCAAGAATCTGTAATTTATGCTTTGGCAGCGAGACATCTTTAACGTATACAAAAAGCATGTTACAACGTTAATGAATAAATAAATAAATGTCTTGCTGCAGTTGGACAGTGGCAGATGCCATATCTAGAGTGCTTGAAAACTCCGAAGAGCTGCATTTCTGGAGGAGACGCCTGTTATCAGCCTGCATGAAGGGGTTAATTGTCATGTACAGCAGCAGTAAAGATGAAAGCAAGGGAGAAGCAGAGAGGTCCATGCTGCTGAGGCTAGAAGAATTACTGGTGAGACTTTTTTTTATCTGCATTGCCAGAATATGACTGTGTGTGTATATGTGTTATTATGCTCTTGTGTCTTGGGTAAACATAGATTGGACTTTATTTTCTATTTTTAATTTAATCTATTTTTATAGATTATGGCTTCTATGGGCTTTCAGTAGCTTTTGTGGAGTTAATCCTTTATAAGAAGCAATTTTGAGTTCTTTTTGATGGCTTTCTGCTAACAGGCTCCTTTTGAAAATGACAGTTTGAGGTGTTCAGGAGTTAAAAACCAAAGGTTGCCAATGGATGTTCTTATTAAAAAAAAAAAAAAAAAGTGATAGAGACACTTCTGACAAGACCCACGTGTCATACCGTCTGAAGTTTGTGGCAGAAATCTGGCTGATAATAGGTAGAAATCCAGACTGTGATCATAAAGAACACTACTTGATTATTCCCTCTGTACTAGTTCAGTAAGGTAGGCAGATCCATGTAAGCTATAAAAATGAAGGTCTCTGCAGGCAACAAATGCCTTTGACGGCTTCCTGGCTTCTGGTGAGACTCCCTCTTAGGACATGACTGTGCAGGACAAGAGTCTTGCAGGACCTGAGGGGCCACCTCATAGTGTTCATCCTGATGGTGTTCACAGGCCTGATGAGGTTAGCAGCTACCACTATTGGGACTGCCAGCACATGCAGCTGTCAGTCTTCTTAAAATTGATTGTTGTTTTTTGTGGTTTATAGCATTTCAGGGAAGATCACTTTTTGTCAAGAACATGTACACCCAGCCATCCATGTTTGCCACAAAGGCTGATTAGCTTAAGCACATATGGTAGGTACACAAAACCCTAGTACCTGAGTCTATTGCTTTGACTTGCCAGCTTTTTATTCCTTTCACACTTTGGGAGTGTGAAGTTTCAAGGTTCTGGCTTTTTTGGTACCTACAGAGCAGCTTACTTTTTAATTGCGTACAGCCCGTATACTCCCTTGCTGCCAGGACCAACAAAACAAGACTTGCAGTTTCATTTGAATCAGGAGGTAGGATTCTTGTATCCAAGACCTTTCTTTCCTGTTATCTCACCTGAGTGCTTGGCGTGCATGTTGTTAGTGTGTCTGTTGAACAAAAATTGCTGGTCTTGATCTGCAGAAGCTCTCTGTGCTAAATGTAAATACCTGTTTTTGCTTACTGTGTGCACAGTGCTTTGTTGAAGAAGTGGACCCAGATGAGTGGTACAACCTTGTGAAGACAGGACTCAAGTAAGTAATTTTGAGATGCACCAAAGGTGCCGTAGGAGGTGCAGTTCTGTTCACTTGGCTTTGTCCTGTGTTACATACTATCTCCCTTGAATCCAGTCAGATTTGACAATGCTCCTTGTTTCTCAGGATGCACTTCCCGTCATACTCGTGGCTTCATTGGAGCCTGAACCAGCACAACTGCAGGCATTGGATTTTGTGCTTTAGTTAGCATAACTAACATAGCTAACTGGATAGCTAGACTATCTTCTTTTCAACTGGCATAAAGAAGCTTTATGCTCATATAACTTGTTTTTATTTAAGGTATTTCTTAAATACAGTTCATATGAAAACAGAATCAGATCTTTCACCTTTAAATGTAAATCATTTAAATAAAAGAAATAAAAATAGGTTAGGGTAGTCTTAGCTTCTGTGGAGGTAGAAGTGTTAATCTGAAGTGTTAATCTGTTCTGCCTGACGTGTTAGTAGGCAAAATTCCAGTACTTTATTAAGATCAGTGCAGCCACAAGTGTGACTGTGTGTTGATTCTCTTTTATTGTTTATAATTGGATGTCAGTATAGCTTAAAAAGAATTAAATGAGAACGGCTCAGGGAAAAAGGTGCATGTATTTTCTTTTTTTGTTTTTGTTTTGATTTTTTTATGTTTGCTTTCTTTGCAAAGTTCTCATTTCTTAAACAGTTTTTTTTTTCCAAGAAGTTTTCCTTGGGTTTGGTTGGGATTTGATTCTTCTGTGATCCTTGCTTCTAAAGGTACCGCTACAGAGATGAAGCATTTTTGAAAGTCCTGAACATTGCTATTCAGTTATTATACAAGAAAGAATCCACACTTAGTCAGAGCTTAGTCAAGCTCTCCAAACTTCATATGATGGTCACACAGCACTCTCTATTTTTGTCAGCCATACTGAGGTCAAGAGAAGAAGATGGCACAAACACACAGACAAGAGGTATTTTTTTAATCATCTTTCCTTTAACTCTATTTAGTAATTTTGTCTTTCTCACGTTATATTCTGTCCATCCAGTAACCTATCCACCTACATATACTTGCAGAGCTATTGAATGGTTCTGGAATATTAGCGTTTAGTTTTAAATTCTACCTCTGCTTGAATCCAAATGTTGCATTAATTTTATTACTACTGGTTTTAAACATGTTTCTAAAACTACTGAAGAGATGGGTTTGGGTTTTTTTGGTTGGTTGGTTTTAGTTTTGTGAACCCTGTTGAAATCTTGAATTGGTTCTTTTGGTTTCTGTGAGGATGTTAGCATAAGATCACAGAAGTGCATATAGTTCCTGTTAGAAATGTGTGTGACCTTTAAACCTGTTTTAAAATAGGTTGATACAGAAGATTTTAAGTTGATTTTGCAAGCTGTATCAAAAAAGTTAATTTTAATGATGTGTATTTGGTATCGTAACCTTTCAAGAGAAATATCCTTTCATGAGCAATATAAATTGGGTGCTTGTTCACATGTACGATTGGCTTTGTTTCTTCATCTCTGCCAACTGATCTTGAAGTAATCATTTAATCTACATACACTCAACTTTGCCCACTGTATGGGGTTTTCAGATTCTGTGACTGGACAAGCTGTATAAAAAGGGGAGGAAATTCTCAGAGCAGTATGTTGATAACCAGTTTTGTGTATATCGGTAAGCAACATGTAAACAAACTTTAAAGTTTTAAATCATCTAAAAAGAGCAAAAAGCCCTTGTGAAGTCACAAATTTAGTGAAATTAAAACTAAGTAATAGATTTTACTGCCTGTTGTACATGTTTTACCTTTTGAATGTGTTTCTGTAGGGCAGCAAGATGGATTCTTTGAGGCTAATGTCAGTAATTCAGAAGCTTGGTGTTGAGTGCATTCATTCAGGCTGTTGTCATTATGATCTGTTTTGTTTTGACATTATGTATTCCTGTAGATACTAGGGGGAAAGGCCCATGCCTTTTCAGGTACAGGGAGTAAAGAAAACTGGATTCAAGTCTTGAATCTGCCACAGATGCCCTGTTTGCCTTTGAGTAACCTGATCACTTGATCTGTTTCTTAGCTAGTTACAAAACAAAGGTGGGTAATTTTTGTATGCCCCAGGGCAGAGTTCCTGTAGCTTGCTAACTAATTGGATTCTGCAGCGATGACCCCTGTTTCAATGCACAATGTAGAAGCGTTTTGACAAGTTACTGCGGCTGGGGTAAGAACATAAAAGTTCATGCTCTAACTTCTTGAGTAGCTTGGGGAGGTTGCTGAGATGTCTGCCTTTAGTCTGTGCAACTCCTGAGCTAACTTAAGATGCCTTCCTGGGAGAGGAGGGAGCTATGGTATGGTGGGATAGGGTATAGCACTTCTTTTTAACCAGAGAGCAAACATGTACACATGGAAAGTTTCACAATGACATCTGTGTCCAGCTTGGAAATACTTTTTTAACATTGTTAAAAAAAAAATTCTTCCACTTGAATTAAATGCATCGTAGTCATCCTTCAGTTAAGTCAGGGGAATGGGTTTTGGTATTTATAGAGGTAGATCTTGATCTAAAATACAGTACAGTACTGTGTGTGCATCTATTTAGAGAGGGCAGTATATGTGTGTGTGTGCGTATTTATATATGCACTATCTAACAGACAGAACAACAAAGCTAAAGCTGTGTGTTTATTTCAGAGGCCTTGGTGGATATACTGCTGACAGTTGTGAAGCTCAGCCCTTCTCTCTGTGAGAGCAGCCACCTTGCTGTGTTGCTGGGTGCCTACGGGGCTACACTGAGTGCTGTAGGTAAGTGTGTTATCCTGGAAAAGGTACTTCCTTCTAGATCTGGTTTTTGTCTTCATAGGTGACTGACTTTGGGGTTCATCTTGTTTTTTAGATCAGAAGATACTGCTACTACTTCGGTTATATGAGAAAAATAATCAAAGTCTTATAAATTCCAGGTAAGCTGACTACTTTCCTTTGTTCAATTAACTACACACAAATAAGCAGTCTCACAATTGGCATTTTTCCAGGGACTTATTTAACTGAGATAAGCAGCGAGCAAGGTCAAACCTAGAGGTGAATGCTGCTTTTGGAAACATTTTTTCTATGTATTTCCTATTCTTAACATAATTCTTGTGTGTTGCCCAAACTTTTGGTTGTCTGTAGGTTAGATGAGGGACTGTCTTATTTCAGTAATTGCTCATTCTCCACGGTAAGAGCCCACTATAGGGATTTCATCACAGATGAAGGCCAAAGCTAGTGTAGGAATTCTTCCCTTTCCTTGTTCCCTTGGGATACAGGATTTGGCACTCAGCACAGTCTTTGCCCTTTTCAATAATCTTGCCCCTGTGTGCATGATATTTGGCTCTGGTGTTTTGCTGGAGAGGAGAGAAATATGCCAGTGGAGGAGTGATATGTAATCTCTTGCATTAACACGTGTATTGTTAGTTTTGGGGTACTAACATGGTATCAATGCCGTCCTTGTCTTTCACCAGTCTGGACTGTAGCTCTTCTTACAGCGCAACCTTGCAATTCATCTACATGCTTCCTAAGAGAGAACCATGTATTGTTTAAAATAACCAGTTCCTTTTCAGGCCCTGTGCCCAAGCAGTCCACAGGAAAGTCTGTTGCTAACAGTTATTACATACACTGATGTTTTTGGTCTGCCTTGCTGAAATGCACCTTTCTGTCTTTGAGGTATGGGCATAAATATTAACAGCAGTGCAAGAGTACTGGCTCAGGCAGCTGGAGCAGGACTGGACTCTGAATTAAGACCCTCCCTTAGCTTTGTCTGAGAATATAGATAATCCTTGCAGCCTATAAAGGGGGACAGGAAAGTTTTTGTTAGTAGGGAATCAAAGAGGCTTCCAGAAGCCAGGGCTCTGGCCCTTGCCACATCCTGCATAAGTCTTCACTGAAGTGTTTGCAAATGGGAGGGTGTTAATGTGAGGAGGAGACTGATTTCAGAGGTAGTTAGATCCAAAAAATTTTGTAGCCTTTTTAAAGGAGAAACAATTTTATACTGTACCCTGAAGTGAATTGGTAGCCAAACACTTGGTTAGGTTTGATCCCAGCACTGAAGAGTTTGAGTGAATTTAGAGAACGTTCAGGAGTGCTGTATGTATAACCCAGCAGAGACCAACTTGTGTTACAAATGGGATCCTCCAGGGTCTGGATTATAAGAAGCCTAACATCGCCCCTCTAGCTGCTTCATTGACAGTGAGGCATGCTGCCGGCAGGACCCACATAAAAAATGACAGTATCATTAGCACTTCAAGCACAGGCAAAGTAAGGAGGGGTCCAAGGAGCAACTCAGAGGAGGAGAGTGAGGATTTGTTTTACTGAACCACTGTGATGCTGGTTTGAAATACCAATTGCTTTTGAGACAACCTTGTATGACTAGGTCTTCATCACTGTCTCTTCATGCAGCTGCTGTCTTACTTACCTGCATTTATAGCTTAAATAAAAAAGCATTTTTTCTGAGAAGATAAGTTCTGACTTGGATTAACAGAGTAGGAAATAGTTAATGATACACCATCAGACTGAATTTGAAAAGCTTTTGGATGGATGAAAAAGGTGTTGCCAGGGAAACAAATTCTAGTTTCAAGTTCCCACAGGATAAGAAGTACAAGTGAAGGGAAAGTTTAAATACTAATTTATATCCTCTGTAATTGCTTTTCACTCAGTGCTAGCAGTCTGTTGACTAATGCCTTTACTTTTAACAATGTTTAAGAATCCTCCTATGGGGTCCAGCAGCTGTGGAGCATCACAAGACTTGCAAGAGTCTAGGGAAGTCACTATGGCAGCAGCCAAGCATGGAAGAGATTCTGTGCCTGCTAGACCGAGAAAAGATGATGAAGACAATTCTGTCTTTCCCTCAGCATCGCCGTCTTCTGTCATCACAGGTGCTTTGGTTCACACTGCTGAATTACCCTTCTCTTGATGTAGGAAAAGAGCCTTTCACTTTAGTAATTAATTTCTTGCATTCATGTAATACACTGCAAATTGTTTACATCAGGAGAGTAATTTAAGCTCATATGAGGGCTGGAATTAATTATTTAGGAGCACTTTTCAAATTAATTGCAGTATATGGACCACATCTTGTTGGCAGGTGTGATTGTACAGCAGTGCTGAGATTGCCATGTGTAAGTGAGACCAGAATTTGACTTTTAAACAGTTGTTAAATTTGACTGTGCAAGGATCCACTGACAGTGAGCTCTTCCGTCTTTCATACAGTTTGATAATGTGCTTCTATACCAGTTAGTGCTAGTCAGAAAAAATAGTTTTGGAACCATGATAGTGAAAGCCAGATTTAAACACAAGCATGTCTCACGCTGTGTTGCATTACATTTTTGCAAGAGTTATTGTTGACTGCCCTCTCCCAGCCCTTTATAATGCCATGAATTCGTTGGGGAAGTTTGAAACCAAGCTGGAAAGTTGTGTTGTTCCTTACAAATGCTGGTTTGAATTTGGTTTCAGGAGGTACAGGAGTCACTATATAGAGATGAAAGTGTCAAGAGTCTTGATGACTTCTATGATCCTTGTTTCCTACTTCAGCTCTTCAGTGAACTGACTAGACCAGGTAAAGTGAATGTTCTTCTTTGATATTTAGTGTCATTTTACTGTGCTGCAGGAGCTGTCTGGCTCCTTGTGTAGCTCTGTTATTCTTCATCTAAAAGCTAGTACCACAAAGACATTTGTGCCTTGCTTTGGAGAGAAGAAAGATACATCACTTAACTACCTACTGCATTGCACTGTAATTTTCAGAATGACTTAAAAAGTAACAAGGTATAATTGGCATTAAACTTTTGGGTTTTTTTTGAAAGCACTTTTCCAAGTAATGCAATATAACTAGTGAGATTGGGCTACTTCAGAAGCAGAGTGACGTGGCAGCAGATGGGCATTCCTGCCAAGCTGCTCTTGTTCAGATGACTAGGTGCTCCCTCACATCTCTGTTAAATGTGGTGGGTTAACCTATGTAGAGGGACCGATCTACCTAAGATGAGGAGGGGTTTTTAAACTGGAACTGGAAACAAAAGTAGACAAAGATTTATGTTCTCTGATCTAGCATTCTGTATATCACAAAATCCAGCACAATGTAATAAGAAAATTAAGAGGGATCAGCAGGGAATATTCCGTACTGGAAAGTTGTATTTTTTTTTCTGGTGAATGTGTAGAGCTGTATACTGCATCAGCTGTGGTGTCATAGCATTTTGATGAGCAAAACAGGCATGGGAGAGATGGTACCTTCTGCTGCTACGTGCAGTGCCCCACCTGCAGCTGATAGGACTGCTCTGATCTGGGGCTGCTTTGGGGCTGAGTTTTTGGGAGCTGTAATCGGCTCCTTCCTTTCAGCTGTGTTCTCAGTGGGAACTGGGCAGAGGTAGGGTAGGTTGGAGAATGTGCCCTGCAATGTTGTGGAGTTCTCTGGGCATAAAGCAGAAACCACCGTTTCTGGTTGGATCACCCTGGATCATCAGCCAGAATGAAGTTGTTTCCTGACCAGAGTGAATCTCCACAGGGGTGCTGCTTTCTGTGAGGGGCACTGTGACTGCGTTGACTGGAGAGCTGGCCTGTTGCAGGCTGTGGTTGTAGTACAGGGAAGCTTCAGCCAACTCATTTTCCATCAGATGGAGATGCGTGGAGTTTGTCATGAACAGGCCTGTGCGCAGAATTGTTGGAAAGTTTGGTGAGATCAACACGGTGCTTGAAAACTAGTTGCGTAGCCTCACTTCTCTTGTTTGACGTGACCCTGATTCGCATATGCATATCTCTGCTGTACTTCACAGGTACACTATTTAGAGAACGCTTAAAGATCAAAGTGAGACAAGTATCATAAGGAATTTCCTAACCAGCTCCCTCCCTATGTTGATTGGTTATGGTTAATCACTATGTAATTATAGATGGATTTGGCTTTCCATAACAATAATATCAGAAGCAATTGGCAAGCTGGTAACTGTCTTTCAGTGAGATCATACTTACAATTCTTCTTTGTTCACCTGTGCACTTGCAGTACAGTACCTGTTTTGTGTGTTCTTAGCCTATACTTATTCATAGTTGTAAACTGCTCTGTATAATTTTGACAACAGTAAAAAGAACTGTGTTTTTGTCTCCTGAGGGAAAAAAGGTACCAGAACTATTTGGCATTTTGCAGTAGGAGGGATCTTAGACAATCCAGTTAATGCTTGATCTTTGAGGTTGGTATAGACGAAGAGCATGGACAGTCAGTGTCTTTTGAACCTGGGTGTAATAGTTGGAAAAAGTGCTGCTGTCATGTACCTGTCATCACCCTTAGCCTGGAGGCCATCACCTTAACTGGTGGGAGGGATTTGGTGGCTGCAGGTCGGCCTTAGCAGTGCTAGAGTCAGCCAGGGATGATGACCACTTGTGTGGGAGCAGTGGGGCTGAGGGAGCTCTTGCACATCGTGTTCTTGCAGAGCTGTGGAGGCAGTGGCTATCCTGACATAGGCAGACTTTAAAACTGGAGAGGGGAAAAATAGTTCCCTTAACTGCGCCACACTAAGAGTCTGTGTCCTAACATTTTTAAAGGGCCCAAGTGATTTATGAGTTCAAGTCCCATGGTGCTTCTAAACCATGTCAGCTGCTTTTGGAATACCCAATTCCTCTTTATTTATTTGCTCTTTGTACTGGCTGCACAGTGCCCTGTGCACAGATGTTATGTAACTGCTAAATTTATAAACACAGACTTACTGCACAGTGTTTAATGCTCACTGAGTAAAGAATCTGGAGTTGGGCAGATAGTGAGTTCTGTCTAACTTTAGCTCTGATAAGCATCTTGTGAAAAGCTTTTCCATCATGGTTCTCAAGGTACTTTAAACAAACCGTATGTCAGACATAGAATTAACTTTTTTTTTTTTTAATAATAGCTTGTTATTTTACGTTAGTTGATGAACACACTCTTCAAGGTCAGCTGGATGGAAAATATTTCCACTGCATGTTTTCAGTGAAAGAAAGTTTTCCAAATAAATCTTTCTGTGACCAGCATGAACTTTACTGCTGAAGTGACGACCTTGGATTTCATTATGTGGTACCACCCCATAAATTTATTCACTTTGTCTGTCTAGTTGGTGTACATTAGTGGTTCTCAAGAACTGAAGTCTGAAGGAGAGCTGTGTGGTGGCTTGCTGTGAAAGGGCATACAACGTATATTTGATTCTGTACTGAAGAGGGGATGTTGTACAGGTCAGGGCTATGTGTGAGATGTCCTTAAGCAATGAGGAAGCCTCTGCAGACAGACAAATTTTGGATTATCTTTGCATGTTCACTTAGGATTCAATAGAAAGCATCCATTTCCCAGTGCTTACCTTGCATCTTGCCTGAGGAGTGGGAGGTGTGGAGTTGCTTTGCCACAGGCAGAAGGTAGCAGAAGGCATAGATTAGGTGTCTTACTGGGCTCTGTTTCTCTTTCTCCTGCCCTGTTGTTGCTACTCCTCTCACCATTTTTACTTTGGTAGTCAGGAGGTGGCTTTGCTCAGTGTCTAGAGGTAGAGTGGGGGGTAGAGCTGTATCTGTGTGAGCTCTGGTAATGTGAGAGAGATCCCATGCTAACAAATTGAGGGATCTTTTTCCTCACTAGGAGAATGACTGAGGTGTTTTGCATTACGCCTGTTAAACATGATGTGCTTTGGTGAGGAGTGGTGTAGGGAAGTGTACAGTAATTGTTATTATTGAAATAACTTGTAAAACCACTTGCTGAAAAGATCTGTTATTGCAATTCAGTGATGCCTTTGCATTGGTCACGTAGCAGTGGGCTGGCTGGGGGGCAGTGCTGGGAGGTAGAGACCTTGCCACTGCCTGGCCCATAACTAGCAGAGCTGGCTATGAAACTGCCAGGCATGAAACAGAAGCAGAACTTCTGGCAGTTGAGGAGAAGATGAGAGAAACAGCCCTGCTGCTGGTGTGGGGACATAAATTATCTGTGTTTTTTACATAAATATATATATATATATATATTAGTTGTGTGTGGGTGTTGGTGGGGGAGGAAATCGGTAGGCCAAGTATACGTACGTGTCAGTAAGACTACAGCCTCTTCTTAAATAAGAATATGTCTCTTAGAAACGTCCTCTTGACTTTCAGTGTGAGTTACAAGAAAATATGTGAATATTGTTGCTAAATGGAGGACTGCAGTACATTTGCAGTTTAGCTGATAAAATACAACTGAGGTGCCATTGTATTCCATTACTGGTAAATGGAACAGAAATAGCACAGGAGATATTCTGGAGTTTTTACATCAAGCCATTTCTAGCCATCAGTGGGTAGAAATGGCACAAGCTTTTCAAAACACACAGACTTTAAATGAGAAACTCCATAAATTCTAATGGTAAAACACTATGGAAAATAAATGTTGGATTCAAGGGTGTGTTTTCTGTTTGGCTGGTTACTGTTCGTTGCTGGATTTTGTTTGTCCCAGAAGAACGTAGGGGTATAATTTAGTACTTTGCTTGGAACGTGCCTTACCAGCGGAATCACTCATGCCTGTGCAGTAACAGCTGGTGTGGCTAATGGCTTATTTATGTATTATTCTCCCGTACGCTTTTTTACGGAAGCTCTTTCTTTAGTGCAGATTGGCTTTTTGTTGGCTATGCTATCTTTCTTTCAGACACAGCCTTATCAATTGCCCAGAAAATGTTTTGAGGAGAATTTTCCCTCATGTTCTTCTTTGTACTTAATTTTTCTGAAACAGGTAAAAGAATTCCTGTTCAGAATGGTTTGTGGGATACCTTTGTTAGCTGAAGGAGCCTTCAGCTTGCGCTGTAATAATAGTTCGTAGGGGTAGATCTAGAAATTGGTGTTTATGAATAGAAGTTTTATTAAGGATTACAGTGCTGTTTTATTCTCTGTGACATGTCAGTATAATGCTCTGGGTGTTCTTCTTTCATTTTTTAACCTCTTCCCATACAGAGTGTGTAGTGGCATGTCACAAGTTTGTTGAAGTCAATGCCCTGGGCCTAACAGTAGCTGCCCTTAGCAGCTATGATTCCAACATGAGAGCAGTGGCGTATTTTGTCCTGGCTTCCTTTCGTTCTCATCTGGAAGGAGCTCGCTTTCGAGAGAAGAGTCAGGTAAGACTGAGCTCAATTTATAGTTTTGTCAGGTTAGACATTTTAGGTCATGGACACTTCAGGGAGAGTCCATCTACATACACACGGTGAAAGAGCTAAAAGAAACTTTTTATCCTCTGTTCCATTGTTTCTCCTCTATCGCTTTGTGTTTCCTTCTTTTGTAATCAATGGGCAGAAAAAGGCGGGAAAATGTGTTTTAGAAATTCTTGGGAATTCTGTTTGTAGGAATGGAAATCCTGATGGGATTGGTATTTGATTTATGGCTATGAAATATCCTAAAAGCTTATTTATGCATTCATGCTCTCCTGTTGTATATGTTTGGGTTACGGTTCAAGATTTTCTCCCCTGGGTTCTTGTGCTACAGTTGCTGTATCTCTTGGATACTGTGCAAAATGGAATCAGGCAGCCGAACCTCAGATTTACCTTCTCTTTGACCCTCTACATCGCTCGTGTGGCACAGCAGATTCTGAAGCCAGGTACTGTAACCTACTGTGCATGTTGTACTCCTGGGGTGAGTCACTGTGCATGGAGTAATGTCCTTGACCGATACTGAAAGATGAGATAGCTGTGACACTGGCAGGAGCCATGAAGTATGACTCTCCTGTGTTCCAAAAAAAAACTTTCAGTACTTGTGTAGACTGCTGTACTGGAGAAGTGGGAAGTGCCATTTTGATCGGTGTATAAAACCAGCCTGATTCATCAGGGATGAAGCCACTGCCTCCTCGTAGTTTTGGGTTGGAAGCGGACAGAGGACTAGATGAGTATGTGGGTCCTGTTCAGCAGATCAGAGTAGGTTGGCCCAAGTGTCTTTGTGTCCTTAGATGTTGAGTGAACGTAAGTCACTGTTGCAAAAGAAGATCATAGCACTGGGGAGTAGTTCAGTTTGGAAGGGACCTTGTGAGGTCTCTAACTAAACCCTCTGCCTGTGGCAGGGCCAGCTATAGAACGGGCCGCTTTGTGCAGGCCTTTATCCTAGAAAACCTTCAGACCTCTAGACTAATCCTAGAAAGCCTCCGAGGATGGAGACTGTATAGTCCCTCTGGGCAACTTGTTCTACTGCTCATTCAGGACATGTCTGGTCTGTAGGTTAAAAATTATGATTGCCTAATGTGAAATGCTGGTCTTGAAATGCAGAGAGATTTGCTTATCACTTTGCCATCGATTTCTGTTTTGTCAATGAAGTAACACTGGATTTGCTGAAATCAGTGCCATGTTGAATGTTTATCTTCTCACCTGCTTTGTGTGCAGTCTGAAAGAGATTTTCAGTTTGGGGAAGAGAAGAGGAGGGATGGCCAACAATATAATCAGCCTTAGAGCAGAAGGCGTTCTTGCTGTAATTAATGTACTGTTCTGACAGCTGAAACACTGGAAAATACAGGTTCCATTTATTTTTCTATGTGGTTGTGTATTGGGAATGTTGTCCTCCGTGATAACCATTGTTTCTTTTCACAGAGGAGCACATGTACATAAAGGTAAACAGATTCCTTCTGTCACACCAGTATTTGGACCTGAGGAAAGTACCAGGGTTTTTCCAGCTTTTCTACAGTTTTGATTTTGAGGTAATGAAAGAATTACACCTTTAGATATCCACTAATTCTTCAGAAAATAATAGAAAAAAGCCATTAAAATGCAATGAAATCTTATTCTAGAGGCATCTTTTTTGTTGTTTTATAATGGAATTAGAAGTCTTATTTCTGGGTTTCTTTTGTTGGTTTCTTAGTGGTAAGACATAATGAAATCATTAATTGTACTGTGTGTGCTCTGTAAGCACAAGCAGTATGTTCTGCCCTAGCTAGCTTACATTCATATTTGAGTTTAGATAATTAATGTTGAGTTTGACTGAGATATTTTAGAAACAAAGTTCCATTATCAGTGCATATTTGGGCTACAGAGTAACTGTTCCTGATGGATGTTATTGATTAAATTTGATAGGGATGAAAGTTGAGAAGTCCAGAAAAAGCTGTTAAACACTGTGCTGGCACTTCCAGGGAACCAGTTTTTTTGTGTTCTTACGAGCAGGCATTATTTCGAAGTGTCTGATGGTGGCATTTTTCTTATGGCTTCTAGTACAAAACAGAACGTGAGTGGATTCTCCGATTTCTTGGAGAAGGGCTGCGTGATAAACATTGCTATGAGCTTTATGACTACCAGAGGATTTTCCAGGTCATTCTTTCCTTTTTCAACAGTCCTTTGTGTGATGAGAGCTCCCAGGTAAGAATTAAAAAAACAAAAAACAAAAAAGACCCAAACATACAAAAGTTTGCATGGTTTGGAGATCTTAAACAAATGCAAAACAGAAAGGAGCAGTTAACTCTTCCCTTGTCCTCTTCAAGATCTGTTCCTTGTTGATCCTTGTGTATGTGTGGAGGGGGAAATAATCGCTTATGTCTAAACTGGAGTCACATCCTTGTCCACTGAAATTGGAACTGGTTCCTGCCATCATGGAACCTCACTCAGTTGCATCAACTGGTGGTCTGGCTCTAGTCATATTTCTACTGCTTCGTGGGAAATACTGCACATACGGCAGTTTTGCTCATAAGGTCAGAGCCTTTGCCTTTTTAGGTCTCCTTATTCCCTACCCAGCATGTTACCTGTACAGTGCTTTAGCAGGAAGAGGACTCACATGCCAGAAGCCCTCGTGTTCATAAGCATCCACCCTGAGAAATCCAGTCTGTTAAAAGTATCTCGGTTAGGTACCAAAATCTTGGACAAAAAAGAGAAAATTGTCTTGCTACCTTAAGACTTCTTTTTAAGATTAGCATCTGTGTGTATGAAGCCTTGAAATGAGAATGTTTTTTCTTCCCTGGGGTTGCTAAGAACATGCGGTGTTTGGTAATACTTTTTAACTTCAAGTTGATCAGATTCCAGCTACCAGTCAGATTGCTAATTATGCCCTTCTGAAAGGTTGGTAATAATTAGATCCTGACTATATTCTAATTTTGTAAAAGGACAAATTATATTTTCTGTTTCAGAGTCGTATTCTGGAGATATTACAAAATGCTGCCCGTGTCACCAGAGCTGCCTACGAGCTGATTCAAGATCACAGTCTCCTAACCTGGATACTGCACATCTTGGAGAAAAGGTAACTAGGGGAACACCCGTGAAATGGGAACAATTTTACTGTCCACAATAGAACAGTTATGCAACTGAGTATGAAAACAAGGGTGACAGATATGGAGATGGCCTGTCAGTGGTTGTGACATTTGGCACCTAGGATCATACTGGCAGAACCTGATGAACTCCAAAGCATTCCCTTGTTTTTCTAAAAATAAAATCAAGATGCTTTGAGGTTGTAGTAGGAGGGATGATGGGGGGTGGGGGCTTCATGCTTTTGATAACACTTCCTTGAAAAACTTAGAAAACAAAATGGCATCTTATTTTAGCATATGTGACTCTTTAATTTCAAATACTCACAATTCATAACTTGTCATAGGGCCTCCTGCACAGTAATTGGCACAATAATGAATTTGAGTGGTCTATAACATTTCTCCCCTAGCCTCTCCCTCACTTATGTGCACACATACACACACACGTGTGCATGCATGCACACACACAGAATCTCTTGCATAGATTCCCCTGGCAGGTTCAAGCAAGGTTTCAAGATCATCTACAGTGCGATTGGCCTGAACAGGTTCTCAGTACTGCTCCCCTGTCGTACACCTCTCTTTTGTACAGTTTGGTACACTTGGAAGTGAAAAAGCCTGGATTTGGCCTCTGGCACCCTGTCCTTATTTTGTGATTGTGCTTTTGAGAAGTATTGTTCTTTCATCCTGTGTACAAAAATGAGATTGCTCCCTCCTCCTCCTCCTCCTGTCCTTAGAATAACAAAGTAAATATGGCTCCTGATATTGTGCTGTAAGCATTGCTGTTATTATGTAAAGTCTTAGGAACATGAGGAACCAAGCTGTCTGAACAGAACTGCTCTAAAGAAATGGTGGCAATGGTTGCAATCTAATGGGATGCTTGGCAGAGCTGTGTAACGAAAGGTGCAAGTCAGACATTACTAGTCTCATGCAGGGGCCGCGATACACTGCTGTGTTTCCCTGGCTGCAGCATGGCAAGAGGAGGGCAGTCATCAGGGGCTTCAGAGGGGTGAGCTTTCATGCCCTGATGGGGTTCTGGCTGAGAGGCACCTATTGCCATTCATGGCTCCAAAAGCACACTAGAATATGGTCCCCTCTAGGTGATGGAGTGGTTCCTGGTTAGGCTCTGCCTTCTGAATGAGTGTTTGCTTCTTTTTTGTTTGTTTTTCAGGTTTCTGGAAAACAAGCTGTTAAATAAAATTATTTCCTTACTTCATACCCTGTGGCTAACAAATTTAGGAGGCAAGAGAGAAAGCAAGAATCAATCCCAGCAGAACAGGAAGTTTCTTCCTATTCAGCTTGTAAATGAATTTCTGTACGTTTTGATCACATTAATCAAACACATTCGGTAAGTTTTTTTTTTTCTTTTTTTAATCAGTCTGCATCTCATTGTCTGTCCAGTTTGAAATTTATTAAGGCTAGAAGAATTTCTTGATCTCTGGTAGTTTAATGCTTTTTTTTCCCCTTCAGTCTGAATGTTTAGTAGCAAATTTTGATGAGATTTCTTTGACTGGAAGGTTTAGCTGTTTAAGTATGTGGGGAATGAAATAACAGCTGATGCAGTTACTATCAAGTTCTACATCCTTAATGACTGGCTATTTTTAAGCTGCTATGTCTTTCATACTGTCTGAAGGTTTAGACTTTCTGTGTCTGCACCACACGTGCAAATTGTAGGAGGAGAAGCTGTGCAAAGTTCTACATGACAGCATTAAGAAGCGCTCAGTCTCTTCTCTCCAGGTCTAGAGCACTTAATCTGCGTAAGCACAGCAGTTGCAGCAGGGATATAGTAGAGAGCAAATGGGTAATCAGTTCTGTTTGGGTTCATAATAGCACCTGCAGCTTTTTGTGCAGACAAGTGTTGCCACAGTCTGGAGAAGCTATGTTTATTTTTATTTCCTCAAAATTTTGAAAATTCATGTAAGATAAAGAAGCATAGGTAAAGTTGCAGACCTTTGGCCTTTTCCTCGTGTGGCATCTGCCTTTCCTACTTATGGGCAGCAGGGCAAAGACTATGTTTTATGGTCTCTTCTGCCAAACACTAATGGAGCAAAGCACTGGGGATTCAGTGGGAATTGAACTAATTATTACTGGCATCCTGAGAAACAAAAGTATATGTCTAGAGAAGTGCAGGAGAAAACTATAGGAAGAGACTGTAAGGAGAAAAAACCTGTGCTAATTTTATTTTATTAATTAGCATGCAGAAAAATTCATGGCACTTTTGTTTTCTTTTCACAGGACTAATTTAGATCTAGCCAAACTGACTGAGTTTTTCAGTACATTCAATTCTGTGCTGGAATATCGTGCTATAGTTGTTGAGGCCTTCAAAGAAATGAGCCGGTTCACTGTGAATGACAGTGTTCTGTCAAACAAAGAGATCCTGCTGCTGCTGCATAAGTGGAGTGTCATCGAAAAAGACCTGCAACTGCAAGAGGATGTGCAGACTCTTGCTCAGAAATACCAAATCAAAGAATTGCTTAGTAAGTACTAAAATATTTTGAAAAGTAATGTTGTTAAGGCTGTTACAAGCTAAACACTAATAACTTTTGTTGGGCAATCTGATGTAGCGTGGGGGAAGAGGACTGTAAATGGAAAGCCATTTTTCAGGTCTTTGTTGTAGTGATTTCTAACTTTAACACAATCCTGGAAGCTTTGGAGGAACAGTTTTAAAAAGGGAAAGAGCTTTAAAATTAAGCTTAATTGCAGATCTAGTGTCAGGCCTCAAAAAATTGTATTCTTCTATGTGTGGATGGGGGATCTGAAAGTGAAATAAGAGTAAAAACCGTCAGTAAAGCAAGTGAAAATGAAATCGTTGATTTTTCTTATTGTCATCAGTGTTGAAAGAAAGCAAAAGTACATTTGGACTTGTATGACTTCTTTTGTTATCTCTGTGAATAAAATGTGCAAGGAACTTTGTAGTGGGAGGTGTTAAACAGCACTGGTTTCCCGCAAATACAACTGCTCTTGGTGTCCATAAACACTTCTATAGGTTTCTTTAAGTATTCTGTATCAGTTAAACTAATTATTAAATTCTTACTGTGTTTCAGGGATACTATGAGAGCTTCAGTTTTTCTGAAGTTTTTCATACCCTTTTAGTGTCTTTCGGAGGATTTTTAGAGCTACTATAGCGATGTCTGTAACTTACTGTATATGTGGTTTTTAAAAGTTACTCCAAGCCTCAGAAGCTTATAAAGCAGTTAGAAAAATGGATCCTTATCTGAAATTTTGTTTCTAAGGTAACAAGTCAGGAGTTGACCCCGTCCCCCACAGCGCCCGGGAAAAATGCTTAAATGCATTTAGTTCATTTTAAGCTGCAAAGTGCAACATAATTGACATTTCTGATAATTTTCTCAATGACTCCTCAGAAGCAGTTTGCCATAAAATGTTCTGTGTGGTATGGCGGTGGCAAAGTGGTATTGCTGTTGGGGAGCTTTGCTGCTCCCCATGACACGGGCAGCATCTAACGGAAGCCAGCTGGGCGTTACAAAGTTTGGCTCCCTGTGTCTTCCCTTGGGGTGCAAAAACTTGACGTGTCCTCGGTTGACAGCACCTCAGGAGGCAGACACATGGCCAGGATGTGGCTGTGCTGGAGGAAGGCCAACTGCACTGCTTTACCCTGCACTGTTCAAAAGCAACGTAGCTGTGCCGATACCTCCTTCCGTAGGCAGGTATGTTCCGTGCCTTCGCTAGCCCTGAGAGCAGCGGCTTGAGTGAGGCGGTGTAAATAATGTAGCCTTACGGGCAAAAGTGTGTCCTGCGCACCTCTGAAATGCTGCCTTGGCTTGGCCGGGCTGTGGGCCAGGCAACCCGGTTCAGAAAAGTTTCAGCCTGTGAGTCACTGGGAGCTGCCTGTAGCCCTTTTGCTCTGACATGCGTAGGCTCAATTAGGCTGCCAAATGAGGCTAGCACTTATCTTTTTAGCAACTGAAGCAACACAAGATACTGTCTTTCTTGCATAGTTTTGTACCAAGAAAATCCTTTGGAGTATCTGACGTTTGTTTTGGTGGCGTTTTACAGAAAATATTAAAGAAAAAAACAAATCTCAAGCCTCATCTCATGCATATCATCACATTCGGAAAAAGAATGAGATAGAAAGAGAAGATGACACTGCAGCAGACCTGAAAGTCTCTGAGCTGGAGAAATGCAGAGGTCATCTGAATTCCATATTTGCCCACTGGCAGCCTGTTTTCTCAACGCCACCTACCAAACGTGGAGGGGAGCCCCTCACGTCTGCTGATGTTGCGGATGAAACAATTGGTCTTACCTGCGCGTCCACTTACATAGTGACTAAATGGCTCGTAAAATCCATGGTTACGCACAGCCTTAATCTACAAAATGTTTCATTAACTCTGCGGTGGCTACGGAATTGCATCTTGCCACACCCAGCGGCAGTGCAGGAGATGCTCAGGGATGAGACACTGAGAAACGACATCTTCAAGTTTTACACCCAGGTCTGTGAGGCCAGCAGTGGGATGGCTGGACTTTTTGAAGAGCTCTGTTTGTTCAGTTTGATCATGCTTCACCTAATGGATGCTCAGGGCCTGACCAACAACAGCTTTCATGAACTTGTGAAAACGTTGTGCCTGTCAGCGATGACGGAAGAGGATGTGAACAAGAAAGGTAACTCGCCTTTTCCTTTTTGCTCACGTGACAAGGCAGTAATTTTAGAAAGTAGGTAATTCCATGGGGGTTTCTTAATTCATCAGTTTGAAGTTTGCCCGTGCCCACCGGTGCTCATAACTACACAAGGTAAAAGCTGTGTCTCCAGTGGTATGGGTACAAGGGTTAGTAGCATAGAACAAGGTCACACTGTAGGGGTTTCTAATCATACAACAGTCATACTCCCTCACAGAAAACTTTTTTTTTTCCTAGGACTAACATGGAGTTCAATGAAGTATAAAAGATAAAATACCAAGGGGAAAAATAGTCTGCAACAAACGAGTCCGTATGGGTATGGGTTCTGATCCATACGCTGTTCAATGTTATCATTTGATAGCAAAAGCTACAGGTCAGATTTCAAACTGAAAACGGTCAGAAGGTTGTTCTAACAAAAAACTGTTTTCTTTCCTTAGTGTGAGGAGGATCATTGGCTTTGTATGGGCAAAACCCCACAAATTTTCCATCTTGGAAAAGTTAGGAAACCATTTAAAAACATAGGTCTGGCACTAAAATGGTTTGGTTTTGTATTATTATGTGGAAATAGAAGACTATCTGTCCTGATTTTTCTCTTATTTTTTCTTCCACAGCTGTTTGTGTATTCCTGACTTCTGTTTACATTGGGGACATGTGGCTTGGAGCACAGCAGCCAGATATGTTAATAACCCATGTCAAATTGATCTGCGGTAGTACAGATGAGAAATTAAACAATGATGACTTGGAAACTTACAAACAAGGAGAAGAAACTATTATGCGTCTTTGCAAAACCCTTTACATGGCTACATTGAGGCAGTAATTCAGTGAACTGACACTAAATCTTCATTGTTATATGCTCTGCCATCATTGCTGCAAGCCATGAAACCCTCCTGAACTGTTCTCCATACAAATCTAACTTGTTTTGTCACAAAGATCAATATTTTATTACTGTATACAAACTCAGAGTGGGGAAATTTTATTCATCATCCCTCAGTGGAACACAGGCTATAATTTCCCTTTCCTTGAACAGTATGGGTTACTGAATGTTATTTTATATCAATTTTTATTACAGATGTTTTTAACTTTATGAAGAATCAAAATGGACTGATTAGTGCATTGCCTATGGACTGTATTTCAGTTCCCATGTAGTTAAAAATCCATCCTCTCTCCGATATAAGATGGGGAAAAAAGGCTGCACAACTTCACCACAATGTGGTATAAGTGCAAAGAAAGAACAGTCAGAGGTTTAGCCTCAATGACTTACTGTTTCCTGAAGAACACAGTTTCTTTCATAATACAATACTGAAACCAGTATCAATAAAAACTGAATGCTGGAATCATGATAGTCTGGGATTCTTTTTCGTTTTAAATTAATTAAAAGCATTTATCTCAGAGCTGGTCTGTTTTTATTCTCATTTCTGTTTTGGTTTGGGGTCTTTTTGTTGTTTTTTTTTTTAATTAAAAAAGGCCCTGACCATCACCACTGCTGGAACTTGCAACAAAGACCCATCTTCTTCTCCACTCTTAAAAGATGAGAGATAGAACTAAACCCCAAATGACTTGCTACTTATTGATTATACATGTTTTTGTTGGAAGTTCTCTGTGAAATCTGATAAATACTTCTTGAGTGTGGCCTTAAGGGCAGCTTAACATACCATTCCAGGTATGCAAACATACAGAGCCTGAACTTGAACCTTTGATAGGTAAAACTGGATTTGTTAAATTGACTCATGAATCTGTGCTGTGCCTAAGTACTTGGTACAAATTCTGTACAGTGGAAAAATCAGAAATGCACACTTTTTATGATGTTTATGTAGTTTGTGGTTTTTTTGTAAATAAATAAAAAAAAACATTAGATGCAAATAATGAGTGCTTCTACATATAAATATTTTTGTCCTGAAGAAGCCATAATATCAATATCAAGACTTCATTTAAAAATAACAAATATTTCTTGAAAAATCTGCAAGCCCATTAGAGGTTAAATTTTGTCACATAAAATCCCTAGGGTCTGACATCAGGAAGTCTTTATGATGAACAGAACTTATTTTACTTAATTAAAAAACCCCCACAAATCAACAGGCAAAATCAAACCAAAGGAGTCCCAAAACAAAAACTGTCTTCCCGTCTCATCTAACTTGAAAATAAGACTCATGACACATAGAGGAGTTTTTCAGCTGTCTTGAGGGACTGCGCACATCTAACAGTGGTTTATAGTATGATTTGCTTGAGAGAATTAAAGAAAGGAGGTGAGACCATTCAACCAACCTGACAGTAATGCAGAAATATATCTTAACTGGCAATAAATTAATTTAAATTTCCCCCCAAATGAGTCTGTTTTGCCCGTGATGGTAACTGATAAGCAAGCTCCCGCTCTTAAGCCTGACCCATGAACTTTTTCATCTTGTTTTCCCCCCTGTCCTGCTGAGGGGTAGTGAGAAAGCAGCTGGGTAGGCAGCTGGCAGCCAGCCACGGCGGACCCAGCACACCATGTAATGGGCTGTATGTGGCCCCTTCTGATCTCTTAATAAAGTAACAAAATCCAAATGCTAAATGCCACAACTTGGTTGCTACAAACTGTCCGACAAGTTGCAAGCCCAGAATGGTTTTGGGTGTGGGCTTGCATGCCTTGCGAGAGCCTTTCACATGCCCTTTGGCCCGTGTTTGCTTAAAAAAATAAGTTGTGTTTATACAATTTATTTATATCATGCAACTGGTACATGCAGGAGCAGAATTCATGTGTTGGAGCCTAACCAGTTGGAAGAGCGACTCTTGAGTGAGATCTGATTCTAGAAACGGGTACAGCAGATGCAAACAAGCATGCTAAATTACTTTATGCTTTTTCTGTGCTGTTTGCACACCGTGGTATTTTGCTCTGTGGCTGGAAATGGTGATTTCTGAATGCAGTTTTGTCACTGCTAAAATAAGAAAGGTAACTTTCAAGGCTGTAGTGGGCTTTAGCTAATGAGATGCACAGTGCCATGGAGGTGGAAAGTAGGAAACGGTGACAGCGACTAGGGCCAGTCATGCATGTCGGTAGGCTTTCCTTGCAGCAGTGCATCTAAATCCTGAGCAATGGCGCACAAATCCGCCCTAAGGGTTCATGCTAAAATGATGATTTTTCTGATGGCCTTAAGTATTCAGAAAGGCCCAGCAGTGAGTACTTTCTCCTCAGCTTGTAACATTTTGTTAGTGTCTCCAATACTATGCTATATTATTGCCAATATACTCCAGGTTGGGAGGAGAGGATTGTTCATACACACTCACTTTTCCTTTTTTTAAATGGTAGTTTGGGAAACAGAAGGAGAAAATGAATGCAAATGAGCTCACAATTTACTAGTCTGTCATGTAAAGGATACGTAGCTCCTGTGTGCTTATCAGTGAAGACAACGTAGCTGTGCATGTGGGAACTTAAAAATAAGGCTTCATCTCTCGCTGCCTCTGAGCATCAATATATTCTAGTAACGTGGCAATGGAAGGATTATTAGGAAGTCCTGGAAATAATGGTCGAGTATCTTTAAAAGCCGTAGATGGTTAGCAGTTGAATGATTTGTATATGTGAATTACTGCCAACATATTCAAAATGCATTTTAATAAATTCTATAGATAAAGTCATTATTTTAAGAAATTAGACTTGATTAAAATAAATTGTGAAGAGCGTTTGGAAATGGAAAACTTGCTCCATATATAGGCCTATGTTTTAAAACGAGGAGTTCTACTATTTAACGCATTACTCGCTCTGATGCTGTTGTGATGAGACAATGCAGATGAAGCTCCAGAGCGCTCTGCAGCAGGCCCAGCAGTCTGGGCTGCCCTCACAGAAATCGTTGCCAGGACAGGCCTTTTAAGCCATTTACTTAAAATTCACAAAACCTCAGTGAAGTCAACAGCCCAGAAAACATACTGAACGTACTGCTTCCTGTTGTCCCTGGTGTATAGACCGTGTACAGCTTGAGTTGCAGGTGGGGCTCCTCAGGATTTGAAATGGATCTCAGCAAGAGGCTGCTGGTGCCGGTGCCCAGACAAGGACATCTGAGATGTTGGCAGGAGAGGACTTCACACAGCGTGAACAGCGGGGCAGAACTATGTGGCTTTCATGGAGGCAGCGGTTTGGGGTAACATTTTTATAGAAGTCAACTACATCTTTGAACCAGCAGCATGAACTGATCTGGGTCGCCCTGTTGGTTGGTGGATGCAGCCCTTCAACCACCTGTGAATGCTGCAGAGCGTAGAGGGAAGGCCTCTGTTAAGGGAGGAGTGGGAGGGAAGGGGAAATGAAGTGCTCACTGTGGAGAGCAAAGCACTGGAAGGGCCTTGAGCTGGGCATGTATGGAAATGCCACAGAAGGAAATGCCTTTCTGTCTCCCCCGCTCCCCCTCTCCCAAGTTAGGTGCTATAAGATAGGCTTGCATTTTGCATATTATTTATTACTGTATATGTATTTCATGCTATATACATTCCATTTCCAGGTAATCTGGGGGTGGGGGGTGGGGGGAAGGCTTTTCAGTGGTTATGTACTTTGAGTCATGTTCCAGTGCAACTAATGAAGTTGTTACAAATGGGAGTATTCACATCTTCCAGAAATCCCCTTGGAATCCATGCATAGAGAAGAGGATCCTGAACAACAGGGCGATACAAGGCTGTCGTGAGCTGGGGAGGAGGGCGCTGGAGCAGGCTGCGCCGGCAGCACAGAGCTGGTGCGGGAGAGATGTTCTAGCTCAGGGCAGGCGGATGTTGCAGGAGGGATCAAAGTGCAGTTGCTGCATCCATGAGAAGGAAAATAGGTCTAGATGTTGGGTCCTCTTCAGGCTGTCTTTGGTGATACTGTGTGATTGCAGCAGGAGAGCTGGTGCCAACGGGGGAGCCGGTTCATGTCTCCTGCGGGAGCTACCCGAGCTCTAGCAAAAGGTAAAGGTATCTAAGGGGAGGGGAAGGCTGTTGTGGCCACCTGAGTTGCCTGGTGGAAATGGCTGGTTCTCTGATATGTCTCTGTCCATGTTGCACCTTCAGTTCCTGCAGCCTTTCCTCATTTTCTCCATCTGCCCGTGACTCAGTCTGACTCAACAGACTTTACACCTTGACAGGTTTCCAAACCCAACACTAGTAGTAGTCAGTTTGCTCAGAAAGCAAACTGCAGAAGTGTTTATCTCGGAGATCAAAAAATTTGAAGATTCAAACCAATCCCAACGCAATACAAACACATGCCTGGTGGTCTGGTCTGTCTCTTCTGTTAAAGGCTTTTTTAATGCAGCCCAACCCACCCACTTTCTGGTAACATCACAGCCCACGTTCCCTATACCAGCGTAAGGCTGCGCTGGCAGCACTTCACCATAGGAGCTCTTCCTGCCTGCTTGGGAACGTGGAATCTCTTCAGCTTCTCCTCAAGTTTCAAATGAGTTTTGTGTTGCCCTCAGCCCAGCAACTAGCTATATGCAGCCTTACATCTATTCCAGCTCTTGCTGCCTTCCTCAGCCCAACTCTGCAGTCCTGGTTTTGTGCTTCCTGGAGCTCTTAAGGGTTCCTCACCCTCTCATGGACCTTCGCCTGGTTCTGCCTGGGTTTGGTGGAGCTCCACAGGTGAGGAGAGGTGGAGAGAGCAGAGGCCCACAGAAGGGGGAAGGAGTGCAAGTGGCCCTTCTGACTCTGGTCCAGCTGAGCTAAACCCATCCCCTCCACCTCACCAAAAAGCTGCTGTGGCCTTCACGGAGGACTGTAGCTTCTGTTAAAATATTTGTCAGCCCCAGCTGAAAGCAGGCAACTCGTGCAGAAATGTGACGTCATATTTGTGGTTTTGCCAGCATTTTCCTTTCATATAAAAGACGGTAAACACACTTCTCTTTGCAGATGCGTTTCAAGATTGTTCAATATTAACCGGGTTTTTTTGATCTACCATTTCAAAATGGAAGCAAAAAGTAATTGGTTATTGATAGTGAAATTGTATTTCTGGGCAGTAGGTAAAGCTAACGACTTCAGTAAGACACTCATTTGAGATAATTAGTGATGTCATTAGCCTTTAAAGGCTGTTCTAGGTAAAACAGTGTTTTTAATAAATTTTAAGTAACCTAACTATTTTTTCAATAGAAAAGTAAATAAAAAGCATATTCTATCCTTGAGGGAACTGCTGAGCTTTAAGTTAGTGAAGCAAGTTATAACCCTTCTAAAAGCAAAGTTCTATTGTTGACATTGTGCATGACATTGTTGCTCATTTTTCAGAGGATGACCGAGTGGAGATGTCGCCAAGTTGCAGCTGATGAGTGTGATCTGAGGACAGAGCCAGAAACAGATGACTTGTGGCTCTCACGAAATATAAAGAATATTGGTTATGCTGCCTGTTCAGTAAGATCAACGGGGTGCTGCTTGCTTCCACAGCAAGACAACCCAGTGAAAAGTGATGCAGCAGAGACACCCCTGAGGATACCAGGACTTGGTGTGCATTCAGGTCAGCAAGGCAGAACTCTTTACACGACTTGGGGCGTAACTGGCATAAACTTTCTGCTGGAGGAGTAAACCTGCTGTCAGCCAAATGGCTCTTGCTGAGAACTACTCAACCGGCAGCACACCTTTCGCACCACGTAACTGGGAGAGGAGTCTGAGGCTGAATCCTTGCTTTAAAAAGAGAGAGAAATTTTACAGTCATCATGATCTAAAATGTTGATCTAAAATACTGATCAGGCAACTCCAGCCATGTTGCTCAAATACGGCCCTCAGGACTTCCTCTTAAGCATCCAGGATTTTACAGGTTTGTCCTTTGTTGAAAGACATTTTTTCTTCTCCTGAACTCATTCAGGTTTGCGGTGCCAGTGTTTAATAGGCAGTCACAGCACTGAGCTTTTTTCTCTGCAGTCAGCAGAACTGTACTGCTGGATTTGTTTAACCTGTTCCAGTTTTAATTCAGGCTCAGATCCTTCCATGAATGCCAGTTTCATCTGAAAGGGAGGTAGGTGTTTGAGAAGCAACCACATCTGAATACGGGCTACTGAGAGCATCGCAGCGAGGCTGTTCACCAGTGGAACTGCTTTCTTCTATCTGGTTCCCTACTATCACTTGTCTGTAATGTGTGGAGAGAACAAAAATGTAGTTATCAGGGACATCTGTCTGGAAGACAGATAGCAGCAGTTTCATAAGGAAGTACATTATCAACATTTAAAAAAATATGGAAGACGGTTCTTCTAAGACAAAAGACATTGAACCCAGCACGAGAGAGACTTGTGGACTTCAGCCCTCTTTATCCACCTTGAGAATCACATCCTTACCTGGAAATGGAGCATGACCGACAGCAAAAGTGCAAGCTGTGCCTGATACGTGGTGACTCCCCCTTTCCCCAGCAAGATGGGACCTTCAGTCCAGCCCTGAAGCTTGGTTCTTTAGCTGGATTTTTCAAGAGGGAACTAGAAACTTTGCTATGACCTGCTGTGTACTGAGGGTGAAGGGAACTGCCAAGGGTGTGCCTGGGGAAGAGAAGAGGGATAAAAGCTTTATGTGACTGTGAACGGGTGTCACTGGGGGCAAGAACAAGAGGGACGTATGATATTCGGGATTCTCTGACACTGGGGTTGGGAAAAGGCAAGACAGCTCTAAGGGCTAGTGGGGATCTGAGCAAGAAAATGGGACAGACCTAAAAAGGGCTGGGTAGGACTAGGGTAGAAATTTCTAGTGTACAAATGATAATGATACAAAGACGTATGGTTCTGCCACAAAAACTAGTTAGTGGTGGGGTGGAGGGGGCGATGATATGAGGGCAGCAGAGTGTACCCTCCTCTCCTGAGCCTCCTTCTCCCTGAGCCTCCTTCCCAGCAGCTTCCCAAACTTCACCCTTAAAAAATGAAAAGCAGATGAGTCCTGGCTTAGAAGCAGAAAGTTCCATCCAATATGGCTGAATGCAAGATCCCAAGTACAACTGTGTCCTTAGGGCTTCAAAGGTGGGGAGGAAAATTTTACTGGGAAGAAAAATGTAACCCAAAAGTGAGAACGAAAATGGAAAAAATTTGAACAGTCTTATTAATGTCTGGGAGCCATGGCTTCAGAGATGAGAAAGAAAACATCATTGACTAAAAGCTAGTGTTTCAGTGGCTAGATAAATGTAACGACCAAAATCTAAAAACTAAGGTAAGGTAAATGGGATGGAAAAGAAAATAAATATTTTTAATAATTCTTTGGAAAAAGGGAAATATAAACTTCAGAACTTCAAATTTTTATTGATTAATTGCTAATGAAAGCTTAAAATATCTGTGCCTGACAAGACTAACACAACAGGGGTTTTGCTTAAAAACCAAAACAAAACCCTGAAACCTCAGCAACAGGCCCGGCACAGGCAGGCAGATTTGGGGTTTTCTTTGCCATGATGCAGGCATAGTCAAGACAATGTCTCCTTTCACAGTTTGACAGAAGTAGACAAAAGTACTCATCAAAACAGGATGTTTTCTTTCTAGTCCATTAAGTA
This sequence comes from Falco cherrug, assembly GCF_023634085.1. Taxonomy (NCBI): domain Eukaryota; kingdom Metazoa; phylum Chordata; class Aves; order Falconiformes; family Falconidae; genus Falco; species Falco cherrug. Next base: position 74,908,325 of record NC_073698.1, on the reverse strand, counting down.
TGTAACTATCGTCAGCTAGCTATCCATATTTCAAAATCAGCTGGAGAACTTGCATCCCAGAGCCGCAGAGACTGTCTGAGGAGAACTGTGGCTGGCTCCTGTTAATTGTTAACCATCCCTGGCACAGCAGGGAAGTTTGAGGAGGCTGGAAGAGCCCTAGTGTCCCAGCACTCTGAGAGCAAACCTGGTCAAGCCAGGTCACTGTAAGGCAGTGCAACTGACCTCAGCCCCAGGCAACACCATGGAATTAAAGCTAAGATAAGATACAACCGGAAAAGTATTTCAAAGGACAAAAAACCAAATTCCAGACAGTGTGGTTTTATAGAACGGCAGGTACTGTGATAAGTGCCTGATGGCATTTTTTGAGGGGAACACAATTTGGAGGATAAAGGTAGCTGCCTATATGTAGCTGTTTAAACCGCAGCAAGGCGTTTGACTTAGTATTCCACACTGCCTTCTTTAAAAAGAACTATACACAAGCCCCATTAACCAGGTGTTACGTGAAAAAGGCTTCTCAAAGAATAACTGGAGATTCACCTCTGACTGTGGCTTTTTCTAGCAGGGCTCCGTAAGCACCCGATCCTATTCAGCACCTTCATCAGTGGAAGTAAACGTAAAGTCGCTCTGAATGAAGGACACAGAAGATGCAGATACAGTGATACAAGGAGGAGCAAACAGTCATCTAGCGCAGACCGGGCAGCTAGCTAACATGGACCTATTCAAGCAACATTAATATATTACATTTAAAGCCTCAACTGCGGAAGTAATATTTTTCATTGAGAACTGCGGATTTTTCATAAACTGTTCTCCCTACAGACGGTGAATCTTGGCACACAGAAAAGCTTGAGATATTCAGAAAAAAAAGTAGAGAAGTTTTGTATTCATGGGTTTCTGCGGACAGACATGATCTTTGAAAGCCTGGAGTAGGTGACACTACGGTTCCAAAATTTCTTGTATTTATCACATTGTCTATCCACAGTGATCACTTTTTGGCATTCTTCATTAATGAACAAATATTAATATTTTTTAATGCAAATACATGTTTAAACCCCAATTTTATTGAAGAAGTTTATTGGTTAAGCCACAATGTAATGCCAAGGCATTGTGAGTTAACTAGGCAAAGAAATGAGAAATACTGACCAGAAATGAGAAATATAATAAATATAAGAACTTGTTTTCCTCTGCAGAGGTATTGGCACCTGGGCAGAGACTTCGGGAGCCTGCATCCCTGCCCTCAGTGGGCAGCACTCTCAAATCTCGTCCAATGCACAAGTTGTCTGTGGTTTGGTTTACATCCCTTGAGAGTGAGCTGACATCCATCTACCTGGACTAGGCATTCTGCACCCTCTGAGGAAATAAAGTTGAATTTGATAATATGGTTGCTCATAGGACACTATTTGAATGTATGGCTCAAGAATTATTTCACTCTTTTGACTGTCACTTGTAAATGTCTGTCTGGTCGCTATTAGATGGAAGCCTTTTTGTGTCATTTAAAACCATTTAACAGTTTGAAAACAAAAAGGCCCATCATTTCAGTTTGTAGGAGAAAGAGCAAGAACTAGGAAGAACTTCAGAAAGCAACAGAGAGCACCTTAATGCTAACACAGCCCCCCTGGATGGATGTTTGCCTGGCGGCATCAGACTTGGAGAACATCTGAGCAGCAGCCACAACAGGGCATGTTCTGACCTCACATCCAGCAAATGGTGTCCTCTCAACTGCAGAGTCTCAGTGCATGGGATTTCTGGAGGGACACTGGCTACTGGTAAGCAACCTCTATTCCTGGCTTTGATTTCACACAAGCGTTTACACAGTGGCTGGTGCTAAAGAAAACCCCAGCCCATTAGTTGTCACTTGGAGATGTGGTATCTCTGAACAACGCCAGCACCATCCTGCCAAGTGTGATACCAATCCCAGGCTTCTCCCCAGTGGCATGATACCTGCTAAAAGGTACAAAGCATGTTTCTTTAGATGACAGGAGTGAGAACACCTTCCTGTGAAGACAATTTGAGTTCTGCTGACCGAAGTCTTGTAACAGGCTTTGACAGCTCATGGTGAACCATTTTTACAGCCTCTGCTCCTGTGGGTCTGACAGCTGCTCACATCAAAGGGAGCTGGTTCTGTCAACACAAAAAGAGAACGTTCTCGTAATGATGGAGGTGTCAAAGACAGGTTTATCCCTTAAAACCAGAGGCTCAAGAATAGCAAGATTTATTACCTGCTGTTTGAGATTAAATTCAGAAACTGCATCGGGGAGAAAACCTGCTGTTTGAGATTAAATTCAGAAACTGCACTGGGGAGAAATTGGGATGGATCCCCAGGCACACGGTATATGGGAAGCCAGCTGTAAAGTCTTAGCTGTCTCAGCTTCTTCTGACACAAGGAAAGATGCTGTAATCTATGCAGACAAGTCATGTAGATCTCAAATACTGGTCTTGTGAGAGTACCAACCATGAGATTTAAGTACCCCTGAGAAACCAGGCTCTTTCTGAGCATTTAGCGAGTCTTGGCTAGGAAGTTCCAAGATACCGGAGTGTCAGAATACATGGTTATCTCTAGTGAGACACGGTAGGTAGAGGTCACAGTTGAGTATCTTTTAAACGACTTTATAGACAGACAAATTACTTTGATTCCAGGAAAGAGTCTACCGTGGTAGGGAAGAGAGGGCTGAACAAAGTAGAGAAGAGAAGCACCTGCCATGAGAAAGCAGAAAACAGGGTCATGGTCTGCTTAGCCAGATCATGAGGATCTTCTTACTATAGCATTGAAAAGGCCTTCCTCTCCCCAAAGACAAGGTAGCATGCCCAAGTAAAGCTATGATGTGTCTTAGTGTCATCTGGAGAAATATGGTGCCTTGAGGGTCAGAATCGCTGCCTTTGTGTACAGGAATTGGTACTTTTCTGTTATTGCAATATATGGTGGTTATATTATTCACTAATGATTATTACAGTCTTGAACATAAGCTAAAAAAAAAAAAAAGCCTTCTGAAAATTATCTGCCCTCACGTGAGAACTAGGATATTGCTATAGATTTTTTTTCTGTCCTAGGGACTAAAACCCCTGAGCTGTCAAATATCCAAATGAGTTCCCCAGTTCCAGGAATGAAGCAGCTGTTGCAATTGATCTGGACAGAGCAAAAAATTGAAAGAGCACATGGACATTGTACAGCCTGTCCACCAAATCAGTGGTCATCCGTCTGTCCGTGAAGGAAACTCACCTGCAAATAGAGAAGAAGGCTGGCTGTAGAACAAGTGTTTTGAAGCCAGCTCCTACATGTCCGGCAAACTGTATCCTCAGGCTATGTTACCATGCGCCCCAGAAATGTTGGGTAGAAGTTGGTGGTAGTCAGGGGAAAAAATGGACACTGGATTGAGTTTCTCATTGTAAGAAATCTGTCTGAAGCCAGCAAAGCTCATGCTGCCAAGGAGTCCAGAGTCCCTTGATTGAGCCTCTCTGAGGCTACTATGACAGCAAGAAATGTGGACAAGGGATAAGACATGCAGATCTTCCAAGTCTCTGGGTACCCAATTATTTTTTTTCTCTACATTACACTGTTTGATAGGAAAGCAAAGATTTTGGATGTCCACAGTGGTCTGAGTCACGGCTGTCAGGAATGCAGAGCCTCCACCGAAACGCATGGGAAACCCGTGTGTCCTCTTGAGGCGTCCAGGGAGAAACTTTCCCTGCCCCCCTTTCACTGCATGAAGTTTAAGCCTTGGCCGGGAACTGTCCCCATCCACTAATGCTCATTTTTCTGTATCATTTTGGATGGTAAAAAACACAATTGAAGCAAATGTTAATACTGGCTCTTGATTACAGCAGTGTGGTAATCAACCGCCTTGGCATGCTGTTGGGTTTGAAGTAATTGGTCCCATGGCCCAGACCTTTTTTTCTTATTTCTGTAGGCATAGCGTAATGGTGACAAAAGGAACTGGGACATGGATTCCTTGCTGCAGCTCTCTTGCAAGCATCAGCCCTCCCCCATCTCCCAGACTCACTCATCTGACTTGGCACCAAATTACTTTGTATTGCAGAGAAGACTGTGGTGCAATCAGATCATGGATTCAGGTTCAAGACATCTCAGTGTCTAAGGATTATGCTGTGGCATAAGTAATCTAGTTGTTGCATATGCCTTTCAGAAGACATTTTGACACTGACTTCTTTTCTGCGTGCATATGCAAGTGGAGATCAGCAGACAGTACTGTAGTGGGTGGCACACCCTTGCCAAAATAGTAAGACCTTGGTTTACACAGCAGTGGAAGAGATATAATTCCTGCCTGTTATGCAAGGCCAAAATGTAACCTTCAGGGACCCCACAGAGGTCCAGCTGACAATAAAGACAGCTGACATGGCAACGGGGGTTTGCTCGACAGCCAACTGAAGCAAGAAGGTGCACCCCTCTGAACTGCTAGACTTGAAAGCACATTCCTTTCACCAGGCGGTTGAGCAAGCTGGAAGAGTACACGTTGCCCTATATGCCCCTGGACTTGACAGATGGATGAGCACAGAACCAGTGAAGGTAAAAGTTCTCCAGCCTTGACCAGTGACGTGTATGTACGTTTGTAGGGTGAATGTATCAGAATTAATCATGGGAAAAGAGACAGGAGATTTCAATACAGAAATTAGATGATCGTGGTGCCAAGGGTAATGGATGGATGATGTAACAAAGGCGACGACAGGGGAGGATGGTGGAGGTTAACAGGAAGAACTTCTTTCGGACACCCCACTTTGTTTTATTCCTGGAGCTGGGGGAAGTGTAATTGCAGCAGGCGTTAAAAATCAAATGGAACGCAATCAAAAAGGGCAAGTTTTGCAGGGGGGGTCGGGGGGTAAGTAGCCTCTCCAGTTCTAAAATTGTTTTCTTACAGTATGTTTCAAGCCTAGAAAAATGGTAAGACAGGGTGAAAAGCAAATCTCATTCAATACTGCTTTCCATTAATGATTCCTAGGCTCTCCGCAAAACATTCCTAGACTTGCCTTGATCACAACAGCTCTTTTGATGAGCAAAACTGAACACATTAGGGATAAATATGGATATTTTAAATTCAAGTATTTCATTCAGTAACATGATGCAAAAGTGAAAAATTAAAAAAAATAATACTTTTGTTTAAGCCTTCCAAACACGCTGAGATCTTAATGTATATAGACATCTCTTGCCATCTTTTTAGGAACAGTAAACTAATGGGAACATGCCTCTCTGTTACCCTGTAATTTTATGTATTTTATGTTCATTTCCATGTGTTTCTTGTATTGCTCACTTGCCTCTTGCTTTGTGGTTTATTTGGGTGCGTTGCCTTTTTTATTGTTGTCACCTTTTGTGAGCATGCCAGAGACCTTAGGGTGCCAATAAATCAGAATATTAGTGCTTCTTTTTACTGCCATATTATACTTGATTCCCTCTGCTTGTTTGTGACCTAATCTTGAACCTCTGCCTAATCTGCTGAGCTGAATTTTCTGCATCCTGGTCAGATTAGGAGGAGCAGTGGGCAAATGCATCCTTGTTTGCATAGAACGTGTTTGCCAGAAAAACTAGCAGCAAACAAAGTAAACCAAATGTAGAAAGCTGCAAACGCAAACCTGTCCTTAAACAAAGTTCAAAATCACAGGCAGCGTTGGAATTACATTCCCATTCAATGTGTGGGGGCTGCACGTCAGCGGGCGCTGCATCTCCACCAGGCACATCCACTACAGCTACCTTCGCAGGACAAGGTCTACAATCTTTTCAGAGACCAGGGACGTGCCTGTCAACAATGCGGTGTTTATGCAGCCTCTCTTTTCAGTCATGGAGGTTTCAGACGGCAACACTCTACTAGCGTAGGTTAGCTGTTCCGTCAGTCTGCCACTGGAGGATATTTCCCTGTTTTGTCAAGCTCAGCTGTAAAAACAGTCTAGATGACACGAACATGGGGCTCTGGGATCTCTTCCTGTAGAGCCAGCTATGCTGCGTGCAGCCTGAGCCCAAAGAAGCTATTGCGATTTACTAGGCTACTCACTAGCTCAGACCCAACTTATCACCCTAAAGTCGAATAATACTCTGCTGAAATTTAAATCAAGGTACTCAAGTGAGAGTGACAGAATCACACCTGTAAAGTTTGATCACTAATGAAAAGGCCCGAGGCTAATTCCAGGAAATTCTACTCCAACAGAAAGCCCAGTTTGACCATGTTGTCTCACTCCTAAGCTGACTAGTACTGTGAATGCTACACACCCATGGCGGACAGGTGTTTCAAGTAATTTCACAACCACACTTCCAAGTGATTAATACTCTCTCCAAGTGTATGTGTAGTTTTACTGTGGGCTTACTGTGCTGAAGGACACAAGTTCAGATATGGGCCATCTTTGAGAAGGAAAGTACTGTCATACTCCTGCCAGGATTTGCAAAACAAAAACAAAGGAAAATTTGCCCACATCTTCAGCCAATTAAAAATCAGTAATTTCATTGAGTTAATTTAACCTACAAGAACTTAAAAGTGTCTTGGGACTGAGTGATACGCCTATTTCAGGCAAGAAAGCAGCTTGCCTAACCTTCTGCATAACATACCAGAGAATAACAGACCATAAGCTCTTCACAGTAATTTTTAGATGAATACAAATGCATGTTTTTCAGATGTTCAGTCATCAAGTCAAAAAAAGAATTAATCACAACCCATTTAATATTCTACTCTAAATTGTTCCAGTAAATCATTACCCTCACATAAAATATGTGGTACATATGACTTTGTGTAACATCATCAGCTTCCAGCCATTTCATTTTAGTACGGTGCTTTACTATTTGATGGTTACGGGGCTCTTGAATTGGACACAAGCATTCTAAAAGATGCAGGCAGTTCACAAGGAGCATCTTTGAGCCACTGCTCCTTGAGAAACGAATTGATTTGATTTCTCTCACTGTAGGATGTGTTCCTGGAACTCAAATCAGTTTTTCCTGATTCTTCCCAGTTTCTTTAAAACACAAGTACAACATTCCTGAGATGATTTATGCAGTGGCGTGCATACTACTGTCTTCCTGATCTCACTAATAGATTTTCTCTTAATTTGATCAGGGCTTACAGAATTGCTTTGGGAGCTTGTGTTCATCTGCTTTACCACCATGCTTCCTACTCCCTTCTGAAGGTGTGGTTTACAGGAGGTACTTTCCCATTCTGTGTGTAAAACACCCTTACTTCCATAGTATGCAACCTGGATAGCTGGCACGAGTAAAACGCATGCTTGTTTGCCAGCATAGGAAGCGGTTCAGACTGCTCTGCCTATCCTTGTGGTCTACTGTTCCCTCCGTATTTCTGTCACCCGCAAACCTCATCAGTTATGGATTTATTTTTATCCAGGTGATTAATACAAACAGTGAGTGAATAGCTGCGGGCTGAGACACTCAAACCAAATAGTGACATAAAAAGTGTCATCTCTGTATGCAATTATAAATGTTGTATGTAATTTCTGGATCACCTGAAGCAGTGAATGAATGTTTCGCGCAGATTATTTTATCACTGATCTATACTTACTTTATCTCTGGTTGTACTTACTTTACTGGAGTTGATCCAGAGCGAGACATATACAGTAAAATAAGGAAAAGAAACGTCACAAACGCAGCAAGACCAACCCAAAAGGCTATGACAATAGAATCTGTGGACACAACACAGTAATTCTGTCACTGGTACCGTAGCAAATATAAAACACAGCAATATAATTTATGATCTCTAAGAAAGGTGTGTCATTTAATTAATTCAATGAAACGTTTTAGAGAGTGGAATCTGAGTGCCAGTTCTTCAATAGTCTTCAGAGCCTCCTAGCAGTTTATTCTAACAGTGAATGGCCAGGGCTGGGGGAGAGGATCAAAAAAAAAAATCTAGTTAAGTGTGATTGTGACTAGTAGTGTGCATATACTGAAAAGGTAATACTGAGCACTCAGGATGGTTTTCACAGTTCCATCTCTTTGCAGAGGACACAGATCCTTTTACAAAATCACAGTGCAGTAAGCAGTGTGGTACTCAAGAATGAGCTGTTACTGCTTAGTGTACAGCCAAATCCTGCTCTTAAGTGAAAAAGTACAACAGCCCATGATCTTTAAGATGATCCTTTTAGGAAGGGAATTCTAGCCTTGAAAACATTTTTTACCAAGAGAAATACCAAGGAAAGCTTGTTGAGAAGTGCCTGTGACCCTTACAGCACATCAGTCCAGCGGAAGAGAATGTGAACCTTCCCCTGTTCAGCTGCAATGCTTCTGTAATCATCATAAAATAGTTCAAAATGAAGCCTACTTTATCAGGACCAAGTTGTTTGTTTAAGGAACACGTAAGTGGATTCCTAGCACTGAAATACGGGTTCACAACTGGTTTAAACCAACCTAAGACACTGCCACTGCTGTTATCCTTGATTCAGAGGAAAACTTCTTTTAATTAATAGGAGAAATAAAAGATGAACTGATCCCTGATCTGGGTGGCCAATGCTAATGGGAGCATGAGGTGGTTGGGGGAGAGAAGGGAGCTGGCTCTTTGATGACTGAAGGCTGCAGTGCTGTGCCAATTACTGCACAGTTACAGGCTCGCTGCTAGATGCCATGAATCTGCTCCTGCCACAGTGGCACATTTGATCACTGTTTCAAAAATGTTCCTTCCTGGGACCAGTGTGGGGGTCATGAATGTCCAAGTTAAAGCCTTGAAAATGTTGGGTGTTCTGCAGGGCACAAGTCAAGAAACGCCCTGAATTCATAACCAGTTACTCACTTAGACTGAGGAGAAAAAGAAGGGTCATTGACTTCAGAGACAAATATTGACCAAGATAAAATAAATCTTCCATCTGAAAGGACAGAAAACATTGTGTTCTTTGAAACGGGTCCAATACGTTTGATTAGGTGTTTCTTTGTGAAAAAGTTCAGAACGTGTTGTCATCAGAGCCACAAAAACATTAGGGGGAATTATCCCAGCTCCTTTTAAACCTAAAACTAGAGCTGACCCAGCCGGAGTCTTACCAGAAAGCGGAGTTTTGTCAGGGCTACTGGGAAATAAGTATGTAGAGTGTCAGCTTATTTTATTCTTCCTATGTTAAAAAGGCTTTACTGAGCTTTAATTCAGAGGATGGTAAATTAGCACGTGAGGGCCAATATTCTGACCTGCTCTTCCCAAACTTATTATGGGAAAAAGCAGTGGGGTGCTACTTGTCTACCCCAACTCCTCAAGGCAGAATTAGGGGGCTTCTCTTAAAACAAACAAGCTCACAGTCAAGGGATATTTTCAAAAGCTTAAAGTTTTGAAGTGTTCAAAGCCATCGGGACAGAAATGAAGACTTTGTTTTTATAGAATTCCCTATCAGAACTATTTTGGTTTCATCTTTTAAAAGCAGTTTTAATATGATTAATGGAATTCACTGAAGCTAATCAAATATACTCCAGGTCTCAGGAGGAGTCTGAACTCTTGAGGGCTAAATGGAAACTTCCTGTTTTTAAAGTTCTGCAATTAGGATTTTTATTTTAAACCGGGATAACGTTTTACCAATCTATAAAAGGCTTTTCTATTGCTACATTTTACAGTTACCTTTTGTGTGTGTGTGTGTGTCTATATTTTTTTAAATAGCGTATTAGTTCATGTGTCAATTAAGCTTTTTATTATTTTTATATGAAACAGAGAGAGCTGCACAACACTATTAACAGAAGGCAAGACCATGACTTTACAGCTGGATTTAGACTCATTTTTATGCAACAAACGCACTCTCACAATGCTTCAGGGACAAGCCACACAACAGAGGAAAGAAAGTGCAGAGATTCAGGTCTCTGTTTTACATTAAATAAAAAAACCCAAAACCAAACCAGACAAAACAATTAGGGAGCTATAATCCCATCCCAGGGGTTATGATGACCGTATGATTCATTTGGGCTGGTTCAGCAATGCACCTAAACAAATGCTCAGGTCCCACTGCAGTCAACCAGCAGAGGCCCTCTGGAACATCAATACAGCAGTTATTGTCATCCTGGAAATGTCCTACATTTATCACACCTCATCTTCAGCACAAAGTGCAAGGTCTTGCTGAACTTACTTCGTCTACATACTTCCAAGCACATGAAAACAGTAATCCCAACAGTGGCTTCTGAAGGTATCAAAACGTAAATATTATGCAAACAGGAAAACCTACAAAGTGTATTCATTGCTTGATGTTGCCTTTATTCAAAACAAGGAAAAAACTAACCATGGAATTATTTCCTTTGATGTTTTCTTTGTAACTTGTAACTCACTGTTCTCTCACTGGTATTTGGAGAAGGAACAATAAAAGTATGAAGATGATGCAGTCCTCATTCCTCCTAGACTGCTGACATGGAAAAATGTCTACTTTTATAGAAAGCAAAAAAACCCACCATCAAACAAACCAAAACCAAACCAAAGAAAAACAGTTTCACTTCCCTGGCTGTCAGAAAACAAACCAACATTTTTAGTTTAGAAATTGGTGCAGCCAATGTGGGCTTTTCAAAAGACACAAATCATGGAGCAGAACTCCATCGTGACATGCTACCTAGAAATATCATACATAACAGCTGCCCCGGGGAACTGCCTTAACATTAACCTGCTGAGGGGAAAAAAAAAGTACATCCCAAACCCTACACTTGCATCTTTCTTCTTTGCCTGGGAGCTGAGCAGCTAAAATACAGAAGCTTGTTTTCCTGCAGCTTTGTTTCCCAAAGCTGAGCCCAAAGGTGATTTCCTTTGGTGTCCCCAGTGGTGCATGATCTCACCCTGCAGCCTTTTTGTCGCTAAAGGTCTTCATTCACCATGTTTTTCCTCTATTATCTAGCCACCAGCTGTAGGAACTTGCAGATATTTCATATCTTTGAGGCCTCCGCTCCATTGTAACTAGATCAAGTTGGAGTTATTGTAGGAGCAGATAAGATACATAAACACAAAGTATGATTGCATAAATCATCTCATTAGAATATAAAAGACCTGAAAGGTGGCAGGCTTTTCTACTTCTTTAGAGGGAAACAATAAATAAATAAATACAAAAATCAGTAAGAAATCGGCTTACTCTGCTTTTTAATGGAAGTAAGGCTTATGAGATCACTCATAAGCACTCACACATGTGTGTGGTAGTTTCCTCCATGAAACTATCAACAAATTTCAATTAAGTTTAACAGAGAGTGAGCACCTTCTCTCAGAAACACAATTTCTACTTTTTTTTTAAAAAAAGTTTCAAGAAAACAGGCAGCTAGGTAACGAGAAATATCCTATGCATTGCCATGGAGGGAAATGCTCTTAACACAAACTCCACCTCTATCATGTATCAGGCAACCCAAATGTTAGAAAGGTGTTATTAATGAGAAAAAAATGGAAAGGTTAGATTCCTGATTTTATTTTTTTGCTAAGCCAGCCACGTCAGGGACTTACAGGTAGCTTAACTCTGCAGTTTGGGGTTTCCCTAGTAGAACTGGGGGGGTAATAATCTGCCCTAACTTTAAAATTAGAGAAGCTGTTGCTGCTCATAATCTGCCTGATTCCAGAAGCCCCAAATGTTGCTCTACAGTATTATGGAACAAGATTTTATATATAGAAGGATGTGGATATTTACATCACCTTCTCCAAGATATGGTGCTCTAAGTTTGGAGGCAATAAACGCTGGGCTCATCAGTGGACAGAAAAGCTTTTCTAGAAGCAATGCAGAATAAATGTTTCTGCTGCCTTTTCTTATTCTTGCTCTCATAAGGAAAGTGAAGGACATGAAGCTCCTAGCACTGTCCAGTTCAGTCTTCACTATTAGACGGTTTTGTGCACTATTAGAGAGACACAGAAGTATTCTGAAAGACTATCACATTTTTCTTACAGACTAGATCACTACAATGACCTTGAGGAAAGCAATTTTATTCTCTGAAACCACATCTGAACAGTTGTAGCTGTCTTCAGTAAACAAAATAGCAACCAGTAAAGCCCATGTCTTTGTCAAATGATGACACAACCATAGGTAGAGACTTGGCAGAAATCGAGGGAAAATGCTGCCTAATAGCCTAAGCGACTCAAACATGCCCACTCTCCCTTGTTCTTTGTCAGTCCATCCAACTAACTATACTCAGTTAAGCTAATCCCTCATGACAGTTTGTCATTTTATCTTATCAAGATTAACCAATGCAGTTACAGTAGGAAAAAAAAAATATTTGCCACTTTAAGTAACCATAAAAAGACATTGTTATCTCATTGTGCAAAACCAGTGTGAAATGAAATTAACTGTCGCAGGGTGAATTTGGTGAATGCTATTTCATCTTATATACTTCAAAACCAAACTTCTACACCCAGCAGAATCAGCTTCCACGGCAATAAAATATTATGACAATAATATATATTATTACTTTATCTTACAGTTCAGTAGCAGTAAACCAAAGGAGGAAACATAACAGAGTATGTTCTCAGCTTGCTGTTTCTGTCAGAAACATACACTTCTTCTTATACCAAGGTTTTGAATGCTTATCAGTTGTAATGTCAGCATTACCTCCCAGGATGAAACCACAACAGCCTTATGAAAATCTCTGCTTGTTCAGTCAACTTTTCTGATGGTAGCATACAGGTAACATAACACCCCAAACTACAAATTTCCAAGTCATTAGGTTTCCACTTAGCAAACGGTTAAAAAATAATCTGTCCTTCTAAATAAGAGTATAGTATCAGCAGTCTTATAGTTTCAAATACTGTAAGATAAAGCAAAAGGCTTCAGTATTAGTAATAGCTGCTGTTAGAGCACAGTCAGTTTGGAAGGCAGACACCCATCCATACAAACCATGCACATATAACCCAGCACGGTCTCTACTGAAAGGAAAATAAAGAATAAGTCAGTGAGACAAGCTATGCAACATTCTTCCTGTAGCAGATTAGCACCTACTACATAATACTTACATTTATTAACCTTCAACTTGCTTCCATCTACTGGAATTGGATCTATATAATCCCAATAATATTCATATGACCAAAAATACTCAGAGGAGTTTGTTCCGTTAGCCATTTCAGTAGTGCATTTTAAACCAGCTCAGAACTCCAACCAAATACTTTTTTTCATTGTACTTCAGCGCCCTCAGAAAGAGATTGCATAACTGATGCCTATGTAAATCACCCTGGGGTCCCCCAGCTCAAGGACTGCCTTGGTACTAAAAAACATCTAGCAGCGATGAATATTAATGTCTGACAGATACGAACAGCAGCCCTCCAAAATGGGCAGTCACGTTATTCCTCAGTATATTTTAAACTGAGACGGATGTCAAGTAAGCTAAGAATGGGGTGGACAAGCGCCAGCTGGGTCACAAACCCTTCCCTCTCAGAAACTCGCAGCAACGCAGCGCTCCCTGGAGCTACTGGAAACAGCCGGGCTGACAGACATTTCCGAGTTTCTCTTGATGTAAAGCTGTAGGTAAAGGCCCGATAAAGGCTTCATAAATAAAGGATGTATGGGAATAACCATGTATTTTGCTTTACTACTTTTTTATTCCCTCCACCCCGAAGGCAACGGACGGCACTGAACGGCAGGCTCCTAACCAAGACAAAGGCAGGCCGGGGCAAGCATCTGGCCCGCAGCAGCCTCGCACCTACTCGAAGGCACGTAGGTGCCTCGTCGAGGTTCGCCCAGCTGGGGAGGTTCGCCCAGCTGACGTGCCTCACGCTAGATGTGGCACGGACCCTCAGCCTGCTTGTGGCTGCACCTCTACAGCCCCCGGGGCATGTCGCTGCTGGTGAGCCCGCGGTTGCTCACTCTGGCGCCGGCCCCGGCCTCCCGGAGGAGAGGCTGGCCTCCCGGGGCGGGGAGCGGGGAGCACGGCGCCGGGGGCGCGGGGAGCCAGGTGCGCAAGCGCCGCGCTCGGCCCGCCCCGCCAGGCCGCTTACCAGCGGCTCTCAAAACGCGCTTCGCCGTCAGTCCCGCGCCTCCCCCCGCCCCGACGTGCGCCACGGACGCCAGCCCGCCGCTGAGGGCCGCCCCGCCGCGGCCGTTAAGCGTGAGGGGCGGGGCCCGGCCGTGCCGGTCCCCTGGGCGGGGCGGGAGCTGGACGGCGCGCGGCGCGGCCGGATGTGCGTCACCGCCGCTTCCGGTGCGGGCGGTTTGAAGGCGGTGATGGGCGAGTCCTGCCAGTTGCAGGACCCCGTGGTGCAGCTGGAGTCCTCCCTGCCACCGCTGGAGGCGAGCGGCCGGCAGGGGCCGATGGAGGAGGAGGAGGGGGAGGAGAAGCGGCGGCGGCGGCGGGAGGAGGACGCGGACCCGCTGCCTATGGTGTTCTTCTGCGCCGGCTGCAAGCGGCCGGTGGGCGACTCGCTGAGCTGGGTGACGAGCGACGAGGAGTTGGGCTGCATCCTCCTGCGCAGTGAGTCCTGCCGCCCCCGGCCCGGCCTGGCCCGGCCCGGCCGCCGTTGGTCACCCGTCTCCCTCTCTCCCCTCTGCGCAGGTGCGACCGCCAGCGTGTCGGTGGACCGTGAACGGAAGATCTCCAAGCGGCCCGGCGAGTGCGGATGGTGAGGCCCGGCCTCAGCGCCCCCTGTCGGCCCCGGGGGGCGGGGGTGCCCCGTTCCCCCGGGCGGGGCAAGGGAGCTGCGTCGGGAGCGCTCGGTTTCGGGTGGTCCGTACGGAGTGCTTATGTGTTAGTTCCCGCTGAGGTCAGCCGGCCTGAGGAGCCGCTGGGAAAGGTGGCGCTCGTAATTACACTGCGTAAAGCAGGAATGAACGCTCTAAAAAAAAATCACAATGAACGGTCATGAGCAGGTGTTTCTTCTGCTTTTCTCCTGAATAAATGTTATGTATCTTACTTGCAGCACATTAGAAACACTATTCTGCTCTGGCTGCTCAATGATGCTTGGCAACATCTACAGGTGCACCCCAAAGCATCTCGACTACAAGAGGGATTTGTTCTCTTTCAATGTTAACGCAATTGAAAGGTAAAAGCATAGTTGTTATCGGTAAGCCTGCCAACCAAACTTCATCCATCGGGCGTCGTACTGAGGGATGTCCCGGCTAGGGGCTTGTCTAGAGGGTAGCTGTTTCTGGCACTGTATTCCACAGCAGATTTCTGTGTTACTGCGGTTAGCATCATAGTGCTGAAGTGTGAGGAACACCATCTGTGTAATGTTAGATAAATAGAAAAAATAAAACAGCAGGGCTGCCTTGTATGCAATTTCATGCTTAACACCCAAGAAAATAACACTAGGTGCACAACACAGGAGGGTTCCTTCTTGCTTCATCAGAAGAAACTGCATATACAGTCCGCTTTAGACAACATAAAATGAGCCTGCAGCCATAGGTAGTACCATATAGGCCTGGCTGTAAGCTATGAGAGGTAAACATTATCAGCAGAGAACATGGGCAGAGGGGTTTAAGCAGAACTTGGGGTGAGGCCAGACCTGTACTGATTAAGCTTGCTTTTGCCTTGCTAAGGTAGGTAAAAGCAAGTCTTCAAACTGAGTATGTGCTCGAGGCTCTCACCTAACAGTTTTTGACTGTTAGGACAGTTATTGTACTGGTTTTAATTGGTTTATAGCACTTAAAAGTGGTATTAAAATATTCAATAACTATATCCTAAATATATATATATATGAAACTCCACACTAGAGTGCTTTTATCCAAGCGTTAATCTAGTAAACAGTGATAGGTTACTTTTATTTCTGTCTGGGTTAGTTTTAATGTTTCTGCTTTTTGTGACATTCCAGATTCTTCTGCATCTATGTGGATGTTTGCTTTCCTGCTTGGGACAGTTGTGTTTTTTCTCTTTCCATAGCTATGATACTTTTTCTCCATGGCAATAAAACTCTCTGAAACACTAACATGGCCAAAGAATGAATTTTTCTTGGGCAGCAGCAGTGATGGCTGCTTCTCCCAGCTAATGTTACACTATTCTTGATGGCTGTATGTTGTGGTTTAACCCCAGCTGGTAATTAAGTACCGTGCAGCCACTTGCTCGCTCCCCCCTCACCCAGAGGGATGGGAAGGAGAATCAGAAAGGAATGCAAAACTCAGGGGTTGAAATAAGAACAGCTTAATAGTTGAAAATAATTATTATTGTTCTTTCATTTTTATTTTATAACACTTATAATGAAAAAGAGGGAGAGGGGGGATGAATGAAATCCAAAGGGAAGGGAGGAAAGAAAACTAGTGATGTGCAGTACAGCTGGTCACCACCTGCTGACTGATGCCCAGCCAGCCCCCGAGCAGTGATGAGCAGACTCCGGCCAACCCTCCCTCCCAGTTTATATACCAAGCATGACATCCCATGGTATGGAATACCTCTTTGGCTAGTTCAGGTCAGCTGCCCTTGCTGTGTCCCCTCCCAATTTATTGTGCCTCTCCAGCCCTCTCCCTGGCAAGGCCTGAGAAGCTAAGAAGTCCTTGACTTAGTATAAACATTGCCTGGCAACAAATAAAACTATCAGTGTGCTATCAGTGTTGTTCTCACACCAAAGCTAAAACACAGCACTGCACTACTTATAAAGAAGAAAATTAACTCTATCCCAGCTGAAACCAGGACTCTGTAATTTTTCACTGAATCCTGTAGCACCAGAATTCATGACTGGTTCTTGGAGTTATAGTTTTCATAAAGTGGTGGTGTCTTAGTAGTTCTGTGCTTAAAACTCTTCGTTCCACCATACAGTTTGTTTACAAAATTACCAGTTGTAAATGCGCTCTTTTGTTGTTGCTGGAATCATGCTTCTACTTTGCTGGTGTATTAATTGTGATCTCATAATCCTTGAGAACAATGGATGAGTACTACACTTGGTTGTTTTGCCTTCAGAGTGAAACATGCATGATCTAAACTGTAGTGTATCAGTTACATTCTAGGATCCTCAGAAAAGCAAGCTTGTACTGATGAGGAACCGTTAACTCTTGAAAGTCAAGCTGTCATGGAAGAAGTGCTACAAAAGGTAAGACTTAACCTTACATCGTTCTTTGCTTAAGTCACCTCTGCGAAATCTTAATGTCCTTAAATAGTTTCTTCAAAACAGCTTACTGCATCCAGATCAAATTTTTGGGTTTTAACATATGCTCTAATACTTCATGCTATTAATATCTTGTGTTATGCAAGTTTTTCAGTAACTTTTCCTTCAGTTTTGATGGTAGTGAGCATTTTCTGTTTGTCAAGGACAGCATTAGTTTCCTATTCTGTCAGTAGCTAGAAATGTCATGTCTAGTTCTGATTCACTTCTCCAGATTTTCACTTAACTTTGATTTAGTCATGTTTCTTCTGTCTTTCATGTAAAGTGATTTAATGCTTTTGCTGTAACTTTGTATTGAAATATTACATAATAAATACAGTTGATGTTTTGCTCTACTGAATACTTCTGCAGGTAGGGAGAGTTGGGAGCAAGTAGCGTAATGAAGTCACCTCTGAAAGCTGATGGTTATCTAGCAAAAGCTGAATGTGGATCTGACACCAAGGTTGGAAGCAATTACAGATTTGAGAATGTGTAGAGAGTTAATGTTAGAGTTGAGTGAACTTTCAAATTATGAAATCAGCAGGAATAGAATCAAATAGGATTGGTGATGCAAGATCAAATTCAAGCAGTTACTGACATCTACACTTGTTCTTTATATTATCAAGTTCTGTTTATAACTGAGTATCTTTCCCTCTTTACAGGCAGACACTGTATTAAAGGCTCTGGAGGCGAGGCTGAGTACTGTTGAATTTCGGGTGGCTGCTCTTCACAGAGTCTGAAAGAAATGGCATACAGGCAGTTTAACTGCAGGAGAATGATGTGTGTAAAAATTGCTTCCACAGATTCCAGCGGATTACAAGTACATTGCAAAAGTTTTGCAAAGAACTGAAAGATGCTGGTGGCTCATGTTTCAGTAGAACAATGATGAGTCCTTGCCTATAGCAAGGACTTCCTCTCTTTTCTGTTAAAAGGATACTCCAAAAAGAATTAAATTTTTTTTTCCAGTTTCTGTAACTTTTAGTTTATATGTAAACATGTATTTAAATTTTATCTCTGAAAGCATAGCATTTATCTCCTGACTTCCATGCTATTCGATATCTATTGAACTGAGTGTGCAGCTCCTTCCTGAACCAATTTTAAAAAGTAGTCCCTGCAATTCTGAAAGATCAACAAGAAAAATGATACTTCCACAGCCTTTGCTTGACCTGTGGTCAGAGATGAGAGTGGCACAGTAACTGTTTGGGGTAGTCTGGGTTGGTGGTTGTGGTTTTGTTTTTTTCCTCCCAAGCTCAAGACTAAAATGTAGTGTAAAAGAAAGCTTTAGAAGTGTTAGATAAAATGGCTTTCCATGCAGTACTGAAGGTGTTTTACACCTTCAATGGGAGGAAAACAAACAAAGCTGGTAGTAGCATACCTTTAAGCAAAGCTTGGTGTATATTTGAGCAATGAATTAAAAATGCTAATTAAGAGCACTTGTCAGTATTCTATTGTCTTAACGCTTGAAAAAAATTACTTGAAACACTCCCACTGTGTAAGAAACCCTGTCAATTAGTTAAATACACAGAAGATCAAAGGCGCATGCTTTTGATTTTAATTTTTTTTAAAAAATTAAATTTAAATCTTGACCTAAACGATTTGTTAATAAGTAATTGCCAGGCTGATATGAGTTTCATTCATTTGCTTGCTAATGTTACAGCAGAGTAACACAGGCTCCCAAACCTCCCCACAGCACCCGTGTCCTCAGCACCTGTGGTCCCTCCATGCTTCCCTGGGGAGGCCAAAGGAGGGCATATCTCCATAAGAGATTTCACTGCTACTTAGCACTTACAGTTAGGATTTTCCTTTCCAGCTCATTCTTCTCATTCGGGACTTTGGTTTTCCACTGTGTAGTGCTACGGGGGTTTTGCCTTTCTTCATCTACCCGCTCCTTAAGGTGAATTTGCAGGCTAGCTGGTGACTGCCAGTGGCTCTGCTTTGTTACCTTGAGGTAGGAAGTGTAGGTTTGCTGAATAAATACTGTTTAGACTCAAACCCGTTAAGACAGAGCCACAAAGGAGTCCGTAGGACTTGCATCTGTTACTTTCCTGGGAGTTCCTTGGGGATGATGTGCTATTACTAGTACGATGCTTTCTATGAAAAAAAAGAAACAACTGAGCAAGATGGATTTTTCTAATCTAGAAAGTAGATTGGGGCTCACGTTTGTCTTTTGTTTCTGATATATGAGATATTAAAGAAGTAATAAAATGTAGCAAGCATTCATTTAATCCATATTGAGGAGCAAATTTCCATTATTTGACAGAAACTAACACCACTAGCCTATCTTTACAAAGGTAAAGTTGAAAACATGAGGACTTGCCTTGTAGTTTTCAGTGGCACTGTGATACTCTAGAAAAGGAGCCCACAGCCTAAATTTTGAATGACAAACTGCAGCTGTTCACCACTAGCTAATTAACATTGCTGGCAAATCTCAAACTTCCTAAAAGAATCTAAACATCTACCCACTGAATATGTATTTAAAAATATTCTGGGACAGAGTGACTTCATGCAGTGACTTCTGCATGAGTAGCAATAGACCCTTCGTTGTTCACACTTCAATTGTTTTCTGCATATTTTTTTTCAAACCACCAATTTCTGCATCCTCTTTTAAGCTGTGGGCAGCACACATGCAGAGAAGAATGCTGGATTTAAGCCGAACCCCTGAAAACCTATGGTTCTCTGTTTTCTCTGCTGTCTTTCAATGGCTGTTCTTCAATCCTTGCATAAGCAAAGCTCTGCATTATATCAGGCCAGTGAGGCTTTTCTGAAAGCAGCTGATGAGAAAGGAGGGTTAAGCTTAGAAAGCTTCGTATTTGAGCAGGAATTAACAAGGCTTGGAAACAGTTTGCAGACACACAAGGTCTTCCTGGTTGCTGATATCAGAAGCATAAAGCTTCTCCTCCCCAACACCAATAAATACAGGGGGCTGGGTTGGCTGAGCTGTGAAAGTCCCCATTCATAATGCTGCTGTTAGATTTCAGGCTGCTTATTTTATCTAGCCCGGTGTCTTGTTAACCCCCTTGCTGGAGTACTAACCCAGCCCCTGAGGCACGGTGAAAGCTGGGTAGCTGGAGCCAGGACTCAGGATCACAATTTGCAAATCGCTTTTCTTATCTGGATGGATTTTTGACTGCAGTGCTAATTAGTCCCAAAGGCTTTATTCAGCAGAAATAAGACATACTGAATAACTCACCAAAAAGATGGTGGGACCAGGTTCCCTTCAGGGCACTTTTCCTTGGCAAAACATAGGCCAGTCAGGTTTAAACTGCTGGTTGTCCTTATTAGCTGTCCTGAGTCTTAAAAAAAAATCTGACTGTCCAGCTAGTCAGCTCAGCTGAGTGTCAGTGCTACCTGAAGTGCAGCAACTAGAACGAATGGCCTGGAGCAAGGAGGGAGGAAGATGATGATAGAGGAGGGCTGGGATGTGCTCCCTTAGGTTGGAGGGGAACTGCTGAGGTTGCTCATGCTAAGCTGCGTAGCTCTGCTCAGGGATTGCCGTAACATACTCCCAGATCAGGATGGTTCAATTTCTAAAAAATGGGAAGATACAAAAGGGGAATATTTTTTGCCAGACAAAAGCTAACAGCCCTGAGAGGTATCAGAGGAACCTAGTCCTTCTGTTTTATCCTTAAACAAACCCACTAAAGTTAACCCCAATGGCAGGAGAATGAGGCTAATCTTGACTAGACTGTCTCAAAGTAATGCTAAAGCACCTCAGGTAGCTTTGATGTGCCTTTGGCTAGCCCATATGGCCTGATTATGTTGAAGTATACAGCACATCTTTTAGCAATGAGGAAAACCTCTGGTTAGATCCAGCTGTCTCCTTTCCATGTGCCTTGAAAACGATGCTGTTGTGTCCCATGACTGCTACGCCTTCTGACAGACACAAAGCTAATATTTTCAGTGCAGTTCAAACAACATTTTTTTTCATTCAATTAATAAAATAAATCTAATAAACCCAATTTATGTCCTCCAGGAGAAAACAAACCCCTATTTATTGCCCAAGTATGAGGACTGTTTCCCAAATGTTAAATAAAACCTAAAGGGATTATCACATAGCCTTTGCCGAGAATTATAGACCACGTATTAAAGAAAGGCAAAAATAGCCATCCCAGAGAAAGGGGGAACAAAATAGGAGTGAAAGCTGAATAATTTCCTGGGTTTGTAACAAGCAAGGTAGTGATCTGAAGTCTGCAGCATTTCCATGTATGAGATGTCCCTGGGAAGTCAGCAGGACAAAGTTTTTGAGTAAAGACTTGCCCATTTGGAGAAAACAACTGGAATAGCAAGTGTCACATCAGGTTTCCCACACAGGCTATCCTGGAATAACTGCTTTGGGAGGGGACTCTTAATGAACAGAAATGTTTTTTTTTCCAGAATAGTGACTTCTCTCTGGTAAGGCACTAAATCTTTTACAACAGTATCTGTTCCTCCATCGCCATTTTTGTTATTTTTCCCTGCACAGCCAGGCCCAACCTTTGCCATGTGAGCCCTGTGCTAACTAGGACTGGACCTGCTACTCTGGCCTCAAGTGTTTTTTTCCACATGGTACAGACAAAGGGAAGTTTTCTACCATTATTTTTGGGATTCCTTTTATAAGGATGGAGGCTTTTCTTCAATTTTTTGGTCCATGAATGTTCAATAGTCCTTCCTGAGCTAATTTTTCTTTTCTTTTTTTCTAATTATTTCCAGACATTGATTGGAGATACACCTTTCCTTTCATTCTTGCAATTATTACACGTGCAAACAGCTTTGGCTCTGTTTACATCTGATGTCTGCGCAGTACCATTTTTGCAGACAAGAGCTGAAGCTCCTCTGTTCCTGCAGTGAGCTCCACAAGGTGAGGACTCTGCCCTAGCTATCCCCCCAGAGCCCTGTGGAGTATCTCCAGCCTGCAAAGGCTTTTGAAGGAAAGGCTTGGGCACATCAGGCAGCCTCCTGCCTCTTTGGGGTCCAGCAGAGGAGTTATGGGCTTCCTCATCAGGAGGTTCAGGACTGGTTTTCAGTACCAGTCAAACTAAGGCTTGAAATGGCGTGTGGACCAAGATCCTCAGCCAAAAGCTTTTAACAATCAAATATAGTATCATTTCAGTGCCAATAAATGTGGCTACATGTGAATGGATGTAAATATGAGTCAGAAAAACTGTCCAGATAGTTGTTATCATTAGCTTCTGCTATCAGTAGAAGGTTCTCTAAGCATTCAGGTGTAATGCAAAGTCCTTGGGAAATAATAATTTGAGCAAACCAGTAAGGCAACAAAAATCATACCAGATACTTGGATTGTATGTCTGGGTATGTATTCAGTAAATCTGCTACATATATGTACTAGTTTAGGGGTTTTTTTTCCATGTGGAGTAAATAAATTTATAGGAAATTAATAAGTATTTTGCAGACAAGTTCACCAGAAGGTGGTGGGTAAAGGCCATTTGCAATCTTAGCTAAAATTGAACCAGAAAAATATTATGAACAGAACGGTCATTGAAAGTCTGCACATTTGACAAACCTCTCTGCAGCAGGATTTGCTTTGTTTTCAGTTCATGTCCAGGGGCTGAAAATCAGACACAAATGCCAAAGGTTCACCTAGTTCTTCAGTCTGCTTCTTTGGTTTGTTTTGATTTTCAAATGCTAAAAAAAAAAAGAAAAAAACCCAACTAAAAAGTGGGAATTGTTGTCAGAAAATGCTCTATGAGAATACACAACCCTTTTCAGTCATGTATTTTTCTTTCAGACATCTGAAGGTTTTCTTCCTCGTTGGATGTCATTAGCATATAATTAAAGTGCCAGATCTGTGGTATTTTCCTGTATGCTTAATGTGGTGAGTTCTTGAGGTTTCTTGGGAGTTTTTTTATTTCAAACAGTTAACTAGTCATTTCTTTCCTCCTATTTACATGCCTTGCAAGAAGCAGGATGTACTAACATTCTCTTGTGGTTCACCATAACAAAAATGCCATTTCTCTTTGGAGACAAACCTCAACAGGCCCCTGCAGCAGTACTTCATTTATGGCTTTCTGGGGGAAACCTCTCTGTGTGTCCTCCATACCCAGCACAGCAGCAGAGGAAGCTGCTGTCTGCTGGTAAAAGCCTTCCTGCTCTTCTCTTCTACCACACATCTCTCCTTCCTGTCACACTGTATCATAATAAATTTGAATAATCAAGCTCTTCCTCAAAGCAAATGCTGTACTTTCTCCCAAAATCCATGACCTGACCCTAAGGACTAGAGTGGTATGTGACCCCTTTCCAGGAATTTAAGCTAAAAGCTTACCCATCTGCAGTGGTATCTCCATGGGAATGACACTGGCTTTGCAAGGGCACTGGTAAGTTTTCACAGGTTTCTGTTAGAGACCTAGCAGGACTGTGTCGATGTCCTGGCCCTTCTCTAAGTGCCTCTGTGCCCAGGGCATGTCAGCAAAAGAGCCCTGAAGGCCTCCTTAAAGGCTCCTCGCTCACAGGATGCCTGGGGGGAGCAGGAGATGCTGAGGAGCAATCCAGTTGGAAAAGCAATCAAGGCTGCCTTCCCTAGCAAAGGACCTCAGGGCCTGAGCCCCAACCCTCCTCAGCTGCAGACAAAGAGGAGAGAAAACAGGCTCTGTGATTCCCAGATAGCTTTTCATGGGTTAGGAGGAAACATCTCACAGGTTTTGTTTTTCCTTTCAGGCTGTAGGTGTCCTGCGCTTCTGAAATCTTTATGTTGGAGTGGCTGGTCTGCACCTCCACTCAGCACTGCACAGGGGGCTTCTCTCTGGGAAGAACCGTGGGAAGGAAGAAGCAGAAAACATTACTGATTTTTTAAAGAGAGACAACTTTCCCTGGGAACAGATCTCAAGTGCCTCTTGAGATCACAGACTTCAAGCTACCCAGCAGTTGAAGCTTTTCTTCTCTTTCCCTTCCAGGATGCTCTTTGAGGTCTGTGTTCATCCCTTCCCCTTTATCTAAAGCCTGAGGCATTGCAAACAAGATCAGCATTGACAGATGATGTCCTTCTGGCTGGGAATCTGGGGGAGCAGCAAGGACACAGGATGGAATTAGCTGTGTCTGAAGAAGGAGCAATTTGCATTTGTTGAATTCTTGCTGAATTACTTGTGAATGGTACTGCCTGTGGGTGCCTTGACCCTGTTTTGGGGAAGGCTTTTCCGAGTTGGAGAGAAGGTCTTCATCTTGTTGTTGGGCACTTATCTCTCAGCATATCAACTTAATTAATGGTCTCACCCCTTTGGTCAAATTCTACTCTATGGATCTCTGGCAAACCTGTCTGCTTCAGGGTTTGAAGTCCTTCTCACATAAACTCTGTCCTTTAGCCTTGACCCTTACGGAGTTAGAGAAACCCTTTTGGCTCCTGGAAGGGGAACAGGAGGGGAGCAGCAAACGCTGAAAAGGATAGACCCCTATGAAAATCGTGATGTTGTTATTTAGAGGCACAAACACTGGCTTATAAAACTCATGCTGTACACCTAAGTTTTACAACATTGGCTTCTCCATACGTAAAACATGCCAAATCCTATATGACATATGAAGACATATGACATTTTCAGTGGCAACATAGCTGCTGGGAGAGGCTTAATCATTTCACACAACTTCTTGCAGGTGACAGGATGACGACGTGTCCAGCAGGGGAGGATTTGCCTGTCCATTGCCAGTTACCTCCTCTGGAACAGAATGTTTCATGACCAAACACAACGCCTGAGGAAGGTGAGCCAGCATAGCAAGGAGTGCTCACCTCACTGGCATCTGGCAGGTGATATGAGCAGGGCATGACTGTATGTTTTGCTTTTTTCTGAAGAAAATGAGCGAGCAATCCAGAAAGGGAAACACAGAAGTCAAGGATACATTTTTGCAGGTGATCCATTGCCTTCCTCATGAATGACATGGAAATAGATGGTAATTTCTAAGATGAGAAACTATTATAAAAGATTATCTTCCTTGAAATATCTCTAGAAGTAAGAATGTTTCAGTTCAAACAATTCCAGGAGCAAACAGCAACACAGTTTTCCTGTGTACATGTAGACAGTGCCAGTAATGGTTATATTATTTCTGTTTTCAGACACAGAATTGTAGACTGCCATCTTGAACAGGCAAGGAGAAAGCTAGTCAAAGCATAGGCTTGAAGATATTAAAATCTAGCAGGCTGCCGTTGCCCCTGCAGAACACATTTCTTCTTCCCACCAGAGCACCTCAGAGCTTGCAAAGAGGGAATGGCGATTTCCCAGCTAAGGGCAACTGTCACCCTTTGTTGGGTGACTTGTCAGCATCGGTCCCAAGGTAGATTAGAAAGCAGAGCTGTGCAATGTAGTAACCATACACATAGGCTTAGCTTAGACATCACTTGCTGCCCAGAAACACCCCTTTTGTCAACATAGTCCCTGAACCAAAGGCAACTGACATGACAGCCAGTGCTCCCTCCTAGCTTTGCACCAGTTGTAAACTCTCTTGTCTGGCCAATATCCATTTGTTACTTCAGCATTTCACTTGGTTGAATTGCTGAGATCTGTCCTGATGCCTCTAGTAGCATCAACACACCTGGTTGTGGGGAGTGGTGTCTGGTCCTGACACAACAGCAAACACTCTAGCAGTATCACCCCATTGCTACACAAGCATCTGGCTTTTGACCTTAGTTACATGTACGGACACGTAAACCATCTTGCCATGTTGGAACTTTTTACATTGTGTGATGAGAATAGCAGCTCATGATCCAGGAGATGGGCTGAAGGTGAGGGAACAAGGGGCCCCTTTTAAAAAAATTAAATCATAAATACTTTAAAAAAGCAGTAAAAGGGAGAATCTGCAGAGAAAGCAGCAACAGGGAGGGAGAATTTTGATCCCTCTCTGAGGGCTAGTGCTGGAGTTCAGCACGCTCTGCTCCAGAGCCTGGTTTCCCTAGCCGGGGAGATGCTGAAGTTAAAAGGCATTTGCTGGTTATGCAGCAATGTGCTTTGCAGTGTCTCTACCAGCTGTGTTGCAGCTGTGCCTCCCAAGGGCAAGGGGTGCTGTGACCCACCCAGGACCTCTTCTGGAGCAGGCATAGAAAGACCCACGCTTGCACTCCTCTAGCATCACTGCATAGTCACCTTTACAAGTAGCCACCTGCTCAAGTTACCATATTTAGCCACAGCCAAGACTCAGGCACCCAGATCTGTTCCAGAAACTTGGTTTCGGCTTTTCTGTCCTCGTAACTTCAAGTGTCCAGCTGACAACTTCTGTGCTGCAGGCATATTGTCTGTATGCTTGGCATCCCTCATTAGTTCAGAGAAATAGTGTGTGATGCTCATGGTTCAGCATTTTCTTGTGGTAGCAACCCAAAAATTGACATCCAAGTATCAGCCTTGCAATTGGTAAAATTATAGTAGAATAGAACTGCCTTTCAGATCCATCAATTCAAAATTATTATGGGTTCATTTAGGAAATCATTCAGTGGAGCACTGGGGATTGACTGGAGCAGTCATACTGGCTTGAACTTGATCTTTCAGTCAGACAACAAAGAGCTTGTGTTGAAGTGACTAGTCATTGTGCTCGTCACAAAAAATGGTTTCTTCCTTACAAGTGCATACATATTTGTCTGTGTAGAGGTCAATGGAAGGTTTAAAACAACTGCCTACTTGCAAGCTTGAGAGCATATTCATAAGGAAAATGGTACACATAAAATAACCAAACTATCCCCAAAGAGATACTGGCTATTCCAGATGAAATGACTACAGTAACCCTAGCATTGCAAATATCCTTCTCAACGAAACTACATTCTAAGTCTTACAAAACTGAAGGGGAGGAAGAAGATTTAGAGCATTTGTGTGTGAAGGTGCAAAATGCCAGTTTTTAACCAGCCCTAATTTAAGCTAGTGTAGTTGTAAAGAAAATCTTAAAATGTGGCTCAGAGAAACCCACTAAAAAATCTGTCAGCGAGGTCTGTCTGAATCAGCAAACAGCCCTATGATGAGTCTGAGTCCTGGGCCTAAATCTTGCATTTCATTTTATTTGGTAGTAAGCTCTGGAACCTAACAATGAAAATGCAAATATTGACACTTTTCACTATTTACCTACTTCTCATTTTAGTGGAAACATCCACTGTATAGTCTTATTTCAGATACAGTCTTATGCTTCCACAGTCAAAAAAAAATCTGTCTTTCTTCCCCTGCTAGGCTTAAACATTCAGCTCCCCTCTGTGTGGCTGTTTTCCATACACTATCCAGCAGCATGCTGAATACAAAACACGATAAGGGAACATTCAGTTAATGCAATTAAGTAAGACACGGAATCATGGTTCACGCTAATCATTTCCCTAGTCCAACAAAAGCCTGCACCATTTTTAATTTATCTGGAGATGCCACCGAGTTTCCAGTCCGCTGCACCAGAGCCATCCAAAAGGTAGGTCAAGCTTGCCAAGTTCACTTCTGCATGAAACAAGCTATATTTTCCCCAGGGGGTGGGTGCACACATCCTCATGCTGCCTGTCCCACCGCTAGGGTACGGCCAGTCTCCTGTGGCAAATTTCTGCTGGGCAGTGGTTGCTTCACTCTGGTGCAGGGATGAAGGATGGCTCCTTGATGCCTCAAGTGAGAAAATGAGTGGAAAGTTACATCCCAGTGGTGCACCCGTTGGGTTTTGGTTGCAGCACACCCGTGAAGGTGGCCAGCTGGCTCCAAAACCAAGGCTGGTAGTACTGTGCATTGGAGGGGGTGCCAGGTGACACACTGGCAGTGACTGCAGTGCTCCCGGTTTGGCACTGGGCATAAGTGCCGTGTCCGTGGTGGGAAAGGGGAAGGGCCATGACAAGCAGTCCTCCCACAGGCTTGAGCAGTGTATGGTCTATGAAAACAACCCTGAGAAGAAAGACTTGGGGGTGTTGGTGGATGAGAAGCTCAATGTGATCTGGCGATGTGTGTATTCTGGCACTGATGGCATGACCAGTAGGTTGAGGGAGGTAATTCTCCCTCTCTACTCCGCTCTGATGAAACTTAATGTCCAGAACTGGACATAAGCTGCGTTAACTGTGCAACGGTCAAGTGCAATGTCAACGACCTTTATATACTATGTGTACAGTCAAGGGCAGCAGAGTGGACACAGTCCAATGATCTAGGGCTTGTACGGCATGCTCTCAAGCTAACAAACTGAAATCCTAAACTTGGCCCTTTGTTGTTTTTTTAGTTGGTAGGTTATATTAATTGTAAAGAGGAAGTCTTTTCTAGTTCTAAGCAGCGAGGGTAATTACTATTTTTGGTCATCGCAGATGCTTAAACTGGATAGAAAACAGGATGTTTGAGCTATGGTGTTTTCTTTTTTTAAAGTTGGCTTTGACCCCAAACCAGATCAAATTCAGAACATTAGCAGTTTTCCACAATCTGTGGAATTTTAAGGAAGTTTTATTTCAAAACAGTCCCAAACAAAGTCTGCCCAGCAGCTCACAGTCATATGAGATGAAATTAAAAAATTCAGACATCGGGGGTTTTCAGAGAGCTCAGGAGAATCCCGGCTCAGCTGGACCCCCAGAGGTGTGGCTGCCTGCAGCTGTGGTCCAGGCAGTACTGAAGTTGTTAGGATCTTCCTGTTAGCTGTTGTGGATTTCCAGGCTGCAAGTCTATGAGGAGACCAGCTCCAGGGCAATGTGCCATGAATCTCACCCAGGTTCTTCCCTGTGTCTTGTGCCGTGGGCTGAAAAATAACCTCATTGAAGCTGCTTGTTTCAGACAATATGTTCCTTATTCAGTGAGTCAGCAACATTAAACTCCTTCCATTTCGAGCTTGTGCTGTTGAGCTGGAAAGCTCTGTGCATCTGCACAGGCTGGGAGAGGCTGATGTATCAGACAGCTCTGAAGATGGTGCAGAAGGGAAAAACGATGAAAATGAAGAGGGTAGGAGTTCAGTAAAAGTCCCAAGTCAAACAAGCAACTAATCTGACAGAATACATGTCGCAGTTGACTTGCTGCACTTGTCCATGTAGTCTGATGTGATATTGGAAGAAATCCTGAGATTTCTCGTCTGCTAGCACTGTTTTGGTCTATTCATCACCTTCAACTTTTAGTCTAGAGTGCTCAGGTTTGCCAAAAGAGAAACTGTCTCCTTTGCTGGCAAAAGCAGGACTCCGTGCAGCCTTGTAGATGCTGTAGCACTTCTGAGGGAGCATGCTCAAGGGCTTCTGCTTCTAGACATTCTAGCTGACGAGTAAATAGGGGTGAACCACACTGGGAGCAGTTTCCAAGAAAGAATTGCTATTAATTAGCAATGTATTTTTCATATGATGTGCAGTGACTGTAGAGAACCTTCAGAAAGTCTGAGAGTCCTTAGGTTTACTCTGGAAATGGATCAGGGCTGTAATGGTAGCTAGGTTCATAACTGAAGGCAAGTTTTTATTTTTAAACTCATTGCAAATTCTTTTAAAAGTTTCTGGAAAAAGAATAACACCATCTATTGGATCATCCAGAGCAGGTGAATAAATGAATGATGAGCCTTCACAGCCTTCTTTGCATCATTTCTCAGCATTGGAGCATTGATTATAACATCCTTCATTGATGGTCTTGACTGGCTAGAGGTTACAAATGCATTCTTAAGAGTTGCTTTTCATTAAATAGCATGCCTTGTAGCAGATATCCATTTATAGAGCATCACAAAGGGTAGAAAATGCTGTGGGTTATTACCTGAATACCTGGTCCCTGAATACCCTTCATTTATAGGACATCTGAATCATTTTTTCAGTGGCAAGAGCAATGGTGAGGCTAGCATGAACATCAGAAGCAAAACACACAGTGTAAAATTGGAAGCTGACTGCTTCTTTGCAAAAAAAAAGTTTTCCCAGAATTTTGTTGACATCACAATATCTTATACATGCGTACATATCTGTCAACATCTATATGGAAGTGTGTGCATATATGCCTCTACTACAGCAATCCTATGCCTAATAAATCACTATGGCTCTATTAAATCCCAATTAGTAATGTGCTTAAAATAAAATACGAATATGTATATTTGTAATGATGTGTGGCATTTTATATAACACTCAAGAATGTCCAGGGAGCAGCAAAATTTTAATTAACGTTTTTCATTGCTTTTCCTAAGGAGTCAATTCAAAGTCCCACTGAAAGACAGGAGGGAGACATTAAAAAAAATGCCACACAGTGACAAATGTTTACATGTATTTTATAACTTACTCTGTAAAGGACATCTGTGGCTCATCTAGTGTAAAAAGCCAAGACTATCTGGTATGAGGCATTTTCTATGTATGTTTCTGTAATGATCATGCCGTGAGCAGTGTGAAAAACCTTCAGTGTCCTGAATTTCTCTTAGCATTGGTCACATAATATATCAGCACTTTATGAAGAAGTGTTTTAGAGCAGAGAAAGCCACCCCAGACAGCATCAGCAAGGCATGTCCTGTTGAAGCCACCAGTGCTGGGCTAGAAACCCAGCGTGCCAGAGCAACGCCATCTGGAAAGCTAAGGCCACACTCCAGGCAGAGGTGCAACAACTGCCTAGAAAGATGGATCCAGACAAGTTTTGATGTAGCAAGGGTGGGAGCTGGTAATAGTGTGGCCGTGACACCATGGAGCATGACATGACTTGGACATCTGGGCAATTGCCCAGTGCTATAGGCAGGATTTGCAATTATGCTGTTTCTACACTCTTGTGGAACCTGGTGTTGTTGGTTCAAAGCAGACTACAAAACCATGGACATAACAGAAATATGTTTGACCTCTGGGCTGATGCATTTCAAAGTGTGTCTCTCTGCAGCTATAAACAACGTTGACTGAGGTCCTCACAAGTTTTACTGCATTTGAACCATCTTTGGATACAAGAAAGTCTCATGCCTGGTTTACAAAGAGGTACCCAAAGGAAAAAGGATTCAGGTAGCTTCCCAGTGTCCCAGAGGATGTCCCTGAGTGCACAGGCTAATGCCTTCACCATGGTGCCAGCCTTTTGCCCCTCCTATGAGCTTACCAAGTCAGAGCAGTCAGAGCGAAGGTGGGAGACAGTGGACAGTTGCATGTGGAAAAGGAGATTTTCTAAGCGTAAAGGAATTACTGAGCTGGTCCTAGAGGCTGGAATAATGGCGCTGTAGGCCATGTTTGGGGTTCTTTCTGCAGAGTAGGACAACTTCCCTGTCACTCCTGCTTGAAAATATGTGATGAAGATGTTATCTCCAGACCCCTTGGCACCTTCTCCCCCACCCAGTACTCAGAATCTGGGAGCTCTCCTGGTCCCACGTGGCTGGGGAAGCCCTGTGGGACTGACATGGGAGAGAGGACGCAACAAAAGACGAACAACCGGACTGTTTTGGCATGCCTTTTCCTTGTATGTTGAAGCAGATCCAGACTGCCTCTGAGCCAGGCTCCCCAGGAGAGTCATCAGCCTGCTCAGAATGGGCTAGCGTAGCACAGGAATCATTTGTTTGCTGTCCTCCCAGTGCAATGACTACTGCGCGCTATCAGGAAACCACGCACTAGGTGATGTAAATGCTTTCCTGTGTGGGATCTGTTTCTTCGCAGCCTGTCTCCTCTTGGGCTGGACAGTGTTGAGACGGGTCAGATTCCACTGAGCTGGGCTGGTTTTGCAACTTCTCAGCCCTAATGGAAATGCATATAATAGATAACCTGGCAGACATCTTCATCTAATTTGCCCTGATGGAAAAAAGATAGTATTTTTCACTCTGCTGCATTCACTTGAAGGCTTTTTAAAATGTAAACATAGATTTTGCCTAACTAAATGTAAGTGCCCTAATTAGAGCCTGTTTCTGAATAAGTTTGGAATTGCTAGTCATTCTAGGCTTACCCATAAAATATCACTGTGTTGAAATACTTTGCTTGATTCACTTCATTTAAGATCTCAAAAGAAACTTCATGCAAAAAAATGCTGTGAAATCAGTAGTAAGAAGTTCATTCTTGATGCTAATTATTCTCCATGGTTATATTTAAGCATTATTAGATATGATTAAGTGCATGAATCCTCATGTCTCTGAGGTAAAATCATAGAATCATTTAGGTTGCAAAAGACCTTTAAGATCATGCAGGCCAATCGTTAATACTGCCAAGTCCACCACTAAACCGTGTCCCTAAGTGCCACATCTACGCTCTCTGTCTTTTAAACACCTCCAGTGGTGGTGACTCCACCACTTCCCCAGGCAGCCTGTTCCAATGTTTGACATTCTTTGATGAAGAAATTTTTCCTAAGATCCAGTCCAGTCTAAACCTCCCCTGGGGCAACTTGAGGCCATTTCCTTTTGTCCTGTTGCTTGTTACTTGGGAGAAGAGACCAACACCCAACTTGTTACAACCTCCTTTCAGGTAGTTGTAGAGAGCAATAAGGTCTCCCTTACAGGCGTTTTGCTGGCATGCTCTGGGTGCATCTCCCTCACATGATGTTGGTGGGGTTATGCAGAGAAATGGGAATTTGCTTATGGAACTCTGTTGTCCTCCTCTGCTGGTGGTGAAGACAGGGGTGAGACCTCTTTCAGTCTTCATGGTGCTGTAGTCAATTATTCTAGGAGAGCTAGGCTCCCATACAAATGTAACTATGTAAAAACATCACTGTATTATGAAATAAATAGCATGTGTTAAAAACATGGAACAGAAAATCTTGGTTCCAAGAGATCCAGACACCCTGGGAGACTCTCTGGCTCAATGAACTCTGAAATTTAGGGTCCAAGTGTAACTGGCAAAAATCATCTATTGGAAGAGGTTTGTGTTTGCCTCTGAACTGCCATCTGTTGATTCATTTTGCTGCAGGTGGAAAAGGCATGAGAGACTGGGAAGGAGGGATCTGTGTGCCATGAGTATTATTGCAGGCACAGTTACCAATGAATCTCCAAGTCCTATGGATATTTATCCCATAGTTGTTCATCTGGCTGGAGGAATATTGCCACAGTACAGACAGGTACGGAGACATTTTCCACAGGAGAGATTGATAAGAGAGCTAACTACTAAAAATTTACTATGTTTCTTATCCTCCTTGGAGATCTCCAAAATATTCCTTAGCCTCAAGCCTAGTCTGGTATTTTGAACTAGTGAGCCCCCAGGCGTGTGTGTGGCCAGAGCAGTTGTTCCTGCCAAAGTCCAGGTGCTAGTTTCAAATCCATTTTCAGCCTCTCTGAGGAAAGAATTGATGGCTGAGGTTCTTTTGGCACCAGCTTGAGTTCTGGACACTTACAAATACCTCCTAAAGTCATTAAACCCAGCCTTGTTCAACATGTTTCTTTAAGCTCCTTTGAAAATTGAAAAATGCAAACAGTTATGAGATCAGTATTGATTTCCTGAATCAATTGCTTTTTTTCTGCTAGACCAAGTTCTAAACATTGTTTACATATTGCTAAATAGAATTAGTTGTCCTAGCTATTAATAACTAGGGATTTAAATATTGGCTTGGCAGTCTGCCAGCTGCTCTAAATCTATGACCAAATTATTCTGTATGCTGTCTCAAGCACTGCTGCAGCCAATGCGAAGACAGTGATGAGTATGCAGTTGGCTGTCAGGTTTGTCCCTGCCTGCATATGCTTCTCCCTATTACCTTAGGGCAATTGATGGACAAAACTTGGGGCCTTTACTGCAAGGAAGAGCTCAGAGGTGAGAGCATGGGTTCCTGTTTCACTGTTGTGGGTCCTACTTGTACGCAGTGTGGTGACACCAAAAGGGCAGTAAGTATTTGTTCCATTGTAACAGCAAAACATGAGCTTTCTCCTCTTGATTTCCATCTTGCTAATCGACAAATTTCTTGCATAATGGGTGTTTATCAGCACTGATCTCTGAGGTTATTGAAATTGTTGTGGATAGCATACCAGTGACTGGCTAGCTGGAGGTGTCTTACAGCAAAGAAATACTTGTAAGTAACAAAGGGAACGCATTATAGAAAGTGGGATGGGAACACAGGCTGTCATTGACTACACTGGAAATTTAACTCGATTTCCTTCATATTTCTGGTGTTTTTCATCTTCAAAGTCAGTACTCCACACAGAGAATCTGCTTTGTGATGAGGAGGGTGCCATGGTGTGTAAGGTCTTCTTAGTAAATAGTGGTACTGCTATCACTTGAAGGCCCTTTCCATTTTCCTCAGTCTTGTAGTTGTGCCATAAGATTTCTTTCCTGCCAGGTGGAGCCATCTGGAAGGCTCCTTATGTGACCCCAGTCTTACATCCACCTGCAGCTGGAGCTTGTTGTGGAAAAAGAGTTTGCCCCTGTTTTGGGGAAGGTGTGACCCATCATGAACTTCTGTTGCTGTTTGATCTCTCACGAGACCCTTCTGAAGCCAAACCTCTGTCAGCTGACACTGAGCCCCGCTTTGACACTATAATAAAGAAGATTGAAAGAGCCACAGAAGAACATCGCAGGGCACTGGCTCCAGACCCAGAGCAGCTCTCCATGTACAACATGGTGTGGAAGCTGTGGCTGCAGCCATGCTGTGGGACATTCACTTTTTGTTGGTAAGGAAGGTGACAGCATACAAATTTTGTGAGATAGATGTCTACTAACATGTCCTGTGACACTGGGTCCTCTGCTGACAAAGCTTTCAGTAACTGGTTGTATCCTTTCTCTTGCTGGGAAGAGAAGTGGATAAAAACAAAGGAAAGGAATGTCTGTCAGAGCTTTTCCCCTGCATTATTCACCACTAACCAAAGGTTTAAGGATATCCTGTCCGGTACGGTAAAGGGCTTGAATACAGACTGGTTTTACAGATTTGTGTGTAAGAGAGAACTGTAGAGGTATATGCCTAATATTTGCCTAATTGATGCCTACTCAAGGAAGATAATTGGAGAACTCTGCAGAGAGCCTAGTGTATGATGCTGAGCAGGCAGCAATAGGAAATACTAAACTTACATAGAACCCTAGATGTTTGCAATTGTGCCCCTATAGCCCCCAAATTATGGTTGTACTCTATCTAAATGTAGTAGTTTGAGTCATTATTGTTTCCTGTCCTGCCCTGTTATCTCTGAAGAAATATTGTTGGGATGCTGAGCAACACCTGAGACAGAGCAAATTTGATCGAGGAGGGATTGTCCTCGAGTTGTGAATAGATTTTTTTAACAGATCTGCAGCTTTAGCTGGGTAACAGTAACATATTTCACAGTCAGTACAAAATGTTGATGTGCAGTATACCTCTGCTAAAGTTACAAATAAGAGAGAAGCATTTTGCTCTTCAGAAACAGGTTCTGGTGAATGCAAATTGGCAAAAGCAATTTTATTGCACATAAGATGCCAATAAAAATGTTTTGGATTGATAGTTTACACTGTTTCAATGTCAGTTCTAGAAAAATAAGGTTCATTTGAGAGTTATATTGGAATTAATGCCCCAAAATGTTTAGTAGCAGTATTTAGGTTTACAAACTACAGCTTGTAAAAAGGGATCTTGCCAATACTAGTTTAAGAAAAAAAACCACCCACAAACCAAAACCAAACAAAAAAAACCCAAAACCCTGTGGTGGTGTGACCCCAGCCAGACTTTCTGAAGAGACTTTGCACTGAGTTTGTAGTGAAATTGCAGAGATTTTGGAGCTTTGAATCTGTTAATGTCTGTATTTTTGCAGGAGTAGATGACGTCAGAGTTTATTATAAGCATGTTGCTAGAACTCTAGAGAAATCGGTGTTTGAATTTAGTAAATGGAAAGATTTTGTTGTTGTTGTTTTGGTTCCTCCCTTGACCCCCCTGAATACCCCTGCAAACATTTTACTTGCTCAGATGGTTTACTTAACACTTTTCTTCCTATCTTTTAATGTTTTTTCCTAAGTGTGATGTAGAAACAATTTCACAAATTTTTGTTTGTGTCACTTCAATATCTATGTTCTTCAGTACTGTAAGTCCACTCAGAAAACTTGTCAAACATAGAAGGAGCTGTACAAGTGCCAGTGTTTGCTTTTAGTACTTGGGTATGTGCAAAAAGCCAGATGAAAAGCAGCTTAAAGCACACAATAACTCAAAAAGCAAGTTTTTGCGGGCAGAGAATTTGCCTGTATGCACCAGTGAGTAAACAGCAGTTTCCTGTACTCAGGCTCAGTGAAAAACTGGTAAGCTGAAGAGGAGGAAATACCACAGGGCTCATAATGCAGAGATAAAAGTAATCTCTTTTCTGCTTCACTGTTACAAAGCTCTTTTTCTAAAAAAAAAAAAAAAAAAACAAAAAAAAAACATGGCTTAAAGCTTAGTTTTTTTGAAGACAATAAGTAATCTCAGCTGTTACCTCTGAATTGGGTCACTAACGTAGTGGTGAGGAACAGGATGCAAGGTCTGCGGTAGCAGAATGCCTCCTCTGCTTCTAGGTAGAGTTTTGTTATTGGGGAAAAAATAAGAAGGTGTGGGGTTTTTTGGGGGTTGGGGTTTGGTCTGTTTTTTTAAGGTATGCCAGCAGCAGCGTGGGCACATCTTCGGTAGTGATCACATGGTAAGATGTAAACAGTCTAGAAGGGCTGAAAGAAAAGTTTAGTCATAATTTGGATCAAAGGCAGGTGAAAATTAATACTTTTTGGCAATTTTCAAAGATCAACCTTTCCCAAAACATAGTATAATTCAAGAAATGCAGTTATTTTCAAAGAAAATCTTTGTACCAGCATCATCACAAGCTGTTAAAGTTATAAAAAGTAAGTATGATAGTCAAAAGGTATTCATAAAAGTAGCCCAATTTGACAACTTATGACTATATTAAGTTATTTTTGTAAGTGCAAGGAGGTCAACAAATAAAAAAGCTGCCTCCAGTGCTGGTTATTCCTGCCACTGTATTATATTAATCTGATAGTTTAAGCTGCTTCATCTTTCCACACCGACTCCTACTGAGTTCTCTAGAACGAAGTGTTAAATTCCGTGTTCACTGTATTTGCGTAACTCAGAGGACTGAAGTGTCAGAAAATGAATGGATGAGAGCTCCTCCACGTAATTGTTCAAGACCTTTTGAAGGGTAAAACATATTATAACAGAGTTAAGTTCTGAAAGATGGTGGTAGTGGGTAGATATACTGAACTTTCAGTTCTTTGGGGTGGGGGAAGAAAGTGCAATTAATATCTTCAGCATAGGTAGGTCTACCTTTCCTGAAAATGCAGCAAAGAAAAGACATGACAGAGGAAAAGACATCATGACAGAAGAAAAGGGGGAGGCCAAGCTAATTCTGTTATCCTGTCTGGAAGACTGGAAAAGCAGGGTGGGGGACACAAAACCCCAGGGCTATTATTATTTATGCCATCTCTTTTTGAGGCACTGAAATAGAGCAGTGACAGTCTTTAGAGAAATCTGCACAGAATTAACTGAATAAGGAATTTAGAAAGGGCAGTAGCTATGTTGTGCTGGTATTCCAAGAATAAGGACTTTGTACTCAGCCTGGAATTCATGTAAAACCTGCATAGCAGTGGCAGTTCCAGTTTGCTGGTGGTTCCAGTTTGCTGGCTGTTGCTGGCAGAGATCCCAGGTGGTGTTTGTGCTAGAGAAGAGGAAAAGGAGCAAGTCCCACCCTGCTTCCTCCCACATGTGTCTTAAAGGATCAGGAGTGCTCAGCACACCAAGGAGCAAGATGGGTTTCAGAGCCAGAATAATAATTGAGACAAGAGTTTGTTTTCCACATTGTTAGAAGGAGTTGGCCTTTTTCATTAGTCTTGATCATTTATTGTGGCTTACTGGCTTACAGAGGGAATTGCTACCTGAAGTTTTCTTGGATTTCTATAAGAAACTCTGCTAAGTTTTAGAGGCCAGTGTTGGAATTATGAATTAAGGTGGGTTGTTTTTTTCTTATTTAATATCTAAGGGAATTGGGCAAGCCCTTGGGACCAGTAATGGGTTTATCACATCCTAGCAATGTCAGTGAGAGCTCTGCTTTCAGAAAGATTCAGTGCCTAACAGAAAACTATAAATATGCATATTTAAATTGATTTTTTTAAAAAAAAAAACAAACACCAAGTTTCATACTTCTAGTCCTTCGGTAAGGGTAATAGTCCTAAAAGGGCTTGCAGTAAATTAGGAAGCACTAATTTTAATCATGCCACAGCCAATGGTATTAAGATCCAACTAGCTTTTAATATTTAATAGCACTGCACCTCCCTGGTTCAAAATTCACACCTTTCCTGAGCGGCTGTACAAAGTCTCTGTCTAAATACCAATGTGCCTGCTGTGACCAGCTGGCTGTGCTGCACGAACCTGTGGGGAGAAAGTGGAAAGCAGCAGAGCTGTTGTACCCGCTTGGAAAGCTTACAAACACCCACAGGAAACCGAGGGTTTTGTTACGTGTCCTGGATCTGTCTGGTTCCTTTGCTCTGCTACAGCTCACAAAGGATGTGATGATCCTCAGCTACTCAGTGCAGGCTGAGAACATCTTTATTGCAATAGTTTTGGCTTAGTGATGTACCCTTTAAACACAAAAGATGCTGCCATTATAGATAAGAACCAGAGCCATTCCTAGTTCTTCCCTCTCGCGTGTTAATGCCCTCATGCGTTTGCCTGACTGTCACCTCTGCTCTGTCCTATGGGGCCATAGTTCGTTGGGGCTCCGGGCGACCTACTGCCAGGCTGTGACTCTGAGGCACTGCTACCGTATAAATAAAAGATTTGAGATCCTACTAGTTAGTCCTTCCTTTCATATTAATACAGCCTGTTTTTCAAAGCGTGGGATTAGGCTACTGGCATTTGCATTCACAGGAGGGTCTAGCTTCAAACCACCAGTGCGTTGGGTCAGAGGGATCTTGCTGCTTCCCCGTTGATCTCTGACTCGGCCACCACTCAGGGAGGATGATCCCTCAGTGCTGCCTTTCAGGATCTTGCTAACAGAGAGGGGAAGCATCATCAACCCTGTGGTAAATTCCATAACTAATAGAGATGAAGCTATTTTTATTATTATTATTTATTTCCCATATTGGGTCAGCCATAGCCAAACAAGTACTTAGATGTCACTTGGAAAAATCATCAATGGACCCCAGACTCTGACTCTTCTTATACTATTTTCCTGGTCAGGATAACAGCATCTGCAATTTTTTTATCCTATGGCTCATCCTTTGAAATACATAGGCCAGGATTATACTCTGCTCTGGCCACTTTATTATTCTGCAGACATTCAAGGTAACTGTAACACTCTTATGTACCAAAAAGGCAGAACTCTCAGAAAATGCTATATTTTCCCACTGGAGAACATGCTGATTTTGGAGGAGAAAAACCCACAAGTTTTTGATTAGTCAAGGTGGAACTTTTCAGTTCTCAGTGTTTAGAAGTGATTTTATGTTTACAGATGTGCTTTTAGTTGTTGTAGAAATTAAATATTCTTATTAGCCTCAATCTGTTCCTTAATAGAGCTAACAAATTATTCTTTAATTGTGCTGGTTTGAAATGGAGAGAAGTGTGGAAAAGTAGGGATTTTGCATGGGTGGGATATTTCAGATTTTTATCTCTTCTCACAGTGTCATCTCTAATTTACTTCAGTGTACACCGCAAAGATGAGTTTATGCCAGTCCCTGATGGAGCTGGTTTACCATGTACTTCTTTATGACTATTTGCACAATTGTAGTGCAACATTTTCTGTAGATCCCTTAGTCTGTGGCCATTCCCAAGGAAAAGGAGTGCATTTCCCAAGCCGTTCTTTGTCCAGAGCAATTGGGTGTGCTCTCTATTTCAGCAAGCATAGGAAATTTCTTCCACTCATGAAATTTGCTTTGCTAGACAAAAATAAATATTTAAAAGTTGAAAGGTTATTTCTAGGTTTTTGAAGTCCAGGTTGATTTCATAGAGTTGGTGGGCAGAAAAACTGGCTTGTTAAATTTATAAATGTCATTAAGTTTTGAAGACCTTTAAGGAACTTATCATCGTATTATGTTTCTGGACAGTTTTCAGTAACGTTCAGATAGAAACACCTCCTTGAACGTACTAGATGGCATACAAACCTAAAAATTTACAGTCCTTTCCCTAAGAATGACACTGCAAGTATTATTTTTGGGGATGGCTTTTCTTTGAGGCATTTTTTATGGTTTCTAAGATCACAGTAAGGGTTAGATTCTTTTTCCTTGACCTTAAAGATAATTCGAGGTTAAGTAACCGAGATACTAGCTTTACTTATCGTTCGTCACCTCACCTATAAAATGGTGAAAACCTTTCAGGGAACACCAACAGTTCTGTGCAGGTATTGAGTAACTGGCGTCTTTAATACTTGTCTAAAGCCATGGGCATTTACCTTTCTTTCCAAAGGCTCACAACCCCCACTGGAGTTATTGGCAGCTGGGAACAGGCCAGATCTTGCAGAACTGTATGTTGTGCTATCTGACCTTACCTGTCCTCAGAAGTGCCCCTCTGCCTTGCAATATCGGTTCAACAGGGCTCTGCAAGCGCGTGCTCAGGCAGGTAGGGACCCTCTCTGCCATCAAGCGCTGGTAGGTGAGCTGGCCTCTGCTGCAGCCAGCCACAGGCAGGGCAGTGTGAGTGTGATAATACAGGGCAGTTAATGGCCAGCCACACAGGCAAGATCGGCAGACCCACTGGGCACTGATGTTTCTTGGTTTGTTTCCTTTTTCACCAGAATTTATGTGGCCAACTGTGTACCTGTTTCGTACAAGGGCACGAAGCTTGCCAAGGGAAAGCAATGGTAAGAAAAGATGTTTGCTGAGGGTCTTTCCTGGCTTTTACATTTTGTGCTTAAGAAAAAGTAAGCAAATCTCTCTCTCACACCACCACCACCACCCCCTGAAACACACTGAGAATCTAAGAGCAGCTACTAGAGGTTTAGATCTATTGGTATTTCAAGGCTTTTTACCCTAGTTTTATAGGATGTGGAGGTTTAGGAGTATACGTAATACATAGTATGGTACTTTTACTATGCATTTATCACATTGCAGTATCTGTCAATGAACTAGCAGTCAGTAGGTTTGTTCTAGCATATGTATTTTACTTTAGGTGAACATCTGTAAGCTGCCTTTTGCACCCACCTTGAGCAACTAAGATATGAGCGGAGATATTCTTAGGATCTTCTAGGAAGATAGCCATTTTTAAGCCCTTTGCTGCAACCTTGGTTTTGCAGATGGTCCCATGCCTGAAGGTGCGCTTTCCAGATGATGTTGTGTAGCACTGGACGCGGTGGATGCAACAGGCAAGCCATTGCCATCATGAGCAGTGTGCCTCCACATCAATCGCCTCCATGCTTCTGTCCCACTTGTTCCAGGAGCCTTAACGGGAGTGTCCCGCACTCCTGGATAAGGCGTGCCTCAGGAGACTTGCAAGCATCCAGCCACTCATTCTACGGGAAACATCTGCTAAGATCAGTGCAAATCTCAATAAAGAAATGCTCACACAAAATTCCCGTGCGCACAGAAGTGTTGCTGGTTTTGGAAAACTCAAGAACTTCTGTAACTACTCAGGAGCTCCACCTGCTGGCAGCATTTGGTAGCTGTTTGCCTCTGTACCGAGTCCTCATTGAAGAATAAAGTCTATTGTAAAGCTTACAAATGTTTTTGTAATTTTACCTTTTTACTTCTAATTTCAGGAGCTGCCTAAGAATTTTTCTAATTTTATGCTTGTTTCCAAGAACCCGTGTATCAAATCCTTCAAAACCCAATTTTTTACTGACACTGGCTGATGATCTTGGTACTAGAGATGTGGGGTGATATAGCAATGATACAATAAGTAAGAACGTATTCTAAAAAATAAATTATCCCTTCCGGGTGAATTTCAGTGAGAAAACTGATGACACTTCGTACTAGAAAATTAATTATTAATGGTTTAGTTTATCTAGATACTATTCTTTTCAAACCACATACAAAATAAATGTTCTCCGGTAATTTCTACTGGACTAATAATTATGCAGACATGCTTGAACAACTTTCTTGGACTTCTATCCTTCAGCACAGTCAGAACTTTGCAAACTCTTGTAGGCTTGTTGTGAAATGACAGCTCAGTCTATGTGATATATTTATCTCTAGTGTAGTTATCAATCTGCATATAGATTGATTGATAGAATGATTGTACATATATTCTGTGTTTACTCTAACCTATTATAGTCTTGGAAATTATTTTGTACTGCATCTATTAAAGGAATGTCTTCACTACGCTACATGAGCTTTTGATATGGGATATATCTGAAATACTTTTTTTCTTTCTTTAGTTACTAATAAAAACAAATGTATCCATGGAAAAATTAATTTCTAAGGAGTCCAGGTATCTCAAGAAATATGTAACACAGAGCTTTGCTAGTTGAGCTGCAGAAAAACAGAGAGTTTTGTAAATTTGATGGTGTCCTTGTCAAACCTAGGAGGAGTGGGATACTATAAACTTCTGTGTCATACATTTTTATCAGAGGTGGGATTTTTATTTTTAGGACCCCAAACACTGATGGCCTGGAAAAGGACGGAGTGAGACTTACCCAGCACATTACTGCAGCTGCTGTCTGTACTCCAAGCAGAACAGCTTTCCTGACTAGCAGATACCTTTTCAGATCAGGTTGGACCTCTCTCCAATGGTTCACTGCAGTTTGTCTAGCCATTGTTGCTTTTAAAAATCCCCTTAAATAAACCATTTTAAAGACTAATTATTCTAAGGATTTGGGGTCTCACCGAGGGGGGCAAAAATAAAGATGACTAGATTTAGTGATTGATTTCTTTGGGAAAATCCCCAGATAAAGCACAGCAATGTGGCTAAACACAGAAATGAATGAAAATCCAAACAGCAAAAAGCACCCAAAGGTAGAAACAGGAAGAAGAAAATTGTGCAAACACTGTATGTTTAGTGGTATTAAGATTATAGTGTAATATTACACTTTGTAAAGCCTTGGCAAACGTTTCCATAGAGAAATGTGTCAGACTGTGGAAGAGTTTTCAGCAATGATGTTTTAAAACAGATTTACTTCAGCCATGTAAATTCATGACAGAAAACTTCAGCCACAGCATATGACAGTAATAATCAGTGTAGCTCCTCTGACGTGATTCTGGCTTGCTAAAGGAGAAATGTAATCATGTACATTTCAAACTGTGTACCCCTGACTCTGTAAGCATTTTGTTCTATATAAAACTTGTTTCCCCCTTTTCTTTTTTTAACAATATATTTTGATAGAACTTTAGTTGTAAGAGATTACTTAATGTCCTAACAGAGGCATCTTGGTATCATTTTGCCAAGGTGTAACCCCAGCTGGTAACTAAGCCCCACACAGCTGCTTGCTCACTCCCTCCTCACCCAGAGGGATGGGGAGGAGAATTTGAAAGAAATGTAAAATTCCAGGGTTGAGATAAGAAAAATTTAACAGGTAAAGCAAAAGCCATGCATGCAAGCAAAGCAAAGCATTTGCTCATGCAAATATACTCAATATAATGCAAATATACCCCAAATATACTCAGCATGATGTCATATGGTGTGGAATATCCCTTTGGCTATTTCGGGTCACCTGTCCTGGCTGTGTCCCCTCCCAGTTTCCTATGCCCCTCCAGCCCCCTCACCAGCAGGGCCCAAGGAACTGAAAACTCCTTAACTTAGCACAAATATTACCCAGCAATAGCCAAAACCATCAGAGTGCTATCAACATTGTTCTCACACCAAATCCAAAACACAGCACTGCACACCAGCTACTGAGAAGAAAATTAACTCTATCCCAGCTGAAACCAGGACATGTTTGTAGAAACCACAGCATAGCTGAGGCATCTGCATTGGACAGCAGATATTGACATGGGACTTGGAGAAGACGTCATTCTGGGGGTCAATCAGAATATCCCAGTGCATACTAAATGGTTTATAAAGACTCACTAAGCTTAGGCAACTGCGTCCCATTCATTAGAAAGAACAATCTGAGAAGACTGAAAATCTGAAATCTGGCTGGCTTTATTTTAAAGACATCTTTAGAGACATCATCTCTAGGCATGACATCCAGCACTCAATATCAAGTTCTCTTTTGGAACCAGTGTTCTGGTGGGATCCCACTAAATCAAACTACTTTTGCAAGAATACCGCACCAGCAAGGTTATTCTACAGCACTTTGCATTTGTTGCTTGTTATTCAAATGAGGCTGCTTCTGTAGATACTTTTCTTTGCCAAAATGTCTAGAAATCAGTTAAACCAGTTTCTCATATGTATAACTTTCAAACATTAAAACTTCTAGTATGAATGTCGCTAATTAAATATTTTCCAATAGCTCTCTTGATGTATGGTAATGTTGCAAATTCAGTAGAAAATGTGGGAAAGTAGTTCAGCCATAACCCAAAGCACTACTTGAAAATCTTGTAGTATTATAGGATCATAGACTATCTCAAGTTGGAAGGGATCCATAGGGATCATTGAGTCCAACTCCCTGCTCCTCACAGGACTACATAAAACTAAACCACATGACTAAGAGCATCGTGCAGACACTTCTTGAACTGACAGACTTGGTGCCATGACCACTTCCCTGGGGAGCCCATTCCAGTGACCGACCACCCTCTCAGCGAAGAGCCTTTTCCTAATGTCCAATCTGAACTTCCCCTGATGCAGATCCAGAACACACGGTTTGGCATCTCACTTGAAACATCCTTCTGTTTTTCACAGTAGATGATTATCTGTGTCAACACTGGCAGATATCATGATGACTACTTTCTTGATACAGTTTTCCAGTTTCTCATCTATCGTATAGATGTTTCATCTAGACTCCCTTTCTATGACCGGCTTGCAACATAGTGTCAAAAACTTTATGGAAATGAAGATCTGTGGTCTCTCTTGCATGTGATTACTCCAGAATGCTAAGCCTGAAAAATCCACTGTGACAGCTTGGGCAGTTTGGCACTTACTGTATAATGAAGCCTGAAAACTGCCCCCATGACTTATTTCTCTACAGAAGAAGATTTGGATGCCTTGACCTTGCTCAGTATCAAAATGCACATCATGTTACTCGATGAGCCCCACAAGCAATGCTTGATACAGCTGAGATCTCATCCAGGAACAGTCCTAAATGCTAACTTTGCCTTCCATTCTGCATATGAAATTTCCATACCAGTAACAAATGCAA
Organism: Falco cherrug; assembly: GCF_023634085.1. NCBI lineage: Eukaryota > Metazoa > Chordata > Aves > Falconiformes > Falconidae > Falco > Falco cherrug. Next base: position 74,863,551 of record NC_073698.1, on the reverse strand, counting down.
AAAGTCCAATGGGCTGATTTGAATAGCTCAGAACGTAACCTACCAAATTCACTTCTACTAGCTTAACACAACCATATTAGTAACAGAAGAGTCCATAGAGGAAAGGTGAATGTCATTAGACAGTCTCCAGTATGAAAGGACAATAATGAAATCATGCAAGCTTAGGGAGGAGATAAGAGGACATATAATATCAGTTTAGATATTAATAACAGAAAGGCATTCCCATTTATGTCTACATACAGCAGAACAGGGGATATCCCAGTGAAGCTAACTAGGAAGATTAAAAAAATTAGTTTATTTCAGAAATATCTGTAGAAATCACTGCTGCTATTGCTAACAGGCTATTAAAAACAAGAAGATAAGTAAGCCACACACAAATAATAAGGACAGCCACTAGTGAATAACAAAGCATGAGATACCGTTATCTTACATAGCACAAAGATTATTGCACAAGTAGCTGGACTTGCCCTGCTTATAATCCATCCTGCCACCTTGTCAGCTTTTAAAACCAAGCTCTGAGAACCTTGCCTCTAAGCTGTAACTATGAGCACACCTCCTTCATAGCAAAGTCTGGCATTACTTAGCAAAGCCAGAGGCTAGTATAAACTACCATTCAACTGCTGAATTATTAGCTGAGCTAATAAGATAGCTTGAAGGTTTTTTTGCCAATTTTCCTACAACACTTTCCAGCAATGACTTGTCATTTCTGCCCTTCATAGGAGGAATAACAGAGCAAAGGTCATACAGGTACCTGAGAATCAACATTTTGCAATTTTTCTTTTCTAAGTGAACCCTCAACTTGGAGTTCTAGCTTTAAACAAATGGTTTCATTCATATCCTCATCCTTGATATCTATAATTCATATCTGTAATTAGTTAATGGTTCTCACTTTGAAACACTATTCAAAACAATGAATATTTTGACTTGTAAGAGAGCCAGTGCATGGAGGAGACCAGAGGAAGGCAAGAGAAACCCAGTTAAGAAAGACTCTTTGGATTACCTTAACACAACTTCAACAGAAATGTGGGTGGAAAGTCTTCCTCTCTGCTGCATATTCAGAGCACTACCCTGTTCACTGCTTGAGTTCTGCACTCTTCCATTTGGGACCACCCCAGAGCATCCCTGGGACTCTCAACTCCTGGAGGGCAATCAAACGTTATTCTAATCCCTGTCACTGCTCTCCAGGACTGCAAATAATTTTGTCATGTTCCTGGTGGTTCTGATTGTTAACTGTTTGACAGCCAAGCTTGCCCTGTGTTAATCTCCCTTCCTCAGGCACCAAGCAGGGCTGCAACCTCTATTCCATTGACACGAGGTCAGATTTTGCTTCTTATTAGTGAAGACTTTTTTTCTTGGGCACGGTTTTAGGGAGTGTGGAGATTGTTCTCAAACATGACATTCAATTAAAAGCATGGGCCAGAATGTCTTCTCAGGCATTAGAGGGTGGGATTGTTCCTTTTCTGCCAAAAATACTGCTTAGTAGTGGGTTGCTGTATGTGCCACCCAAGAAAGCAGTCTAAAATAAAGAGATTAATACTTATTTTTGAAGAATGGAATTTGTACTGTAGTCATTCTATTGTTCTCCAGGATCTGCTGTTATTTGAATAACAGATTTGATAATAGATTAAAGTTATTTGAATATTCTAAAAGTTAAAACCCCTGTTATTATATATGTATAATAAATATCTAGTATCTTTTATTCTTTTTTGGTACTTCCCCACCTCCCTTCTCTAACAGGTGGAAAAGGAATGGGAGGCTGGGAAGGAGGGATCCATGTCCCAGGAACGGGAGTGTTGCCTGCAGGGACAGTTATCAATTATGACAAGCCTTGTGGACATTTTCCCAACTGTAGTTCACCTGCCTGGAGGGGCAGTGCCTCAGGACAGGTACAAAGGTGGCATCATAAACCATACTTACTCCCCTTTTTTTATTTAGATAGAAGCTGACTGTATATGTCATGCATCCAAACAGCCACAAGTTAAATTCTGCTTGTTTCTAAACCAGGCAATTCCCTAGCTTTCTTTCTGTGTAGCTTCCCCATCTTGTCTGCTTATATGGGAAAGGCAAAGGAAAACCATATGTTTTATCAAAGGTTGTTTAGCTAACTCAGTTTTCTAATCACTGAAAGGCAACCTGGTTGATTTGGGACACTGGGATGATGGAACACCACCCCCCCACCACCCCCCCTAGAAAAAAAAATCTCAAAAAAAACTAAAACCAAAGTTGCCCCGTTTCATTTTGCTTTTTATCAAAAATTCACAGATGCTCACAAAGCTGGTTGATCCTGTTAGAGTACCAGGACAGGCCCTTTCCAAGTCTAGGAAGCTCATGAATAGGGAAGGTGGAACAAATGGCACATGGTCTGCATTTGGCTGGCAGTGTGGGAGAAGTAGCATCCTCCACAGTAAAGGATTTGTAGCATTGAGTTAGACTCCTCTAAAGAACAGGAGAAAGTGTGGGTGGCTAAGCCATTTGAGCAAGAAGCATAAAAGGACTGGTGGTGTGTAACTAAACCAACTGTTAGTCAATTCAGTAAGTGGCTTTTTACCTTCCCCCCCCCCCCCCCATTTTATTACAAAGCCTCAAGCTCACAGAGCTATCAGTGACTTCAGTGACTTTCATTTCAGGCAGAAAAATTAAAAGCTGTGAACCATGTCTTCACTATGGTTATCGCTTACTTCCAGGAAGATTACAGTAATGGTGAATTATCTCCCCAGGCAGGATGTGTGAACTAGCTGTAGTTGCAAAAACTGCTAGTAACTGCTAATCACTTGTCTCCACCCATCCACCCAATTAAAAATCTCCAGGCTTATTAGCTAAACAGTAGCTGGGTTTAGAAATGATACTTGAAATTGTAATGCTGCATACATAAAGAGTGAGTACTGCTTATACTCCAGCTGCAGACTGAAATTCTTAAGCAGCCTGGTGGCTCCTGTCCTCTCCATCAGGGTAACTGATGGGCGCACCTTACTGCCTTTGCGCTCTGGGCATGAGTTCATGTTTCACTGCTGCAGTGTACTTCTGTGTGCAGTGCAGTGGCACCAAAAGGACAGTGAGTATAAACATCCCGCTCCTGCAGATCAGACATGATGTAATGACCTCTAGCTTGCAATAGGTTATCACACAAAAACATATGTACAGGTATTTGGAGTAAGTTTATTGCCTCAAACTCTCAGTTCTTCTGCAAGGTGCAGAATGGCTGCATTGTTGGTTGTCCTGCCTTGCCCAAGATGGAAGGGGTTTGCTTCCTGCATAGCCTAGCTTCAACAATAACACTGTTGTTGCAGCCTTTCTATCGCTTTTGCTGCAAAAGCATTTGGGATCAGATTTAGTGTAAGATTGAAGAAGAAGGAACTACACACATAAGGTCTTTATCTTAAGTGGTAGTTTGTTTGTTTTCAGTAGCTCTATCCTGTTTGTTAGATTTTTTCAGCTGTGGCATTAGACAAGCTGTGACGCTTTCCTGAGCTTTCAACAACCACCCAATCTTTGTTGATGTCGCCCTCCATTATTACAGCATAAAAGAGAACGGGCCGGTGACTGGTAGCTGTGTCCTTATTCCCACTGAAAACAGAGGATGGCATTTGCGTGACCTGGATGCCAGGTGCCCAGATCTGAGCTTGTTGTTTTATAGCCACTGAGGAGATGCAGATGTTTACAGGGTGTTATTCACCTCCTTCTGATTAGCACATCTGGGCTAGATCAGTCAGGCCTGTTTCTCCACTGACTGAAAAGCTGAGACTGACCACATCAGATATAAAAATCATCCTTACATTAATTTAAAGTTAGTTGAGATGACTTGCACCTTCTGTGACTATATGATGTGATAGTAAGTGATGACATGACGGTAAGCTGATGAATTCATGGGGATACTGTACTCAGGTTTTTTCCTTCTGCACAGCTGGAGAAATGCAGAAGCTGATGGAGTAGGCTATGACTACTCATCTTCCCATCTTTTAGAAACTTGAATCAGCCCCTTTAATTTTTGTTTTGCTTTTCCTATCTGTGAAGTGAGAGAAGAATTACAGAGTTCTTGTGCGACTGCAAATAGGTAGCAGTTACAAATGCTAGGGCATTCCACCATCAGCAGCTGTTCACATTCAGCTGGTCCACTGACAAAGAGCTGGCTGTTCAAAGACTACTTTGAGCACTGACCACGGGGTGAGACAACCATAGGAAGCCCAGCAAGAAATCCTTCTGATGTCAGAATGTCCACTGGGTGATATTTCTTGTGCCCATTTACATTTCTTTTATGATGCTTTCTGATACGATGATAGTATCAAGCCAAGAATCTACTTGCTCAGTGAACACTCAAAGACTACAAAACTTACTTGTTACTGCCAGTTTCACCCTGAGGTTAGTGCCCTCACCATCACACCACATTTGACACAAGCATGGCTCCCAGGTGGGATGTCACTGCTCTTGGCCAACAGGAAACATGGAAGAAAGGGATAAGGACTAAATGTGAGTATGTGGTGCCAGGTGCCATGGTGGAATTTTATTTTTAGGTTCTTGATTCCCAAAGACAAATCTGGGTACTTCATCCAAGGAAAAATATTTAAGCTATACAAGCCATGTAGTATTTGAGGAGCTATGCCTTCAGGGTGACATCCAGAGCAACCTGCACACCGCTTAAGGAGCTATATGGTAGAAAATGCTAAGTACAAGGGTGAATCATAAATGCAATTCTTCCATGGAGTGGAGCACCTTCAAGTCTTCCAGGGAAGGTTGGTCATTTCTTTTTTTCTCTTGGGAATCCTCATTCTTTATTTTCTCTGCAGAGAATAAATGCTAAACCCATTTTTGTCTAAGAATTAGGAACGGGGTTGTTAATTTAAAGAAGAAAAAAAAAAAGAAAAAGAAATAAAGAAAAGGGAAAGAGTGCTGCGACTTCGGCTTTTCTGCTTTGTAGCCGAGAGGTAAGGCCTTGACAGCCCTTTCAGGGCTGCTGCCGTGGGGCAGAACTGCTGCGGGGCTGCTGCTCGGCGCAGCTGCAGGCAGGGGCCTGGTCTGGGCAGCTCCCTCTGCCTTGGTGCTTCCCGCTGGGCTGGACGTTTGGATGACATGATAACCAACATGGCTATGAAACGGGGTGACACCAGTGAGAGAACCACCCTTAAAATGCTCGAGGCTAAAATTTTGGCTGTCCTAACTACTTACTTATCTAAGCAGACCAGGACTCGATTCCTCCTTCTGTGTGTTTGGCCACAATTAAAATATATCATCGCTACATGACACGTGCAAATGACCACTCTGCATCTTTCCTGCGGAAATTGGGTCTCTGCAGCAATTATAAATCAAGATTAGTTGAACCAACTCCATAACCTAAGGCTTTAAGCCATCAGTCTCTCCTTCTGTCGCAGTCACGGTCACTTTTTTTGTTAGGCACCTTGATGGGATTACATTACACAAAAAAAACATGGGAGGAGGGACTGGTGCGCCCCTTCTCTGGTAAGCACGAGGAGCAGGCCAGCGGTGGAGGGAAATGCCCGGCAGGGGAGAGCTGCAGCGCGGTGCTGCCCCCCCAGTGCGCCCCGCTGCCCCCGGCCCCGCGCCGCGGCGGGCAGGCACTAGGGCCCGGGGCCGCGGGCACAGCCGCCGGGCCGTGCGCCCCGCAGCCGGCAGCGCGGGAAGCGGAGGCGCCGCCAGGGGGCAGCGCAGCACCGCCAACGGCCGCAACGGCACAACGGCCACAACGGCCGCCGGGGGGCGCCTGTCAGACGTCAGTGAGTGCTTTAGACGAGGAGGTTATAACAACGTAAAATAAAATAAACCCTCCCTGGCTCTCGGGCACAGTCAGCCGCTCCGCTTTTCATTTTCACATCTCGAGGCGCCCTGTAGGAAAAGCAGCCCACACCCGCGGGACCTGTGGGCACTCAGCGGGGAGCTGTGGGGCAGCACCGGGGCCCCACCGGGCACCCCCCACAATGGGCACCCCCTGCCATGGGCAAACCCCCCGCCATGGGCACCCCCCGCCATGGGCAGCAGCTGCATCTCGAGGCGCTGTGCCCACCGGTGCCCACCTGCGCTCCGGGCCCGAGGCCCGACCCACCGCACAGCGGCAGAGCCGGGCAGCCCTGCGCCCCGAGGAGGGCTGCGCCGTTCCGCAGGGAGCACACAACAGCCTGTGCTCGGCAGAAACTTGAGAGTCGCTGCCTTGAATAGTGCTCCCCAAGTACCCAATACTCAGCTCAGCAGGGAGTTAGAGACTGACAGTGAAGAGTCCAGCTCTTACAGCTGCCACTGGAGCAGCGAGAGATCAGTTCACCTGATGCGGACTGGTGCCAAGCTGGCCCCACACCAGAACTGCCAGTAGCTCCAGGCTCGGTCACGTCTAACCCTGCACCCACTTACCCATCTGCTCTACATAAAGCAGAACAGCAGTCAGAAACTCAAGTCTCCTATGCCTCCAAATCCATCTCTATTCTTAGAGATCTCTCTTCATTTCTTTGTAATTTGTATTTTTTTCCGGACAGAGAAAGTTTCTGGGCAGAGAAAGCTATGTTTTAACTGCAGTGGCTCCTGGAGAGAATTCCTGCTAGAAGTCATGCTGCACTTCCCTAGCAAAGCTAAATACATCCTCCATCAAGGGATGCGTTTGAAGAATTGCTTTTCAGTCTAAAGAACTGCTGTTCTCCTCACCTAGCTTCCACCTCTTGCTCTCCCAGGCTATGTAAGGTGTGTCTACATTACAATTTTAGTTCAGATCAGAAGCATGCTTGTGAAGCAAATCCCTCTTGAGCGTACCCACTCGTGCTTTGGGTTGCATTGTGGAATGGGCTTGGAGATCAGGACTTTAGTTTAGATGAAACTAAACTGTAAGGTAGGCTCCAGGATCATACCTAATATGCTCTAATCACTAAAAGATGTAGAGACAGGACCAGACAAGAGTCAGCTCCCACTAAAACACCCCCACACAAACACAGCATGGATGTAAAGCCATCGATAAGTGTTCTGCTCCACAGATCAGTTTCTAACAGCCCACACTACCTGTAACATACACACAACATGCAGATGCAAGCTATATTTTGTGGTATTTTGTGTTCTATGAAGCCACACACAGAGCTTCATCTCCTGTACATGCCTTTCCCATCGAACCACAACTGTTCATGGCAAGGAGGTTGAAAACAATGTGACTTTCTGCATATGAAAGAGTGGCTAATCAAATATTACCATGTAGCTCAGCCTTCAGGCAAGCCAGAAATTCCGATTCTTTACTTCAACTGCCAATAATTCTGACTCGGCTGACAGACTTTTAAAAGTCTGGTTTAGCTCATTTACAAGTATATCATGCTCGTTTTACATATTTATTGTCTGTTTACTTCTATCTATTGGACAGGCTAGATATGAAGCCATTGTGCCTTGATGTCACCCAGGCAGGGCCCATCAATTAAGCTCTTCACAGAAGCCAGAAGAATCCTTTGTCTGTATGTTAAAGAGTCCTTTCCTCTACCACAGCACAATAAGGCTTATTAGTGACAGTCCATTTCTTTCTGCTCGTTAAACTGATTGATTGTTACCAGATGGGTTTGAGAGATGTTTGGATTGAAGAAGCAGGTTTCCTTTCCCTTGGACACATTACTTTAACATGTTGCCTTAAAATTCACACACATCCTTCAAATTCTGTCATAGCTACTTGTAGCAAATTGTGTATGCCTCCTTGCCTCTTGGAGATAGATGAGTGAAACCCCTGCTGCTTTCATCAGCTCTGATTTCTACCACCGTTTTTTTCTTTTATCCTTCTGTAACCCAGCTGTCTACTCAGATCACCAACACAGGTTAATTACAATCAGCCCCCCTGTATCCTTCAGAATGGACTAACAAGGACCTGGCTCTCTTCTACTCTGCAACCTAGTAATTATTTGCAGCTGTGAAAAGTGAATGTTAAAAGTTTGCAGAATCAGAACAATTCTCCTCAGACACTCTACACTTATTACTTCAAATCACTGTACAGTGTATAAGTTGTAAGAAATTCAGCTCAACTATTTATGGAAAACAATGACTAGTTAGTTTCATTTTTCTGAACATTGATCACAAATTTGTATGCATAGCTAGGTAAGTCTACCTGTCCATCTAATTTTTTGTCTGTTAAATGGTTATTTTAGCACTATCACAATAGCGCTCTGACTAGAGCCAGCTAATCAGAAAAATGCATATGGCCCACAGTGCTTAACTCATTCTAACAAGTATCTATGCTACCTGAGCAACAGACGCAAGACCCAAATCCCATGCTTGGGGAACCCTCATATAACAGAGGATGCTTGCATTTTTGTCATGAGACAAATGCTTATCTAGTCACAAGACAGGGAAAAGTAGGAGGTCACAGAGCACATCCCAGCCAACACCGAAGCACACACCCAAAGAGACCTAAGGAATACCTGTCCTTAGTAAGCCATCAGGAAGCGAACCCATTTCCTTTAAGAAATCCACCTTCTGCATCCTTTCTCTCTTAATTTCAGAAAGGGAGATATCTAAAATCTGTAACATTTCTAAATGTATTATGCCAAAACTTTTCAGAACCATTAAGACATCATCCCTTCAAGAAGTGCAGAAGCTTAGCTTAGCAGGATGTGGAAACCATGGGGTGGAAATAAATAGATACATAGCCAGCCAGGCCACCAGCCAGAAGCTGCAAATTTTAAGCTAAAATATTACCTCAGCTTTCATATCTGTTATTTATTCCCCCTCACCTTTTAAGAGGTTTAAAAATTTTATTTATTAATAAAATACATTCTAGCAGTAGTGATAAGACAGAGACAGAAGAATAAAGCTGCAGGGTCCAGTCATGATGAACAGCTCTGGGGACAAGGAAGGAAAGTTCAGCTGATTCCATTGAACCAAAAAGAAAATGCCATGTAGAGACAATGCAGTTGTCAGCTATTTGTGTTCAATGCATTACAGAAATGGCTCCACATGTTGAATATTCCCTTTCTTCTCCCTTTTTCAGACATAATATCTAACTGCTGCCTTCTTCCTGGGCACATCCATGCCTTCAAGCTCAGCTTAGTGCTTTCTAAATGCAGGGCAAGGAATAGGGTAAAAAAGATGGAGGAGGAAGGAAAAAATCTCCTATTGAACTGCTTTCAGAACTGCTAGTATTTTGTCATTTCTTCATTAGAAGTTACAGACCCGCATTTATGCCATGGTCAGTACAAGAGCTTGACAAAGTACAAGCTCTAAAGCTGCAAACTAGTTGCCTCCATCACATTATCTTAAAAACTAGACTCCAGATTTTACTGTTTTCATGGCTGAAATTACCACCCTATTTGAAAGTGTGCTGGAACATGAACATGGAAATGAACTGTGGTCAGTTTCTGCCCAGGTGCTCTTCTTTATAGAGACGTACAGAGCCAACAGAACTACCTACCAGCACTTCCATTTTCCCCACTAAGAGGCATGTAGAATTTTAAAAGGACACAAGAAAGTGGCAGAGACTCCCTCTGCACCAGAAATATTAGACTCTAACCATCCACACCGTGTATATGGCCCTGCATGTACCCAGGGCCAAGGTGCACCCATGAACCACGAAAAGCATTCTGAAACCCTGCCAGCTCCCAAAAGACCCTTTCCCTGTATGTGACAACCAGGACATAAGCTTGCCCTAGGAATGACAAAGCAGATCACTTAAAATGTGAACCAACCTTTCAGGGACATCCCCTGACCCCTAATGCCATTAAGCTGTTCCAATGTGCTGCTTCTGTGACAGGTGGGACTGTATGGAAGGCTCATTATGCCAGTCCAGTATTCCAACCAGAACCCTCCGAGGCCTGTTTTGAAAGAGGAATTTGCCCATGTTTCAGGGATGGTGTAACCCATCATGACCCTCTCGCTGCTGTTTGATCTCTTACAAGATCCTTCTGACGTGAATCCTCTATCAGCTGACACTGAGCCCTTGACACTGTAACGAGAATAGGAAAAGCTACAGAAGATCATTGCAAGACCCTGACTCCAGTCGCACAACAGCTGTCTCCTTACAACAATATATGGAAGCCATGGCTACAGCCGTGCTGTGGCACATTCCTGTTCTGTTGGTGTGATGAAGAAAACCACCAAGCAGATGACGTACTCTTAATACCAAAAATCACAGTACAGTTAGCTTTTAAAAAGCTGATAGTATTCACATTTACATGACTACAGTCATAGAGAGATATGGGTCAAATTACACTGGAATAACTGAAAGGGACATTGTTGATGCTTTTTCTTCAACCTTTTCTCTTACCCACAGAAATACAATAAGCCTGTAGTTTAAAAAAAAATAATATATATATATATATAGGCTCCAAAGATATTCTGCCTATAGGTCACTTGTATAATTTATCCCTCAAGTGCCTAACTCTGGATCAAATACTCAAATAAATAAAATGTATTTCCTTGCTGATTTTCAACTCAAGTAGATTACAAATGATAGAAAGCAAACTTTAACTGCAGCTGTTTATACAGGTGATATACATGTTAAGGCAACAAGACTGAGCCGAAGAGGGGATCTCTACTCAGGCCTTATCTTCTTAATGAAAAAAACTGTCCTGTGTTTAAAAGCACAATTGCACATTTAATTTGGAAACATACTGAAACATTCTGGCCTCAAAGAAATAAATACCTACTAATTTATAGCAATTTTTTGCCTCACTTGTACATTCATTTATCTATTATTTAAGAATTCCCAGGAAAAAACTGAACTGACAAGTATGTTTTAAAAATCAGGTAGCTAAAGTTATCATCTCAAGTTCAGCAGCAAAGTATGGAGCTATTCTGAAATGCTAAACCACAGTGATTCCTATTGGCATACATTTTCCATGTTGTTAAGTGATCTCCGAGAGCACTGAAAATCATCACCCAGCTGCCTTGGCAAGATAGGTCCTAAATTTCATGATCTGCGAGACCAATTCATCAGCTGCATGTCCCACTTGAGTGGCAATGCTCCTGATTTCAGAAGAGTGCTATTATGCTACATTAAAAAAAAAAAAAAAAAAGTGCTTTGTTTTGTGAGACAGCACTTTGTTTTCAGTAGGTGTTAAAAAATTCACTGCACACACTAATCACTTCAGCGTACAGGTCATCTTGTCCAAGCCAAAGAAGTGTCAGCACTCTGTACTGTCATTAGGGAAAGGGAGGGAATTAAAATATCTAATCCTCTCTTGCTGCCCTCAGGTTAAATAAATCAGTCTCTCTATATATAATCCTAACCATGCTCTTGCAGGGTTTTCATGTCAAATCTGATTTTTAAGCACAGGCTTCTGCATTTTCTGCTTCAAAAAAAGTAGATTGTGTGTCAGAGACTTTGATTTGAACTTCTAAGCCTTCCTGAACACTGTGTATTCACTCTACCACACAGATAAAGGTCAGCAAGATTTTAAAAGAAGGGATGGTAAGAGCAGCACGGTAGGTGCTTCAGGCAACTTGTTTCCTTAAAACTAGTTGCCTCGCAGAACCCCACCGGCGCAGCTCCGTTCAGTACCAAGGTTGTAAGGTTGTCTGTGTGTCATTTTTTTCCTTTTAGAAATGGGAGGAGATAAGGCGGCCCACAGCAGCTGGTAATCCCAGAGCAGTGCGTGGTGTGCTCAGATCTTGAGCTGCAACAGCAGGTCCCAGCCCTTTCACCAGCCTCAGGACAAAAGAGTGTGTACGCCTGGACTGTGCACCTTTTGCAGTGTTTTCACGCAAGCTCCTGACTTACACGCCCTATGTGGTATGTCACCGGCGTGGCAAGTAGCTCTTATTTTGCTCTAAACAGCACAGGTTGTGACCATGATGCAGCATCAAACCCAAGTCTCCAAACAGCTGACCAGGCATTTCTTCAGGTTATTTCTTGTTTTACCTTTTCTTTAAAAGGTCACCAAGCAAGTTACGTGGAAATTATTCCACATAAGTCAAAGGGCTAATCTGACAATGAACTGATAGGACACATCAATGTCAGACTTGACAGAAGTATCTAAAAATACTTTTGTTCTCTACTGCTTGATAGCATTTAAATCCACATCAGCACTGCTGAGAACTTGTCAGAAGATTTGACATTTTTCTGTGGCTGACAGGGATTGAAGCCAGAGCAGCTGTATTTCACTGGATTCATGCAGAAAGGAAAGAGCATAAAAGACTGTGCGTTTTAAAGCCAGCCTGGCTGATTCAGAGGTGGGGGAGAAACCTCATTGCTCAGTGGGGAGCAAAGCCAAAAGCTGTCCTCTAGAGTGCAGCCAGTCAGTTCAGGAACAGCTTCGTTGTCAGTTAAGCATGAAGACAAGCCTTTTTCAGCTCACCTCACTGCCCTCCCCACTCACCCACCCCAGTCATACACAAGAACATGGCCAGTCCCAGACCAGGCCACGACTAGAGCGTGTACCAGGGGATGGGAAAGTGTTCAAGCACCCACACAGCATTTAAGCATGGGTCCAAGCTCCCGCTGAGAGGTTAGGAAGCCTGGTACATCAGCAAAACCCCTGAACTCCCATCTCCAAGTGCACATAAATCTGCTGAGTTGCCATATAGAGTCAGATGTGAACATACATGCTGCCTTCCTGACACCCAAACACAGATAATTTCACCTTGGCCAGCATCTGTGGAAAGCCAGAGGGGCTTTTGGGCAGAGGGGGAGGAAACGGGCCTGGCAGCACAGAGTTAATGGCTTTTGTCAAGTAACTGCTAGAGACCTCAAACAGGTGTGGGGAAAGGGGCTCTCCCCATACAGGGAGAGGAAGAGGGCAGACAGCCCGCACAGCACAGGGGTGATCTGCAGGGGACAGGAGAACAAAGTAATGAGCAATCGCTGAACAGGATATGCAATGTGACTTCAAAAAAACATGTGGGATAGGAGGGAAGACTATTTTAGGTCCTAAATTCCTTTAACTTTCTAAAGCTACATGTATCTTAAAAGATGCAGTTTGAGGAGACAGTGCTAAGCAGGGAAAGGAGGTAAATTATTTTACCTGTTTCCTGCAGACTGTAGCCATGAAGTAGTTGCAGAGCTCTGTCTGTTGTTTGTCTCTCTAACCAGAACATGCAAGCTCTGCACAGGGTATTGTTCTGATCTCCTGGGAAATGTATATTCCCCATGAAGCAGGTGAACTCAGCATCACACTTAAAAGAGTTGTCCTGGCACACACTTCCATATCAAATGCATTAATAGGTAAAAATGCTGTTACAAAAACCGTTTGCATTTGAATAATACTAACAAACAAATTCTCAACTCATTTACATAGGTTTGCTTGAAAAATCATCTATAATGATCTTTTGCAAAATATACGAATGAAAGCTAAATTACATGCTTTGTCCCTTCTTTGCTCATGGTCTCTCCCTTCAAAGAAGGGAGCAAGCACCATATAAAATGGCCTCTTGGGAAAACATGACACAACTGGCAAATCTCCAAGCCAGTGTTAACCACAGGAGAATGTGCCTACACATGGTTAAACATAGACACCACAGAGAGGGAAGCATTACTTTGTCACAAATGAAGTTTGTTTTTACTGAAAGAGCTGTGGCTGGACTGTATAAATGTTTGACATTTATACAGCTGACTTGCATCTCAATGGATTGATCATTATTAAATGACATTCAGAATTGTTGCATTGGAGCGACTCAATAAAGTAATTGCCAAGTCTCACTGCTGTGAAACAATAAGCTTCTGAGACCTCACTTCACCATGTTTAAGTATCGGACACATTGCTTTGCTCCCTACTGGGACCCAAGGGAACGCCAGCATATGGATCACAAGATCCCATCATTTGAGGATACAAAGTAATTGTGTAGCAGATAAACTGAGAAAAGCAATTTGAGCTAAATTCATTCAGCCTGAAATTCCGAGGAGACTGAGTATATTTGAGAAGCATTTACATAAATGACCAAAAAGAAGGAGTAAATATCAAAAAAGTTTTGCTCATGACCAGACTGGAGGTCAAAATACACACACGCATATATATTCTGTTGAACCGAATAAAATATTGGAAGATTTTTGTAGAATGTTTTGATTGTAATGTTTTATCTAAACAACACGGTAAAAAACAAATTTATGAAAAACCTAGTTTTGTCTTTGCATCAACATACTACTGCATTACTAAGATTTTTTGAAAGCAAGAAAATAATAATAAAAAAAGCACCCCCATTTCTCCGAGATAAATAGTGAAAATAGTGATACTACACGTTCCAAACAACCCTGGCTCCTGTTCAGCCATTTGTCTAAAAGCTTTAAGTTAAAGGTTTGGAAACACAAAGAACTGGGGGTATTGGGGGGTGGGGGTGCAGGAAGTCTTTAAACTAACAAAACAGGTACTCACCCCTCACATGCAATCAGTTCTGTTCCAAGTATTTAATACTATAAGAAGGCTTTGAAAATCTTACTTCTCTGAAATAAAACAAATCACCTGTTCCTGATATTACACATCTAAAGGAAAACCACCTATAATTATGATCCAGAAACCTGTACAGTACCATAAAGGGAACAAACACTTTTCCAAGGCAATTAACATTATGCCATCCTGAAGTGAGAAAAACATTAAAATAATCACAAGTCGAAGGCTGGCTCTCCTAACATTTTTTTATTTTTTTTTTCTCTCCAGTTTGTTAAAGTTGAAAGGGTTCCGACAACAGTCAAAGTAAAATTCAGGAAAAATACTTGCAGCTGTATTTTTCTCCTTTACTCACAGTATATCATTGTCAGCCTTCTAACAATTAGTTTTTATAATGTTTAAAGTCAATTTTATAGCACTGTATTTTTAACTACCTTTGCTATAATAATGGCAGTGGTAAACGCAGACTACTTCAATGACTAATATAAATGAACATGTATTTTTGCAGGCTAAGAATTGACTGCTACGCATTTAAACTCACTTACAAGGGTGATTTAAAAAAAAAAATAAACCCACAGAAATAAAACCCCAAAATGACGACGAGAAAACTGGGGGAAAACCCCCAATCAAATACTTAAAACATTTTCCCCATAGACTGACCTAAATACCTTTACACAAAGGTAAAGATATTAGAGATGTGAATTAAAAAAAACAGGCCCATCTCATGTTATTTTCAAAGTCATAGGAATCGGAACAGTTTGGATTAACAAATGAAGAGAATCAGATCCATGAAGGAACAAACAGGCATGCTGCAGAGTTGTTTCTGGTGAACAAGTAGACATTTTCAGGAGCATGTAAATGTATGAAGCCACCTGCCACTAACCCAGCCTCCCATTTGTGGACAGAAAAATCAACGTTTAAAAAAAAATAAATATGCATTTTTTCAAATGTCAGCCTTACAAAACAACTGATGTGAGCTGACTGAACTAGAGAGACAAAGAAAACTTATTCCCCAAAAACAACCCAGTTGGAAAGGTCCTCACAAGACACCAGGCAGTAAGTAAAGTGATATTTCAAGAACAACCACCTCCTTTTCCTGTAGGCTAGGAAATTATCCCACATGTCTAAAATTTTCAAGAATTTTCCTTGTGGCACACCCACACTATCTCCTGTTTATACATGAAGAGCACCAATAAAATAGTTGTATGGCAAATGAAATTAGCCTCTAAGTCTAGCTGTGAATAACTCTAAGGACATCACAGAAGAATCAGCATGTTTTGTTTTTAAACACAATCTGTCCTCTTTAAATACGGAGTCTGCCACACAGCGGTAGGTCAGTCTGGCCTTTCAAAATCTTTACAGCTGCTGGTCAGGTCACTAGGGCTTAAAAACAATACTGACAAAACTCTCAGTTACACACACACACACACACAGAGACCAGCTGGTAAAAGATCTGCAGTTCTCCCTCTACATTTCATTGAGGCTGTTATTCCACAGTGCCTTCCAAATTGCCAAAGCAACAATGTCTTGCACCAAAAAGCCTACGCTTCTTAACTTTCTTTACCCTAAGGGTAAAAGCTATATCACAATTAGTGGAAGAAATTCCAAGTTAAGCTTGCTAAGTTTTTTTTCCCAAGTCATGTTCTGACTTAGCAAACCTCAACCCTGTGGATCACGGCAACATGCAGCCTGCAACACCCCCCAGACCTGCTTGTGGCCCCAAGATTTCAGGAGGATGTCCTTAAGAGCAAAAAATACTGCCCAAAGTACAGCACTTGCAAATTCTGAATTTGCTTACAAGATTCTCCCTTCTCCCACCCTGGTGACAACAGTACTGTGCTAGAATCCACTGCGGCACCACATTACTTCTAACTAGTTCAACATTTTTTGTGTGAAGACAGTACACAAACTCAGGCAGGGATTTCAACCACAGCTATGTTTTTCCATGAAATGTAATAAAACAACTACTGCTATGCTAATTCAAGAGATACTAAAGCTTATAATTATGTATGTCTGTAGAAATAATTATAACACACACCTTTAATTCTGCTCAGCAGCTAGTGCTAATGTCTCAAAAGCAATTTAACAAAATTAAAAAAAATATTAAAGTCACTAGCAAGTCACAAATAATACTTGCTGGCACAACATAAACAACCTGTAACCCTGCATCATCTGAGAAACACATGACTTCGTATATGCTTTCCATTTCTATTTTATTTCCATGACATTAATGTACTACAGTTCTTCGCAAAACATTGTATAATCCACACACAGTACCATTTTACATATTAACACTTCCAAATGTATTCCATGACAACTCCTTTTACTACAGTCATATGCCTATTTTAAAACTTTTCAGTTACTGATTTCACATCAGTAACGTTTCTCCCATAATCTCATTAATGTGCCCAGTAAGATCTAACAGTTACTGTAAAAAGTACAGTTGCATGAAGCATGAGTTCACATTGTTGATTACGGTTTTATATAGTCTTCAAAACCCGTTTGAATTATATTAGCAATAACGCTTATGAAACGGAACATTCTCAGAGGTGCACAAGTTCACCAAGAAATGGGGATAATCAGCAGATCAAGTGCTATGTAAGTAAGAGTACCCTGCAGCTACTGCAATCTCCACATAGTGCTGCACTGCACCACACACAACCGGCAGAACGCACCTACCCACGTTAACACACAAAGGTTACCTACCCAAGGGAGACAGGGTATCAAGGGTCCCTTTATGATTAATGGAGACCTTGAGAAGAATCATCTTCTGGACATCTCTCACTTTGACTTCAGAGACCCTAAACATCTAACTTGAACTAGAAGCTTGAATTCAGCAGACCCACCAAAGAGATTCCCACTTTAAGAGTGCTTAGAATAAATGAGAAATAAAGAACTAGATAAAATCAGAAATACCCCACAAAAGCAAATCCACTATTGTGAATATTAGAAAGTAATTCTAAAATACTCAAAGATAATTTTTCTTCCTTTCAGGGACCTTTAGACTCATTCATTCCTTTCCTAATTTGTGCAAGTTACGCCCCCCTGCCCCCAATCTTTTTGGATGGAGGAAAAAGAAACAAAAATTCCTTCCCTCCTACCTGCCTTTTTCTCTGCTAGCATCTATGGCAATCCCTCTGATGCATAACATTACATCATTGCTTTTTAAACAGAATTCCCAAGTTATTTCATTAGGTATATCTGTACCAAAACTGGTGACATATTAAGACTGAAACATGTTTTAAGTCCTGCATCAGCACTGCAGATTTCTTATTCTAATATTGTGTGGTGTCATGAATAACTGTGTCAAATCTGTTATCGTATTAGCATGCCTGTCGAGCTCTTCGTTCAAGTGTTTCTTTATCCTTGTTTGCTAAGACAAACTTGCTGACATTGGTTAAATTTAAATACCCAAATTCGCAAAGCAATCCCCCATAAGTATCCTTAATATAATGGGAGTCTCACTAGTAGATTTTTCTGGAACTATACTCACAGATTTATTAGTTCCCACACAGAGCTATTGTTTAAAAGATCTCCAAAGGGCCTGTTTACTAAAACAAGTGCCAACTGTGTTTTCAGTTGCACTTAAGTAGGCTGCAATATGGGGCAACAAAGCTAAACAAGAAGAATGTGTTTGTCAACTGCAATTGGAAGTACTGTAAACAAACTGATATAAAGCACCAGAAGGTTTATACCATAGTCTCAGCATTTTTTCCTCTGACTAGCAACTCTGAATATGCAAGTGAAGCTAACAATTTCTAAAAAACCCAACAGTATCCTATAGCAACAATATACAAAAAGGTTAACATACATTATCAGTCTGTCTTAACGAGTTTTACACCATTTTTCATCATGCTGGCGATGAAGCTGAGCAGCTTCCTATAAATATGGAGAACATCCACTAGTGATCTCAGATGAAGTCTGAATTTCCTCTAATCCTAAGAATACTTAAATTACAAAGTTTTGTTGCAGATTCCTATGAGGCCAGGATTTCATCTCCTCACTTTTTTCTCATATTGAAGTCTACGCTACAGTTGCCCTTAAAAGTGTTAATTTGGTTTCAAGAACAAGGTTTTCATTTAAATAGCTTCATAGCATCTTCCAAAAGTACTTCCGAAATAATCCCCACTTGGGAAATAATCTCAATTTCCAACATGTTTCACATTCATGACTGTTTCTGCAGAATGCTGTGGGAAGGAGCAGCGAACACTGATAAAAATGTGAGTTCAAACTCAGAGGCTATCATTCATTATACTTCAGAAGGCACTATGGGAGAATAATGAAGATGAAACACACATAACAATAAAGATGAGGCACTCTGAACAGTAAAAAACAGGAGTCCATATTTGTTAATCCTCCCCCAAAATATATGAGGATCTATATCTACCCCTTTAACTTTGGTGTCAAATAAACTATGGAAATAGCCAAGTATTCAAGGGTTGCATTTACAGAAGAAACACAGATCATGGTGGCCATTACAGTATGCTCCATCTTAATGTAAAAATGCATCCAATTTCTTTTTGATATGTTCAAAAGCATCTTTGCCCATATAGTCCATGCGCCCTTCCTCCCATTTTCTCCGTTCATCTTCTGGGATTGGTTCTTCTGGTCTGAAGTGAATAGACAGCTCTGAAACAGAATGTGCGACATTATTCTGTGGGAAGAAGCAGAACAGTGGGAAAACAGTCATTTGGTTGTTCTCATTTCGGTGCTGTGAAGTTAAACATCAAATGTCAAACTTCTGCTTTGTGCAGTCCCAGTTAAAATAATAAAACAAACAGTATTCAAACATTCATTCTTGTTTTGATTATGTGCTCTCATTTTCCCATGCTTTTACTACTTGCCATGACACCTTTGAACATTACCAAACATTTATTTTACTTGTCTTAACTCAGACCTTGGCATACTCAGCAACACCACAATAAGAATATTACAAATATGGCCTGTTTAGGGTGGAAAATCTCCTACAATAAAGTATAACATTGCATCTGTGCAAATTTTGCCTTCAGCAGGCTTTTATGTGAATGTAAGTTCCTAGAATTTTTTGTCATTTGTTTTACCTATCTCCAGCAAAATCAGTATTATTTATCAGATGTGAGACACATTATCCATATAAACTAATTCAAAAGATTGACACTATTCATTATACCAATAACTAGTTCATTTTGAATGATGGTCCAAAATTGTGAATCCTGGTTCAAGATCAAGCTATCATAAGTGCACAAATGCAAGATACATTATTAGTGATAATTTCAACTACATAGCAGAAAAACTGTGCCCATGATTGACCAATGTCAGTAAAACCAGAACATCCCAATTATAGCCAGTAATAAAGATGAAATATAGCAAGGACTAGTCAAGGCAGCTACTGAAAACTGCTTTCAGTACTAGTCCAAAAGGCTCCAAGGCAAACAACCCATCTCACGTTATACACAAAACAAATCAACCAGAATGGCTGGTGAAGCCCTCAAATCTAACATAAAAATGTTTCAGGATAGAAGTTAATGGGCAGGAATCTGTGGCTTAAGCTGCCGAAATGTCCTGGAATATCCATTACATCTGCCCATTTGGTCAAGGTAAAGCACAGGACTTGCACAAGATCTGCACCTAGGCAAGTATAAGGTATTTCACACAGTCAACGTGACATTTACAGGTTTAGGCAACTGCATCCTTCCATATGTATCCCCTGGGTCCCACTCTGTATGTAACTTTAAACATAAGTAAATGCTCTGAAGAGCATGAGCATGTTTGTGCCCTGAAAATGCAAATATGCAACAATATTTGGTATTTAATTTTCAGGCTTTGTATACACATAGCTGCAGTAATCCATGAAGATTCCTTCCTTTACCATTGGCAAGCCTTATCAATGGCTTCAGATGCCATTAACAAGACAGGAATCACCATGTTTTTAAAAATGAAGAATTTTAGCTAGGGCCCAGACACCCCTGGCTGCACAGGAGCTGCAGTTTCACCTACACTTTTGTTTCACAGTCTTAAGAGTATTTCACCATAGTGCTTCACAAGCATACAAAAGGACGCACTAGGAAAATGGCTCTGTTGTGTACCTTACAAGATACAAGTCCTTGACACCCTGTCACCCGCATCAACACCAAGAATGGCACTGCTGTCACATTACCCACAGATAAATGCAGTGCAAAACCACAAAGGAAAGCCTAGTAGCTTAGGCTCCATGCCCGACTCACTGTACATTTATTTTCCACTTCCTTGGAAACATTATTTCAGCAGGTAAAAAAACCCCCACAAACAAAACAAAAACAACAACAACAAAAAGAACAGCTTTGCTTGTATTAGTACTGGGAGAGCTAAAATTAACACCATGCATTTACTACTTGGGGGCTGGCAGAGGAAAATATACATTTAGAAGTTTTTAAAAGAAAAGTAGAAAGAGATCATATCCTAGCATTGAAAGCAGTTAAGGAATTACATAGCTAAAACATTAAAAAATTTATTTGCACACTGCATCATGATTAGTTGATATTTCCCAAAATGATTTTGGCAGCAAAGACTTGCATGCAATTATCAGACGTACAATGCAGAAAGCTACATGTACCAGTTCTGATGTTTCCGGAAACGCAGGATGAAATAAAAGCTGTTCTGAAGGTCTGTCAAGCTCACCGAGATGGACGTTAGAACCAGTTTGTTCAACTTCACGTACAGGTTGCTAAAATACAGCCACTGAGGTTTTATTAGGAGAATATTTTTCATAGGTTCCTTATCAAGTGAATTCATACAATACAAAGTGATTTTAGTCTTGGGGATGGAAGTGGATGGAAGGAAAAGGAACGGAACATATTATCACCAAGGACAAAATTCATCTCACCCAGCTTTAGCTATCAAAATGGCATTGAATCTAAGCTCCTGCTATAATCAATCTAGGATAAGTACCTCCAGAGGGTAGCTCATCTCATTCTAAAATAGGTTCAGAGTGGCCGTCATTCTTCAGTGACTACAGAAACAACCTGGAAAGCTAGCTGACAGTAGATGCCTACCACTCATGAGGCCAAACTGCAACAACAAGCTCATTTTAAGATAATAGCTTGCTCTGTAACTCATGAGCTTTTTATATTCATAGAAAAGAACAAAACAATGTATTCCAAAACAGAGTAAGATACATTGCCCCAAAAATATTGCCACAAATATTTGCCTTTGCCAAATAAACCCCCATAAATTAGGAGACAGACCCCATTCTGAAGTCTCTTCCACCAAAACAATCCTACAAGATTACTGAAGCTAAGCAACAAGAAGTGGAATATGGCGTTCCTAAGTAAGATGAGAATCAGGCTATTAATTTCTAATTGTTATGATCTTCTGATAAAATAATCCTGGTAATCAAAAAAAATAAAAGAAATTTAAGTTTGAATGGCACTACTTTAAGTGAATATTATGGGTTTTTTTACCCTAAGCAAACATCTTGAAAATGTATCCCTACTTAGTTTGAGCATTTCCAATGGAGTCACGTGCATGAGGCACACAAGATAACACATCCTTTGCAAATAAATTATTCTTAAGTTATAGAGCTGGAAGTTTTGCAGTTTTACTTCATCCCCTCCGTGTTCAGGGTGGAAAAGAAAGGAAGGAAACTACAGTTTTACTTTATGGAGTAACTACCATCTAAAGGGATGAAACACTGAACATAGTAAAAATTGTCTTCGTCTTACTAAAGAGTAGTCCACAAGTTACAATAGTAAATGACATTAGAACATTAATTTTATTTTCTCCCAGTTGTAACTTGCTAAGTATGGTTTATCATACAACACATAAAGACTTACACCTGTGTATATATATATATAAAAAAATAGCAGAAACACTGTGATATTATGTCCAACTTCATTCATTCATAAAATAAGGGGAGTCAGTGCAACAAAACACTCAAACACAAGAGTGACAAAAGAACAAGGACCCCTGCAATATTCATCAGTGAATCCTTGTAAGACACTCCTTGTTTCCCAAATCACAGAAAATTGAGGAACAGTTTTCTCAGTCAACACTTCTGGGAAAAGTTTTAAAATATATTAATCCACAAGAATATTAATATTAAAAATATTACTTTGGTAACACTTTATTTTAATATTATATTTCCAGTACCTAACAATTTTCAGTAAGTAACCTCTTCATAGAATTTAATGCAAGCTCTTTAAAACCTCCAGACACATCATGCATGTGTGACTAAAGACTAAAGAATATAAATACTCTATTTCTGATGCTAGCAAGAAAATTCAATAGCTACAGCTAAACTGAAGAAGATGCAATCTCCCAATCAGAGGTATATTTAATAAAATCTCATTTTAGTATCTCATTTTACTTTGTTACTGCATACAGTAATATACAATATACTTACAGCTTTGAAAGCAAGTTCTTCAGGTGAACACACTGTGGGATATTTTTCATACGTCTGCTCTGGAAGCACAGGCATTTGCAGCGAATTGGCCACATAAGGACTGACCTTTTTCAGTGTAATTTCAACTCCATTGAAAGTGTGCTAACAAAAACAAAAACATCTCACCACTGAAATACAATTTTGCAGGAAAGTCTTACCTTACAACAGTTTCACTTCCTTACAGGGATTTCAGCATTAAAGGACTAAGTTAATAAAGTCAAAAAAGTCTGTGGTCCCAGATTTAGAGCACATTGATTTACATTTTTGCACGCACGACTATGCCAGCAGCAGCAGCAGGTAAATCAAACAGGTATTTCCACTGTAATGTACCATAGCTGAAATATTTCTTTACTGCACAATTTCTTAAAAATTAAAGCATGTTAAAGTACGAGATCAAAAACTACCCATTCCTTCTTCTGCTTTCCAATTTGTCATGAGGTTAACAAACCAAATTACTCTCTGGGGCTTTGATGGTAATTGTTCAACTGATCTTACAGGACTATGCAATTAGTTCAGTGATACCAATAGTCTAATATTAAATTTACATATGTGTAAGTGTGATTTAAATTGTCTTTTCTGGATACAAAATTAAAAACCTTACTTCTACGCATTACTTTATGCTGCTGGTCTCCAAGAATCATCTGTTTATCAGCAGATTTTTTTATTCTATTCATAGAAACTATACATTACTGCACTTCTGAAGAAAAAAAACCATAAAGAGCTCAATAAATGCTTGATGACATAAGAGTACTGGATATAACACCTTAAATGTAATTAACTCTGCTTTTGCAAATCTGATTTGTTATGACCCTCATAAAACAAGTTATAATGCAGTTCTGAAAAGGTAAATTTTACTATAGTTCAAGGGCTAGTTTGATGGTCTACATCAACTTAGCTTCAAAAAGTCAAAAGTCTGTTTGTTTCAAAGCCGGACTATCAACTTTGGCTAATTTGTATCATATTTTGTGTTTAATTTTCAGAATTTATATTTCAGAACCTATACACATACGTTCCCATACAAAGGCTTCATCAATCAATAAGATGGCTGGAGGAAATCTTTGGAAAGCCAATAGTACTGAAAATTCTTCCTAAACTGCTAGTTTAGATGCTTCTAGAAGCAATCACTGCTACTACCAATCAACAGATACTATGTTTTCCCATGTGTACTGGGTTTGCATGGCATGGTTTTGGTGGGGGGGTACTACAGGGGTGGCTTCTGTGAGAAGCTGCTAGAAGCTTCCTCTATGCCTGACAGAGCCTGTGCCAGCTGGCTCCAAGACAGACCCACCACTGGCCAAGGCTGAGCCCATCAGTGATGGTGGTAGCACCTCTGGGATGGCGTATTTAACAAGGGGTTGGGTGGGGATCTGTGCAACAGCAACTGCAGCCAGAGAGAGGAGTGAGAATATGTGAGCGAAGCAGCCCTGCAGCCCCCCAGGCCAGTGCAGGAGGAGTTCCAGGTACCAGGGCAGAGATTCCTCTGCAGCCCACGGTGAAGCCCATGGTGAGGCAGCCCATGGAGGTTACTGGTGGAGCAGATCTCCACCTGCTGCCTGTGGAGGACCCCATGCTGGAGCAGAGGGATGCATCCGAAGGAGGCTGTGACCTCATGGGAAGCCCACAGTGGAGCAGGCTCCAGGTAGGACCTGTGGGCCCATGGAGACAGGAGCACACGCTAGAGCAGGTTTGCTGGCAGGACTTGTGGGGGACCCATGCTGGAGCAGTTTGCGGGAATGACTCACATTAGAGAAGTTTGTGGAGAACTGTCTCCCACAGGAAGGACCCCTTGCTGGAGCACAGGGAAAGTGTGAGAAGCCCTCCCCCTGAGGAGGAAGGAGCAGCAGAGACAATGTGTGAAGAACTAACCACAACCCATTCCCTGTTCCCCTGTGCCTCTTGCAGGGAGGAGGTAGGGACAAATCAGGAGTGAAGTTAAGCTTGAGATGGGAGGGGTGGGGGGAAGGTCTGTTAAGATTTGCTTTTATTTCTTTTATTTTTTATTGATTGGTAATAAATTTAATTTCCCCAAGTCAAGCCTATTTTGCCCGCAACAGTAATTGCTGAGTGATCTCCCTGTCCTTATCTCAACCCACAAGCCTTTCATTATGCTTTCTTTACCCTGTCCAGTTGAGGAGGGGAAGTGACAGAGCAGCTTTGGTGGACACCTGGCATTCAGCCAGGGTCAACCCACCACACCATGTTATTCCTTCCTCTAGCAAACATGATTTTCAGAATTTTTGTTGTGATTCCAGCATATTCCCGCTAACTACTTACCTTGCAGTCCTCAGATCCTGATTCTTCCATCTTTTGAAGTTCTTCTAACAAAGGCAATATACTAGCACTGTATATATTCCACCAGCAGGCAAGAAATGACAGTTGATGAAAAGATCCAGAGGTGGTGCTGTCCTGCATCACTCTTTTTGTTTCAAGGTTGTATTTGTAGTTCCAGGGCTTTGTCGCTCCCAAGAAGTGAACAACTTTGGCATCTCTACCAAAACTGTAGAGATTAAACATACAAGTCTATGGATTAAATAGTTTGGGGTTTTTTAGCCTGTATAAACCACTAAAGAAACATGCCTACTTTCACTGGTGAGATGATTTTGACACTTTGCAACAGCAAATTCAATATGAGAATATATATTCATATTTTTTTCTGTCTTATTAGTTTAGGGTATCTCATTTAGCATACAGAAAACAAAAGGCTGCATTGCCATTTGCTTCCAGCTGCTGATTCTAGTAGAAAAGTTCATGAAGGAAACAGACAGGCTCATGGAGTACCATTTCCAGTCCTCCTGCACACTCTGTTCACACACAAATAAATACCACTTGAAACACGGAATCAACAAAATCGGTTATTACTGATCCCATATTAAAAATTACTCATAAATACATCATCCTAAGTTCACCTTTCTGTAAGTGTTTCGTGCAACTGGAACAGTAATTTATGACACCCTAAATCCAACTTGCCTTCTGACAGAAAAGTTTCTCTAACTGCATTGTCTGAAGTCATATTTACTAGCACAAATTTTCTTTCATGGAAGAAACTAAGAAATGGTTTACAAAATTTAAAACGAACAACCAACTGTTTCCCACAGAACTGACTGGAAAAGAAGAGAACAATTTTCAAAGTAAAGCTGTCAGAACCTAATACAGAAGTAATCTACATCTTTTCAAACATGAGAAAAGCTTCTCTGAAACAACATAGTATAGACGACTCTGGGACTCTCTCTGTGTTCAGATGTAAGGCATTCATATTGCATTTAAGCTTCTACCACATGATTTTTACATATAAAAATGACTACTGTCATTTATAATCAACAAATACATCATTATTATTTTCTCTTATAATAGAATGTTTGTAACAAACTACCAAGGTTTACAGTCCGTCAGTGTTATACTTACTGATTGAAAGCAGGAATGTAGGTGTATACAGCACTGCTGCTCAAGTTATAGAGGAAAGGTAAGTGTTTGCCAATATCGGCTGTTGCCCAGTTGCTGAAGAAACTATTCAACAAGCCTTGATCACCTCCTAAAGAACATATTAAACAGAATTACCATAATTATGCATACACTCAAATGTATGTCAAAATGTAACATCCAAGGATGGAAGTGAGACTGGTGAGTTCATGGGACTGTAACTTGGACTTGACAATACGGCCATGTGAGCAGGTACAAGTGAGTAATACCTGATCCACTCCGATGCAAGTTCAGTGTAAATGGAGTCCTATTGTAATGTATGAAGAAAGGAGTAGGAAAGGGTTTTGGTGTCCCTCAGAGCAGAAGACTGAAGATCAGCTGTATTTTTCTCTCCTAAACCAGACAGCAAAATTAAAACCTACTGAGCAAGACTCAGACACAATGTCCCTTCATTGCCCTCTTCTGGGAAGTATAGTCCACAATAAGTCAATGGGTCTTAAGTACAGTGTAAGAGGCAAAGGTCTGCACCTTACATTTCTGTGGGGACACAATTACATAAAGCCCAAAGAACTCCTGCCTTCCTCTAATCTGCCTGATGGCATAGAAGTTATGGAAAAACAGCTTACTGACAGGGAATCTAATGTTTTGCCTTTCACCCCTTATGCCTTGCCCCTTACCATCAAAGCTGCCATGTTCAGCAGCAAACCGCAGCAGTAGGTTGTAAGTTTTCAAAGAAGGTCGGAACACAAATACACCACTATTAAAGCAGTCAGGCCAACCAGAATCAGGAGCTGCTGAAAACTCTTCTCGATCAAACAATTCATCGACGTTGCAAAGCACCTTAGAGACAGCAGGAAAGAAGAAAAATTGTTAGAGGAAAAGTTTTTCTAGAACGTGAATTGCTAAACCAGTACCAATATGGTAAGCTGCTAGTTTGGCCATAGCTTGCAGAGCATAAAAGCAGTGGCAATGCAAAATATGCTAGAGGTCAGAACCTGTATAATAAGGCAACATTAATTGTGGTTCCCCATAATTTCTCTGATAAAAGTACAAAGCCTGTGAAATTATTTCATGAACCTCAGAGACCCTCCAGAAGGTCCCTTTAAATATTACAACATATCATTAAAACACACAATTTCCTTCTTGTTTAGCTCATCGTTCCCATAGTCCATTATTCTCAGTAACTGCAACAGAGCTGAATGAAAGCTGGGAATCCAAATAATTTGAGTTAGCAACAGACTGATTAAAGGGGTAGCAGAAAAACTGTCTTGTTACTAGTTTTCCAACTGAGTCAACCTCAGAAGTTTGATTTGTTCCACTACATTGTGAAGCTTAAAAACCAAAGCCAAGTAATCAGGTTAAGGCCCAGATCACTTTTAAAGTTGGTGGAAAGCAAGCTGTGCAGTCGCTGAAAGTCTGGACCCCACCCACAACTGAGCCACTAAAAAAAGCAGGAGAAGAAAACTTCTTTTAGGAGAAAGATTTTGTCATTGAATTTAAATAAAAAACAAGTAGTTGCCTTCCTCATCTAATGTAAAGCAGGAATTCATAAGCCTCACTGCCTCACCCCCTGAGAACAACAACTTAATTTGGTTTCTAATTAAAATACAACCCTATTAAATTAAAATGCATCCCAGTGTTCCAAAGTGAGCCATGTATGTGCAGGAGAAAGCTGACATCATTGTTCTTGCAAAAATTATGGCCATTTTTATCTCTATACCTCTAAAAAATGTAAAGAAAAAGGTAATTACTTTTTCTGCACGCCCCCCCCCCCCCCTTTTAAAACTGGCTTGCCTTCCTGACCAGAATAAGTCCAAACAAAAATATATGAGATTTATTTTAAACATCTGTCAGAAGCCCATACACAGAGTGAGTTTATGCTCTCTTTTGAGGATGGTCCTGAGTGTAGTCTCAAAACAGGATTTATTTCTATTCAGCCTGCAAAACTGTAAGCATTGCCAAAACATGCCAGCTGGAGCTCCTGTGACCACCAGCAAATCTGGTCAATTCATAAGCCAGCAGGCTGCTTGACAAGGAAGTATCCAACACTCAAAGTAGATCTTTAAGACAGACATAAATGTTTCCATGGCTCCTGCTCTACTCACCAAAGTGTCTGCATCCATGAAGACACATTTGCTATAATGAGTAAGTGTCCAACAGTGAAGCTTAGTGAAGGTTACACCCAGTTCTGGCCTCTGCATCAGAGCCAAACGGACTGAGTCAGCACTGTCAAGTGCATCTACTTTGATTACTTCATCAAATACGCTGCGAAGGACAGACCTACCAGAGCATGCAGTGGAGAGAAAGAAGGGAATGCAGAGAGGTTCATCAGAGTTCAATTCTGGCATGAAAACAGTGACACACAGCACCACATTTATTACAACAACAACAAAGGCTAGATTGATCGGTTAGAATGAGAAGTCAGAAGCAACAAGTCCTTGTAAATCACCTGCTGAAGTGACAACTATCAATCAGGACATAAACCATCACCTCTTCTGCTACGGGGCCAGCACAACTCAGAAATGACAGGTGCTGTATTGGAGGAGAAATCAATCCTTCCTTTAGTTACTTAATCTCCTATAGAAACAACAGCAGAAATTAAAGCGGCTTTCAACCTGCATAATTGATTCTAAAGAAGACACCATACTGTGTTCCCTGCGCATTGCACAGGATGCGGCACACACTGCCAGCGCACTCATCTGCACCTGTTATGCCCAAGTAAACCCAGCTTCAAAACTGCACCTTTTAAAACAGGCAATATATACTTCCTCATTACTACAAATCACCTCAAAAGAGACTTTTAGGAAGAAAACTTTTTTCTGTGCTTATCTTTCATGGGAATTTACAGGTCATACCAAAGTTAGTAATTTTCCTTCCAGAAACAAGAAAAAAAGTCTCTTAAACACAGCTTATTTATTTACCTTACACTATTAGCCACAAAGTCCTGGATGTCATACAAACAACAGGAGAAGAAAAGACTGTGCTAGTTATCTAGATTTCAGAGTCATTAGCTTTTGCCTGACTGATCTTCAAGGGACAGGAGTTAACTAGTAATGAACTAAGAGCAGGTACAGGTTTTCAGAAGCATAGTTCAGTGATGCACTTTTTTTAAATGCTATCCCTGATTAAAAATTAAAAAGGTTTTTCCCTACGCTGAATGGGGATGAAAAAACTGACGAACTCAGTATCCACTCAGATGTCAAATGTATATAGTGTTCCCTCAGGAAAGAGTGTTCTGACAAAATACATACTTTAAAAAGCCTGTAATAACACATTTCTACACATCTAATCACAGAAAAAATGGGAAAATATGTTTCTTGAGCCAGATGCATTGCAAATACTTTCACATGAGATACAGAAATCAGGAGCTTGCACATGTCCTAGGCTAAAGCAGAACTAAGAGTTTAAGTAGCTATGGCATGTCAGGTTCCTTTTAACACGGAACACAGTCCTCCAAATAACAGGGCTTGAATTCAACAGGTCTAATGAGATTTCTGTACATGCAATTCTGTAGTGCCTGTAAAATCACAGCCCAAATTAGAAAATTATTAAAAAAAAGCAGCAAAATAATTTCTCATCATGATAGCCGTGCACCAATATTTTAAGATCAGTCACCTGAAACTGAGCCCCTAAGGTTTTTAGAGTTCTGATGTCACAAGTGGTTATGTATCTTACCTCCTTCTAAAAGAGAAAAACTTGCAGAAAAAACCCAGTAGTGCCTTTATTTTAGCTCAAAAGCAAGACACTAAAACTTTCAGTTTATATTCCCAATTATGGACTTAAGACAACTTCCAGCCACAAGCTCTACTTCTGCAATGAATTCTCATGAGCCT
This sequence comes from Falco cherrug, assembly GCF_023634085.1. Lineage (NCBI taxonomy): Eukaryota > Metazoa > Chordata > Aves > Falconiformes > Falconidae > Falco > Falco cherrug. The sequence continues at coordinate 74,833,630 of NC_073698.1, read as the reverse complement.
TACAATCTTATCATAGATGTTATTTGGGACTCATCTCAGAAATCATTAGCCAAGGGGAAACTTCCAGACATAATGCTGTGAAATCCACAGGAATCCTATTAAAATCTTTCATGCTGTTGTTTATTTTTCCATAATATCAACCTCTAAAAATACATTAATACTTACCTCATCCCACTGGAAACCTCTGGAGTAATTAGTACTGCCAGTTTTCTAGATGTTGTATGGTTCCTCAATGACTGTCCGAGAACCAAAGCGCCTTGACAGTACACATCATCAGTAGCAAGGGTCACAAAGGCTTGGTCTGTTACTGTGAGAAAAATTCAGAAGAGTCACTTTACAGCTTTAACATAAGCTCTTTTGGCAGGTTCCTTCCTACAGGCTGCAGCTTATAACAACCTGCAGCTCCTGTGATAAGCTCTTTTCTCTCCCGAACTCCCCCAGAAGACACAATTGAATAGAAAATCCAGTGAATGTGACTGCAGAATGTATGCTTCTGAATTTATTTTTTGTTTGCCTGATTTACATAATAACAAGTTTTTGGACTAGCCTTAAACTAATAATTGCCTGAAACTTATTGCCCAAAAATAATGTCATCCAAAAAGCTGATCTGTAATATTTAGATTAATTCACATAGTATAATACAACCAATAAAGAAAATGTTCCTGTTTATACAGTGCCAAAAGCTAAGGAAAAAACCAAGATGTTAAGTACTAGCCAGAAACATCCTTCTTTCCATAACCTCCTGACTCCAACCAACAGGCATCATTGTTTGCTCTGTCCTTTTTATACTGGAGTAACCGGTTCTGGCTGAACAAATGCAGAGAAATTGCTACTGACATTGGTACACCTCCCAGAAGCTAAGGATCCCTACCTCAAGTAACTCCAGGAAAATCAGGAATCTCATTGTCAAGAAACACATGGGGGAAAAAAGTTACAATAAAAAAATAAAGCAAGCTACTCTCCTGCACAACAGGAGACATAATGTATTGTGTAGAGATACCAGTCCTGTGGCAGTATCACCAGGGACTGCTTCTTCAGCTCTGCCCTCTGACAGAACCACTGTTATTGGGGGTCTCCTGGAGAGAGCCAGAACCTATGATTCAGCAAGGTGAACAGCCTCCTTGGAGCAGGAGGAAGACCTCAGTGTTTTAGGCTGCAAAATTAAGCAGAACAAGGTGAGTGGGTCACACAGCAGAGGGGAATTCCACTGAGGTCTCCAGAGTGTCAGTAAATACTTGTGTTGAAATACTTGTTTAAAGCCACTGTCATCTTAAGCGACAAGCAATTATGTTAAATAAATTAAAACAAGCAAACAACAGCAACAACATAAACACCCTGTCATACAGTTCCCAGGCTCCGTGCGAGACTCTAGGAAAGAATCTCACACGACTAGTTGCAGAGAACCCAACAAATGACCTCACGGCTGCCTCTGCCAGAGGCTGCCAAAATGAATGAGTTCAAACCTCTAACCTAACATCAAGGTATGCAATGAAGTATGGTTGGTGCTGGTGACAAGCTCTCAGGTACTGAGTATCATTTTTCGTGTCCTCCAAACCCAGAGCAAAGCACAGATTCACTGGTGCACTGTCTTCTTCCCCCTTTTTTTCCCCACTCATCTCCACACAGTCCCGAATTCTCATCCAGCAATTCAAATCAGCGTTTGCTGATGTTGCAACAGATCCCTGCACCTCAGAAGAATGCCAGTAGTGCTAAACTTGACCAAAACCCCCTGAATCATCCATCCAAGCTTAAAATAGCTTGCAGATCCTTCAGCTAAGCAAACTCCAATAACATTTTTTTAATCACAATTTCCAGACAAAGCAAATGAAAAAAGGAGCTTTCAAATCTCCTGTTATAACAACAGCTCTAGCAAGTTATGGGTGTTCCAGAAAACAATAAGGAGTTGCTTACATGGAGTGGTTTAAAAGGACAGCTGTGCAAGTAAACAGCTCTTACTGCAATTTTCCAGAAGGTTGAACGAATAAATATAAGCATACATAAAAAACAATAATAAAAATAAAAAACCACTGAAGGCTACTTTAGCAATAAAACTATTCTGGAAAGACACAAAGAGTCAGGAAAGAAAAGCACTTTTGTGTCAGGCAACATCTTTAGCCAAACAAAGGTAATAAAACAACTACTGAGAGGAATGTGGGAGGTACGTTAATACAAGAAGCACACTGTGAAATGAGTGGGAGTTTAAATCTTAAAATACTGTTTTAAATAACAACCACAAAGCTGAACACATAATCTTACTGCTTCTGCAAATTCTTTTAGCTACAGAAGCTGAATCTTTACTTAAGTAATACACATAAAAATACACAAGCTGCCCATCAAATAGTTCAGCAAGCTGGTATGGCAAATTATCACATGCTACACATGCTTTCATGCCCTGTACCTCTGCGGCAAAAGTTGTGGTCACAACCACAAGGAAGCCAACTACGGAACAAATACAGCTTCTAAGAAACTCTTGCCCATGGCTCACACAAAAAATAAACCAATTGCTTGTTTTGAGAATCAGATGTGGGATACATATTATGGCCTTCTTAATAGAGTGAATCATTACAGAGATAATGAAATAGATAATCAAACTATCCATGCAACCGAAACCAAGACCGAAACCATGCAACATTAAAATATTCCTGGTGCAAAGACAGAGGCACATCCTAGCTATTTTAAAATTGTAGAGGGGCATCACTAATCCATTCAGGATCCATAGGGGGGTTAAACCCAAAGGATTTTACCATTACTTGTTCTTTCATCTAACCTGTGTTTTCAAGGAAGAGGTGTTTCTTGACTTGCCTTGTTTATAATCTTCCTTGGAACACTGTCCCTATAAGTAAATATTTTATTTTTATAACTGAATACTAAGGATCAGATTTTCATTTCACCTTGTGAAAGTAAACCATTTACCTGAAAATTCCCATTTAACTGAAATCAAGGACAATGTTGCGTTAAAACCAACGTACACAGGATTTCACTCACTGACTTCAAGCTGCAACCAAAGATTTGATCTTTTAAGTTTGAAAGCCAAAGTTGTAGCTATTTAAAATTCATTGCAACTGGATTTTTCTTTTTTTTTCTTTCTTTTTTTTTTTCTTAAGTGTCAAGTACATCATTACACATAACTTTCAAGTCTTTGTGGTGAATGATAATAGGATTTTTCATGGAAAACACCCAGTGTGAACAGTATTAAGTTTTCAAGCAAATTGTTTTCAAGCTGTGGAACCTATGGCTAATTCTCAGTGAATTATGAGAAAAGTGTATGATTAAGAATCACATTAAAACCATGTGGTATGAATTTATAAATCTGCTCTTTTCTCTTGGCTGGATTACCACACAGCACCTGAAGATGCAAATTTAAAAATCATTACCATCAGCAGTGGCTCCTCAGTTTTAATACCTAATGATAGTTTCTTAGAACACACCAAGGATTTTCAAGCAAGTAACTGCCAAGTTATTTTAGAGCCTGCTCTACAGCTACAGACAGCAACAAAGAAAAGACAAAAGTGAATTGCTACAGTCAGGCTGATTTTATGTGAAACTTGTTACTTTTTTAGCCAAGATCACCAACTTCTTATGCTAATTACTCATAGCAGTAGTACCTGTGACACTGCCAGAGGCAAAATTCTTTAACAGGCCTGAAAACTGGTCAGAGGGCAGCTAAAGGCCTTACTTAGAATCCGCACCAGCAAGTGGACAGGGTGGTGCTGCACACTTTGATGTTCAAAGAAAGAGAGGGAATGAACAAACACCAGGTACCCACTGGGAATTAGGAGTGCCTTATATTAACAAGCACTGAATGAACCACGTGCCTACTAGCTTTAAGGCAAGTTTAAGTAATAATCCACTAGAGACAGCTTTTAAAACATACTTTGGTCTTTCTTCTAATAGACAGAGAAAGGATAAACATGCTCTAGGTGCAGCTCCTAGAGTAACAACTCAAATTTGCCAGGTTGCCCGCTCCAAATTGCAACAGGAGACCAGAGACTCATAGGCTACAAATTTCCTACAAGCATACTCTAAATAACGTATTGCTATCTTATGCATAAAACCAAGAGTAGATAAATGAATAGCTATAAGCCTCCAACAGACTGGTTAGGTCTCCAGTATGTACTGCCATTCATACTAACCAACGCCGTATGACTGCTTGCTTAAATTCCTCCCTAGTACCATCTGTTGCTCTTCTGTCACCTCCCCCTTTCTACTTCAGACACAATCTGTAGGATGGGCAGGCTGCAGTCTGGACCTGTGCCCGCTGAGCCCAAAGCGCCTTTCTGAAATCCCGTGCGACAATGACATTATCCCAGCCTCAGCTCACAGCAATTTCAAACAACAATTTTGTTGCTCCCCCTCTCACATGTAGGTCTCTACGAATCCTCCCCCAGAAGCATGTCTCAGTGTTAGACTACTGTAAAAATAAAGTGACAGGCCTCATTACTCTGACCTAGCACAACCATATCAGAAGCACCTGGAACAGAAAGCTCTGCTCCAGCTGACACCCACAACCTTAAAAGCAGTCAAGAAGCATCTTGTTCTAAGTAGGTAAAATGAATAATGATGTCAGACAATAAGCTATGTCAGACCACCATCAGCAATTTTTATGTAAGTTTTCAGCAAAGAGGCAGTTCTTGCCCTGGTAAACAAATGACACCTGGCAATTTTAATTCCCATGCCTCTTCAGGCTGGCTCCAACAGTAGAAATACTTACATTACTGATGAAGGCGGCACAACCGACACTTTACACAGACCTTTTTAAGACAGAATATAAATTGACATTTGATGGGCATGCAGTATTTCTCTTGGTCTAGTCTAATGGAGTTCTGCCTAATCCAAAACCAGATTCTCTCTTATCCTTTATTATAACAATACCAAATCTTAGTAGACGGGATTACAACTGTTACCTTGGAAGGCTACAGAAAGAGGACTTGTTTCTCATTCAGTGTAGCTTTCACTGTGTATCTTTCAGTTACAAACAGTTACATTCTGTTTCAAGACCCTACAATTTTATTATTGAACAGCTAGTAAGTGATCCTTACAAAAAATCAAATGCAGTAATATTTTAATACACAAATAAGCATAATACATAGCACCCAAAACTAGTCTCCAAATAGTAATATACCAGTTTGAAAAAAAACATAGTAATAATTGTTTCAGCAATCCAGAGACAGCACAGATGACTTCATATGTATGGGTAGGTGTTTCAGTATTTCACCTTCTTAAAAAAAAAACAAAACCAAAACACAACCAAAAACCCCCCCAAAAACAAACCCAAACCAATCAACCAACCAACACCGCAGTCCTCTGACCCTTTAATTTGCAGGTCCCCTTTTCTGCATCTTCCCCCAGTGCTGAGGTGCCACATAGGTGAATTCAAACTGGGGATCCTCCCGGCCAAATGCCCAAGGAAGATGTGTTCGTGACATCTTCCAAATGGCTCAAGAAACCCCACCTGGGGGCGGGGGGCTGCTGCTCAACTTCTTCCTCAGTTTTGAGCGTCAGGAAACGGAACGGTACCCGCACCCACCCTGTGCGGTCAGCCCTCGCTGAGGGGCTCCTCTGGGCGTTAAGGATAACTGAGTAGCAGCGGTACCGATGCTATGTAAGGAGGGATGCAGGACAGCTTCCCTGCCTGCCTCAGCCCGAGGGAGCCCTGCCCGCCCCGCCGGGAAAGCGCAGGGAGGCCCGGGCAGGCCAGCCCGTACCTACGGGCAGAACGCACCGATGAGTTCAGCTCTTTCATTGCACCGGCCAGGCAGTTTAAACCCTCATCCGAGACGGCTGCTGACAGCACAGCACTCCGCTGGTAACGAAGCCGCGGAGACCCTCGCCCGCACGGGGCTGGGAGGCGGGAGAGGCCCCGGGGGCAGCGGCCCGGCCCGGCCCGGCCGCCACGCGCGACGGCGGCCCCCGCGGCAGAGCCCGGCGGCCGGGCCGCGGTACTCACCGGACATCCTGCGGCGGCGGCGGGGGCAGGCAGGTGCACGGCCCGCCGCCCCGGCCCGCGGCGCCCACCTCTGCCGCCGCCTCACCTGCTCGCTGCCGGCCCGCTAAATCGCGGAATAGGATTAGCCTCCTTCCTGCTGAAGGCTGCGGGAGGTGAATTACACTCGCAGGGACTCCTGCGCAGCAGCGGAGAAACGGCATTAGCCGCAGGGACCGCTTGGGGTGGTTGGCACGACCCCCCCCCACTCTCCCCTCCGCGTTCCCGGCGCTGACTTTAGTTCAAGGGGGGGCAGCCTCCTCTCGCCCCCCGCCCCGCCGTGCCCCCCGCAGCGCCCCGCTCCCCCGGCAGCGCAGCGCCGACGCTCGGCCCCGCCACCCGCCTGCTTGCTCCCGGCCCGCCGGCGCCTCCTGTCGGCTCGCCGCGGCACTCCCGCCCCCCGGGCCGCCCCGCGGCAGCGCCCACCCCGCCCGCTCGGCGCTGGCGGGCCCTGAGCGCCTCCCGTGGTGGCGGGGGCTGGAGGGGGGCGTCGCCTCGTTCTCTCCCGTCCCGTCGTGTCCCGTCCCGTCCCTTGCGCGCTGCTCTCGGTGAGCTTCAGCGGGGCCTCCGGAGATCCTCCCTCAGGCGTCCCCTCTCGGGCCGTCCGCCCGGCAGGCTGCTCGAGCGCTGCCCGGGGGCGCTGGGGAAGGAGAGGGGCCCCCTCGCCCAGCCGCTGCCGTTTCCGGGCTCCCGGCGCGCGGTGGTTCGGGCGGCGCTGGAGGGAGGAGCGGTCCCTGCGGGAGGGACGGAGGGGCGCCCGGCCCGCCGGCGGCGCGGGGGGTCACGGCGTCGGGCTGACAAACGGGGGGGCGTGGGGGCCGCGCCCCGCCGCCCGCGCGCCTCCCGCACCCCGCGCGCCTCCCGCACCCGCGCGCCTCCGCCGCGACGGCCTCACCGCCGGGCGCGCGCTGCGCTGCAGGAGCGGAGAGGGATAAAGATAAGCCGGGGGAGGCTGCCGTGCGGCCCTTTGAGGAAAAAAACATCAACGCCTTTGATGGTGAGGACGGCAGAGTGTGGAAAAACCATCTTGAAGCATGAGTACGGTGCCTCCAGGGCGGCCTCGGTTACCCCGAAACTTGGGATTGACCGTGGGTTAGGGGGGTCCACCCCTTACCTCCTCCGGAGCCCTCGTAACCGCTGCAGACACACGCAGTCTGATACTTGTGATCCAGATAAATCAATGTTTTCAGAGAGCCTATGCTACTTGGAGGGCTAAATGTGTTTCCACAGCCGCATGTGTCGGTGCACAGGCGCTCACCAGCGTGGTTTTGCCACTGCCTTGGAAGCGACTGTACACGGCATTCAGCCGCGCAGTGTCTCTGTGGGGCACGCCTGGGCTGACCTCGCTCGGCCGAGGCATTTTTGCATCAGGCTGCCCTGTGAACCTCAGGAATTACTTAGCAAAGGACAACAATTTAAGGCAGTGTGCCACCAAACAGAATGCACATACCACTCAACTATTTCAGCCTTTATTTCCAACAACTTGCAAGTGATCGGTGTTGCCACTCCAAGCTGCAGCATTTGTCCTCTCACACACTGGGAAAAGCCTAGAGCTCTGCTGGAGAAGAGGATGCCTTTGTTCTGGCAGTGGCGAGGTATTTAAGGAGGGAAGGACATAAACGCACAGGAAATCAAACTTTACTTGTCCCGCAGAAACAAAATTCTCGGGACATGTGTTAGTCATCTGCTTATATAGACAGATCAACTGAACAATATGCTTATGAGTAGGAAGATCCCTGTTGCAGATAATTTCACACTAGCAGATCTATTTCAGTTGGGGGACTCTATAATCAACAAAAGCATTTGGTTGGTAATAAAAGTGACATCTACATTTAATAATTTTCTGTTTTACTTGTGTGCCAGCAACTTTTTTAGGGTATAGAATAGATTTCAAATGTCAGAGCCAATAATACAAGCTAGATTTCTGATGGTCTAACATCCAGTTTATTTTCCTTCATTCCTGTCCAGATTTAAATACCTTAGAGCTTCCCTACATAATCCCTCAGTTATCTGAAATAATAATAAAAAATATTCTTAGAGTAATTAAAAAAATATTATTGTCATTATCCTAGTTAAAAGGGAAATTAATACTGAAAAGTGTGCCTGCACTCATATGTTGATGTAATTAGACCAAAGACCTTCAGAAGGTTAAACACTTGGGTGGGTAGGGTTTAGTAGTTCAGGTTAATGGATTTTGTTCAAATTCACCATAAAAACATCTGCTTTTTGGCTAGTAATTTTAACACAAGAAATATTTTTGAAAATACCATGAACAAATATAAATAAATTGTAGTAATATTTCAAAAGCAAAAATGTTAATAATGCACATAGATCCTTCTCTGGACAATGCTCCTGAAAAAAAATAATTCTTAAGCTGTTTTCTTTTTTTCCCCTGAAGTCTTTAATTTGAAGCATTTCTTTCTCTTCCCTAGTGGGACATAGATGAATTTGTATATAAAAGTTGTCAGTCAGCATATGTCCCAGAAAGTAACAAACAAAACAAACAAAACTCAGATCACCTTAGATAAAACACAGCATGAGTTTATTGAAACTTGTCAAGAGAAAGAAACAAAATACATATTTTCATTGTAAAACAAAAAAATGAAGTGGTAACTACAAAACACTTAACATTTCATTAGTTGAAACTTTATGTCTACCTGGCAAAATATATCTCAATCTGTTTTAACTGTTAACATGGCAAATTAGTATTTTCTAAGAAGTATCAAATGTCCTTGAAAACTATTTTAAAAATATGTTCTCATTCATAAGTTGCAAGTGATAACCACAAAGGTGCTTGTTCATTTGTGTGTTATCAAGATGTTAAGATATTTCCATATTTAAATTGTTGTACGTTGTCATTGCTTATTTTCAGGATCAAAATAAAGATTGTGGTAATCTCCTCAGCAACCATTGTATATCCATTTAAAGCATAATTTAGATAGAATAGTGTTTTATTTTATGAAAAGAGTACTTGTTCAGATTCCGTCTTTCTCTCAACAATTTAATAAACACAAAGTCATGTTTGCCTCCATCTACATGGAATTTCAGTAAGGAAAAGCATGCTTCACATATAAGATGAAGATAAAACACAGATTTCCTCTATGCTTTAAAGAGTTAGCTAAAATGTCTGTGTTGCAGGATTATGTCAGTAAACTACTAGTTCTGCCAGCTTTTGGCTGCATTTCATTAGTTTGCTAATATTTTGGTTCAGTTAGCTATATGAAGACACAGACTGGAGAAGTGTTAGGTTTTGTTGATAGATCTGTCTACATAAGGACATTTGTTTGTATGGCAAGGTTGATCAGGAACAAGGGAAAAAAGTGAAACAGCCTTGCTAGCAAAACTATCAACCATACCTCCATATATGTATGAAGTTTAAAAGTTGGTGTCACATAGATTTTATAGAACAAAGTGTCATGGACTCATTCTAAAACATTCAGAAAACTTTGTACCTATTTCCCCTTTACAGAAATTATGAATGATACATTTCTTAAAAAAAAAAAAAAAAAAAAAAGCCTGCCAGATTATTGCCTTTAAAGGCTTCTAAAGCAGGGCCTAAGTTCAAGAAGAGGAGCAAAATTTATGTGAAATTCCAGTTCCTGAGAAAAGCCAAACACATTTCAGTAATAAATAAATAAATAAATAAACCAGCATGTGTTCCTCTAATTTTTATTTTTTTTTAAACAGTGGTTTGTCAATGTACGTATTCTTTTCATGCTATATTTTCAAATTAAGAATTGATTTTCCATCTATAGCTCCTTTCACTTTGCTAGAATTCAGACATAAATACAAAGCAAAGGCATTAAAACTTTTAATCCTTTATACAACTTCAAATTTTCCTTAACCATTATAAACAATACAGAAATATACTTAAGAAACCCAATACGTATGAATGGAAACAGCGATTTCTTTACTCCTATTTTATCAGAAGTATTAAGTATTTTGGCTAATTTTGAAAGCAGGAAAAAAATTGTGCAGTGACACAAATGCTCACAAACCAAAATTTTTCAAATTTTAGCTTATATTAAACTTGATTTTTTTGTTGCTTAAAATAACTTCTGAATCAAAATGTGTTTCTAGCCTTTATGAATGCAGGTTGGATAGTTCAATAAAATCCCTTGACCTTTTAAGCACATCTTCAATGACATAAAGCTCAAGGTGCAAGGGTGACATCAGGTAAAAGAGAGCAGAATTTCAGTGTCTCAACATAACGTTCTTTAGAGGGAGATTTTCTTTTGTCAGAATGATAAAATAGAACAAAATTGTTGGGTCTGTGGGCTGAATGTCACCAACAAAAGGAGTCTGTCATCAGAGGGCCACTCTTCTTTCAGTGGTTTATACTGTATCCCCACCTGAAAAATGAAGATCGAACATTCAGTATTTTCACCACAGATGCCCTTTGCCAGCTTTCCTGGTTTTTTTTTGCTCCAGTCCTTTTGAGGCAGCAGATGGGAACCTCTCACCCCCAGAGACATACAGACAGAATTCCCTGTTTGTCTCACTCTCCATTTCCAAAGGGCTATAGGATCCCTGACCTGATGCTTTGGCTACACTCCAGCCATAGAAACAGAGAAAAGTAAGTGACTGTCAGGACCCTGAGGGCACACACAGCCTTGGCAGCCCTGACCAGCCTCCCCTAGAGCATCCTGGGCTGTGCTCTGGCTGCATCTCTCCAGTGTCGCTCTGCCCAAGCCTTCCCCCGGCGTCCGGGCAGCAACAGCTGCCCTGGAGCCCACCATGGCACCCCCAGACTGAGGCTCTCTGCAGTGCCAGGGGATCCCAGATGTCTCAGAAATGCCTGTGAAGATTCTCCACACTCCTGTGTTTCGCTCGTGTCTTAGTCGTTATTCCCATTATGGAACAAATAATGCAAATTAAAGTTTTAAATTGACCTCTATGGCAGCAAAGAGCCAGGGCCAGGCTGTTCCCGAAGAGCCGAGAGCCAAGGGCAGCCGCATGGGAGCCTGAGCTGTTGCCTCCCCAGTGGTGGGAAGGTGATGGCAAATGGGCCCCATGGATGGGCCAGCCATCACCAAATGAAGGCAAGCCAACTAGCCCAGCCCACGGGTAAGCCAGGAAACAGCCATCCCTCCAGGCTCACAGCCGGGGCAGGCGTGTGGGGATGCATGTGGGAATGTGGCGCAGGCTGGGGCAGGAGGCCCACCTAGGCCAGAACTGAAATGGCGGCCCTGGCCAGAGGGTACTTGGGGTGCCCCAGGCGAGGCTGACCTGGGCCATGCAGGCTGGTTTCCAGGCACAGAGCCACAACAGTCAGTCACCTCTGTGGTGGCAGAGTCCTCATGTTGTGTAATTTCCTTCGTAAAGTGACATACATCCATCTTCTGGGCATGTTATGTCTTCCTATACTTGTCCTTGATGAAGAATATTAATTACCACTACCTCTTACAGACCAGTGAGGTTGTTCAGGATGAGATTTTCAAATGCCCTCATCCCTGACCTATTTCTTCCCTGACTGAAATTGTTTGTAAAATTCCCATCTACTTCAGCACTAAATCAGCTTGGAAAGTGGGAAATTGATTTGGTCTTACCTTGTGGTTTGAAACAAAGTCTCTTGTTCTTGTAAGCAGAGTAGGCCGCTATCGATCCCACAACTAATATTACAAAGGCAGAAATTATAGGAGATGTAACTCCAGCTATTAATCCTGAATCTGTGAAAAAAGAGAGAGGTTTTCTTTAGGGACACCAAAAGGGTTTGACTTAAGCATATTCTCTAATAAGGGGTGCTTTTGCCAAACTGTGAGAATTGTTTGGTGAAACACTGGAAATTCATTAAAAAGAATTAAGCAGAAGACTAGAAATTATTACATTACAGCTAGTGTGAAAATGGTGTCTTAAAGCCTCATTTAGTATATGTACTACTTTTATAAGGCTAACATTTTCTTACTATTCTATGATGATCAGAAACTAATTACAAAATAGTTTGTTTACTATACCCGTGTTTCCGCCATGATTGAAATGATGCTCCTCTTCTCCTGGAATAGAGAGTGAACTTTAATCAAGAAGTGTTTTTCATCTTGTTTTGAGAACAAAGTCTTTTACTCAGCAAAGTGTGACAGAGGGTGAAAGGGGGTGGCTTGGCAGGACTGTGATGGAGGAGCTCCCCTCCCAGTCCCCACTGACAGCTGTGCTGGCCCAAGGAATAACCATCCATCCTCTCAACGACTTGTTTTTGGAGAAGAATATTATCTTCTAAAAAAAGGATAATGCTTAGCAGTCTACATCAAGCTGATATCACAGGGAATGGGAGGCCAGTATAATCTGGCTGTTCTCTATTGCCAGACAAACAGATGATTTATCAATAATTCAAGTCAAGATCATAGGCCCAGTGCATCTACTTTCAGATCTCAGCAGAAGCCCCTTGCTTTGGGACTGTCCTAACGGAATTCAAAGCAATAAATCCTGCAGGGTTCGGGCATATGCCAGAATGCTACAAAGTGGTTGGGAATATGTTTCACATTTGAGCTTCAGGCTCAAAGCCATGGTTTGTGGAGAAGGATATGTAATCTAAATAAAAATAGCAGAGTCTTGTCCTATACCTTCAGTGACAAACATTACTGCTAAAGCAAAACCAGCCAGCTCCAAGTTACAAATATTAGGAAGAAGCTGCAAGGAGAACTGGCAAATACTACCTGTTATGTGTGGTGGTAAAGGCTTCCCATCGAGGAGATCTGAGTCGTCAAAACCTCCTGCAAGATAAATATTAGGATTTATGTGGCAAAATTATCTGAACAATGGTAACCCCTTCAGCTCCCTTGTCCAGTTTTTTGTAATGTTCTAGGGAAGGGTGAGAGACCTTTGAAATCCCAGCTTCGATGTTGTGGACGGGTCAGGTGTCTTGCACTGAGCAGTCACCTATTCAAATTCAGCTGGAAGCTGGAGTACTAAAACTGTTGGAGTCTACCTGTTCTGCATCTGTATTGGCACCTGTGGGATGTGTGGGCTTGGGCTTTCAGTAGCACAAATCCTTATATAATATGAACACCTCAAACCCCAGCAGTTCCTAGAGCAGGAAGCCAGTGGGTCCATTCCGGGAAAGACTCCAGAAGGACTTGCCCACAGCTTACCCCTACAATCACACCAGAAGTAAATATGGGATACGTGGTGGCAGCTGGGATAGATGTGCCATTTGCAATTTATTTCAGTGGGTGTCTGGGACCACATCCAAAAGCAGTACAGGCTTACATCTATGTCCCCTGTCCCACCTGTTATACACCCCAGGGCCATCTCAGATGCACATCTCAGTATGGATTTGAACACAGGCTTATCCATGCCCTGTGGTTAGATGTCACGTTTGAACCTTAGCATGATTCAGTGTATACATACCCAGAATGAAAAGGCAAACAAGAGGAGTGTTAGTCTCATGCCATTTAGAAGTCAACATCCCACACTGTGGGCAGACAGAAAATCTTTATGGTACCAACACTAAAACTCAGAAAATCTTTCCAGATGCTGGGTCAGGAACAGTGATTACAAAAGGGAGATGGCGGGAAGGGATGATAAAAGCTATTAATAAAGAAATAAGAGAGTGAACTATTCAAAATATCTGCTCTGAACAGCTCATAGTGCTAGATATTCACAAGACAAAATATTCTTACCAGAATTACTATAGCTTCCCGGTCGTGGTGGAAGAGGTGGGTATAAAGGTTTCCTTGAGATATCACCTATTGATAATTAATATTGTTAGGTGGTTGAACAGGCAAAACTGAGAGCTGTACGTAAAGAGTATGATAACCTGAGATTTTATACCTATCTCTAATTTGTCCTCCGGTGAATTAAAAAAAGGATTGTGTGTGAGAGAAGAATTCACAAAAATGTTGAGAGGAAATATTCAATGTGTTTCTGGCAACTACTAACATTGTTTAATGCTGACAGCTGGGAAGCGCAGTGTGTTACTCTGGGTGTCAGTGGGGCAGTTATGCAGAGCCATCAGAGAAGCTGGTGTTCTGGGCTGGACAGGTGGCAACAGGTTATTTCTGTGCCATCAGCAGGTATTAATAAGATCTGCAGATTAGTTTCGTCTGACAGAGGCTGAATTTATCTAATGCATGATGAATTTTCTGCTCTTGAACAGTGCAAAATGAACTCAGACTTCAGCTTTTTTGTTTAGGACTTTGTGCTGGTATTTGACCATAATTTTTGCCAAAGTATTAGAAATAGATGCATTGGATAGAGCCAGAGCTCTGATGACTAATAGTAGTTTCCAAACTACCCATACAGTGCTGGGAGTAGCAAGAGCTGACTCAGGTCCAAACCTGCCAAAGCTAACGTCCAGGGCTGTTGCTCTGTCTGTATGGAGTAGGCCCGCTCTTGCTGTCCTTTCTTCAACCAATTCAGTCACAAATTTAACTCATTAAAAACTTGCAGGAATGGAACAATTAGTACAGGCAGGAAGAAATGGCAATATAAACATGGGAATTCTAAACAAAATTAGATAGTTTACAAAGTGTGAACTAACATGTCATTCAAACATAGGGGAACTGGAAATGTGGAAAGCCCTAGAAATAGGAAAGAATGATATAAAGGTGTGATTCTCTATGACTGAAACACAGGTAAACCACACCACTGAGACTGGAGTCACATTTCAGAGGTTCTATACAATGGGCTGAGAAGTATTTTTTCTTTTGTGTACCCTTGATTCAAGTGGATTTCTATGCTTTGATTCAATACTACTTGCATTTTAAATAATTTCAGTGTATAAGAACCATTCTAGAATACTTCACATCCTTGGTATGCCTCTAAACACACTAAACAATATGTGGTGCAAAAATTCCCAAAGTCAAGGATTTTATACATCTACACAGCTCAGCACAGTACTGTGCATACTTCCTAGGTCAAGTCTGGATATTATAGAAATACGTGGAAGTTACATCATGTTACAACAGCTTGGCTGCTTCAAGCTCAATCTGTATTACGTCCATCAGTGCTCATCCCTGAAACCTTCCTGCTTTCTTGATTTGTGATCAGTAGAGCTACAACAAGCTCACACCTCTCTCTACCCGCTGCTACCTCTGATTCCTAATCTTAGGCAGACTTATTTTTGGTAGCTGAAGAAACTACTGCCATCACCTGTTGTTTTCAGCCTTCTGCCAGAGGCCACCACCCTGAACCATGGCGACTGAATGGGCAGTGCATCCTCTGCCCAGCCAAGCCTGTGGTAGCATGGCCTGGTAATGTAAACCACAGTTGACTTCAGCTTGCACAGGCAGGCCAGCCTGCAAGTCCTGTAGCTGGGAACCAGACACAGCCCATCCTGCTGTCCCCACTCTGCACGATGGCCTCTGGCAAAAGGGCTGCATGTACAGGGCTTGTAATGACTCCCATTACCAAAGTTCCTCCTGCAGTCTTGAAATCTCTTTTCAAAGATTAGGTAGACTTCAGAAAAAGGCTACTGAAAAACCCCATTATATTTGAGAAAAGAAGAGAGTACTCACCCCCACCAAGAGCATCTCCTAAATGCAGATCATTGTCTGAAAATGCAAAGGAGGAAGATTAGAGAAGTGAGTTACACACAATTACTGAGGGATGATAGAAAATGTAAAACTGAATGTTTGACAAGCAACTTTTTCAGGTCAGTCCCACACATTCAAATAAGGTATTACACTTTTCTTGAAAACTCTTATAGAATGTAATATTTGCCCACAGAATAACTGACATATCATTATATGATATTTTCTACTCTGAATACAAAAGATTTTTTCCTGCTTTAAATAAGCCCAGAATAAATCTCACAGTGCAATCAAGATCAATACCTTTTCAATATAACTGTAAGTACATAAATAAAATTATCTATGTTAAAATATATCTATTTTTACAATATACTTATTTGTTAAAATTTATGCCTATGGTTAAAACTGGTATATGCATGTTTGGCATAAGTGTAATTTGTTGAACTATAAAAACTGAATACCTATTTCAAGAACAAATGCTGGGAAGTAAGAAACCTACTTGTGCAGAGAGACTGAATCAACTAATTTATGTAAGGGTCATCATGACATAAAAATTTTTGTTTCAAGCAATCATATGCGCCTGTCTGAGGTCGGGTGACAGTCTGCTTTGCTTTGGCTGAGCTATAAAGGTTTTAAAATATACTTTAATGTCTGCATGTGCATGTTACACAGTGAATCAACAAACTACAACCATTCCGCCAGCACTGTACATGTGTCTTGCTGTACCTGGTATGGAATTTTCCATTCAATAATTTGTCCATGAGCTGCAGACGCATAAACAAGAGGAACTCCATTTCTAGCATGCAGGTGTAGGTATGAGTATGTGAGTGGTATTTTAGGGTGTGTATGGAACGATGGTGAGTTCTGAAAGGTCGCTGAGTAATAGGCAGAAATACATTAGATGGATGTCTTAACTCCAAGAATCCCTTTCTTGCTCCTTATAAATGTGGAGTGCTAGAATGAATCAGAAGAAAAGGGACAGCAAATTCTACCTAAATTTTGATATCTATGCTTATTGCCACAGAAATTAGACAGATGCTCCATTACATATATGTTCTTTTCATTATAATTGTTTCAGAATTCCCAAACCCTAGGAAAATCCATCCAAATGCACCACCATACAGAACTCTGCCTTCTCATGTTCTTCATATCTAGAGGGACTGGGAAGCTGCTTTTGTACAAAATCTAGTCTTATTTGTATAACAACTCAGAAATCTTTTGATGTAACCAGGAAATATGGTATGAAAATAATCAAATTCATATTGCATGACTTGGCTTGTTCATGTCAGGTGTTGGTCCTGTTGGTGTCTGGCCAGCAGAAAGTTGCATTTCAAAAATACCTTTACCTGTCAAACACTAACACTGTAAGAAGGAATAAATTGCAAACCGGATTCAATTAATTATCAAGATGAAGAATCCAGGTAAAATGCAAGGTTCCACTCTGGAGGGCTCATGCAGAGATTTGTTGCAGAAATACTAAGGTTGGTATGAATGAAATACAAATGGAAATGCATGTGTCTGTAGGGACCAGAAAAAACAGCAGAGCAAAGGGTTAAAAGAACAGACAATAAAGCTCACCGTCCCCAGCAGTAAAGTTGAGGAATGCGTTCTTACCACCCGGCCTACACTCTGATAAGATGACAGCACAGATGACTTGTCAGCAGAGGAAAAGCAGAAGGGCGCTCTAAAGGAAAAGGTTGCAGCCTACCATCTATTCCACTACTTTTCCTGTTTGCCCACCCAGAAAATAGACTGTAGGCATAGTCTGTGTACCCCAAAAAAGCAAAAGCAGATAGTTTCTGGCAGCAACCTGACCAGAGAAGCTGAAGTAAGCAAGATTATGAGGCAAAGGACCTCTCCATAATAGCTGATGACTCCTAAAGGGCCGAAAAGGTCTGTACATAAACTAGCTTGTCATTTCTGATCAAGAAGAACCACAGAGACAGGATAAGGACTCGGTAGCTGGCATACCTTGTCCTGTGTTGCACATGATGCTCACCAGACCACCTAAGCACACACATCTTGGTGCTCCTGAGTATGTGCGTTTGAGCAGATGGCTGAATTACATCAATGGCAGGATGAATGTGAATGGGTAAAATCAACTTATTTAGAGATTTTGTAAATAAACATCACCTTCCATTAAATTTTGTGTTGAATTTTGTTAAACCAGATAGGAGGTGCCTACAGGAGAGCTTCAACTCCAGCAGAGGTGTGTGGGAAGGGATGCCCAGAGGACATGACCTGTGTAGTAGTTGACCTCAGCTGAACCAAAATCATCATCTCAGCCAACCTCATTTCTCAATGATGCTGGCTGCATAAGACATAGAGAAAACCCTGAGGTTAAGATGAAACATTAGGCACACGCTAGGACATACTCTTGTATCATCTTTCTGTACTTTCCAAATCTGGTAAATGATTTTGAATACTGCTTTTTTTAAATCAGTTTTAATTGCCTTTAAACTCCTGGGAATCCTCTGCAGTGCTGAAAGAAATTCCAAAATGGTTTGGAAAACATAGAGTTCTTAATTCTCAAAAATTAATGAAGTTGATTCAGGTAGGGCAGATAATCATCTGACAGTCATATATCTAACAGTTTTAGGAGTCTCTAAAAATCAAATTCCTTTCATCTGACTGAGGCAGCTTCGCTGTAGATATTGGCATCCCTAGGTTACCCTTAAAACATGACGCGAGAATAGAGTTTTTTAGGGCATAATTCAAGTAACCTACTTGAAATATCTATATTAGGATGAGAACAAATACACATTTAGAGTCATATGAACCATCTCCCTAGACATGCTGATTTATCTCCACTGACTTTAAAAGAATTCAGGACAGTTAGCTAAATGAGGGCAGTGGCTTAGCAGTACTTTACAACAGACACTTCTAATCTAGACCAAACACAGATTTGCTTTGCAAAATGAAGTGGGAAGGAAGAATGCAACCATTAACAGGATTTAGCAGATACCACATTCATGAAATGCTGCCCCTGTTTGTTCAAAGAGTGGGCCAGGGAATCATATGTAACTGCTTTCATGTACCTAAAGATTTATTGCGATGTTTATCCAGAAAAAGACTGAATGTTGTGTGTGCTAATGTTATCCAGCATTTCCTGATCCAAGCATTTTGTTGATGGCCAGAAATTTCTTTCAGTGTAGATTAGTTGAAAAATCTCTATGTTATTATAAAATGTTCCATCATAAATGCATGTGTGGTTTTGTTGTTGGTTGTATTTCGGGTTTTTTTCAGAAATGACCAGTGTTCGTTGGAAATCATCATTTGTCATCCTCAGGACTACAGCTAAAACCTTTTGGTTCTTTGCTGTTCAGAGCCTTTTTTTACTTTCTGACACAATCAGTACTAGATAGTATTAAATAAATATATGGGGAAAAGAAAGAATACCCAAATTCCTTGTGGTTCTTTTCCAAGTCTGTTATCAATCATCACGAATATTTATGTTAAAAGAAAAGATAATGGGGGAAAAAAAAGTAAAGAAACAGTTACCCATTTTTAGCAACAGTTACACATTGCTATACTCCCCAGGGAGTTCAGTACAGGCTAGAAAAGCGTGAAGATCTTCAGGAAATAAAATGCCATCACTGGCCAGTCATGCTCAAAAGCCTTACTGAAAGTGGTAAAGACATGTAACTGTTAATTGTCCAAAGAACACTTTACATACAGAAGACAACTAGTATTCACACAAATGATCTCATCTATGGTACATTAGCGAGTATGATCAAGAATCCCATGGGAGACAGTTTCTACATGTCTAAAGTCAGTTACGACCTGTTTTCATTACTCACTCAGTACAGGCCTTGTCGGTCTTCTGATCACTGTAGGCTTCCTGGTAATTATGTCATCTGTGGGAACCAACGGCACACCAATAAACAATAACAGCTTAAATGTTTTCAACTTAACAGAAGAAGATATCTGCAAATCTAAAGAGCTGCATTCAGTAAGTCTTTATGTATCAACAGCAGAAGCTAAAAATGAAGTGATATATTTTCAAAGCCTTTTTTTTTTGTTTGTTTGTTTTTAGAAAAGTTTTAAGTTTATGACAGAAACACTGAAATCTAGCATTTCCAAGTTCTGTATATCTTTAAATTAAGTGATAGCCACTTCCTATGCTAGTCCTCGAGGAAAAGGATTTAAGATGTATTATTGTGTCTAATTCTAAATATTTCTATAATAATAAATAATTCTAAATGCCATGGTAAACTAAGGATAGGAGATTTACTTACCTGGGTGATCAAGAGCATCAGCTAAATCAAAATCATGTTGACCTAGAAGGAAGGTGACAGAAGGAAAGATACTAAATCAGTGGGCAGGTTTCCATGACCTCTAGGTCTGAGGGCTCTGGACAAAGCCAGAACACCAGTAAGAGGCAAAAGTAAAATCCATCCAAACAGGAGCAGGCACAGAGCAAGCTGTCAGCTGTTATCCCTGTGTCATGCAGTCCTGAATGACCATGCAAGATAGGCTCACTTAATTCAAAGAGGCTATTCATTCAAGTAGCGCAAAGCAATACCTGTGCTTTCATGTTATCCATAGCCAGCCGCTATGCAAATATGCCTTTGAAGACCACAGGTTGCCTGTTATAGGACACAGGGCTATTGCTGGGAGACGGCTGAAGGTAGCCTTCAGCACAGTACTTGCAAAAGAGAATTGTTAGGTGAGAATTTTCAATATCTTTTTTTATTGTTCTACTAGCTCAGCTTCAGAGAGCAGTTTTACTGACAAATCTGCCTTGTGATCAGTTGTAACATGAAACAACCTTGGTTTTTTTAATTCTTCCTGTACATGTGCCAACGGTAAAATATATAAAGATGTGTTTACCTAATTTAGTTTCCGCTGTACCTTAAAAAATCTGAAAAGGGAGAAAAGAACCCTTTCTGTTCTGTGTTAGGTGACAATGATGTCATTAAATGCCACGGCAGGGCTATTAGTATCCCGACCTTTGAAGTTAGCAGGTAAATAAAACTGGAAAATTTTTAAAATGTATAAATTGAAGCATACAACTTTGAACTGAGCACACAGTTATTCATGTGAGTTTTACTTTCCACTTTCTACAATCTGCCACTTCCTGTTTAATACACAGCCTTCATGAAACAGCTCTTTGCAAAGTACGTATCCATTAGTTTTCATCCAGACTGAAACTTCACCGCACTTGTGTTTGCACACCAAATACAAGATCAGCCTGCAGAAGCCCACAAAAAGTCATGAAGTGCCATGGCTCCCCTAAGCAGAAATGTTTTACTATGCTCTGTCGAGTAACCCTCTTGATCTGCATCTGTTTATTATCCCATCTAAAATGTTTAATACCTAACTTTTTGATGAAGTGTTTTTCTTGGTATGTCTTGTACACCTCACAATAAGAAAGGTGTCATTGTTTAAGTGGGGAAACTGAGGAATAGACAGAGGCCATCTGAGGTTCTCCAGTGTGACAGTGCTTTGGGTTCAGCTCAGCCCTCTCATCTTGGCAGGTGCTGTCTGTCTTCATGGCATTCTCCACATTAATCACTGCTCCTGAATAATAGCTCTCGCCTGTTGAAGAGCTCCGGGAAAGATTAATTATCAGTGATGAAACACTGTGTGAACCTCAAATAACAATCAGTGCAGGAGCATTAAGTAGAAATGTTTTGATCCCTGTGAGGATTTTCACATAAGTCTGTGAACTTAGTTACAGCTGATGTCTGACAGAAAAGATAAACCAAGGCTGGAATGCAGAATAGTGAATGGCTTCTAAAGCAAAACTGTCCCTATATAAAATTATGACAAAGCTGTGTTTGGAAAGGCAAAGCAGATAACAGCATTAAGACTTCCCTGGTAATGTTATTAGAGTAGCATTTTATCTTATCATTGATCTATCACCTTTTGATCATATCAACTGATCTTGGAGTGTCATCTCGTCTGACCACCTCTCCTTCCCCTGCCCTGGCCGCTCAGCCAACCTTGCCAAGCCCAGTAACGTTTGGACTGGGTCCTTAGGTGGATAATATTCTAAGACCCTGACAGGTTCTTTCTTTTATATGAATTCATTAAATACATAAATTTAACTCATGGCTTCCTCAGCAGATATTCCTTGCCAGAGCTCTGAGGGCACCACCAGCCCTTGCTGGGCCTGAGCCCCAGCCTGTGGGGGCCCACAGCCGTGCTCCTGCCCAGACATGGGGCCATTTGATCCTGATGCAGACCCCTACCCGCAGGCTGACAGCCTGGCATTGCCTCCAATGGTCAAATTGTGTTTTTCTGAAGCATTTCTTTGGTGCCAGCAATATGAGCAACTTAAATTCGACTGTCCTTTGATTTTATTCTCTGGATAAATCTTCATTCTTGATCATAATCCTGAGTGCTGAGGGAGGCTGTCTGACCTGAACCCTGCTGCTGCAGGATACCACCAGCAGGCCTCAAACCATTTCTTGTCGAGTGAGTCATCAGGAATAATTCTGTAACACCAAGAGCTGTTGGCCAAACCAGCCCCTTTGTTACAGGTCCCAACACGCAGGAACTAATGAGACAAAATCAGCTGCCGAGGTCCTAATGCTGTAAAGAGAATGTGACAAAATTGTCTTGTGAAGGAAGACTCTGGAAAGGTTCCAGGTACAACGTTTCTTTGAAGTTAGGAAAAAGAGAAAAATAGAAGGAGGAATCTAATCAAAAGAGATTATGGAATTCAAGCAAGATGATGCAGATGTTTCCAATTGCATGAGACCCAAAGCAAAACAGCAGACTGAAACAGTTACTGACATCTGCCCTTCTGGACAATACCAACGTTTCCCTCTCCTGTGGTACACCTACTCGGTTATCCAAAAGGTGGGAAAAGACAAAAGGTGTTTGGAGACTGCATGGGAGAAATAGAAGACAACTACAGAAATTTTAAGGACAGAAAAAAGCAGCCTGAAAATCTCCTGCAGAAATTAGTTAAATTGATTTCTGTTTTAGTTATTTCTGATGATAAACCAAGTAGTGAAAAGAAACAGACACCAACACAGAATGACTGATTGGGAGCAAGACAGGAACTCTTTGGCTGTGTAAATATAAACCTTGACAGATGGGAAAATTGTATGTGAACATCTGTGCGGCGTGGTAAATGATATTCCAATAAACCAAAAGATTGCTTGGACTTCCATCCCTACTTCCTCCGATAATAACATCAAATGACCGCAAGGAGTAAGATTTTGTGGAGCAGAATTTTAAATGCTCATTACCATTTCTGAGACTGCACCTAGACATTTAAAGAATCTAATTTGGGAGGATAACAGATGGATAACTAGCTGAACAGCCGATTTCATCGGCAAAATGGCGGGTCTAAAACCAAAAACACGTTAGAGACTCAGAGAATATTTAGCTCAATAGGAACTGCAGTTACTTCAAAGAACTCTGAAGATAAATGACAATGGAAATAAATTAGTCAAGGTTCTTCACAGAACAAACAGACTGAAAGAAATTAATTTTCCACATACAAAAATGGCCTTTTTTTTGGACAAGCTTCCATAATAGAAACAGCTGGAAATATATTGATGAAAATGAGAAAGAAATTCTAGTAGGGAGAATACAGCTTTGTTCCTTTGGGGCTTTTTGTTTGGTTGGGATTTGTGTGTGTGTGTGTGTGTGGTTTTTTGTTTGTTTGGGTTTTGATTTTTTTAACTTGGATAAAGTTATGAAGAGATTTAGCTATGCAGGAGGTATTACCTCAGAGTTATCTCTGTTATTACTGCTTTGGGCTAGTACACTATTTCTTGGCATCACTTCTAGCCTTTCATCTGGGAGCATCCCTGTTTTTGAAAAGACATAAAATTATTGTAATAGTGGTTTTTGTTGGGTAGTCCACAATAATTCATAACAGAATTTGAGAAAATGCTTATAAACTCCTGCCTTACACCACAGAACAGTCCTTATCTGCAAATGAGAAAATGCTAAGCTAAGCAAGCAAGCCTTCCACACGGATATATGGTTTGCATCGCAAAAGGACCTGTTTTAATAATGTTTATATTAGCTGCTCAAACACAATGAACGAGAGTAACAGCAGGACTTTTGCTGGCACTGCCACACTTATTTGGGATGTAATTCCCTCATCCCCACCCAACACATGTAGCTGTGCCAGTAAAAATCTAAAGTGTAGACCTGGCCTACATAGCTAACGGTAGACTTCTCTGTAGCAGCGAGACAGGGGAGAATAAACTCTGTAAAGCCAAGCATCAAAACATGGCAGCTTAAATTTCAAAGTTACCAGATTTATTTTTACAAGCATGATTCTCCTGGGTAGGACATTTGCTTGCACTAAAGCCCATGCTTTCTTTGAGCCTTTTTAATATCAAGTGTGGAAGGCTGGTGATACAAAATCCTTGTTAGTCCACTTGCTCTACTGTGGAGACTGTTATGGTTGCTGTTTGCCACAGAGATACTAAGCCTTTTTTTAAGATTTTAAGAAACTTTACTAAGTTTTCTTGAATATAAGACACATCCCTCTGAAGCACCACTGAGCTGAGGTCATCTTACCCGATCAAGGCAGTTGCCTGCGAAGTCGTATCCTCAGGCACATGGACACTTAATGTTCACAAACTTTTGCCCATGTTAGTTTTCAGAAAATGTGACCCAGATAATGAGTCACTAAAATGCAGACAGCAGCATCTTTTCCCTATGGTTTAATTTGTGACCTAAACATTAAATGAATCCAGCACCCTTTAACTGTGTAGCTGATTGATCACAAGGGTCTGAGATCCCACAGATTTTAAGGAAGGTTTACAAGGGTGAGGCTGGATCTGCAAGTGGATGTTACCTCATTGTCATTACAACTGTAGTCAGAAGTTTTCTGACAAAAGGCTTCCGTGGCATGACTTTGCAATTTTTGATCTCCATAAGTAGGCTCAGCCCTGCACTGGATACATATGAACACAGCTTGTGGCCATTAAGATGATGCACATGTAAAAAAGACAGCATGAATATGGCTAAATAGGAGCCAGGTTATGTGACAAATGAAAATAATTTCTCAGACACTTAACATGCATAGTCTAGTATTAAAAATGCAGCTAAGATCCATGAGAAAATGTGTTTATATGTGTACATACATGTGTTGTGGGCATAAATCTTAAATGTATGCATGCATGTATGTATTAGATAAATCCTTTTGGCATTAATATGATTAATTTAAATGGGCTTTGAGTTACATTGCTAGTAGTCATGTGATTGGGATGAGATTACCTGTGTTACAAATAAATTAGAAGCAACTAACTTAGAAATGTGAGCTAAATAGAAAGGGAAAATAAGTTGATTTTTCATTATTTAAAAACAAGAACAAAAAATATTTCTTCATTGTAATTAAATAAAAATTGTTTTGTGAATACAATGAGCTTAAAACATCATGAAGCCAGCAGAGACTGAGGAAGAAGTGGGTGACTCACAAATTACAACAATATTTTTCTGAAAAGGAACAGTATGTTACTAAAATAGCTCATGAGACCCAATTTATGTTCTTTTTAGCTGAAATGGTAAGTTATTCTTTGCACATATAATTTCTGATTATTATACAATCATGAGATATTTCAGCTGTAATGAGAAAATGGGATGTATTCTCCCAGGTATGTGACTCAGAACATACCCTTTCACTGGTCCAACTTTATTCAGGAAGCAATTATGTTTGTTTAAAGGAAATTACTCATGTAGGAAAAGTTATGGGAGAACGTTAAAGGTTTACACCACAGAGTGAAAACTTTGGACAAAATCTCAATGAGCAGATACTATTTCTTTGATGTAATACCCTTATGATCCATATTTCCTGATGAGGTTACCATAGCTTTTTTTTCCATCATGGCCCTTTCATTCCATAAACAATGATTGTTGTTACAAGCTCTTGATGCTGGGGTGGAAAAATTAGTATGCGTTAAAATCTGTAATTAAGATCTAAGTTTCAATCTATAGACCACAGCATGTGGACCTGATTATTGGCTTCATGTTTTTTCCTAGGCCACTTCTGTTTATAGTTTGAATTAAAGGGAAATGAAAAGGTCTCTCACTTATTCATACAAGAACATATTTAAATAATTACCAGCAAATAAGAGGCACTAATAAAGCAAGAGTGGCAGTACTGCTTTAGGTCTGTGCAGCATGGTCTCATCAAACATGAAAGAAATTCTTCGAGTTCTACAGTGTTTGCTTTGCTGTGGACAAACAACAGCTGTTCAAAGGTAGCTGCCATTATTTATGATGTGATATGCCCTGCATAAATAAAATAAAACATATATCATTTTCTATATTTTATTTCAGAGAGTGCAGAAGAAGCTGGTGTGTGCTGTAAAATTACAGGCAGAGCAAAAGAGTTGAGACCTCCCAGGAAGCAGCACCATACGTCTGCACATCTTCCTTCCATCACTACTACATTTTCAGCTTTGTGTCACAAGAAAGCAGAGCTTAGGTCATTGCATGGGCTGTTCCATCAAAGCTTCTCTCTGTCCCTGTGTGGTTCGTAAATCTGCCAGCCCTTTTCAACTCTTTGGTCTGAGAGTGTCAGGCTTCATGACAGTCACATTACATGAGAACTGTACAGATAGGCTCAAACAAGAGACCTATATGAGTGTTCCTACTGAAACCCTATAGTGTGGCACAAGCAACAGCTGTGTTGGGGTCTGAAGTACCGGCTGGCTAATCCACACCTTCCCCAGCTGGCAGTTTAGAGACAACAGCAGGAACTGAAGATAATGCGGGGGAGGTCAGGGAGATGCCAGGCTTTGCTATTTCTGATGCTTGTGTCTTTTAATGTTCCTCCTCCAACCTTCATCCCAAGTTCAGTGGTAAAATAAGTGCAGAATACTTTTAGCTCTTCAATATCAGTAGCACAGATCTCAGTAGTACTATTCTGTAATTTAACATCAAGTTAAATTTGTTTCAGAAATTCTCTTATGTTCTATAAACTAATCCTGTGACCCCTGGACCCACAGTAGCCCACCGGCATAATTACTGTATTGCTTCCAAGAGGGTTAGTAATACTGCCAAGTTGAAGTGAATGATCAGGGCATTCCATACACATTCTTCGTGCGTTTAAGATGTAAGACAGCAAAGAAGGAAGGCTTGCATCTTCTCTCTTTCATGCAACTAAGAACATGTTTTCTACAGAAGAATAATGCTAGAAAGAGTTGCTGGATGTCAGTAAGCAGGTCTGTTCAGCAACAAAGTCTCCATGGAGTCTCAGGACTCATCTCATTTGGACTAAATGAGAAAAAGAATCAGGCTCTCTTCGCAGAGCTGAAGAAGCCTCTGGATGAGCCACTAGAATGCAGAGAGAAGCCTCTCTGAATGACACTGGGCAGAGGGTGGTGGAGCATCAGTTGGTATCTGAACTTCAAAAGCAGGGGGCTCAGAAGAGGATCTGGTGGCTTAGCCTTCAGAGGGAACAGAAATCAAGAGTCTCGGCATGCAGAATGCTCTGCAAATCTGGGTTGGATTTCTGAACAAAGAGCCAGCCTTCTTTTTGTTACCATTATGCTCAGGAAACAAAATGATCTGTACAATCTTTGTGAATAGAAATGTGTGGCTCATATCTCGATTTCTGCTCCTTGCAGATGGTAACCTGCAAGACAGAGTTGCCGTTTTGATACAATATAGATTGTGATCTGGGAGGCTTTGTTGCTGCTAACTTAGGGGTTTTCCCAATGTGGAGTGTATGCTCCTGGTTCCTCCATCACTAATGTTATAAGACCTGGGGTATAAGGAAGGACTTTGCTTTATTTTGTCTGCTAATCTTAGTGCCTACTCTGGGCTTTGTTTTAATTTAATCTGGAACATTGTTGCCCTTTGAAAATATATTGCTGTGATTTAGTATCTTAAATAAATTCCTCAGGAACTAAAAAATGCATTGATGACAGGCAAAGCTTGTAAGTGGGACTGTTATATTTCTGTAATCTGTTCAAGCCCTTTCTTTCAACTGGGATGGCCTATTTGTCTTCATGAGATGTACTACAGATCAGATTTTTGATAGTGTTTTCCCATAACATTCATAGATATCAGCCTCCCTGTGGAAACAAAGGCAGACTTTGATCAAAACAATCTGAACCCCTCTGCTCCTAACCACGAGGCAAAATGCCACAGATTTTTATTGATTTTTTAATAATGAGAGAATTATGACATTTATTTGTTTATTTATTACCCTCAGTAGGATGGAAAGGGATTGACAGTCACTGATACAAATGAGTGAAAAACACATACTACAAACAGGCAGTCTGGGCACCGCTACCAGATTTGCAATATGGCAGCAATGTCTCGAAAGTGAGCGGGAGAAGCTGAGGAACCTCACCGGCTGTTAGCTCTTCCCAAGCTCTGACATTGCAACAGTTCTGCTGTTGTTAGCATTTCAACCAGTTCAGCTATGTATTTATCAAACTGCAATCATTTTTTTGCACTGACATGACTATAGATGATAGCAGCTCTGGTATTGGGAATGAAATAGTTTGGGCACCCAGCAACAAGAGAATTCATGTTCTGATATATCCCTGCTGATACTGTGGGTGCTTCGGCACGTACACAGGGACCTCACAGAGTGACAGTGGGGACTGGAGCTTGACATAACAGTGTAAGAAAAACAGGACTGTGTTTTTCATCTCTCCCATTATGTCTTTTAACTCCAGTAACTACATTATTCATAAAACTTAGTAACACAGAGTCTCAAATCCAAAAGGTCTGTAATTTTCTCCCCATGAAGTGCCTAGCTAATTAACTGAGAATACAATTAATTTTGAGTCAACATTTTTGTAAGCCTTAGCTGGGCAATGGTACATGGTTTACTGGCTAGCGATAAATGCTGTTCCCTTGACCTGCGTAGCACACAATACCTGATGGAGTAAGCTTAATGCGTCTTAAACATGATCAACCTTTGCATGGTCTTTGTTACTACTAAACGTGATTTATCAGTTGACCCTAAAGACCATGGATATATAGACTAGATCTATATTGAGAAGCTGATGAGCATTTCTGAGCTGTCAGGGCAGAGTGAGAGTCTCAGCTGCTTTCCAGCTCCTTATAGGAGAAGAGCCCTCAGGTTGCACTGCTTCCCCGCTGCCAGGACACCCACAGCTATACGGCCCAAATGAGACCTACAATATGTCTCAGACAGGTGCATGATCTCAGTTACTGGGGGACTAGGACCTACATCGTGTCTTACCACACCCTGAGCGGGCAATGTAGACACAGCCAAGGCTGAATTACCACAGGTCAGCTGAGCTGCAGTAACTGACGTGGCTGTTAGCGTGAACTTCAGTGGAAGATGTTCCTGTGAAGTTTCTTTCATTTGAGTTGGGGTAAAAGCCACTCAGACAATTAGTTGTTGCAGCTCAACTTATATGGGAGACCTCATTTAACCTGCCTAAGCTTGGAAATAACAAAAGCCAAAGAGTATAGATAGAAGTATGGAAGACTGCAGTGAGCGTGTAAGTTTCTGAACTGTATCAGGTCCCGCTTTCCTCATGCAATGTGGTCCTTGGTTATACCATGTCTCTGTTGAGATGTACCCATCAAGGCAGTCCAGCCAACTAAACGAAGACAGCCAGACACAAATGAAATGGTAGATGGTAAGAGAAGTGATGTGATCTGGCCTGGCTGTGGTGGCACGGTCGTTTCTGGAAGTTATCACAAATGGTTACGGTTTAGATAAGAATTAAGAACGCATATAAAAATGTTAATTATGCCATAGACATTCCTATCTTAATGACTTAGACCACCCTTTCACCAGCATGGTCAAGCTTTTCTCATATCGTGCCTTGGTTAGGGCTCAGAAGTGGTTCTGTAAATGTCCCCTGAAATAAGGTAAATACTTTGATGATAAAATTCAGTGGCTGTTGCCATAGACTTAAAATAATTCATTTTGCTTTTGAAAATGGATTGAATAGTTGCCACAGCTGTAAGACTGTGCCCAAAGCCCACAGCAGCTTTCAGCAATGACTCCTTCCCCAAAGCAGGGCCTTGGACTGGCTCTGAATTACCACATGTATAAAGCAAGAATGGTTGAGCTGACTATCCTTGTAATTAAAGTGATAGAGTATATGGAAATTGGCCTGCCCATGCTCAGATTGTTTGAACAGAAATATTCAACATCAGAGAGTCTTCCAGAACAAGAAAGTCTGCATGCCAGTGATGAGAGACAATGTGAATCATCACTGTTCACAACATAACTACAGGGCAGGCCAGCACAGCCTTACCGCTCTGCTGTTTCTGTGCCACGTTACGTGCTGAAGACCTCTAAATAATTCCTCATTTGTTAAAACAGAACCGTGGCACTAGTTTAAGGCCTGTTTTGTTCACTGCCCATCACTGCAAGATCTCCTAGGGACTACATTTAAATCAAAGGTGGTGGGAGAATGAGCAGCAGCAGCTATTTTGGAACTAGTGGTTAATGATTGATTTCTTCCTGCAGTCAAACACTGCGCTACAAGTTTTTGAAGTAATGCTAATATACAAAAAAGAAAAGATTACTATTACACTACATGGCAGATGCACACAAAGATGATCCTATTTGGTTTGACATCAAAAAAAGTTTTACAGAATGTTTTGCTGAGGGAAAATTGTATTTGAATACAGAAAAATAAGTCAATGTGAAAGGACTAAGTTTTCCCAACTGCTATTCATTTGTCAAAAAATATTCTCAAATTGTATTCAATTCTTCATTAATCCTGTGTGAAAAAATAAAGTATGCTTGTGTGTGGACTTTATATATTCAGGAATATTTTGGATAAGGTTAATAAATAATTAATTTATAATTATTAAACCATGAGCACCAATATGAAAGTATAAGCATATTTAAACTGAATCAGAATTTGTTTTTACAATATAACTAATAAGTTTCAGAATATTAATAACCAAAAAAAGCTCTAAAACCATGAAGTTAGTATTTGGCTAAGGATCTCTTTGGAAACTTTAAGTTCCCATGGAAGCTTTCATTTAACAGCTTCCATTTAAAAAGTTTATACTTCAGTCCAAGCTTGTGAATAATTTTAGGGGAGCAACACTAAAGACAAAATTAGAAATTACAACAAACAAACTCTAACTATCATGTCTATCATAAGAGATCATCCAAAAGATATATATCTCTTTAGAAACTGCAAAAGTATTTCTCTAAACACTCTTGAATGCTTCTCATGAAACAGTAGCAACAAAAATAATGCCAGCAAGCATTTCTAAATAAACAAGCCCTAGAAATAAGCCAAGGCAAAGGTCACTTACCTCTTACATGGACTAGAAGAAAGCCGAAGCACAAAAGTAGGATGCTTCTGAATTTCCCCATGATCTTCCGTGCAGTGCCTTGATTGCTGTGGTTGTTTCTTAACAATTGACGATGGTAGATGTTTCAACTGCAGCGCCAAGGTTTGAGGGAGACGCTTGGAATCAGCAGCTCTGTCCAAAGAGTTCTCTCACCATCACACACAAGCACCGTGGAAGAGAGAAGAGTCTCTAGAAACCTCTTCTAGTACAAGACAAGTAACAAAAGCAAACAACTCCACTACAGCCAAGCTGTGAGCAGCACCATAGGTGCCACCCACCCTCTAAGAAATCTATTTATCGCCCAGGCAGGGAGTGTGGAGAGCTGGGGAGCCAGTGGGAGCACCCAATGAGGAGGGAGCCAGCAGGCTCTGAATCCACCTCCTTCCCGGAGGGAAAGCGAACCTGTTTGACATCCTCGCCTTCAAAGCAGGGTGTGGTGCTATGGGAGCTCAAGTAGCCTGTGAGGAGACCAGCCTTCTCTGATGCATACTTGAAAAAAAAATCTCTCAGGTAGACTCTGTCCTCAGAGTGCTGTTGCCCTGCTCAGTTTTTGGCTGAGCAATAACTGCTGTAAAGGCAACCCCGTCAGAGTCCTAACCGCTAACTGGAACTGCTGCGTTAGGGAAGCAGAGGCCAAGAATCAGAGACTTGGGAATTGTCTACAGAGAGATGACAAAAAAAAATAAATAATTGTAAACTCAAAATGTGATATTGGACTACTGAACTGAAGCATGCTCAGCTCCCCGGCGGATGCTTATCATCACAAGGTAAACGTTGTCATGATTTTTTTCATTGATCTAGATATATTTTAAAATATAAATATCCATGCATATCCTACATGGAGAGAGATCTCAGATAGTGACATGCATGAGAACACAAAGCTTTGGAAAATGAACAAAAATCATGTGTGCATCCATCCATGAACTTACTCTAAAATCACTGATGTGATTTAAATCCAGTTTTGTCATAGACTCTCTCCAGCAAACCTGTGTGCCAGCACACTTGTCTTTTGAACTGGACCGCCACCATCACACTGGCACCCGGCACTAGCAAGGAGAGTGGCGTGCGCCCTCCCTTTTGCTGGGGGGTAAGCTGCAGGGGGGTTGTCAGCGCTGGTTTGACTAGGGCAGCAAATATGCTCAAGACTCTGCTACCATGAATGGCCAGTCTGTAGGGTCCTGGTGTCGCTGGGTGAATCAGTTGGATGTGGGGCACAGGCTGGCCCCAATTGCATTTCTGTCGAGTTACCTAGAACATACAATACAGCGTGTGCACTGAATACGTGCTGTTATGCCAACTACAAAAAACTGACGCAACATAAACTGGACTGATAGAACCTGGTGATATTGGATCTTCAAGATACCTGATGTTCAAGTAGATTAGCTACACACACCCCATGCCAATGTGAACATGGTTTATAAAGGCCTGGCTTATGGTATCACATAGCTTAACTGTTTTTAAGGTGGTAATAGGAGTTCTAAAGCTTAATTCATGTATCATCACTCTCCTTGTCAGGGACAATTGCTCAGTCTCAGAAGAGTCAAGGACATTTAGGTTTAAGAGATGACTTTGTCAGCCACTTAGAAAAAAAATTACACTACAATACAAGCAATTCTGTAAGTCCACTGTTTATTTTTTTCCAGCATAACAGAAGCAGGCACACACGTGCTAATCTTCATATCAGTGATGAATTTGCCTGAAGGGAACAGGAATGTTAACAAGGCTATGTACTGGTCCTAGGCAAGTCTGAACAAATGTTCAGTAGCTTTACTTCAAAACAGCTGTAAATGGAGTCTTCACAAAATGCATTATCTCACCTGTCTGCTGATACTAGGTCAGTTGGGATATTGAACATTCTCAGATTAAGTTTGGAGCTGATGCGCCCCTTGTTTAGTTCTTCAGAAGCCAGCTACTGCTCTCTGTAGCTAAATAAAAACTATGAAGAAGGCACAGGAAGGAGTGGACCTAGCCCTGAAGCAGGGATGTCTCGAATATTTATCCCACTTCTGTTCTTGGCATTGCAGGAACTTCTTAATCTCAGCTGTCTCTGTCAAAGACATGCAACTGCTTGCCCAACATATTAGGTAAACAACATTATATATTAAAAACAAATGTAAGGCCTTATGTCTGACCATAAATTGCAGTTTTATCACTTTGAGAAATCATTGAGCCATTTTTTTTCTATTTAAAGGGAAAACGAAGTTCTGCCTAATATGCACCTGACAATGTGGATGAATTGCCTATTTTTTTTGACTTGTTCTTTCAAGAAAAAAAATCTATTTAAGAAATAGCAAATGGGTGGAGAAACAGAGCCAGTGTGTCTGTCTGTTCTCTACACCATACACTTTTAGCCCATCAGGCCTCTTTTAGATGAGACAAGCTAAAAGAGGACAGTCACAACTCACCACGGTGGCAGCCCCATCCTTCCTGTGGGCAAAGGTTAGACATTGCTGTCTTTGGCAGGGATGACCTACTGTATGAGTCTATCCAAGATGAAAGAACCAAATTATACACTAGATCTACTGGGGAAAGCCATTAATACCCTACAGTATTTATCTTTTGTCATAAAAATGGAAGTATTTTAATTAAAATATTAAAACATCTACTAATATTAGACATTCATTTAAATATAAGCCAAAGACACAAGTGAATCAGTGATAAAATTTCTTGGAATAGAAGAATACAATTCTTACACGCTAGCTAAAACTTCAGTGGTTTTTCATAAGCAGATGGAGGAACATGCATGTATTTTATTCCGGTGGTTCCTAAAGTACTCCAAATGCAGGAGTTTTAAAAAACTGTATTTTTGCTTCATGCAAGTCCTTATCCTATTCCAAATAATCTCTTCACTTTCTTTCAAATGTGTCTTTTATATCTGTGTAACAGAAAACAGCAAAAAGAAATAATCTTTTCAGTTTATGAAAAGGTTAAGGTTTGTTTCATAATCTTGTCAAGTGAAAAACACACAGAGAATAGTACAGTTTAGATAGTGGCCTAAAATAATTAGCCAGAAAAACACCGAAATGCACCATTGGGAGTGTAATTCAGCCCAAGGTACACTGAAAGCTGAGTGCACTAAAAAGTTTTCCTTAGCATTCAAAATTTGGCACAGATATTGGAATGAGCATGAATAGGCGCTACAGTAAAAACCTGCCAAATTTTATGCTTAAGAATTGCCTGCTTTCATTTCCACAGCCCGATGAATTCATTTGGATAAGCCTGGATATTTGAAATGGACGTCAGGTTTGAAAACCATCAAAACATTTTTCACGCCGTCCTTCTCACCTAAAACTGAAAGTTCTAAAAAGCTAAACTGCCACCTCAGCTCCCTTGTAGAAGAAGCTAAAGTGACATGATAACCGACCAGAAGATCCTGCTTTGCTTTTTTTCCTCCCGTTACTGAAAGTCACTTCTCCTCCTCAAAGGAGGTAGACTGGAAAAACAGCAGAACTGAAGAGGGTGCACCACAGGAACAGGACAAAACTCTGTTGCCATCCATTTAAACTTAGATTAATGGTGAAGGTACCTCACCAGGAATAAACTTGCAGTTTGGGCCTGGAAAGGACAGTATTTTTTCATCCCACTGCACAGTCTGATCAATACCTGTGTGGAAAGTAGAATGTCAATTCCCAGACTGGAATCTGAAAATCACTGGCAGCCCACATGGCCATGGTGGGCAGCAGCTGACCTGAGGGAGATGATCATGAAAACGCTTCAGCAGGGTGATGAGTAATTGTGAAGGGATAATGTTCCTTGACCCAATGAACGTAAGAAATACTGAACGAGGATGTTTAGTTACACAATGCAGGAGCATTTTAACTAGGAACAAGATCAAAGTCTCAGTGGGTAGTGGGGCAAATAGCAACATAGCAATTAATACCCTGATATCTAAAACAAGCGAACTGCAACATTCTATCCACACATCAGTAACAGAAATCCATAAATTGGCAGCTTCTTACAAGAGAACAGCCTGAAATGTCAAGCCTTCTCTTTAACCTTTTCCTGCTAGGTGATAGCAGGCCAGTCTGTCTTTCTTCTCTCACAACTCCAGCCTACAAAGCCATAGACAAAGCCAGTGGAGATGAGAGCTGTTGAAATTACCATTACAACACCCATTCCCTCCAAACATCATCTCAGGTTTGCCTGCTCTGTGGAGTACAGCTGTGCCCAAATTTCATGCAGCAATCTATGTCTGTTTAGACTGGAAAAAAAAAAAAAAAAAGATTAGCAAATCTGTTACTATTTAGTCACTTGGCAGCCCCTGCATTGTCATCTCATTTAGCTATGGTCCTCTCATATCAGATGAGACAAAGACACATGGCCCTGCAAAAGCGTGTAAAGCACATTAGGATAGCTGGATGAGGAACACTCAACACAAACACCATGAAGTTGCCCATAATAAGTCTTCTATCGCTGTGCAAATCAGCAGATTTTGTGTTACCAAATCTAGGTGTTCTTCAAAAGCCATGCCTGTACTTCACACAGATAGATGTCTTCTCTGCACTTCACACTGGCAAGTGCCCTGTGAAAGCAGCTCACAGCTTTGTTGCTACTGGCCAACTTTCTTACCGATGTTTTGATCATTTTAGAAGGAATAAACCTGAAGTGCTGATGGCGCAAGAAGACAAACTGTCTTTGAAGACTGCTCCTCCAGTAGAGCACCAAAATTTTTGTATATCTAGAGCTACTACAAAGGAAAATACTTAAACATTTCTTTTTCTTTTTTTTTAAGTTTATTTTTAGAAAAAAAATCACAATGTTCATAGAGGTTTTAGTAAGTAAATCTTAGGCTTGCAAAAGCTGAAGAAGGATTCAAGAGTCTGGTTAGCTAAAAACTAGTTTGAACTTCCCCTGCCATTCTATCCCTAACAAACACTGGCTTATTTCTGTTTTCTCTACACTTGGAATTTATTATACCTGTTTATTCACACAGGTAAGCAGTACATTTCATTTTGTATTTACACAGATCAAATGTTTATATAAAAAAATCACTTTTCCACCCTCAAACACACTTAAAGGTTTTAGCACTTTTATACTAAAAGTAGTAGGGCAAAACGAGGTCTACAAATTAATTCCAATACAAAATACTAAAATCTGTGTAAAGCTTTGTTGCAAGCTAAGAAACATATACAAGAAATTCTTAAATGAATTATCCTTGGCATACATTCATATTTGAATGTACAGATATATTTACATGTTTAATATCCAAATTTATAATGATTTCTAAGATGTTCCATGAAATATCGTATTTCTGTAGAACCAGGTGGCTGAAGCACATTAGTAAGACACATACTGTAAAATGGCATGAAAATTGGAAACAATTAGAATGAAAGTCAACAGAACTGGTCAGACTATTCCTTCTAGACAGAACTAGTTATTATTCCAGACTTAGTCCCTTAACTGTTAGGAGTTGCAATTTTCCATGTTTCCACAGATACTTGAAACCCTCCTGTGGCTTTCAAGAGCAAAGCTCACAAGTGCTTTCAGCTGAGGATGCAATCATAGGTCCTTATCCCGATGGAAATTCTTCACAAGCCCAAAAGCATTCTTCATACATATGCTATTTATAATGTTCAATGAATGCTTGTGGAGTGAGGCTGGGTTGTTCCAGTCAG
This sequence comes from Falco cherrug, assembly GCF_023634085.1. Taxonomy (NCBI): domain Eukaryota; kingdom Metazoa; phylum Chordata; class Aves; order Falconiformes; family Falconidae; genus Falco; species Falco cherrug. The sequence goes on along the minus strand of NC_073698.1, from coordinate 74,797,325 downwards.
TCTTGCTATTCTGTACTTTAGAATTGTAGTACTGGTTCTGTCTTTTAAGTGTGTATGGTAAGCCTTCGAATTCAACAGTTTTCTGTTAAATTTTTGGTTATGGAAGCCTGAAGATGTTAATTTCCACACCCCAATACTTCATCTATTGTTTAGGCAGCTGCCAAACATCAATCTCACCAGATGTACAAAATCCAATTATGGTTCTGATTTGCAAATCAGGCTTTTCCACATCTGACCAGCTCCGTACTTGCTAAGCAGGAAGCACCAGAAAGGTTGAAGGTTCTGTGTACATTAGTTTGGGTGTTCTGAATCTGTACCAGACAGATGCAATGAAAAAAAATGCAAAAACAAGACTGAATTTTTGTCTCTTGGATGCTCAAGAACAAGTATCCCTTCCCTGGTGGCTGACCCAGGCAGCTACACAGATTGTATCAGCAGCACCCACACCCAGATCCATTACCCATACCAGTGAGCCATTTGCTTTCAGGTGCCCACAACACACACCAAGTTGTTTGGTTGGTACACTCACTGCATACAGGATATTAAAAAAAATGTTTGCACTGCCTGAAAGCAAAGGCATAACAAAATATTAATTGCTTATTGGTTTTGGAGAGGTAAGAAAAAGTTGAACATACTGAATGCGCTTGAGACACACCCATTTGTCACAGGAGTAAAGGAAAGAATGTAAAGGCACAACATACTTCTACACTCCTGTCATTAAGGCCATATATTGGTGTGCAACAATGCTTCACAGGGCTAACCATACAGAAGTACTTAGGTCTAAGTCACACTCCCAGAGGTGTTTAGCAAACAAGAAGTGTTTCCTCATGCAACTTTAGACTCTGTTGTTTACATTATGCTTTTTTGTTTCCTTTTTTTTTTTCTTTCAGGCAGAACGCAGACTCTGTATCCAGTTTCAGTGATCTGTTCTTCACCATGTTTTCTTTTAGTTCTCCAGAAGTGTGCGCTGCACTAAAAAGTGAAAAACAATTCAAGATTAGTACACTAAGTTAGTATCCATTGTAAGTTATGTATTGCCATGTAACAGTATATGCGGACAACAGACTTTTTCAGTAGGTATTTGAAACTGTGGGATAAATTCAGGTAAGCAGAGGGTTGATTCTACGAAGCCAGTACCTTGCATACCAAGGGATATTACATCTCAGATTTCTCACTCAAATAACCACGTCCTACTAGCTCCTTGTAGCTATCTACACCTGCAGTACAACCCAACAAGCAGTTTCAGACTTGCAGTTTGGCAGATGCGAAAATGAAATGGAGTACAGTCTGCATAAATAATAGAAAAACTGGGTTATTGAAAGAAAGTGCTAGCCTAGGTTATCTACATTTTCAGGAAGTCAAAGATAAGTCTACATAAAATTTTCAAAACGCTAACCTGTGCTGCCATGCCATCTGACCTGGCTTAATGCAAGCCTGCTTCTAACTAGGAGCCATGTTGGTACAACAGTGTATTACAAAAAGCAGAGCCAGTGTCTGCTGACTCCCAGAACTTAGGTAAGGAGTAGCACCACGCTGACCATGGTTGCCCAGCTTCTTGGCTCAAAACATGCTCATGCTTGCTGACAAAAATATAAGAGAGGTATGAGATTTGGGATGTAACATGACATCAATACATAGGCAGGAGTAATAATTTATGATAACAACCCAAGTTTGACTTTGTTGGATAAAACAAAGTATGCATCATCTGACGCATTTCACATCTGAGTTCTGGTGAGTTTTGGCCAAAATCTGAGCATATCCTGACTACAGCTCTTACGTTAACTGCCCTTGGTAGAGGTCTTTGAACAATACTGCTTGCTTCACTAATGCATAACTGAATTGAAGATACCTGACTATCTGCAGTCCTGACTTCAACAGCCAGTCACAAAAAAAATGTTTTTTCCTTGAGAGTTTTATATATTTGACTGCTTAAAGGGAAAATAATTATGAAGAGGATCATGAGACAGATGGAAGCTTTTAGCAAACTAATGAAATACCTGAGAGAAGTAAGGTATAAATTTTTGTTTCTAATTACAAAAAAACAGAACTAGTTCTTCAGGTTTTAGATTAAGCTCGCAGCAGAATACATTGTAAATTTATACGGCTTTGAGATTTTAACATTCAGCATTTCAAAGACACTCATTAAACTTCAGCATTAGGTTGTATTGCTTTTTCCTTTGTTGACCAGTCCAGAAGGCCAAGTTTTCACCTATGCTGTTTCCTCCAGATCTACCTATGGCTTTCCTGGGGTTAATCCATCAGCCAAGTATCCTAGATAACCATACCTGGAAAGGTGAGGTTCAGGTTTTATTGTTTTAAAAGAGATCCTTCCACAGCTATCACCACTGTAGAAAGATTTATTATCTGATAATCCTTTCATACATTCTGGTCACAACAGAGAATATTTTAGTTCTAAGAACATGCTAGTAAGTTCAGTCCTCCTTATCTCCAGTGTAGTTTCATCTCTGCCCAAACACTATTAACATTTTAATAAACATCTGTGCAATTCTATATGGGTTTACAATCAATCAAAAAAACAGTATCAGATTCCAATCAGACACAACATACACTAATGAAACATCTGTCAGCTAATTGCATTATGCATCACACTAAGGGAGCAGGCTTCATCCCTTTACTTTCTCTAAGCTCCTGTATTTCAAGGACTCCTCAAGGCAATAAACCAATCTGTTCAAAGAATAAAAAGCTACAGAAGAGTGGCTGTATTATCAGAACTGTAATCTTTATTCAGTTTTAAGTGAGTTGTCACGTTAGTTACAAACAATTTTTTGGAAACAAATCAAAACAGTGCAAGTAATTTTCTCCACTATGTTACATGTCAATAAAGAGCATTTAATAGGATCCCCACCAAAAAGTTGATCTTTCATCTAGATTCTTCTCTTACCAGGTGGCTCAGATTGTGCTCCTCGATGGCTTTCCATATTCACATTCTCTTCATCTGCTGGGAAGCAAACAGACGTTTAGTATTCAAATTCTCTGCTCTTTGAAGCTGTTAATTAATAGAGGTAATCTGAGAGAAGAAACAGCGCTGAACAAACTGGGCTACTGATAGCAGTTGAGTTGCCCCTGTGTTGCCTGCATGTTAATTTTAACATGCATGCTAGATGTTACTCAGTTTCCAAACTACCCAAATTACAAAATAGCAGTGCCTGGCTGGATGAGTGCTCTTCACCAACCAAAGACTGGAAAGGACAACAACAAAGCTTCTACCAAAGTTCTCTCATCCAAGTTCTATCTTACATAGGTGGAAAGAAAGCAGATAGCAAGCAACAGACAACTGCAGAAGAAAGATTCATTTCGAGGTGAACATCTGGGTAGTTGTCAGAAAAATCATATGTAGGCAAGCATCTTGTGAAGACACAAAGGTATGATTTGCAAAATTAGAAATGACAAAGTATTTTTCAGCATGAAAATAGTCTCTAATCCCCAACCTGCACTCAATTTTCCTTAAAGAAATGTTCTCCTGCATTCTCTCCTACTTACTCTTTCGCGGGAAGTGCTTTTATTTTAAGAAATGCAAAGCCTTAATTCTTGTCTGCTTCTGAAAGTCTAAATTTTGGATGAGGCATTCTTCAGACACCCACTCTTAAGACAATCCTCTCCTAGTAAGAGAGGTTACTCCCTGTGAAGATAAATTCACTGTGCTATTAAAACCACCTTATGCCTAAGATCAATTTCTAGACCCCATATAAATACAAAAAACCATCTCTCTAGACAGTAGAAACCAAAACTAATGTAGAATTCTTACCGCTTTGTTTGAAACAGAGTTTCTTCTTCTGGTAAGCAATGAAACTAGACACTGCTCCAATCACAGTAGCAAGCACAGCACTCACAATTCCAGCTATTGCTCCCTGAGAACCTGGGGGAGAAAGTTAAAAAAGTTAGGAGGAAAAATAAAGGTTTGCATACATTTCTCAGAATTGAAAGCAATGTCGAAGTTGGATCGTCTCGAAGTAAACCCTGTAAACACTTCAAAAAACCAACCCTGAAATTATGACATGAAACTGTAGTAAATCAACTCCTCCTGTCTTTGTGAATAATGAAAAGCACATCCTCTAATTCTACTCTAAAATCATTGATTTCCTAGCAATGCATACAGTTGAGTAACTTAAGCATGCCTGTTTTAAGTTTAATGCAATCACGGCACCAGCATCTCTGAGTCCTTAAAACTTGTGAATCACTTGCAACATAGATTTTAAAATTATGAAAGCAGAGCCTGAATGTAAGAATTCTAGATACCACAAAAGTTTTTAAATTGAAACCGACTACCAGCAGTGACCATTTTAGCAGAATATTAGCAATACAGAAAAACCCAGAAAACAAGCTTCAGACACGTAGACACCAGACAACATCACACACAAATTTATGCATTTACCCTCAGCTTCTTCACCACTCTTTGGACTTGGGCCTTTCCGTTCTGTAAAAATGAACAAAAGGTTTAGATTTAATATGTCTAAAGAACACTCATAATTAACAACCTTTTTGTCAATTAATCATGCAAAATTACAAGCCATCTATTATATCCATACAGTGCTAAGCTCTGGCACTCAAACTTTCTATTTTCAATGCACAGCTCATGGTGGTGAAGCCACACTTCAGCCTTGGGTGTTCAGCACTTCTACAAAATGAGCACAGTATACCTGTGAAATCCGGTTTAATCAACTTGCCCACCATTACAGAACACTCCGTGGAAAGGAACAGCATATAACTTCAGAGTAGCATTCAACTGTACTTCCATGGAACCAACTATCTTCTAAAATCCCTGCCTCATTTACTAAATACTTGTGCAATTATCTTGGCAAACCAGACAGAAGTTCCATAAATACTATCCTTATTTCTCACTATGCAACTCATACGACTGAAGCAGGAACCTGTGCAGATGAAAACACCACACAAGTCTCAACAGGTGCTTCTTGCGCCTGTCAATTTTCAATTTACCTGCCCCAAAGGAACCTTGGAAAGTGAAATCTTCCCAAAAAATCAACATCAGTAACCTCCATCTAGGACAACTCTGAAGAACTCAGTAACCAGCCGCATGCCTTAACACCACATCAAGATAATTAAGCTAACTCTGATCTGGAAACAGTGAAGTTGCAGTAATGCACACAGGGACACCTAGCCCCATCTTAATGATGGCCATTACTGCAGCTTTGTCTTTCAGACCATCTCTGTACTGAGTTGTGCCATAAAAATTAGATATGGCAGATTACTCAGTTTGGTAAACTACGAAATGGTTTTATGCTGCTCAGAGTAGACATACCCCACATCACTGGGAAGTCTTAAAGATCAATTAGTCCTGTGGGACAGAGGAAATATTTAAGAACACAAGGCGGACCCTCTTCTAGCACATCCCTAGGCTTCCTAACCAGAAGAACTAAAAGGAACTGAGAGTATGTCACAGAAGATCTGAAAATAACACCTGGATGCCTTTAAGAACTATATTCACAGTGAATTTTGAAATAAGTACCATATTCACAACTCAATTTTTAGCCCCATCTTTCTTAGCATAACAATAAAAATCACCAAAGGTTTTACCTCTAGACCAGTTTTTCTTAATTATCTTGTGGTTTTTGGCAGAGGCAGAACATACTGCTTTTGAACTGGAATGCATGCTCTTAAGTTTCAGACACCAGAATCAAAGGTATTACAAATTACACCATGCTAACCAGCTTGTGAGCAAGCTTTTATCAAAAGCTCAGGTAACCACAGGATCAATATGAAGCACAACCTGCTATCTTACCATTGCTGCCACTACCGTCGCCGCCTCCTTTTGGTAAACTGCCATCGTATAGATCTGAATCATCAAGGTTGCCTATTAAAATTAAAAATAATATAATCTTACATGTTTTAAGTTCAATGAAAAGACAACTCAAGGCACATAGTGACATGGAAGTTTTCTCTAGATCATTCAGCTGAATCTGTGGTGTTTTTAGGCTCAGCATCATCATCAGTCACATGTTCACGATTCAAAAGCCCTCCCAATCTCAAGTCCCTTCCGCTCGGCACTATACTGTCTAATAGCAGCACTGCTGCCTCTGGACTTCTTGAACAGCTGAGAAGTCAGTGTCCAAAAGCAGGCAGTACCGCACAAGTGTGCTTCCAAAGCAAGCAGGAAGCCCTGTAAGCTACCTAACTGGAACAGCCCAGGACTCGTCATCCTGTTAAAGCAGAGAAAGGGCATGGACAGGAAAGGACCCTTTCTTTTCAAGGCTGCAGCTGTGAATGTTTCTTCAGAGTTGGGTTTCTAAGTCACAACCAGTCTTTGGTACCTCTACGACACACTAGCTAGAGGGAAAAAAAGCGTTCAATATGCCACAGTCCAGTGGCTGCAATTTTTGCATGACAATGAGAAGATCAAAATGCAATTCCCTCCTCTGATTTATTGCAGGACATTGAACCAGTTCCTCTCCATTTCCACTGGACCCTACCTCATGGGACATGAGCACTCCCTCCTTCCCACTGCTGCCAAATTAACCTGTAGTTTATGCAAAGTGAATACGTTTCAAGCAGCAAAACTAAAAGCAGTGCATCAGAGGATGTTTTACTTGGGTGGTAAAAACACTGTACCAAGGTGTGCAAGACTGAATTCAAATACCTGCTGCTAATCAGGCAGGAGAAGGAACAAGAACCAGGGCTTGCATTCCAGGTAAGGACTCTTTACCACCATGCTTATGGATAATGGCATTGTCACAGTTGCATCTATCTGAATCTGTTTTATTCTGAGTTAGGCAAAGATAGAGAAGACCTCTAAAGCACAACAGGCAGGGAAGGACATGTATTTTAAGCCTACCTTCCAAACACAAAAGAATTGTATTTCTTAACTGGGCTTTTAAAAAAAACCCCAAACCCACTAAAAAAATTACCCTTTAACTTTGAGCTTTGCCTTTCATTGAAATGCTTTAAGAATACAGATCACAGGTAACTCCTGCTTACATTTTAGCACAACTAGCAGGGATTCAGTTTTTAAAGATGAAAGGACTCAATCCAATGCACAGATGCTCCACCACAGGCAGCCAAGAACAGCATTGCTCCAAGCACACACACTCTGTCCCATCCTTCCTGCTCCTCACACCATCCCGCTTTTAAGTGAAAGGCAGGTAACTCAACAGGTTTGTTACGGAATTTCAAGACTACTGCAAAGTTTATTTGCAAGACAATATTTCCTCAATCCTCAGTGTTTATTCAGTGCAACATCTGACTGACATAGCAGCCAATTAACAAGGAGTAATTATTAGAAGTTTGAGACAGTAAACCCATGTAATTATTCAGGAGTTTGTGCTAAAAGCCTTACCAGTGTCTTTAGGATGTACAGGTGGACCTTGCTTGGGGTTATCTACACACAAAAGAGAGATTTTTGGGGAAAAAAAGCAAAAGGTTAAAATATCAAAATCAGACTACAGTACGGTAACTTTGAAAGGGACTAGGAAAGATTAACAAATACTTCTCTATGTTCAGAAATTCCTGTTAGGTCAGTCTTACCAGTGTCTCTAGGATTTGCAGGTGGACCTGGCTTGGGGTCATCTGTAGACAAACATAGTATAAAGTAAGCAAAGTTACTAGTGTGAAGAGACCAAAAGCAGAGCATATAGTGACCTTGAAAGACTATCTGACCTAAAAAATGTTATCAAATCTTCCCCGTGCCATTTTCCTTTCCTTTCATTAGCTAATGTTTTATTTGTTTGGTTATTTTAGGTTAAACACTGAACTTTAATGCAGTTAACACTGCTTCTGCTACATCAGCCTGTACGTCACACCCTTGCTATAACTGAACACAAACAGAAGAACTCACTAAGTGTTATGCAGCATTTTAGCTTGCACATCTGATTTCAAATGCAGAACTTCTTCAAATTTTTCTATCAGGTATAGGCTACTTGACTGTTTCCTCTCTTAAAACTACCAGATTTTAACCAATAATAAAGGTTGGTACCTCACTTTAAAAAAGACAAGATACACACAACAGAACCAGAAATATGGTCCCCACGACATTTCATTTAGCCTGCCACAAAATAGGAGAATAAGAGATCTTAGTAATTATCTCTGCACCATATGGTCACAGTCTTTGTTGCCCACATCAAATTAACACACCAGCAGTGGTTTTGTAAAACTGTGTTTTCACCACAGCTGAACACATCTAGTGTCCCATTTCTTCTGTATGCTACTTCTCCTCGGTGTTGTGTGGTCTTGCCGCCTCCCAGCTCTAGCACAAATCAAAGCAGGTCTCTTAGGTCCTCTGCATATTCAAAGAAAGAGACGTGCACCTCCAAACCACAGTTCTAAGACCCCAACTTAGACTTCCCATCTTATAAAGGATCCTCTCTCTCTGCTTACCTGAACCATCCAATTCATTCAGCCAACTGTTTCTCAGTTAGCCAACTGTTTTCAAAAGTGCCAGCAGTTCGAAACAGACTGCTTTCAGAGAGACAAAACTTCAAAGGGCTAAATCAAACAGGGCAGCCGACAGTGCTGCTGTCCTACTGTATGCCCTGTGTTAGGAAAGCTGTATATACTGCAACAGCGATGGTACAAAAATCTACTGTGCATTATCTGCCTAACTGGATGCACTTTTTACTGGCTGAGTGAAAACAATACTGCAATTTCTGCTCCTGCCCACACTGCAGAGCTGAAGCACATTAGAAAAAGTACCTTCCCTCATATAATTTCAAATACATTAATGTTCCCTTGTGCTACTGAAGTTACTTCCTGGAAAGGAAGAGATTACTTAAGATTTAAAAACTAATTCCATAAGTAATATTTAATGGAATTAGTGCCATCTAGTGAAGACACAGCAATGAAACAAGTAGGACTTGGCAAAGAAATGAGTGAAATACATACAGTTTTTGTCACCCAGACCTTTAAAAACGAAGGTAAATAAAGATAACTACACTGCAATTATTTTTATCTGCAGTCTGTTACCTTAATCAACTCAGTGTCTTTATTAAATGTGGGTAATAAAGGATGGATAGACATTGCATGAAATACCACTGAACAGTATATCCCGGAAAACAGGATACTTACCAGGCTGAAGACCATCTTCCAAGTTTAAATCATCTACAAAGAAAGAAGGGAAGTTTTAAGTGTAATGCAAAAACTGAACTAATTTCAGACTATTTTTACACAAAATGCACCTCATGATGTTTTCACCAAGAATATAATGGCACGGTCATTCAGCTGTGGCCCACAGAAGACCACCAGTTACCAGGCGTTATCTGCCAAACTACATGCTGCTTTTGGTGGTCATGGTACTTTACCAAGGGCCAGCTCAAGGTGAGCAAGCTCAAAACATGCAGATTGAAAGCCAACAGAAGGGATTCTTGCAGGGTCTTTAAACTTGTGAAATCACAAAGTAAATTTGTGAAAGCATTAGCAGAAGACTCAAAAATGCAGAAATCCTTTTGCCATTAAGAAACTGTTTTCTTTTATAGAAATAAAAAAATCAGACTCTCAAGTGACTGTGTACTACACAGTAAAAGGCATTACAAGCCAATTAGATCTCACTGAAATCTGATGATGGTGGCGGCTTTTTTGATGGAAGAGGCTTCTTTGATGGAAGAGGCTTCAATGGAGGAGGTTTCTTCGTAGTTTCTGTCAGGGATAGTTAGAAAAAAAAGAAGTCTAAATACTATTTAACACACTGTTCCAAGGATACCTGAAGGACAAATGTAAGCCTATGCCTATACAATGAAAAGCACAAGGATCAAGTCTATACAGCAAGACATTTTCCCCTTAAGAGGTATCCCTGAGTGTTCCCAGAGACAAATTTCAGTTCTATGCAGTCATCACATTTTGACATACCCATAGCTGAATAGTTCCACTGAGGTTTAAACAAACCTGTGGGGAAGATGTCATGCTTGGTCATGCAGTGGGACTCAGGAACAAACAAGCCAAAAGAACAGCCACTATTTTCCCACCTACCTCCCAAAATTTGTAAGAGTGTAATAATTACCAATTGCATCTTCTAAGCTGAAGTCATCAAAATTGCCTGTAGAAGATGAAAGCAACAGTAAGAACACTGGTTTTCCTTACTCAAAACCAACACTTATTACAGTCATAACCATGTCTTTGATCTACCTTGAGGTATGCTTCCTGCATCAGGCTAGAAGAATATTTTGAGTCAGATACTCCTCTCTTTCTGCAGACCACTATCCACACATCTCTTAGAAAAACAAAGGAACAGCACTAAAAGTGTCCCTGTCACAGAGGATCCAGAGGACCAGAACGTATATTCCTACAGTCAATATAATGCACTTAATCCTTTATTCTTGCCACTGCTATTGCATGCTTTCTTAGTTACAACCAAAGCATATTCTTTCCTAGCCTTCTTTCTACTGCACGGCAAAATAAGCAGGGGCACAGCTCCAATTCACAAGAATTTACACAATCCAAGTGTGAAGATGAGCCTTGAAGCACAAAGGCCAGTATGAAAGTTATATGATTGGGTAATGGATTTAATACCTTGGCATCAAAAATTAATTTTCATGGGTTTATAAGACTTATCTTTTCCTCTAACAAAGGTTAACAGTATGAAGGTGGTTAAGTTATTACGGATGATCTTCAGCAGTCTCTTCAATTTCCTAAAAGACAGCTAAATGCAGCTGTCAGCTATGTGGTCTTCACTCTAGGTAGATTAAGCTTCATTTTCAGCTCTTAGGAAAAGAACATTCTCTCTTGCTGTATTAAGTCAGTTGCTAGAGCTACTGTTGCTTACCCAGTCAACTGCAAATTCAGTAACTTAATATATACATGATACAAACTGGTTTCACAGCACATAGTAGTGTGATCTCAGCAGCACAGGCTTGTAAGACAAATGGACAGCTAAAACAACTGCTTGATAGTTCATCATTCCTACTTTCACTGCAGAATGGGAAAAGGCACAAAAGTAGATAACAACTATTTAAGAAAAAGACATCCAAATATGCTGCCCTAGCCCCAAAGAAGCTGGAAGACCTTTTCTAACTACTATCAAACCAGCCAGAGTAAAACTTAATTCCAGCCAAAGATACCTTAATTCAGAAGAAACACACATAAAACATAGATGTGTCTGACTTCTCCTCTAAGAATGTAGCTACCTATAGAGAAGAAATAGAACTTGATATTGCAAAGTCTGAAGAGAGGAATAAAAAACCCATCAAAAATCAAACGACAAGCACAACGTTCTTTCTGCTTACATGACAGGCTAAGTTAAGACAAGGACAAGTCACAAGTCTAGTCCCAGGAATGACAGATGCTCATATACCTGGTAACATCTTTCATGTCAACTGAGGTCAAAATTGAAATCTCTTCCTTCTCAGATAACTGAACTAATAATGCCTTTTTTTTTTTTTCAGAGAAGAAATGAGACTAAGATATATTTTTAATCTGAAGCCTACACCATCTTGCAATATAACCTCAGAAACCTCAGTAAAATGAGCCATTGCTAAGACCCATATCTCAGTTACCTCTGAAGTCACCCCTTTGCTTAGACTTACCCAAGAAAACTCCACATTAACAGGCAAAAAAAGGTCAAAACACTCAAGAGAAATTTAAACAGGTATTTGCATAGTTGTTCCTCAAACTCAAATTCTGGTTTGTTTGTTTTCTCAAATACATTAATCTCTCAGCCTACAGTCCTCCAGGGAGGAATGACTAAGACAACGCCTGATCAGATATTTACTAGTCTAAGAAGTCAGGCAGAAGGATCTGTTGAAGATGCATGCTCCTCAACACACTCTATCAGAGTAGCAGAGGATGGACCACCACCATATGTTAACACTGTATGTCTCAAGGTTAAAGATACATCACCAAGTCAAGGCATGTTACACTGGTGAATGTACTTCAAGAGCAGTATTTCTTTTTTAGGAGTGGGAGGGGCACCTATACTCAACATCATGCTTTGGTGTAGCTGAAGTTTTACCTGGAGCAGAAAAGAGGCTATTTGAAGAGTCTCCTACTGACATCATGAAACAGTCTGAGAACTCTGAATAGTTCCAGTTGCAGTGGTTTCCCTCAAAAGGAGGAAACCAGTGTAAAAGAGAGTGCATTCAGTGACATTGCTATTTTAAGGTATTGTCTTCACATATAATCTTCACAGAGAAATAATTTAGGATGAGACTGTTGATGCCAATCTCACATAAGGCATGCTTTGAGATACCACTAAGAAAATCTGAGAGTTAATAAAAAAATAATTCTATATCGACTGGAATTATTCAATATTCTGCAACCGCAATTCTGTTTTCCAAGCATGCAGCAAGGTGACAGGCTCTTCAAACACATTATTAAGAAAGAAGGAGAAAATGTCAAAACCTAGCTTATCAAACTCATTACAATAATCTGCACTATGAAGTGCTGGCAGTCTGCTTTCCTAGAAAAGCCTGGTTGTTTCTCCACTGTCCATGACAAACCTTCCTATGTCTTTAAATCATTTGCTTTTACAACTGTACTCATTCAGGTTTTTGTATGGGTGGGTCCAACTAAACTAGAAGTTCTATTACTTAGTCTGAAAGGAGAGAGGCTCAGTACCAGGGATTCAGCTGGTTCCAGGGGAGAAACAATTAGATAACAGAGATAAAGCCACAGGACTAGAATAAACGTAGCTGCAGGATCCAAGAAGAAAAAGTCAGCAAGAATATGCTACACTCCCTACAGGCTTAAGGAGCACCAAGAGTAACCAAGCTTATGAGCATTTTCTTAGTCTAAGCAAATAAAGCAGATACTATACTGAGTATAAAGCACAATACAGCAGATGTTTCTAGCTCCTAGGGGCAAGAGCAGATTCAAGAACATTTCAGAAGTGTCTACACTATTTTCTTTCTGTGTTCATAGCTCAAATACCAGGATCTCAAGAGAGACATTTCTTCAACAGGCTGTCCCCAGTAACCTGCATAGTTTGTGTCAGATGGCGGAAAAACAGCAGGTAAAACAGGCAAGCAAACATATGCTTCTGAAAAGCTGATGAGCTAAAGAGTATTCAAGACAGTGAAGTAACTAATACCGTAGCAGTTAAGTACCTGAGAGTGGTGATGGGTCTTTGCAAAGTAACTACCCAAACAGGAGTCCTTTGCAAAGACCCATCACCGCTCTCAGATACTTACTGCTACGGTATTAGTCATATTTACATTCCACTGCAGAAGCTGACACAAGCTTTGGAAAGTTCCTCCATCAGTCACAAGTATGGCAACACACCAAGAAAGGAAACTTGTGATGAATCACCACAAACATAACTTTCTGACTTGAGCAACTAACTGCTCGAATGTTGTTTTTCTAAATGCGGGTGCTCTCCTCCTTCCCTCCCTCCCTCCCCAGTGCCCTGTGTACCACAGGGTGCCACAGAGCCTGCATGCTTCAGCTGGTCTTCCAGTTGTAGGCCTATGGACCAGGTGACAGTAGTCAGCTGTGATCTCACCACTGGGTGGTGTTACCTGCCACTCTGTCAGCGGCCAAATAACTTACAATCATAGAATCAGAATATCTCAAGTTGGAATGGACCCAATAAGGAAAGATCATAGAGTCCAACTTGTTGCTCCTTGCAGAACTACCTAAAACTAAGCCTTGTGACTAGCAGTGTCATCCAGATGCTCCTTGAACTCTGACAGGCTTGGCGTTGTGACCACTTCCCTGGGGAGCCTGTTCCAGTGACTGACCCCCATCTCAGTGAAGAGTCTTTTCCTAGCGTCCAATCTGAACTTCTCCTGATGCAGATTTATTCCATTTCCTCGTGTCCTATTGCTGATCACCAGAGAGAGGAGATCAGCACCTTCCCCTCCACTGCCTCCTTTGAGGAAGTTGTAGACTGTGATGAGGTCACCCCTCAGCCTTCTCTTCTCCAAGCTGAACAAACCAAGTGAGCTCAGTTGCTCCTCACAAACCTTGCCCTTGAGGCCTTTCACCATCTTGGTTGCCCTCCTCTGGGCACCCTCTCATAGTTTCATAGCATCATTTAGGTTGGAAAAGACCCTTAAGATCATCGAGTCCAACCATTTGATTCCTTTATACTGAGGTGCCCAAAACTGCACGCAGTACTTGAGGTGGGGCCACATCAGTGCAGTGCAGCGTGGGACAATCACCTCCCTTGACCAGCTTGCTATGCTGTGCTTGATGCACCCCAGCACACGGTTGGCCTTTTTAGCTGCCAGGGCACACTGTTGACTCATGTTCAACTTGCCATCAACCCAAACCCCCAGATCTCTTTCCACGGTGCTACTCTCCAGCCTCTTGTCCCCTAGTTTGTACGTACAACCAGGATTATACCATCCCAGGTGCAGATTCCAGCGCTTGCTCTTGTTAAATTTCATATGCTTGGTGATTGCCCAACTTGGGTCTGCCCTGCTGTCTAGCTGCGCACTTTCATGAAATCTGCAAAAATCTTGAGCTCAAAGAGGCATCTCATCTCTGTAGAGTCTACAGGAGGTTTGGCAGCCCTCCTGGGGGATGAGGATGCTGGTAGCTACAAGGGCATAAACTCTTGGGCAATCAGGCAACAAGCAGCTTCTCCAACTTCCAGCAGGGAAACTGGATTTTATACTCCTGCATCTTGTGTTCCTTCCCCTTGGGGGACTGAAAACACAAGCAGTAGAAATATTCAACACCTAACCATATCAGGTGCTACAGAAAATACAGGAAAGCAAATACATTGAACCTTGTTCATGAAACACTTCCAGTACAGAGCAAAGCCATCACATCCCTTACCACTGGTTTTTAAGCTTACCAGCACTTGGTTTCAATCCAGGTTTTGCCCCACCAGCATTAGTTATCAACAATAAAAGACTTCTACTGCTCTGCTCACATTCTGACAGTTATTTTCCAACATGTCCTACGCAGGCAAAACCAAGAGGAGCAATTTAATCACAAAAAACCTGGGAGAAAGGTGACTTGGTTCTCCATACCTTGCTGTAAAGGACTGCCTTTCTAAGATTTTAAGTTCACTGCGAATGGAAGAACATACTTAAAACTGTACTCCATCTCTCAGCCAGGGCAGAGGTTTGCAGGCAAGATTCCTCTGCGTCAGGCAACACAGATGGGATATTTACTCCCACTGCCAAACAGCAGTTTATAATTAGCCCTGCCTGGAGTCTTATGAAATTGAATTCCACACAGTTGGTTTCAAACCCTGTTCCTCCTGCACATACCCACCTATTGATGCTGCTTTTCAAGTTTAGTCTCTCTACAGCGCAAGAGAAAACAAAAAGCTTTGCATAGAAAGTTCTAAGAACAAAGCCCCTTCCTACTTAAAAATAAATATGGCCCAAACACAAATAACAACTGTAAATCAGCCAAAAAACAAAGGTAATTTTTTACATCTGGGGAATGTGTGCTTTCTGCACATCTGGAGCTTTCGCTAACATATCTGATGGGAATAAAGTCAGCGAAGCCTCTGCTGCAAACAATAAAAAGATTTATTTCCTTTTCCAAAAGATGCACCAGGCTACCCTAATAACTATCATATTTAATTTTTGTAGAGTGATACAAAAGGGACTTCCCTGAAAAGCTACTTTATTTGCACCAATTTTGAAAATACAGTAAAGAAAAAGTTAGGTGATTACATGGCCTAATCTTTTCCTGATCTGTCTGCTAGGAAATAGTTTTTAGACTAATCTGTGATTTATTTTAATATCTGAATTACTAACTATTCTTTCCATCTAAAAATGGCAATTTAATATTTTTAAAAAGCCTACACATTTTGACTCAAACCTGTTTACTTCAGTAACTGTAGTCATATGAGGGTTTTTTAACAGAACATGGTAAAATAAGCTATTTATTGGGGAAGAAAAAAACATTTTGAAGCATTTTGGGGAATTTTGCTTGTTTGAAAGTCTCCTGTGCACGCACTGCACAACTTCCGTTGCCCCTCTGAGCAACAGAAAGTAGGAAAATATGATGGGGCTATAAACATGAGCTATAAGCAGTTTTCCAGGGAGGATTTGATACAGCAGAGAACAGAATGAATACTTCTGAATCAGCAGAAAGCATACAGAACAATAGAGTCAACTATGAAGCTAGAGTATTAACGAGATTACAACAGTCCTGCCA
Source organism: Falco cherrug (assembly GCF_023634085.1). Classification (NCBI taxonomy): domain Eukaryota; kingdom Metazoa; phylum Chordata; class Aves; order Falconiformes; family Falconidae; genus Falco; species Falco cherrug. Next base: position 74,781,305 of record NC_073698.1, on the reverse strand, counting down.
ATGGCTGAGCTGCTTATCCAGAAACAAGAAGGGATAAAAGAGAAGTATGCCATAGTTAAAAAAGGTCTAGGAACTCTTGAGTTCCTTCAATCGAGTAGTGACGATAAAAGCAAATATTTGGGATCTTAATCACAACCTGCCCAGTGATGAGTTGTCTACCACAGTCTGGTTGTTTTCTTACAGTATGTAATTCTGCACATCCATAACCAATGTGACCACCTTCCCTCCAAGCCAATAGTCTGGACGCTTGGTGATTATCTTCTGGTTACAACCCTCAGTAGCAAGCCAACATCAAATGGCAGAGCCACAGGTCCCAGATCTCTTCCTTAAACTTAAAAGAGCTTCCAAAGCACAGTCACTAACAGCACCTTGGAAAGGGCTAAAATATTTTCCATGTTGTGGAGAAAATTGTCTGTTGCAGAGAGTACCTCCCCCACATATCAAACATACTCAAAACCTGGCTGGCCCTGGTCTGGGGCAACCTGCAGTGACTGACTCTGCAAGCAGTCAAACCTATACTTTGAAAACTGCGGAGCAATATACACACTGATAGCACTAAGACGGACACTAATGGAGATGGTGGGGCTCGGAAGGGGCACACATTCAAGGCCTTTTGAAAACTCAAGTGTTCTCATCTTCACAAGCAGATTCATGACCATTAAGCCTCACTAGGTAACAACCCAAACTGCAGCCAGCACCGATAATTAACAGTTAAATACACTGGAAAGACTATGATGGCAGTTAATCAAAAGATTAGTCTTGAATTTAAGAAAACTATTTTATCCAAGCAGGTTGCAAACTCTTCAGTATTGTGTAATTGGATAAAATCATTGGTTCTTCTGGAAGTAACTACAACTGACACATAACCTAACGCTATTTTGTTGCTAGGAGTTTATCTATACTTCTACTCAGATAATAACATTCTCCTCTCTTTGCACTGAAAACCTCTATATGCATCTGTACAGTTCGGTACCCTGCCCAGCCTCGCGTGGAGAAAGGGAGACGTGTTGTCAGGGCAACTGTGTGATATCTTGAGCCATGACTTTGAGTTGCGTGCTTTTTCTGCTCATCCCAATTCACTAAAACACTATCACTGTGTAATATGTGTAAGGTGATAGATTGAAGGCTTCCCTCCCCACCGAACCATCAGCAAACACCAGCGTTATGTTTTCTCTGCATCCTTATTTGTGCACACTTTGCACCTCTGGTAGCTTCTTGGATTGGGGCAGGGAGGGATGGAAAAAAAAGAGCATCCTGGGGCGGGGGGCTCAGAGGAGAAGGGAAATGGGGAAATGCAGCAGTAAGGCTCAGCTGCAGAAAGGGTAGGGAGGTCTGCACTAGAGAAATAATTTAAATTATAACTTTATATTTAAATTGTAACTTAGAATGAACAAGTAAATGGAACTTGGCCTTCCATTTAGGAATTCCTTCTTCAAAATAGAGTGGAAATATATATTTGCAATGAGCACAGAACTAGGTTAAGAATATGCTTATTTTTACAGTAGTACACCAAAATGATGGCTTGTAGTAAGCAGGACTGTTTTCTGTCTGCTGATACTTGTAAACTGACAATATATTTCACAGCCTGTTTCTTTTAGCTTCCTCACCAGAAGTCTTACTGGTTCCATACAGTTTGTATGCTAATAGCAAACTCTAAACAAAATCTGTAATCTAGTCAGAAACTTTATCTGTACAGTAAAATTGACTTTGTTATTCTAGAGTCTTTCCTCATGGCTTGTTCAGCTATGGCTAAAAACATTTCTCAATATTTTCTGTCTGCACACTCAAATATAGCTACTACAGCTTTGGCTAAAATAGAGGTAGAAGACTTTGGATTTTACAATGAGGGTTTCTGGTGGGGAAGGCTAGGGTAGAGGAAACCAGACCCAGTACAGTGGTTTGCAATGATTCAACTCATATTTTAAACCATTGCTTGGAGATTGAATCAGTTCTGGCACTAGTCAACTGATTTTATAACAAAACCTATTTTTCTGATCAAACTTCAAACACTGACATGTTTCAATAGCACCGGTGACACTTTTCTTCCTACAAGTATTTATGTTTAAGGGATTACTTGAGAAAGACTCGGACTAAGTGACAGTTCAGTGACCCAGGATTTCACTGCACTGCACCAGTATAGGTTTGGAAACGTGCAAACTGGCTTCAGCCAAAGGACATGTGATGTGATACCAGCCTTCTTCCCTGGGCAATGTGGAACACTGCAGGAGAAAGCTCATTACTTCTGCTTCAACCAACTTTGTACTGGACATGCAAAACTACTATCTAAAAAAATATTTCTGAAGGACAGCCATGTCCTGCAGAGATACTGCAGCCACCCAGGTCAATGTGACTAGTTTTAGTTGCCCAAACCAGACAGATAAACTAAATAATCAGTTGGATTCTACCTAAGTGGCAGCCACAGATATATGGCAAGCCAGAAATGTGTAATAAGTTTGGTCAGGAAAGAGTGTATTTTTTCTCAATTTAAGAAAGGGTTTAGTTTGTTTTTTTTTTAATTTGGGTTTGGGGTTTTTGTTTGTTTTTCTTTTCTTTCCATCCTTCTTTATCTTTACTTGAGGAACAAGGTAAATCTTCCATTTTGTACCAAGGCTATATTCTTTGTGGTTCCAACGTGTTCATGTGCTTAGCAAAACATCTGGAATGTGTCCACAGTGAAACCATAAGCATTTCTAGTTCAAGTGCATCTTGTGAAAGTACTTCTATTCTGCTATATTTAGATGGAACCTTTTATCAAGAATTCTCCATGTCCATCATAAGAAATAATTTCACCATTTTCACTCTGATTCTGTATCACCTTCTAACATAAACAGGATTTTAAGTTCCAGTGTTAATACTTGCAGGCAGTCATTACACATGCCAGATGTTACTCTGCACTATAAATTTACTCATTTTTCAGAACAGCACAGGAAATCAATAGGAATGGAGGGGAAAACTGTCCTCAGGACAAGTAAGAAGCACAAGCTGAAGGAAGCCATGCCTGGGGACAGGACTGGCAGCGGAGACAGTAACAACGATGCAACGGCAACAACCAAGAGAAAGGAGTAGAAGAAGCAGTGACCAAGGAAGAGGAAGAAGGAGACACAGTCGGAGAGCTCTGGCTGCAGAGAAGCTGTCAGCTTGCTACAGCCACAAGCTTCAGAATCACTGCTCTTCTCTGAAGTTTGGGGGGGAAAAAGGTCCACATCTCTGCTTAGTTAGCACAGTACCTTTACAGGAGGCTGTGGAATTATTAGGAAAATTAAGGTTTGCGTCTGAAAATTAAGGGTTATATGAAAAACGTAGCACTGTTCACCTCTAAAGGAAAAGTATAAAATCAAAGAGCTCTGAGGATGGGACACGGCTGCAGCAGACATGCGAGGAACCTGTTGACACAGCAGGAAGCAGGGAAATCTTTCCCAGACCAGAATTTGCAAGCATACAGAGAAAACAAGAGTTACTTTTTTTTTTTTTTTTTAATGAAAAAGCAAACTAAAACTAGCTTTTACGACACGAAGCAACCTTCCAATCACTAGCTTTTGCAGTATTGGTCCCAAGTCAGCAGAAAAGCTAACTCAGAGCTGTTGCTGCTACTATGTTCTTTTGCAAGGTGGCACAGAGACCTCCTGCGGCAGCTGAGAAGATGCAGACAGTCAGGCAAAGGGCCAGATACACAAGCTGGAACACTGTTTCTCTGTACTGGGAATAACTCGCAGGGTCTAGGCAGCAAGGGCTGATAACATGGTGGGACCCCTGTTGACCAAGGAATGACCTACTACGTACCATGCTGGAGGGAGCATGCTGTAGGATTAACAGCAAGGCCAGGGATAATACCAAGATTCTGTCAGCATGGTAAATCTTGGGGGAAAATGCCTGGAATGAATGGGAATTCTTCATGCCCCTCTCACAGATGCTGGGAGTTATGGATGCTCCTGAACAGAAAAAGAGACGGTATGACCAAGTCAAACAGAAGGCCCTTCAGAGATGCAGCACTGCCAGCTGGGGAGTTGTGAGCACAAGGCAGAGTCAGAGCTTGGTTCAGCCATCACCTTCTCCTGCCCCCAGCCTCCGGACTGAATACTGTTCTGCCAATCCACCTGCATCATTGCACTGGGAGGTACCTGCTGCTGGCCTGGCAGCAGGTGCAAGTAACCATATTTATTGGGCTGTCTGGGAAGGTGGCCAGGCACTGCTTGGCCTCATCTACATGGTGCCATAATAGATCCTGATGCTCAGTGCATCTTATTGCCCTTGTGTACCAGTGATGAATGAGCAGTTACAGAGTAAGCAGGGAAGACACACATCTACCTCTAGTAGAATGGAGCCTCAGTTTGAATAGACAGGATCGGTAGCCTGTGCCTGTTGCCACTGCCCCTGCCGTTCTTGGGTTTGACTCTCTTGACCACGGTAGATGGGACAGATGAGACAGGAAGGCATTGGGCTTTTGGTGTAGGTGGTGTGCTTTGTACAGGAGGGAACCAGCTACAGGACTTGTACTGACCGCAGTAACGTTGCATGCACTCAGACCCAGTGGCTCTTCCCTTAGCAACGCACATAATTTTCTGAAAGAGATACTGAACTAATTAAGGGGCCACGGGTAAGATTTAGAAAGTGATTAGCAATGGAGCCCCTGGAAAAATAAGGGAAAAGGGGCTCTCAAACACATTTACATTACAACAGTCCTGTTTGGCATGTCCAGAAGCATACTGGAGAATGGCAGTTAACAACAGACATCAAGAGCTTTGAATGATGTAGCTGCTGCATTAGCAGCTGTAGTTCAAGCATGCTGCAGCTCTTGCATGAGCCAGAGACCAAAAAATGTACCTGGTATGTTACAACTGATGTTGCAAATGCTTTCTTTTCCATCCCTCTGACTGAAGAAGCAAGAACCCGATTGTCTGCACCTGGAATGGTGTGCAGTACCCCTGGAACTGGCTGTTGCAAGGGGTGGAAACACAGCCCCACTATCTGCCATGGCATCATCCACAAAACTTTAAAGCAACGCATCTCTTGAGAATTTTTCCACTGCATTGATGATGTGTTCATTAGAGGAAAAAAAGTCTTGAAGCAATACTAAGTAACAGGCCGCAGGTAAACCCTATGTTTCCCAACTTGAACTGATTAGTCTGTGGCCAGCTAATCAAAAATATGAAAACACTGAACTCCTCTGGCTATAAAATGCCCTGCATATGATGAGTTATATGCTGAAAATAACCAATGGAGTTTGTTTAGTGATGGATTCTGTAAAATCACAGCAGGAAATGGGGCTCCAAGCAGCTTGGAGCCCCTCCACAGGGGAGGCTGCCACCTACAAATGGACAAGAAGCTGCCGTCAGTTTGCAGAGGTAATGGCCTTTCGAGTCGCCTTGGAACATGCTCAGGAGCATCGGTGGCCCTGAGTATACATGTACACAGACTCCTGAGTAATCACTAATGCGGTGCAGAAATGGCTCAGAGATTGGATGTGATAATCAGCAGTTAGGAAAAACACTTTCAGCAGCAGAAGAATGGAAAGTAATAAAACAGTAACTTGGAGAAACATCTACTTGAACACACAGTGTAAATGCACATATTTGAAATTCAAAGGCAATTTGAGAAACATAATAACAAGGCTGACCAGTTAGCTCAACTTGCCAGCACAGATACAGGGTGTGAGCACAAAGGAAAGCTATTTTTAGCCAGCTAGGTCCATGAAACTGCTGCTTGTGTACTGGGGCAGAGAACACAACTTAGACTTGTCTCAGCAAAGCCATAGTGCAAGCAACTAGACCACATGAGATCTGCAGAATAATACATCACACATGGAAAGTACGAATGATAAACCAGTACGTGCGATGGAAAAACAGAAGTTTGAAGAAGCTTGGCAAGCAGATAGGTTGCCTTCTCTTCAGCAACAGCAGCAGGTGCTGTGTCCTCACAGTGGCAAAGCTAGAAATGGGTTGTTAAGTAGTTTTTCTACTTGGAAGGGAAATGTAGGGAGCACCCTAGACAGAATAAACAAATGTATATTTTGCCATGACAGAACACAGCCTTGGCTGGGCTCAGATGGCAGTAGTCATTTTAAAACCACAGCTGTCCAAGAATGAGCAGAGCAAGTGTATCATATTCCCTCAAATCCCCAGGAATCTGGAAAGGTAGAATGGTACAATGGCTTACTTGAAACTGCACTCCAGGAAAAGGGAGTTTCATCTCTATGAAGCTAGCTGGGTCAGAAGGGGAGCTAGTTAACATAAAAGTAGAAACCCATCACACCAGCCCTGCAGAAAACCATCTACCCCAAGTCCAGCTGGGTAACAAAGTACCAGCCAGTTCTGGGGATCCCAGAACTGAGACACAAGTTCGTGACTATCCTCCTGCTGCAACTGAAATCCCTAAGGAAGGAGTCCTTATCACTTGAGGACCAGGAATTACCTACTAGGTGGTCTCTGGAAAAATTATAATGAAATTAAATATGTACTGTTACATATGATAAATCATCTTATTTTCCTTCATAAACTATGCCATGTATTTTGGACACACAAGACCTATGTCTTTGCAGACACGATGGAGTCAAAACAGTTCCTAGGTACACATTGCTCAAGAATGTAGAGGGCATGAACTGGGCAGGGTTTCAGCAGTAGAGGGCTGCAGGGTGCCCTGTCTGGGAAGAGGCCATGATGTGCCCAGCGCCACTTACAGTCATGCCATGCTGGCACTGACACCAATGGTGTGCACAAATCTTCAAGTGGTCAGAGAAGCACAGAGTATTCCTCCTTGAACACAGGTAAGAAAGGGCATCAGCCAACAGGGACAGGAGACACATGCAGACATGGTCTGAGACTCACAGAGGGAGAGGCTGCAGAGGGGACACGTGGCTGGAGATGTGCTCTGGGCAGAGAAGGTTCCATGCCAACAGAGTATGGACCTGAGGGACTGTTGCTGTGGGCCACTCACACCACAGCAGTGACAGCCCTGAGGGACCACCAACAACCTTCACTGTGGCAGAGATACTGAGAAGCAAAGAGGAGCAGGGGAAAATCAGCAGGAAGCAAGGAGAAGCAGCAGAAAGAACTCATTGGACATATGACCTTCCTCCTCTGCTCATCACTTCACTGAAGCAGCAGAGGATGGGCTGAGCGTAACATGCAGTGAAAACCAGGGGGGCAAAGATGGGGTGTAAGGGTGTTTGGCTTAAGCTGAAAGTAGGGAAGAGGGTTAACTGATTGTTTTCTTCCTCTCAATTCCTAAATTCATGATTATTAGTTTGTGTTAACTGGCAGTAAGTTAAGTGAAAGGTCCTTTGAGCTGAGGCCATTTTGCTTATAACGTTCTCTCAAAACAGTTTTACTAGACTTGGAAGAGTAGGTTCCTGTGCCAGAGCAGGGAAAAGCACTTTGGCTAAAAGAAAACGGCTTGCCTCTGGCAAGATCATCTTAACTGATGAAGATTACTATTATTACTGCATTTCACTAACAAAGCTGTCATCTGATGAAATATAAGTTGATTGCAGTGAGAAGTTCAAGACAGCAAGAGTTAAAGCAGAGTCCTTTCTCAAGCACAGGCAACCCCATCTCATGCACCAGGGTAACATCAGGAAGGTATTGAAACTGGTCTTGGCTGGATGGCAGTAGGATGAGTCACACTTAGCTCTCGCCAAGTTAAATCCCTGTAGCTACGGAAAGCTCAAGGATTGTTACAGTGATGTCATTTTGATGTAGAAATGCAGTGGCCATTTTATATAAATAATACCACATTAAAAAACCTCTTGGCCATTTCAAATTAGAGGAAATGGGAAGATGGAGAAACACGTGCTGCACTTCTCAAGTTCATGCTACTATGTATGCATACTAGCACTGCTACTAAAATTGTTCAACTGAAAAAAAAAGTTGTGTGGTTTGTTGTTTTTTTGTTTGTGGTTTTTTTTTTTTTTGAATCAGATTTAAAAGGCAAACAACTCCAGAGCCCACACAGCAGAAATCAGTCTCCAGGAGTCCCTGCACCACCTCCCTGCCCTAGCTGAAAGCTCCATCTACTAGATTACAGACAGGCTCATTTCACCATCTTTCATCCAACTAGTCATTCTTCTCAACAATGACTTGCCTCGACAAGAAGCCAGGGGCACAAATGCTTCCCTCCCTTTACTCATAGCACTATAATTGCAGCGGTCTTACAAAGAAGGATCTCCACTTGTAATTCACCTTAGGGTATTGATCTTACAACACAGATACCTCAGCTTCCAGCAGCTATTTTGCTCGCCTCCCAGTGTGCACTACAACTATTTCTTGTGGCAACTGTGTTTCAATCAACAAGCTGTACTCAGTTCCTGCAAAGGATATTTAAATCACATATTCCCGAGTCCAAACTTGAGATCCTCCATAAGCATAAAGTTTTTATGCCTTGATCTTTCTGCAGTAGATAAAGGAGACTTTTAAGCCTTGTTCGTGCATGCAGCAGTTTTCTGTTGCTCATCACATACAGATTTTTCTGTTTAATCCTTCTGCTGTGCTCTTCACATTCATTCTACAGAAGATCTGCTGCCTAATACTTTTTTTTTTTTTGGTTGTATTTTGAAAACCAGATGCCTAAAATTAGATGCTGGGCTAACCTGGTGGTTTTACAGTTGTAAGATGGCTGATCTAGTCTCACAACTCATAGCCAGTCAAAGCAGGACACCTCCTGCCCTCTCCTCCTCTGCCCCCACCTCACTTCCACTCTCCAACACTGAGCCCTGCCACTCCCTTGTGCTGGCTCTGACACTCATCAAACACTCGGCAGAGCAAACTCAATGCACCAGATTAGTCATATGCTGACTTATCAAGCTGAATCATCTCAGTATAGGCCCTGATGGGCACCAGACCAAACACAGGAGGAGAGAAACAGAAAGATCCCACTCCTCAGCAGGGGCAAGCTGTCAGACTGCCTATAGAAACTGACGATATAAAAACTCGCATTCTACCTTCCTCTGGATCCAGCCCCAATGATACCTAAATTCCAGCTTTGCCTGACTTGTACAGCTCATACTGGCAAATGAGACAACACTTAAAATACCAGTTTTGAGGTTAAAACTGCAAAACTCGTTTTCTAAGCAAGCTCTTTAAATAACAAAGTTCACCCTTGCTTAATAATACATGCAAATCCTCATGATATGTTGAATGCTGTTTTAGCACTAACAGCTTTCACACGCCTAAAATGATCCCGTAAGAAGTTCTCAGTCCAGAGGCACAGACTCATCCACTTGAACCATGGAAGCAAGAAGTGCCAGTGAAACCTGCCATCTCCAAATAGTCGCACAACAGCTGAACTGCTTATAAGGCAACATCCTTAACTTTCTATAGCAGTTCTGCACATTCAGACTACAGAGAGCCTACCAACAGTGAAATTAAAATTTTCAAAAGTACATAATTCAGGTCTTGCCTTTATTTTCACTGCATCACCACAAGTCTGAAATTCCCCCAGAGGGCCCCACCCTCCCCAGGCTGACATTCTCAACAGTGCTCAAATTCTTACCCATTTTGTTTCAAGAAAAAGTGGCCAAACAAATTATAACCTAGCTTCTTGGTTGTTATTATTGGCATTAACTATTACCCAGCTAAATTAACCAGCTTTTTAAGAACTATCTGTTACAATTGCTCATTTCCCTCAGAAATCAAAACAAAACCCCTGAAGGCAGTTTTTGAGCACCTTCCCTCCTGCAAAGCAGAAACCAGACAGCCTCTCTTCACCTCCAAACTGCTGGAAGAAAGTTTAGAAAGACTCTTTTAGTTACTGCAAATACTTCCACGCCTTAAGAGCACCACACCAAAGACCCAGCTGCCTGTGACCACGAGGACTGCTTGCAGAGGTAGAGGAACAAGTTTTCCACCTAAGCAGTAAGACAATACCTACGTTAGCAGTCTGAATCATCTGTCAGTTTTAAAGGCAGTTATTGTAAAATTGTACTATTTCCCCAAGAGCTCAGGTTTGCTACCCTAGCAGCTAAGACCAAAGCAGAAGAACTGAATTCAAACAGGCTTAATGCTAAACTGCTTATCTGGCATCCTGCATGCAGCATCTACAGCGTCTAGTCAAAGTTATGAATGGCTGTTTTTCCTCCTCTCTTACAGTGAGGAGATACCTAGGCTTTGAAGTGTTGCTTTTACAACACACCTGAAAGAAAACACCTAGGCACAGCACCGAGTATGTTAATTAATGTAGTTTAAAAAAAAGTTTCTTAGAAATAAGTCACGTAAATGGGAGATGCCAGTTCACACAGCATATTCCAGTTTATCAGTCTTTCTCCTGAAAAGAACTCGGTACTGGGAACTTCGCTGTTCTCCCCCGCTCAGTGTCTCCTTACAGCAAGCCCCGCGGGCTGTGGCACACACGCCGCTCTGACCGGGGTTCCAGAAAATCGCCCCTGACACACACCGAAGCCATGATAAGCTTCTCAGAAAATACACGGTGTGTTTCGCCCGGCGGCTTTGCAGTAATTAAAAAAAAAACAACTGTTAAAGGCTGTTGCGTGCCGGCAGACTCTGGTAACTGTCCCATGCCCTGGGACTGCCCTGACTCCGCTCTCCTTCCTAAAATGGAAGCCGCGCTCCGGCTGAGCTCCCCGCCGCCCCTTCCAAGCCCCCTCCCCGGACCCCCCCGCACCCAAGGGCCCTGCTGGGGCGAGCACCACGTATTCACCGAAGAGATTAAAAACAAGACAGGGTTTCCGCTGCGGGAGGCAGGCAGAAAGCTCAGGAATACTTTTCCGGTTAGTTTAAAGGAAAAAAAACCCACACCACCACCCCACAAACCCAGCCAGAAACGGGACGGAGGCGGGGAGCGTCCGCCGCTACCCTGGCCCGGACAGAGGCGGCCGGGGACTCGCCGGCTCCCCCCAGGGCTCCTCTGGTCCCCGGGAGGCTCCCCGGCCCTCCCCGCCTCCGTGACGAGCCCGTGGACCCAGGCCCGGCAGGGCAGCCGGGGCCCCGCAGCAGGACCGCTCCCCGCTCCCGCCGCCCGCCTCACCTCTGACGGGGACCAGGAGAGCGAGAAGCACCGCCAAGGGAAGGAGCCTCCACCGCCGCATGGCTGCCCGCCCCGCAAGCGCCGCTCGCTGCCTGACAGCCGCTCCCGGCACCCGCCGCAGCCGCTCCCGCCTGGCCGAGGGCAGCACCGCCCCAACCCCGGGGCTGGATGCGCCGCGCCCGGGCCACCGCCCCACCTCGGGGGAGGAGGGAGAGAGAGGGCGGCCCGCCGAGCTGGGGCGGAGCCGGCCCGTCCTGCCCGCCGCGGTGGCGGGGCAGCTGCCCGCCTGGCCGCGCCGTGGCGGTGCGGAGCGCGGAGCCCGCGGGGAGCGGCCTCTCCCCGGGCTGGCGGGGCGGCGCGGCCCCCGGGGCTGCCGTCGGGGCGGGCGGTGGGGCAGCCGTTACTTGCGGGTGGCGGCCGTTACCCGCCATGGCCGCGCCGCGCCCGCGGGCAGGGCTGGGCGGTGGCGGGGCTCCGTTCCCTGCGGGCGGGAGGCGGCGGGCCGAGGCCGGGAGCCGGGTTTCCCGTGCGGGCCGGCCCGAGTCCGCCCGGCTCCGGCGGGCTGGAGAAGGAGCGAGGCCTCGGGGCGGGCGAAGGGGTGCGGGTCGGCCCCGGCCGCTGCGGCGCGGCCTGCCTGCGAGCGGAGGACGGCACCGGGCCAGGGAGCCCGGGAAGGGGGCCCCGTTGGCAGGACGAAGTGAGCTGCGGGGCTTAGACACCGGCCACAGGTTCTCATGTTAGAGACACGTGCTCTTGTGCCGCTGCCCTCTCTTCTCCCAGGTGCTCTCTTGTCCCGCTTTCCCTCAGGAAAAGCTACCCGACACTAAACACACCAGGACACCTAATAATCTTGCCCATAACAAGCTTGCTTTTGCTGTGGTCCGACAGAAAGCTGGTAGAACAGCTCTGAGTTTTGTATTCACAAGCAATGCCGTGCTGGGCCCGCAGCTGATGGGTGCAAATGTAAACCTGGGCACAGCATGGCACTGAGTTTCCCAAACTGATTTTGCTGGTGTGAAAAGGTGAATGTTAAAGGTCCTGGTTTTGTGCAAGTCCTTTTCTAACGGCCATTTCATGCTCTGTATCAGACGCTTTCAGCTGAGGGTCGGTCAGTCCCCCGGGTGCTGCTGTAGCAGCCAGAAGCGCTGCTGCTGTGGTCCTACGGGGTAGGAGCCGTGGCAGTGCAGCTGTGCTGAGCTCTGCTGGGGGCACGTATGTCAAAACACCTCTCCCAGATCCTGGGTTTCACTTGCCAAGTATGTGCTGCTTATCAACTGGATAAGGAGCAGTTCGGTGACACAGCCTTAGTGTGTTAGTGTCTTAGCCTCTAAGTCTTCTGTGACTTGGCAGGTAATTGGTGGTGTGGGGCTGACTTGGATTCCCTGGTCGCATACCTTCCTCAGGGAGGGCTATGCCTATTCTCTAGCATGTGTAGGACCTTGCCTGCTATAAAAGTGGGAAGTCACAGTGTCAGTGAATCACTGTCACCGGTTCATAAATTGATGGTAATATTTCTTCTTCTTTGACAGTGCTTAGTCAAGTAATTTTTAGATTTAACCTGAGGCAATGGAGAGTTTAACTGTAGTAATAAACACGCTTAATCTTAAAATTATGCTGCATGCCAAATTAGGGGTAAGCTTTTCCGTTAGAATATCCGAGTTTTGCAGAAGCAGTACTGGAGTCATCGCTACACCGTTGTTAGCAGCTTCCTTTTTCCAGGACTCCAAGCCTAGAAGGTAAGATTGAATATATGCACATGCATTGTGTAATCCAGCACGTATGGATGTAGTCATTAATGCTGTGTGCACATACACAGGAAATTATTGGTGTTGCTCAAAGGATGTCCTTTAACAGAGTGTTTATAGCTGTTGTTAAGCATCATCTAAAGAAGTTGCTGTCTTGACAAAAAACCAAGAATCAATACTCCTTAGACTACTGTGTGCTTCTCCTTTTAATCACAAAATCACAACATACTAAAATACCTTCCCCTGCTCCCCTCCCTCACCCAGGACTGCAGAATTAATAAAGAAAGCCTAGTTAACTCCCTGGAATTACCACGTCAGGGCACTGTAGCTTCCTGTTTCCAGAATTAGTCTTCATCACAGTTACTGTCTTCAGATGAGGTAAAAGCAGTCTCCTGTTAGAACAGATGTGAGATAACTAGAGCTAGTGGTTTCCATTTGATTTGATCCTTGAGGCAGGGGCAGTTTGCTGCACTAGCCATTTTATGGCTAGTAAGTTTTCCAGATTTGTGAATATCTGGTAATTTTTTTCAGTGTTACTAATCTTTTGACCTGAAGATTTCACTGATAACCTTGTGAAAATGAGTTTCATTATTTGTGGTTACCAGCTCTTCCGTGTGTGGAACTTAGAAAAAAACCCAGGCTTTGTCATCTCACATGTAAAGCCAACTGATCTGTAAAAATAAAAATAATTTAGTGCTAGGGCCGGTAATCTGATTGTGTGAGTAATATGCATAATCTGAGCCCCACTTCTTCTGATAGCACCTATCTTTGGCCCACTCAACCTGCAGTGATTGTCCTAGCAGCTCTTTCACTCTGTGTCCTGGCCATAGCCTCTACCAGGAAGCCTCTGCAAACAGCTCGGGCATTTGCCTGATCTGAAGATGCCTTAGAAGGAAAGAAGGTTACCTTAAGACTTACTTCTAAAGAACAGGATCTTCAAAAGACATGTATGGTCTATGGTTTGGCCCAAAGAAAAAATGTGACTTCCCAAGCAGCACAATGAAGGCTGGGAGTTGTAAACCCAGAGGAAACTTCAAACTTGAGCAAACTCAGTGATGTGTTCAGCTAAAGAGCTGTCTCGGTAGTTGTTGTTGGGCTATGAAGATAAATGTTCTTTCTTCTCAGTTTCCTCCAATTCCTCTTCTGAAGTGAGATCCTTGTAGCTCTTTTCCTGCCTCAGCATAACTTTTTGCCCCTCTTACTTATGAACTCTCAACCTTGCCATAAACAGCATAGCTCTCCAGATACACAAAGGAGCAAAAGGGAAGACATATTTTCATTTGCCAAAAGCAAAATCTTTGTGGACCAGCTAAAACCTTACTACTTTGTTCCCTGAGGACACCTTTTGGAAGAGGGCCACAGCCACCGCCAGTAGGTGGTGAAGCATATGGGCAAAGATAGTACTAGAGAAAGAAGAAAGGACATGGGCAGTATTGGCAACGGTAAAAAGCCACTCTTTGATGCACACACGCATTTGGTTACTGTTACAAAGCTGGTATGAGGATGAAAATACTCCTGGAAATGATGTGGCCTTTTTTGCTTTAACTGTTCACCAGAATTTAGCAATACTCTGTGCTGATTTTTTATTTCAGGTGCAATTTTTCTGACACCAAGAACACTCATGTAAGTTGTATATTTCAGTGTGTTGAGGCTGTGGTTGTGGCCCCATCTAACAGCAATGTATTGGAGGGCTATTTGCCAGAAGCATCTCTTATTTTTTTTTAATCAGTTGGAAATCAAACTGAAGGGCAGGTTTCTGTCATGGCATCCACTGAAGCATGGATTCTGATCTTTATGTTTCTTCTTGCTGTGAGGGTATAAAGGTTCACATTTGTCTTCATTTTTATTTCAAAGTCAAGCGTGTGAAACTTTATTTTCTCCCAACATTTTCATACTTGAGCTGTGAGAAAGAGAAAGGGCTAGTTCCACCAGCAAAGTTTTCTGTAAATACACATCATATTTTAGCAGCAAGTTGAAGTTTTAGGGCCACAAACAAACTGATATGGTATAGTCAGTCAATACAATCAAAGTTTTTTTTAAAAGGATGAAATATAAAGCATGTATTACGAACATAGTTAACCCCCATGTGATCTTTGGTTAAAGATTATAAAAACTGCATCAGATGTGTTTGGGTTTTGGTTTTATTTTTTAAAGAAGCAGTAGTCTTATTTTGAGTTGGAAGGGTATATTCAGAATGAGCCAGTCCGAAGAGACTCCAGTATCTGCTGTGTAGCCCCTGCTGGCTCCTGTGTTGTGTGCTGTTTCCTGATGCTCTCTGCTTTGCAGGACAGAAGAGACATTAAGACACTACAGCGTAAGGATCTCATCCTAAGGAAACAGATTCGATTCTTCTACAGCCAGCCTGTTGAGTAAGAGGGTGTTTCAGAAAGGAGTTTTTGTGGGAGATGTGTCGATCCCGAATGACCTCTGCAAAGGCCAATTACCTGGTCTTACCCACCCTCAGCTTATTAAGAGTAAATGCCCCTTTCTCTGTTGTTAGCACTTGTTCCCTTCCAGTAGCAGTAATCATTGCAGTATGCCTACATGATTTAAAGCACTAGCTTGGGTAGTGAGGCATCACGGTCTATTGCAACTGAGACCCCATTTCCTTTAAAGGTCATCTCATTTCTGCTACTGTAGAGATTTTTCCTGCTATAACGATCAGCTGGGTATTGTCTCCTTTTCAGATTCCTTCCATGTAGCTTTATACTCTCTTTTGTTATTTTTTATCTTCTGCTGTATATACTTTGACTATTCCTCCTGTAGACTATCCAAAGATCTTTCTATGTCCAAAGACTATTATGGTTTTTCATAACAATTCATAAAGAGAAACATGATTTTATACATCATTTTTCTGTATACTAATCCACATTTGAAGAGACATTAGGTGAAAAGTTGTTTAAAAAGTAGCTGTATGTTATATGACATGGATGCCACTATTAGTTCCGTAATAGAACATGCAGTTTATTGATGAATGATATAATTTATTTTGCTAACAATATTTTTTTTTAGCATTATTGCATTGTATCAGAAACAGAGGGATATTTTATTTCCAGCATAACTCCTTTCAAGCAAATACAGCCTGCAGCAACAACTTTTAACATGTTCTTCCTCGGTTACATGGAGGCTTAACTATGGTTTTATGCATAAATTTGTATAATACAGGAAGGTTGTCAACCAGATTTATGGTAGATATACACAGGCTGTTTAAGTATGTTAATATCTATAACTGTAGATAGTCACAGCTAATTCCTTTCTGAGTATTTTTTCTTAATGAATACATAGATCTTGAGGAACTAACTTTCCTAGTTTTCTGAGCAAGGTCTTCTTTGCTATTTTTCTACCATTCCCTTAGGAGTTTACTTATTTAATACCTGCAACTGCAATCGTTTTCCCTTAAAGCCAAATATGTTTTCTTCTGGAATAACTCACACCAGTAGAATTGGAACAAGTAGCCTTTTATTAGGATCAGGTGTTAAACAGCTAGCTTCCCATCATCTAGGGTATTGAATTACTTATACATAAGCAGTGGTTTTCTCAACATGTTTTAATTGTTCCTCTGAGAGATCTAGTGATGTCAGAATAGGCAGGACATTAAGAGGTCTTCTTTGTTAGAAATAATTTTGTGGTATTTTTTGGATAAGCATACCAAATATGTGTGTGTGGTAAATTGTTATTTTGTATTTTTATGGGTTCCTCTTCTGTTGGAACACATTTTTTTTTACAGTTACTCCAGTGTGTTAAAATGTTATTATTAATTGTTTACATTCACCTTCAATTAAAGATTTATTTTATTTAATATTTGTTTCAGTAGACTGTAGTATCTTCACTGATTTCTAGTATATTGAGTTTTGTGCTGTTTAGAGAGCTGTTTATAACAGTTTGCCTTCATAATAGTATGGGCTAGAAATATCTACTCTAGTATAAATGCTGAAAGAAATCTGGTTGTAGCAGTATATGGTATAGACTCTACCTAGACTTATCAATTACAGTGAAAAGCTTTTTTTTAAAAGATAAAGTCTTGTAAGGTATGCTAAGATGTAGATGTATCTAATGAAAGTAAAGTAGGTCTTCTGCTGATAGGAGCTCTTGATTCCTCTGGTAATATTTAAATTTTTTGCTAACTGTATAAATCTGCCTTTGTAATTTAACTACTGAGATTCAGGTTTCATGGTTCACTACATGTCTTTTGAAACCTGTTTCTCCTGTATCCACATTTCACCATGAAACTTTGTTTTGAATATTTTTATGTAAATATTTGGTTTAATGTAAATATTTGACTTACTGAAAAGAAAACCTGGAATAAGTTTCCTCTGTTTCTGGCAAAATGACATTTTCAGTAATGAACTTTTTGTTCCTTTTCAAAAACCTGTGATGTCATTTTTTTTTTCTTTTTCTTCTAAGAACAAAATAATTAAATTTTAAGATCATAACATAGTGCTGGGTTTGTATGTTATTTTCCCTGATATTAAATTCTGTTTGTCTCTGCTCTTCAGAGAGGAAAGAAGGAGAAAACTGCCTGAAGTAGTTCTTAAACAGGTAGGTGCCACATGCAGTTTATCTTGTTTCATCAAACTGCATCCTTCTGAGTCTAAATGAATGCAATTTTGACACTCCCAACATGTATTAGAAGTGTTTTATTCTATAAAACAGGAACATGTGAATATGTTTTAGTTGTTCTGTTGCCATTTGCCATATTATCTAAACATACCCTATTTAATACTTGAGTTGCTGTTTGTATTTTCTCCTTGTAGTAAAAGTAGCTGACTTTCATAAACTGTTGTATTCACAAGGAGTAAACCAAAGTTGGAATCCCTTCATTTTCAGCCACAGAGTGATGTTTGTGACACTCCCGGTACTGACATTGTCCAGACAGTAAAAAAAGGCAGAAGGTTCCTCTGTTCTTGAAAATCTTCCTTTCAAGCTCAAGTCTGCATGTCTTATTGTTTCAGAAACAAGTTTCTCAAAAACCTCTTTCCTGTAAAATCTGGGGGAAGGATTGTTGTGGGTTAACCCCAGCTGGCAACCAAGCCCCACGAAGCTGCTCACTCACCCCCCTCACCCAGAGGGATGGGGAGGAGAATCGGAAAGGAAGGTGAAGCTCAAGGGTTGAGATAAGAACAATTCAATAGGTAAAGCAAAAGCCCCGCACACAAGCAAAGCAAAGCAAGGAATTCGTTCACCGCTTCCCATGGGCAGGCAGGTGCTCAGCCATCCCCAGGGAAGCCAGGCTCCATCACACCTAACGGGTACTCGGGAAGACAAACGCCATAATGCCAAATGTCCCCACCTTCCTTCTTTTCCCACCAGTTTATATACGTGCATAATGTCCCATGATATGGAATACCTCTTTGGCTAGTTTGGGTCACCTGTCCTGGCTGTGCCCCCTCCCAGTTTCCAGTGCCCCTCCAGCCCTCTGGCTGGCAAGGCCCAGGAAACTGAAAAGTCCTTGATTTAGTATAAATATTACCCAGGAACAACTAAAAACATCGGTGTGTTATCAATTGTTCTCACACCAAATCCAAAACACAGCACTGGACCAGCTACTAAGAAGAGAATTAATTCTATCCCAGCTGGAACCAGGACAAGCAGTCATACGTGTCACTGCATGTGTTTCCCTTCCTTTCCTTGGGAATGCAGCCCTGGGTAGCTAGGGCTTGCTTGCCTGCATGCCCTCTGATCCATTCAGCTGAAACCTTCTGCACCATGGGCCACAAGGCCACCTGCACCACAGACGTGAGCTGGACCAGTTGCCCTGAGGGGCAGTTAAACACTGAACTGCATGAACTTTAAGATGACCAGGATTTAGACATTTCAGTGGCTATCCAATGAGATAACCCCAGGTTATGTGCTCTGCTAAGGGCTCAGGTTAGAAAGAACTGATTTAGTTCAAGGAAGAAAGCTGCGGTTTAATGAGAGCTAATTGTTCTTCCATGCTTTGTTGTCTTCTGTATCTCCACTTCTGTTACGTAGCACAGGTTACGTGACTGCTCAGTTTCATAAACACAGTGAGGGCGTAGCTGGATTCTTTAAAGAGGCCAGCAGATCTGACACAAGAATTTAGCAGCCATTTGTGAAGGCATTCTGTTCATAATGATTTCTGTATATGCATACTAGATGCATCACATCAGGGCAAAATCTTGAGGTGCACTGATAAAACAAAAAACGTCCCTGTATTTCTCACTTAGATCTCCATATAAGAATCCTTCATTAAGATGCTATGGCAAATGCTGTTGGTAACTTCAGCCATCTACAGTCTAAGACAGGCATGAACTATTTTGGTTGTGTGTTGCAGAATAAAAGAAGCAGCTGCTCCAGTGTGTTATGACGTGTACTGTTTTGCACTTGGCATTAAAGGAGTCGTACAGGAAAGATGGGGAGGGACTTTGTCAGGGAGTGTAGTCGTGTAGTCTAGTGGAACCTGATCTAGTGGAAGGTGTCTCCGCCTGTGGCAGGGGTTGGAACTAGATGATCTTTAAAGTCTCTTCCAACCCAAACCATTCTGTGATTCTATTAAATCTTCTAAAATTATGCTTCAGGCCCACGTGTGGTTTGAAAGAGAGTGGCCTCCATCTTTGCATAGCCTGGCTATGGACTCAGTGATCCAAAGTAGCTCAAGTCACTAAGTCATGTGTGTGTATGAAAAGATGTTCAATTTGGTGCCTGTGCACCAGAACAGGTGTCTGTTCTTGAAAAGACAGAAGTATATAAATGAATGCAAAATCATGGCAGTGGAGTGCCTGCGATGCTTTAAATATGGGAGTACCCAGGATCAGTCTCCTTTCACGTACTGGAGAACTAAATGTGGTGTTAGTCATGCACAGTCTTAGGAACAAATGAGTCCAAATAGGCAAATGCCCCTCTAATGGACGGATGCTTAAAAAGGCAGGTAGGAAACCATTGTTCTTATTTTCCTTTGAAAACTTTAAAATTCTTCTTTAAAAAATCATTTCCAGCATTAGAATGATTTCCTGCTTTAGGATCTTGAAGTTTATCTTGTCATCTGTTTAGGAGACATCTCTTTGTATTTGTGCTCAATGATGCCAATTAGCCGGCTCATAAGGCTCTCTCCTCAGCCCGTAGAGTTTTTTGTGGGTCATGATGCAGAAATGTGTGGCTGTCCTTGTGCACTTTGTTGGTGAACAAACTTGATTTCCTGAGTTTGGTTCCTAAAAGATGACTGTTAGTATCCTTTCCTTTGCTGCTGTCTGTACAGCAGTGGCAGAGACAAGGGTGTAACAGTGGAGAAGCCTAGGTATTTGTCTGGGTGGAAAAAAACAAAAAGTTGAGGAGTTGCTGATATCGATGTTGTGGTCCAGCTGAGAAGAAACCAAGAGCACTTTACATTATTCAATGGTTCAGTTTACAGTGAGCAATAATATATTTCACAGATTAATCAGTTGATTCATACTTGGACTTTTTTTTTTGAAACTGGTGATTTAAAGTCAGTTGAAGGGCAGGAGTAACATTGTAGGTTTTTTTTTCTCATACTACAGAAGGAAATAGTTTTTCCTCCAATTCTCTATTAATTATTTGCTTCTTTTCAGCTTCTGCCTTCCTGCCTTCATAGAAAAAAAAAGCATATACAACAGAAAGGCGCTTAGTAAGTCTAAATAATTCAAGTTCTCTTTTATTATTTCCTTAAAAGACATCTTACGAATAAAAATTTACTAATTTGTATGTGATTTTGTTCCTAATGCTGGGGTCTAGGTGGGTAGATCTAAAGTGTAATTCTGAGCAAGAACATTCGCAACTTCTCATTCTTCTAATATTATTCTATTTCTAACTAAAGGAAAAAATAAAGAAATGCAGCTTACTAAAGTAAACTTATAATGTTCATGATTGTCTTTTTTTTCTTTACTGCATTGCAAAATTAAGGAAAAAAGAAAAGAAATACAAGGAAAAATAGTATGTATGTGAAATACCACACAGCTGGAACACCCCCTTTTCCTGTAGTCTAGGAAAAATCATGAAGTCAAACGATACAGCACTTTACATTTAAGCACATAAAATTTGAGTTCACAAAACAAGCTAGCGTAACTGTACCTGCCTTGAGAACACTAGCTATGAATAATTTCTCCATAGTATTTAAGGAATGTGGAAAGCAAGCATCACTTGAGAAAAATAGCTCCTGCATTCGTCATTCCCACATCCATTTTTCTGACTCATTTATTTTTACAATGCTCTTTTCCTAAGTGCCCGGAGTTCTAGCAGAAAGCTTAAACAAATGAGAGCAAATCCTCCTGCCTTTTTTTAGTGGAGGTGGAGTGGGGAACTGGAGTGAGGTCTCACTGGTCCTGATAAAGCCCCAAGTGTGAAAAGCTGGCCCTATTATTCCAGGTTCAAAATCTCAAAGTTATCACTGCTTGCCTTTCCTATCATGGATTCACCTTCTTTCCCCCATATACTGCTCCATTTTGTTGCCTTGTCTCCTTCTGTATCTGGGTCATTGGAGAAGTCATTTAAGCTTGCCTATGCTGTCTGCTGAGTGGTTTAGACAGGAGCCAGGAAAGGCATTCAGCTTTAGTTTCAAGCACTCCCCACTATGTCTAGTACTGTAGAGTCAAAGAAGACACCACTCTGAGATAAGACTTGTGTGGAGACTGTTCCCCCACACCTTTGTAATGTAAAATCTGAGGCTTTATGCTTGCCAACATTTAAAAGAAGGTAAAACTACACAGTGATACCAGATGTGGAGGAGGGATCAAAAGCACTAATGTGTGTATCAATGAGGTCTTGCACTGCTACTGACTGCGCTGTATCTCATTTCTTGTGCAAAATCAGGTGAAACCCTAATGATTAAGATGGTTTGTTATGCTTCAGTCTGCACTGGGTTGAGTGCAGTGACTACAGTATTTTAAAAGCAGCTAAGAAAGTGGAACATATCATGTTGATCATCTATCTCAGAAGAGAGGTAAAGTTTATGGATCTGTCCAGGGCATTTCTACCATAATGATATATTTTACAATAGATGGTCCCCAGTTCTAGTTGACATTTGCCGATAAAAATTCCAGGGGGAATCTTTTTAAATGTACAAAATACTACAGAAATCTGTAATTTCTTTCTTCCTGTTCATTAGTAGGAACTAATCGTGTGTACGCTTCTGTGCTTTGAGTAACAAATACACATTTGCCACCTCAGTCCCCTCCCTCCAAATGCATCCTACTTGTATGGGTTCCTATAGGAGACTACTGTGTAATGGGACAGTAGGTACAGATGTCGCCTATGATTTAAAGGAACTTTAGCAGAAAAGTAGAAAGGTGCGCTTAGCCTTTTTCTCTGAATATTCTGTAAGGGAGTGTGAATCCAGGGAATGAGCTGTCCTTTTACAATTAAAATAGCTGAGTCCTTCAGAGTGCCACTGCCTTCATATTCGAGTACAGGATGCACAAAGTGATTTTTGGTTTGTGTAAGAGCTCAAAAGAGGACTTTTCACATTTTGAGCAAAGGTAATGATTGTTTACTGATGCAAACAGGGAGCTTAGCAGTTGAGACTTCTGTTTCTATTCCATGTTTGTGATCTTGAAAACATCATGCTCTTCCTCTCTTTCCATAGCTCTACAAGTAGACTGACACCCTTGAAACTTTCAAATTTTAGCTCAAAATTTTTTAACAAGCTAAAATGTTCCAGGCGCAATCACTGGATGTGGCCAGCACAGATGCAGTTAATGACTTCAGCAGACCACAGGTGGCGTAAAAGTCAGTTCTGTCCTGGATACAGAAGCAGGAAGGCGATGTTTCAGCATTCACCTTGAAGTTAGCACTGAAACAATAAAAAAGTGACTAAAACTCCATTGCAACATCGTTGCAGAGGTTGTGTAGTTAGCAGGAGCATGCAGCTCACCGAGCCTCAGCTGTGTCTTGTTACATTCCAGTGCTGGGGGAACTGGGCGGCAGGAAACCGACACCGCCAGGAAAACCAGATGTTTACAACGGATTGTTTCTCTGACATAGCAACAACAACCTATTGATTTTCAGAGCTTTCACTTTGTACAAAAGAGGCATCACGTCTGCTCCGCCCCTTAGCAGCCACCCTCTGCAGCAGCTTCCTAGCCCACTTTCTCTTCCTCTTCTGTGCAGCTGAAAAGAGCACTGAGAAGCAGGTAGAAAATATTTTTCCTTACTGTCTTAGGCACAGCTGAAAGTCTTTTGAAACACCTTCAGATCCACAGTAATTTTCACTGCTGCATTAACTCTACTCAGCCTTAGTGTTCACATCCTAAAGCTGGCTAATGAGGAGGAAAAATCAAGTTTTGCTTATCTATTTGTCATATGGCAATGAATTTTCTGCTTCAGAAGTAATGCTGGGCAGGAGGGGATGCAAGAGGAGGATGAAGCACTGGACAAACATGCATTAGATCTGACAAGTTCTGTTCTGGCCCAGTGCTTTTGCAGTGAACTTTTTAAACAACACAATGGGATTTAAAGAAAACATCAGCTCAGCAAACCAGTTCTACTGTTTTATTGTCCTCACTTGGCAACAGCTGAATGTCATGTTTGTGCTGTTCTTGCACATGCCTCTTCATCTTTATTTACAAATAATAATTTATGTAACTAATTTTAACCTTTTATACAACTCTTGAAGATAGTTGTGTGACTTGCAGCATTTATTTGTTTAGAAAATTAATGGTATTGTAACCTTTTGACTCTTCATTTAGCATATTCCTAGTTCCCGTGAGTTTCCAGGTATGTTTAATTACTGGCATAACTCACAGTATACCATAAATTATCTTGTCCCAGCTGTCAGCATTTCTTCAGTGAGGCATTTGTATAATGACATAAAGGATTTTACAGTATAAAAGGTGAAACCGATACACGCAACTAATTTGATATATATGTCAGTTACTCAGCTTAAGACCAGAGATCTAAATGTTTAAATTTAAATCCTTGTTCAAGTGCTCTAGTTTATCATACAAGGTAAAAATCAGCACTTGATTACTTGGTCAAATTCTCAGGCATCTGGCTTGCAAAGCCTTGATTTACTCAGCAGCATTAATTTTGGGTGGAGTTATTTAAAAGCTCAGAAACATTCTTTAGTAGAGAATGGAAGAGTGGAAGAAAACCATTAACTATATATTCTCACAAGTGTGTTCTTTCAGAAGCTGAAGTAGGACTTCTTTGGGCAAGGAGAGGCAGATGCATTTTTGTGTGGCTATGCATGCATTACTGATTGTGTCTTCCAGTGTTTTCAAGAAAAAAAAAATCATTCATATTGCCATCTTCACACACTATTTGGGGAATGTCCCAGAAATGCCTGCTCTTGCTGGAGAAGTCAAGGTGAGTAGCAGTGAACTGAAATCTGATCCCCTTCAAACTGTGTAGGAAAGGTTGCCATCGCTTTTCCATAGAAAATTCCTTCTGCTAACTAAAATCCAGTATAACTTTTCCCAACTGCAGTCAATGTATTGGTGATCCAACAAGCAAACATCAGATGCTAGATTTACTTTCTTTGTTAAAATACAACTGTCTAGCCTGTAGGTTAAAATCCAAGCAACCGAAGGCCTGCTCAGTTTTCTTTTTTTTTCATTTCTTTGCAAAGACAGATAAAAGGAACAGAAACTGCAGTGGGCACAGTACGTGAGCAATAGGATCTCTGGGAAGCTGTAACCTAGAGTGTCTATAGAAACTAGCCAAGCACAGCTCTGTAGTTCACCTTAAGGGATTTCCTGCTTGAGATTTTCAGCTGATTTCAGCTATAGCAATATGCGGTAAAGGAAAACACAGTCTCCTGGGTAGGGCACATGTACTGTACCCGAAAGAACTTACACATGAGTTGAAACTTTATACAAAGCACGTTCTCCACCCTCAGATAAAGGAAACAGTCAGCAAAGCGCACAGAACAAAGATGCCTATGACTCATGAAACAGATTAATGGGGGTTTACCAGCATGCCTAGTTTGAGTTGAGTATAAAGGATAAAAGATGTCTCAGACCATCCCTAGTGAATTAAGCAAATGCTGGATTCAGCTGTGGTTATGCTTGCTGTTCATATTTGGAAGCTGGTTTCTGTTGGAATTTATCGTATCTGTTGTTTTTCTTCATAAAATCTTTTTCAGTGTAACCAGTAACTGTGGGCCAAAAAGAAGGCATGCACACATACAAAAGCTGTGGGTTGTATTTTAATAGGGATCCCTACTGCTTATCATTGCTGGTTTATGTAATTGTCTGGAAAAGGTCAGCATAGTTTGTGCTGTGAACAACTGAAGCTGAAAATTTTGATTTTTTTTTTTTCTACTGGACTTGTAATTTTCAACTAAATGCAGTATGAAAAAGGAACTGTAGAAAAAACAAAAAGAGGCAATTCCGGCCTCAGGCCATTGCACCTTTGTTCTTAAATTGTTGTGAATCTTACTAACAAAGCTAGTCCCAAATAACGGTTGGTTATAAAATGTTTGGTTTGAAGACAAAAAAATGTTCAGATCTTTAGCTCTAAGGCCAGTCCCATAGTGCTTTGTTTGTTTGTATCTCACTTACAAACTCTGTGCTAGAATATCTATAATTTTGTCGGGTTTTTTTTCTCTAGCACATTAAAAGTCATGCTGAAGATGACTGTGTATGTTGATTATAGCTTTAGCATAGAATTTAAAGCATTCGCTTTGCTTTTCACGTTGTGCAGTTTTTCAAAGCAGGTGACTGGTTGCTTAGAGGAGGACAGAGCTGAGGGAGGGTTCCTGCTGTTGGCTGAGTGAAATTGGCCTCTGCTGTCATGAGGAAGATGAGGAAGAAAAATTCAATGCCAGCTTTTATTTGAACTAAAGAGCATGCTGGAAGAAGGCTCTGAAAGCAATTTGGGCATGGCACTTGGTTCTTGAGGAACTGGGGAAGGAAGCCAGCCAGCCCTTGTGTTGGATTAAGGTGGTATGCTGACGGCCCACCTGCAAAGCCAAGGCAAGCTGTTGTTTTCTTTAGAAATGGGGACCACTGGCAATGGAGTTATGGAGCTGCAATCTGAGGAAATTTAGAGTAATGGCAACTGGACTGAAACTGAAACTAGTCCAGGGAAGGGACTGGTAGAGGGAACCACCCTTAAGGTTCTTCAGCACTTTTATCCCTTATTGTTTAATATCTAATAGATGGAGTGCAAGGAATTTTCTTCCAGTGTTCATGGTGAAAAACAGTATTAATTTCTCAAGTTAGAATTAAAAGACTGCATCTTGCTAGTTTTGCTGTCTGTGTTTGGGAAAGCAGAGAAATACAGAGATATGCACAACAGAAACATAGCTGAATTGTTATGAAAACATGCGCTTCTTGATGAGCAGTGGGAGTAACTCCTTAAAACCACTTTACTTGTAGAAGCTTCTTCTGAAACAGATGAAAATATTTTTATCAACAGTCTCCCAAGCTGTGCTTCTACCAGGGGAGCTTGGGAGTGATGCCCAGCCCTTGGCTTCAGATGTAGCACTTTGTACCATCCCAGATACACATCTCTCCTAGAAAGAGGCATGGGAGATAGTTGCAGGGTTTTTCAAGAGGTCCTATAATCAGGGTGACTGGGAATCAACACAGCTGGTTTGATGTGGAGGTCCTGCTGTGGAATATGTCTGTCCTTTGAGGTAAATGTAGTCACACATGCCTAAAAATTGAGAGCATGGTTATTATGTAAGGAGTCCATCTACACAAGTAAGAAGAACATAGTATCTAGGAGACTTGCTTTGTAGTCACAGAGGCAGCCATAAAGAGTGCCTTTTGACACACCTGATGTCCCTTTCATAAAATATTCAATGTAGCATGTGAATAGTGAGCTGTAACCAAAGCAAGATGTTTTATTTCTGAAAGCAGTATTCTGTCGGTGAAGGGAGATGCATGCCAGATTGACTTACAGCAGCAGAAGCTGCAAGACAGCTGTCCCATCGGAATTAATCTAAAGTGAAGTCTTTCTTTCAGCAGGATGTGTGTATTCGTTTGGCATTTGTTTCTTCTTTGTAGCCTTGTTTTGCCCCAAATCAGATACAGTAAAAGATGTTAATTATTCGTATTTGAATTGTGTTTTATAATGAATATGGCTTCCTGGGAACAGGACACCTGTGTATACATTAGTTTCACTTAGAGAATGACGAGCCTATAAATAGGGCAGGCAATTGTATGTTACCTCTACCTCCTCTGAGGTTTGTTTTACCATTATTAGCCATTTGCATGTATGTGGCTACAGCAGTGCAAAGGCCAGATAAAAGTCTGTAATGCCACCTGCTGCACCTGTGAAGAGGAATATCCTTCAGCAGGTCCTAGGACTATTGCAGATAACAGATTTGTAGAGATACTCGCACACCTGACAGAAGTGCTGCTTCTCCTACCAAAGCCAAAACATGCAGAAACCCACAGAAAGTTAAAAATTCCTTGTTGGCAGGAAAGCGCAGTCCAGGGTTTGTCCTAGCAGGAAAATTGCCTTGGGAAAGGGAGAAGAACAGAGGGCCCTTGGCTGGGGGTGCTGTTATGTGAAGATCTGCTCTTGTAATCCTTCAGCGCTAGGGACAGTCATGCAGTGAAATGCAAAGGGGCCATGCAGGGTGGCAGCAAGTGCTATTGGTGGTATCTTTGCATTGCCTCCAGAGCTTGTCTGCTTGTTCTGAATAAGTTTGTGTGCCAGCGGAAATCCAGAAGAAAATACAGGCACAGAATTTAATTTTCTGTGTGTAAGGGAACAAGGCTGGACTCTGCATAAGAAATAGGGAGGATCTGAAATTAGTCATGACACAAAGTGGCTTTTGTGGGATATAACCAGATCATCTGTGCTTGCTAAGACAGCCCTTCAGCTGTCCTAAAACTGCCTGCTGGGGACCTAAATGCTGACTTTTGTCAAAAGATCAAGTGCTAAATAAGAAAAATCAACATGTCAGAAAAATTACCCTCTGGAAGTGAGTGAGGGTATGGCAGGACAAAATATCAGAAAAAGGCAGTCTTGTTTAAGTCAAACTGGAAGTAATGCAAGGGTGCGAGTGGCAAGTGTTAGTCATTGGTATTTTCTGCTCCTGCTACGCACCCCGGCAGATTCCAGCTGCCTGCTTAGGCCAGATGCAGCTGTGCGGGGCAGGGCGCTGGGCAGTGCACAGCCCCCAGCTGCGTCTGTGGGCCTGAACCTTCTGGCCAAACTAAGGCTGAACTCTCCTCCTTTCCTCCACAGACCTTTGCTTAGCAAAAGAGTAACTTTGGAGTATGTGTTCTCCTGGTGGTGTGGAGGACCTAACTTCTCACAGAGGTTCTGCATGCTCTGGATTTGGTAGAAGACTTCAGAGGACAACCTCAAAACCTCAGTCAAGAGTGAATACTCCCAGAATCCTAGCTGGTACTGACTAAATGTCTGCTGAATGGCACAATGCCAAGCACTACAGTTTATGTTGTTATTCCCCTGGAAGGAGGTTTGCTCCTTTATGCGATGATAATACTTTAATCTTGTATCAATGTTAAGTCTTTGAGAGGCTTTTAACTAGCAGAAACCTAGAATACTACACTGGTCGACTAGATTCTGTCTTATCAGCAATGAGAACAGCTGCTAATATTTTCCTGGGTTATGTTTTATTTATTCATAGAGGCTAAAAAAGACCAGATAAATGGACTTCATGGACCATTTGTTTAAGACTGTACACTCAGCAAAGTCCAAATGAATAAGCCTAGTACTCCTTCTTTCCCTGCTGCAGTATTTACATATGGCAAAGCTCCAGCTCCTGCAGCACTGATGGTTTGTAAAGCATCATTTAAGTCCCTAGCCCTGCTGCAAGTAGCCCCTCTGAGTGCTGAAGACCAGCATAACTGCAGTGCAGAGGCTTTCTGTTTTCATTCTTCCCAGACATCACCCAGATAACAAAATCAATTTATCACCACCTGACAGCATGGACAAATCACAGTTTTCCTTCTTCTTTTCTCCTCCTTTTCTCCTCCTTCTCTTCTTCTTCTCCTGCTTCTCTTTCTTCCCTTAGATAACGAGTTTAGAAGAAAATCAAAAAACATTTGTGTCCAGATACAGACTTGCCACTGAAGGAAGGGTATCTGTTGCCCAATGGACTTCTGGTTGTATGATACAGCCTTTCTTCTCTCAAACTGGAGCTGAGCTAGTTTTGTGTTTCTGGGAGGAGCATGCAGCACGCTGGGCAGAATACAGAAATGCTGCTCTTAGATAATAGGATATCAAGTAACAGCCTAGCTTCCTAGTAGCATTGGCAAGCTGAAAACTTGGTGCTTGAGGCAGGATTAGCAATAGCAGCCCATTTCCACTGCAGTGGAATTGGTCAGATCCTCTTTCAGTTCATGGAAAATAATAACATTTAAACCTTATTGCTGGGCCTCCAGCTCTTCCATGCATGCACAGCTTTCTGGTGTGTTGATATGGTTAAGGCTAGTGAAACACAGTACTAAAAATATATTTTGAAGGTACAATGACAGACAAGCCTTTAGAAGATTTTCAGTACTAACAGCACTGAATCCAAGCTTTTCTAGACCCCATCTCAAGATAATGTTCTTAAAATATGATTCAAGGAAATGGAGTCCTAAACATGGGCTTATATATCTGTCTTTATGTGGTTCTAACCTCTGAAATCCTGAAATATTTGTCTGTTACAGTTGTACAAATCAGAGCAAATCGAAGTCAAACATCCTGGGACCTGTTGCTTTTTTTACCTCATGCCAATGTAATTAAGGAAAAAGCTAAGAAAATACTTACACCAAGTAAGAAGTGAAAAACATTGTGGCAAATAAGCATGCACATCTGTCTTCCGTTAGCATGCTATGACTCACACAGATGTCTGGAGACCATCCCATTTCCTTCCTGCCCTGAAAAAGTATCACAGAATCACAGAATAGTTGGGGTTGGGAAGGACCTCTGGACATCATCTAGTCCAACCCCCTGCTAAAGCAGGTTCACCTAGAGCAGGTTGCACAGGATCATGTCCATGTGGGTGTTGAGTATCCCCAGAGAAGGAGACTCCACAACCTCTCCGGGCAGCCTGTTCCAGTGTGCTCTCACCCTCATGTAAAGAAGTTTTTCCTCATATTCAGATGGAACTCCCTGTGTCGCAGTTTGTGGCCATTGTCCCTTGTCCTGTTGCTCGACACCACTGAAATGGGTCTGACCCCATCCTCTTGACACCCACGCTTAAAATATTTGTATGCATTGATAAGAGGTTTTCACAATTATAATGTAGACACCTTGTTTTAGACTTAATTTTATTTTCTGTGCAGGAAATTAATTCTAGAGAAAATAGCATGGATGCCAGTTGCTAACTAGTTGAGGAAGAAAACAGAGTAATAAAGTATACTTACTCTTACATTTTATCTTTTTCTGTGCATTGCTCAGTGCTGCTTCTAAAATTGTTCAGGAGTACTAAGCTAGCATGGTATGTCTGCTGTTCCTCATAATCTGTGTCTTCACCATCTTGATGTAGGGTACTGAGGGAGCTGGTGGAAGTGCTCACCGAGCCACTTTCAATCATCTATCAGCAGTCCTGGTTAACTGGGAAGGTCACAGTTGTCTGGAAGTTAGCAAATGTGATGCACATCTACAGGAATGGTCAGAAAGAGGATCCAGGGAACTACAGGCCTGTCAGCCTGACCTCGGTGCTGGGGAAGGTTATGGAGCAGATCATCATGAGTGCCATCATGTGGCATGTACAGGACAACCAGGTGATCAGACCCAGTCAGCATGTGTTTATGAAAGGCAGGTCCTGCTTGACAAACCTGATCTCCTTCTACAACAAGGTGACCCACTTAGTGGATAAGGGAAAAGCTGTGGATGCTGTCCACCTAGACTTTAGTAAAGCCCCTGACACTGTTTCCCACAGCATTTTCCTGGAGAAACTGGCTGCTCACAGCTTGGATGGGTGTACTCTGTGCTGGGAAAAAACTGGCTGGATGGCCAGGCCCGATGTGTTGTGGTGAATGGAGTTAAAACCAGTTGGTGGCTGGTCACAAGTGGTGTTCCCCAGGGCTCAGTACTGGGGCCAGTTCTCTTTAACATCTTTATCAATGATCTAGATGAGAGGATTGAGTGCGCCCTCAGTAAGTTTGCAGATGACACCAGCTTGGGCAGAAGTGTTGATCTGCTTGAGGGTAGGAAGGTTCTAAAAAGGGGTCTGAACAGGCTGGATCCATGGGCTGAGACCAGTTGTATGAGGTACAATAAGAAGTGATGGGTCCTACACTTGGGTCACACCAGCCCCACACAGCGACACAGGCTTGGAAACCTGCCTGGTAGGAAAGGGCCTGTGGGTGCTGGTTGACAGCCAACCAGGCATGAGCCAGCAGTGTGCCCAGGTGGCCAAGAAGGCCAACAGCATCCTGGCTTATATCTGAAACAGTGTGGCCAGCAGGACTAGGAAGTGATTGTCCCCCTGTACTGGGCACTGGTGAGGCCGCACCTCGAATGCCGTGTTCAGTGTTGGGCCCCTCACTGCAAGGGGGACATAGAGGTGCTGGAGCGTGTCCAGAGAAGGGCAACACAGCTGGTGGAGGGTCTGGAGCACAAGTCTTGTGAGGAGCGGCTGAGGGAACTGGGGTTGTTTAACCTGGAGAGTAGAAGGCTCAGGAGAGACCTTACTGCTCCCTACAACTGCCTGAAAGGAGGTTGTAGCAAGGTGGGTGTTGGTCTCTTCTCCCAGATAACAAGTGACAGGACAAGAGGAAAGGGTCTCAAGCTGGGCCAGAGAAGGTTTAGGTTAGATAGTAGGAAAAATTTGTTCACTGAAAGGGTTGTCAAGCCCTGGACCAGGCTGCCCAGGGAAGTGGTTGAGTCACCACCCCTGGAGGTATTCAAAAGACGTCTAGATGTGGCGCTTAGGGACATGGTTTAGTGGTGGACTTGGCAGTTTAATGGTTGGATTTGATGATGAAGGTCTTTGCTAACCTAAACAATTCTATGATTCTATCTGTGATTCTACGGATAAGAAGAACATTTCAAGGCTTTGTAACGAAACTTTCCACAAAACAGTCATGGAAATAAGAAGTAGAAGGGATAGAGAAGGGATGTGTCAGTGGGTTCAGACCTTTTAGCCTGGAGGGGAGGTCTCAGTGTTCCTCTTTGTCCTGTTTCTGTATTTTGTGTGAAGCAGTCACTAGGTAAAATGCAGGATGACTCTTGGAAATAGTGCTTATGCCTCTTCATGAAGCTGGCCTGTACAATAGAAATCTGTGTATTCAGGTGGTCAATAGATCAGAAATATAAACGAATTTGTTGTAAAAGTAGAGGTAACAGCTATCTTCCAGTGATTCTACAGCTGCAATTGCACAGAAAAATAAATGTTTGTATGAAGAACCAGCAGTGATTATTAATAATCAATAATTATTATCAATTATTAATTAGTCTTGTTTAACAGAAAGAAAATGTCGCTTCATACATAGATAATGAACATATTGGAGTTCATATAGCGAACAGATACTATTTAGTAGTATGGTGGTGTGTCTGAGAGAAACACTTGGCTTTTAGCCATATGTTGAGAATTACAGTGTGTTCCCTGGACACAAGAGAAGTCATTCCATAAATATTTACTATGAATGCATTGTTAACATTTGATTAGTATCAATGGACAAGAGATAAATGTTGGTTGTTCTGTTTAATCTTGTGGTCCTTGTTCATTTACACTACTTTGTTTTCCCAAGGAAAAAGGATGCAAAGTTTAAGCAGTTTAGAGCAACAAGCTATCCTTGCAGCTAGAACTGTTCTGTATTTTCAGTAAAATGATAACATGTGAACACTCTCATTAGCTGAGTGGCAAATTAGGAAGATGTCATAGTGTAAGGCTTTCCATAAGCATATATTGAATGTTTCAAGTAAAACAACCTACCATTTAACAGATTATGGTTTTCAGAAAGATTACTGCATTCACATGGCTGGATTGCTATTGGAAGAGCCAGATGAAGCTGATGCAGTTCCAGATGCTAAATATAAAAAGCTTATTGGAAGGCTCAACAAATGTAGCATTTACAGCCACAGACTTGCTGCTGAGGTACCAGCTAAGTGAGGTTTGTATACTTTCGATGTTGAAGCACTGCAATGCACAGCATAATACATCAGGGGAATGTTAGTCTTGATGTCTCGGATACACATTCATTTGCAAATACTCAGTCTATAAACTAAGGACTGTTTCCTTTATCCATAGACATATATTTTTGTGGCCAACTTCAAGGAGCATTTAAGTATACATAGCAAGGAAATAAGTAAGATTAATGCAAGCAGCTGTGTTAAACGGTTTGAGTAGCTTTTCAGATAAACAGAACTGCTAGTGGAAATGCTGAAGGATGCTGACATTTGGTCTCAGGCTGTAACATTTCTTTTTGTGTGTTATTTAGTGGACCTTGAGAATCTGAAATAGTGTCCTTGGTTTTGAATGGGAGAAGGGGTAAAATACATTCATTAAAGGTGATCAGCAAATGCAAAGTGTTCCTCCCAGCTTCTTGGCTACTGCTCGCCCCTCCCTGCAAGCCATTCATTCCTGAGGCTTGTGGTTCTGGCAGAGCAATTCTTCATTAGTCCTCAACACTCAGCTGTTTTACAAATAAAATAGTCTGATATTTTTTTAAAAAAATACTGAGTCTTCCTGGTAAAATAAATGCAATCTGACCAATAAAAGATAAGTGGGCTGTTCTTCTTAGTCCCATGGTGCTCAGAGCAGAAAGAAAATACTGCAAAGAGTTGCCCTAAAGCTAATGGTACCTGGCGGGCCACTGTTTACATTTTTGTTAGAGCTCTGAAGCCACTGATTTCAGCAACTTAATGGACACCATGATGGAGATATTTCGAAAAATGGAAAGGCATGATTACTTGCCTTAAATGCAAATTGTATTGTATGATTTATCCTTCCCATAGTGCATAGTGCAATTGAATCAACTGATCTCTTACTGTGTTTCAGGTTCAACAATGCTCAGGCTTTATAGGTGATCTACTCATGTCAGCACATGGCTGATTGGTAAAGTGGTGAGTTAAATCGTATGCCAGTGTCATAAAAGTCTTCTGAAATACTGTGCCACTCACAGATCCACAGAGAGGAATGATCACTGTGGAAATGGGAGATGGTAGACTTCCATGTGAAAACTTATTTCTCAGATCTCACTGCCTCCTTGGTGGAAAGGTGACATACCAGAGGTGCATAATGAACGGCTTGAGAGAATTCTGAGACTGGCACATTTATACTTTTCATGTTTGTCACTGACGTAACACATCTAATGAAATGCCATCTTCATATTGGCTCACATTATTGTTCTGGCACAGGCATTTAAAAGAGATTCCTGTTGTACTTTTTATTATGCCCAAGTCATTATTCATATAGATTAGATAAGAGCAAGGACCGTCTGTGTGTGTGTATGTGAGGGAGAGTGTGCGTGCATGCACTCATGCACAGGGGGAAGCAATTGGGAAATGATCAGCACATAGTAACAGAAAACAATAGGTCTCTTTACTGTTTCTAAGATGAACCCCTTTAAAATTATAATGAAGTGTCTGACATTGCAAACACAGAATCACAGAATTGTTGAGATTGGAAGGCATCTCGTGAAATCATCTAGTCCAACCCCCTCTGCTAAACCAAAGTCAGTCAGAGCGGGCTGCTTAGGACTAGCCTCATTCTGATCATCAAATAATTATTGGATTACTAAAAAAACTATGGTAGTGACTTAGAGTCATGTGTTTTGTCTTATTGGATTCTGTACTTATCATTCATGGTTCCTGTTTCAAATGTTTCTCTGAAACCATTACAATGAAGAATTGTAATGAAGAAAAAAACCTAGAGATTCTCCCTTCATCACATGGTTCCAAGAGCTGAAGTTTAAGACAAAAAATATATACAGAGATTTTTGAATTACGCTACAGTGTCCCATCTACTCTAGCCTCCACAAAAAGTTGTGGAGAGCAGAACTAACAGCTAGCACTTGAGCAGAGCAGTGGTTATGAATTAACTACCTGGACTGTCAATAAAATGAATCTTATAACCAATAATTTCTTCAGGCTTTCCTCAGCTCAGGGATGAAAACTAGCAACTGTGTTAGGCAGAAGCCACAGCCAATCTCTGCTACCGTTGTGAATTTTTTAGGAGAGGTTCACTCCACTTGTTCTTGATATGGTTTGATTGCTTCAAACACAGTACAGGAGAGGGAAATGTTGATGAATAACTTTGAAACCTTAAAATGTTGATAATTATTATTTGCTTTGCTCTTCTGGAAGCTTCAAATTCTTGCTTATGCCATCTGCATTTCCATCACATAACTTTCAATGATTCATACCCATCTCCTGTTTGTCATAATTGTAATTTCAACCCCCTTGTTTACATGTACCACACCCTGAAGTTGCTAGCTTGTTTTTTAAAATAACATCTGTTCTTACTCATTTAAATACCCCATAAAGACTGCTGAGACAGGAGAATTTTTCCTCCTCGTGTGAGTCATGTCACAGGCATGATGCATGTAGGTTTACCAAAGGGTCTGGTCTTAGAATGAGATGAACAGGTAAAACCCCAAGATTAGCTGCTTGGTTTTTTTTCCAAAGATCACCTTGTGGCTTGGTTTGGCTGCAGGATAATTAATTTACAGGTTTGCTCCTCTAACTTTTTTACAGACATACCTTGTCATTTCTGAGAAAGCCAAAGTGGTTTTGAAAGTTTGCATGGTTTCTATGAATTCCTTCATCTCACATTGTATTGCCAATTGCCAGTAGGCATCAATGGAGATTCCTAGTAGGTCCTATTCAAGAGATGGTACCAATTTTGAAAAAAGCTTTTTATGCCTTATTAAAGTAAACCTGATCTGACTTTACAAGATTATCTAGAGGAGGTTTCTTACTAAGAACAGGTTTACTTCTGGTACATTATTTCCTACTCCTATTTATTTGCAAATCCAGGACAACTTATCTTGGGCTTTGTTTCGAGGAATATATCTTCTTCTAGAAGTTTCCTCTTTTTAAAACCTGAATTTCTGTGTGTTCTGACTTCAGTGAAGCTTTTTTCAAACAAAATCCCTCCAGATTCATGGTGCTCTAATTCATAACTCCACAATACTGAAAAGAGATATAAGTGAATGATCTGCAAATATTCTTGTTTTCTCTGTAGCTCTGTTACAGGACCAGTGCACCACTACATAATCTCTTTGCAGTGCTACTTGCAGCCCTCTCATTGTGACTGTGCTGTAGAGCTACATAACCTCAAGAGGGCTTCTAGGCAGAGTAAAAGCACCAGGACACATGGGGGCAGAGATGCATGCTTCAGATGAAAGTTAGACTAATGGCCACCGAGTAATTAATATTTCATGGTGCCCAGGATGGCTGATATGAATTTGGATTTAATTTTGGGGTGTTTGTGTTTGGTGTATAAATATTTGTTGAAACATTTGCACTTTTTTTTTCCTGAAAATAACCATATTAAACCCAGTCTTGATAAAATCTCAACTTAGTAAGTAAAAGTCAATTAGCTACTAGAAAGTGGACGTTGACCAAAAGACACAGTTGTGTCAGAGTTGAATGAATGGGGACAACCAGAAATTGTAACCAATGGACACTAGTTAACAGAAAAAAAACCCTTCAATTTTAAGAGTCAAATTTTAAAATAAAACTTGTAATCTGCCAAGTGGAATTAAAAGATAGCCTCCTAGTGTTCCTGAAGGTGCCAAGATACTTAAAATCACAAGAGCTGGGTAGTGGGAAAAAATAGACTTTGGACTTCCTGGCTATAAGGAAGAAAACACACTGATGTGCTGACTGATACCTTCAGTCAGATCCTTTCCCATTATTTCTTGCCAGGAAGCTGGAGTGTGTGACCTCATTCCTGGAGTGGGTCCTTCACTTTTCCTATTAAGGATAACTAGTCCAATAGAGGTAAATCTTGAGGAACGTTCTTGAAGCCTCATGGAAAGGAGGAAGGAAGCTGAGCAAAGCTCTTTTTCTTCATCTCCCAGTTATAGGACACCTCCCATTGTGTCTCCTCTGGGCAGTGCTCCTGCCCTGTTTCTCTGCTCAATATTACTTGAGTCTTCCAAAATTTCATCTTGTTTCCATCTGACTGGAAGAAGTGATCAAATTGGAAGTAGGAGCCTGAGAGAAAGATTAGTGAGCTGCTTGTGTCCTTGTCTCTCATCAGGTATCTTGCAGTTAGATGTAGTGGGCGCATTGAACCTGTCTTGCCTTTTCGAGACCTAAAAACTGTGACAGATTTTGGTTATAAAATAAAAATCTGTGCTGCAAATTGCAGCTGTTCAGGAGCTGACCCATGAGCAGTTCTGATCTCTGCTGTAGCAGAGGGAAGACAGTTGGCTGTGGCAGAAACTATATATGACTGTGCTCTGACCGAAGCCACCTTCACATGAGAGTCATCTGCGTACAAGCCGGTTGCTGATCTCTCTGTTAGGTGAATGCAAGACTCTGCTGGGTCTCTGGTGGAGAAGGAAGGGGCCTCCAGTCACATGTAGAGGCTGGCATTTGTGGAGCCACGTGATGTGGCTAAGCTAGAGGTGGAGCTGCAGATGGTGACTTGTGATCTACTGGTGGGACATGGCAAGTGTCCCATGTGGGACATGGGTGGCTTCAGTTTCCTCTCCACTCCACCTCTTTTCAGAGAGCAGGCAGTGGAGAAACAGACTAGGAAAGTAACACTCTCCCTCTCTCCCCACAGCTCTTCAGGGGAGATCTTGAAGGGCCCTTACATTTGTGGTCACGCTATGTACTTATGGTCACACTATGCGGTCAGGACTTTGTAACTTGAAGAGATTACCATTAGCATTGCCACAATTAAATATATATTAATAAAAGGTGCTGCAACAAGCATTACAGATGTGAAATTTGCTAGTAAGCTGTGGCTATGTAGAATGTATATGTGACCTGTTAGGTGACCCTGGAGCATGCTGAGGTTATTAGGAAGCCACAGCTGGGAATGTTAGATTTCTAATCAGGAAATACCCTTAAGAATGTTGAAGATAACGGAGACATTCAAGCAACCAGCCATTGTACAGAGGTCACAAAACTTGACAGTGTACACAGTAGTTTGTAACAACCGGAACAGGCAGAGCCTGAGTATCTAAAACTGTGATGAAAAACACTACTGCATGCACTCTTGCTTCAGCACGGAGTATGCAGAAATGTTCACTTGTTACTTGGTATTACTATATACATAAGTGTTTTAACATCATTAGGGGTAACAAAGGACCCATGCTTGTGTCTAAGCTAGTATCCTCCCTGAGGGTTTGTTGTAACAAAGGCAGCTACAACTGCCCGTCCTATGTATAAAATGAAAAAACCTTCTATTTACAGCCAGGTAGTTTTACCTTGAGCTGAAGAAGTAAACAGACCTCAAAAGTTAGGTGATTACTTCATTGTCTTTGCATTTGTCACCATGGGTGGTTGTAGGGCCTACATGATAAATAATTAATGATGGCTTGTATGAAGAGTGAGGGTGCATTGAAAAATAAGCATGATTAATTTGCTTTTCTTTTAGAGACAGTTATTCCATCCACAGCCCTGAAAGGAAAATCAGAGCAAGGCAACAACTCTTGACAAGTTTGAAACATATCACTTTAGTGGCCTGTTAGGTAAGGCTTTGGAAGAGCGATGGAGGGAAGAAATAAGTTAGAATTTTGTACAGCAAAACCTTGTTATGAGAGAACTCCAGGACAAGATAATGATATTGTTCTTTGTTTCATAAACAGAAAAGTTATGACTTTCCTAGCATATGTCACAAGGCCAGCACTTAACAAGACATGCAGTCTCACCTCAGCTGCAGCACAGACCCTGTAATAAGGGACTAGCAGCTGAGCTAGCTGAGATGCGATGTTAACACTAATCCTAACTCCTTGGAGAACAAGTAAAGAATGAAAGGACACATAGTCAGAGTTCTGTGCAAGCACTATAATGAGTGTATATTGCCAAGGGAAGCACTGTTGCATTTTTTTTTTTCTAAGAGTTCTTTTTTATACTATCCAGCTGTGGCAGAGATGTAGCTAGTTTGAGCTTAACAGAGGTGAATGCCTCAGTTGGGGAAATGAGATCTGCTCTACTAACATTTGTTATGGATGGGCCGAACTTATGGATATACAAATTCTTCTGTATTCAGCCTTTGAATCTGGCATTATAATTTAATTCACTTTATAAGCAAAACTTGGTTCCAGGTAGCCATTGGTATTGAACAACCTCACAAGTTTTTCGATATCTAGACTGTAAGAAAATCACTGATACAACTGGTCTTTTGACAACAATGGAGAGTGCTCAACAGATCTCTCTGGAGAAATGCAGTTCCAAGGAGTAGCTCTGTGAAGAAATGAAGAACAGTAAATGTCTTTTGCTGACATCATTTCCCTTCTTCTTCTTTTCCCCTCCCCAGCTTTTCAAACAGCAGCAGCATTAGCTTTCCATTACTGTGTTGCTGAATCTTTCTTTTCATTAATTCCTGGCTCATCTTCCTCTGAATTACGCCAAAATTTAACCCAGTGTGAAATTTTATGATGAGGCTGCAAAGTAGAAACTTAGCAGTGGAAGCTGATGTCCACATGCAAGAATGTATACAGTCTCGACCATATTTTCAGGGACACTTTAGGGTGGTAGCTGCCCTGATCCAGTTCTACACATTGGAGATTAAATGAAAAAAAGTAACAGCAAGAAAAGCCCACTTCTGCCATAATTCAGCCTCTGCTTTCCAAACTGTAACTGGCTTCGTGCCAAAGACTCACAGTTCTTTCTTCCAAAAGTAGTTTTTCCAGTCTTCCAAACACACCTGCTTCTGACTGGAATAATGGTGAATTTAAAAAAATGGTTCTAGTTCCAGTGGAAAAAGATGTGTCTAGGCCACTGCAAACAGTATAACTTACTACTCTGTTATTGTAGCTAATTTTTTGCTAACTGCTATTAGCAGTGTTTTCTTTCTCCCTTCTTTGTATTTAGCCAAGAAAACAGAGATACCTCTTCCCAGCTGGCCTCACACTTTATATTCTATGTGTAAAATACCTTCCTTTTTCAAAGTATTCCTTTGGGCTACCAATGAGTTGGACAGACGGGGAAGTTTCTTAATAATGCTTTGAAATAAAATTGCCAGAAATACCAACTCTCCCATCTTCCTGTAAATTGCCAACTCTCCCATTTTCCTGTATCCTCATTCTTTTCCTCTTATTTCATAGCTACTGATAGCTTGAGACAGCGTTTGACATGGTTAAACTGAGGCATAAAAGTATTGCAGATGTTAGATGAAAGCAGGGAGAGATCCAAGAACTGAAGCAGAAGGGCAGTCTTGGCCTTTCAGCATATGCCAGGAAAGCAAAGGAAGTGTGGGCCAACAAAAGAAAAAGTAAAAACACTTTCTACCAGAAATGGAGCATTTGTCATACTGGCTTTTTAATATAATGGAAACCTTAGAAGAAAAAGCACTGGTGATTGATCACTTCTCTGACTTTCCTTATGAGGCAGTCTGAAGATGACCATTTAAAGGAAGCTGAACCAACATTTCTAACCTGCATTGTAAAACTCTCATTGGTATACAGGAGGCTGTTCTTTCATACTGACACTCTCATTGCCATCTTGTGGTTTTTTTACTTTATATGAAATTATGAAAATGCCCTGTCTTCAGAAAAGAAAGCCTATGTATGTCCTACAGATGCAGTGTGCAGGCTTCTGCATCACTCTAGCTCTAATTCTCGATCTTATCCAGTGAAATTTTAAATAAGCTTTAGCAGGAGTTTGGGAGAATGTTACATGAGCATATCTCACTGGCCAGGATGCACTCCTGGGATATGAGTGTTGTGACAAGGACTTTTGGACCTGAGCTCTCTGTAGATCAAGTAGGTAACTCCAGGAAGAAACGGTGTTACCTTACACTCACTCTTCTCCTTTTAAAGGCACCAAAAGCCTTTCTAGTTAAAGAAAAAAAGAGAAAAAAATAAATCCACATAGAGTTAGGAACTTGCCTGAATCTCCCTGTAGACAAAGTCTATTCTATGTTTGTGCTTTGAACGTTGGGATCTGTGGTACCACAAAGTTCCTTATTCCCTCTGAAGAAGCTGGGAGAGCACAGGCAGCACTAAGCATTACATTAAGTTCTCTGTGAATGTTTCCCTTCCTACTGTTCAATACAGGCATTTGTAAGAATATCTAATAAGGATACTCCTTTGCATGCCATTAATCAGCAAAAGCAATAAAAGAAACGGCATGTTTTGTGTGCTTTTAGTACTAAGTCCCTTGTCATGATGAAAATGAGATGGAGGTGGTTGGGTCAGGATCTCTACTGTCACCAATAATGGGACAGAGCTATACATAATGGATGTCTCCTGTTGTAGTGCCACTCACAGTTGCCATTCTCCTCCTCTTCTTTGTAAAACAATTTCCTTTGGTCCTTGATGCAAGACAGAAAAGGGACCCTTACTCACTCACTATGGGAAAGCATATAGATAAAAGCTGGGAACTGGCTAAATTTTCAATGTATTTTACCACATTTTCCTTTGGAAGTATCCAAAGTCTTCAAACACTTATATTAATACTGACAGAGCAGCACAAGACAGTGCACAGCTTTTTTCAGTGCAAAGCTGTGAGCATCTTTCTAACAGGTGAAAATGCCTATTTTTGGACTTGCAGGATAAACACAGCTGAAAAGTTACAGTTTGTTTTAATGAGGTGAATCATCTTTGTAGTATAAGAAGGCTTCAGTTTTTCTTTTGTCTTGTCTGTGTAAGTAAAACTTTTTCAGTAACATTAACCAAATTGTGAATGGTACTTTGGTAAGGTTACAAAATCACTGTCTCAAAAGTAAAGATATAGTGGAGGTGCACATTTTTGCAGCTATTAAATGCTGTCTTGTGCCTTTTGTGAATCTGCAGTGTGATGTATGTCTCAAAAAGATTTTTTTCCCCACTGGTCCTGCTGTATCACTTTGTGCCCGGGGGGGATGGAGTTACTTCCCAAGCAGCTATTTCCTTCCTTGTCATTGTGCTGTTCTGTGCGAGGCCTCTTGCCTTGTTTACTGGTCATCTTGCCCAGCTCGCATGATGTACCTGTTCTCTGTGACTCCTTCCTTCTGTGTTACTTGATATAGGTGCCTGAGGAGACTGAATGAATGCACCATCACATCATTCCTGTGGGAGAGGGAGATGGTACCCTTTCCATTTGACTAAGAAGAAATTGAGAGGCAGAGGAACTCATGGAAAATCCTTCCACTGTTTTGGAAAGTCCAGCCTGAAACCTCTGCAACCTGATTTTCTGAGAGCAACTTACATTAGAAGTTCATAGAA
Organism: Falco cherrug; assembly: GCF_023634085.1. Classification (NCBI taxonomy): domain Eukaryota; kingdom Metazoa; phylum Chordata; class Aves; order Falconiformes; family Falconidae; genus Falco; species Falco cherrug. The sequence goes on along the minus strand of NC_073698.1, from coordinate 74,739,424 downwards.
TAGCTCTTGGTTTTCAGCTCCAGTTTGCAAGAAGCAGGGTTTTAATATTCACTTAGAAATTTTGATGATAAAATAATTACAGGCATACACAATTTCAGATTCTGTAGAAACACTTTTTAAAAACAGCACTGTAACAGTGCATTGATACTTCAGTGACTCAGTTGGCTCCACTAGAGCGTAAAACAGGTATTATATGAAGAACAAATTACACTCTTTCTACCACATATTTATAGAAATTTGTTCTTATGCTAGCACAGATAGAGTAAGTCTCCAAACTAATAATCAGACTGCAATTATGAAGCTCCCTGACTTATGTGCCATGCTGTCTCAGGTTCTATCACACTGATGACAGCTATTTATCTTAGATCTCAGCTCTCCTAGAAACAGTCTAAATTATTTGCCTCTCAAGAGACAGGAGTCAGGCTTGCTGCAAGTGATAAAGAGGAAAAATATGCTGATCAAGTGCAATACACAAGCTGGAACATCCATTATTTAAGCGTATTTCAATTATTTTAAACATATCACTGCACTAGTCTTTGTTTTCAGTGGCCTGATCTTCAGAGCCTGTGTACTGACTTAAACAGCTGAGGGCCAATCTTTAAATCTGGGAGTGTTGTTCATGTTGTTTTTTTGTTTTTTTTTTTTCCATTTGGTTGATGTACCTTTAACCCTATTGTCTTTTCTTGTCCTCCTCCTTCCCTGTTTTGACAAAAGCTGCTGATGATTCCTAGTGGTTCCCAGTGTCAGGAGCTGCTAGCGGAAAAGTGTTTATAAGATACTTAGCAATTCTTGAGAAATTAGAAACAGTTGTCCTTGTTGCATGTGAAAAACTATGCAAAATCCATCCCAGAATAGCCCACAATAGCCTGCTGTCCTCTGGGCCATGTGGACTTCTGGTCAGAGGGCCAGGAGTGAAGCACCTTGCCATCATGAACCCAATGGCAGATGTGTGGGTCAACTCTCTGGAGTGCTAGAGATCCTGCCCAGGCTTTGAGACACCATTTTTTTTCCTGGTTTTGGTGAAACTCCCATGCTGTGTTGACAGTAAACTGAACTCAAAAAAATCCATTTTACATCCACCTTTCACTCTTTCATAATGGGATTCTCCTTCTGACACTTTTTTGCTAGATTATGACAAACAATTGTCACAGTTGCTGCTTTCTGTTCTGCTGTGTTCCTTTCTAGCCGCCAGAATACCACTGGGTGAACTTATTTGCAAATAAGGATTCTTTTAGATTTTTGCTAGGAATGGTAGGCTTTGTTTCCTTCCTTTTCTTCTCAATTGCTGTGCCCTATATTGCATAAAAGATAGAGCAGCCATTGGGCATAACCATTCAGGTTTGTTTTTACAGAACCTGCTAATGAAAATAAGCCTAGGAACTCTAGATTTCTGGAGACCTTGCTGTTTATTTGCCATGTCTGCCTATGAACCTTTTACTCATGAGCGAGCTGCATTTTATGAGCTGTGAAGGCATCTTGCAGACTACACTTTTCTGAGTGAGGGTTTTGGGGGCAGTGGTGAGTGCACTGTGCCAGCAGTGCACCCCTGCAGCCTGCTTGTCCCCCAACAGCCCATGTACTCGGGGTATTACCTTGGGTACCAGGAGGTGCAGCCAAGAGTGCATGAGGATGCACTTGCAGTCCAACACATAGCCCTCAAGGTTAAGCTCAAAATTCAGGCTGAACATTAAAAAACACATCCTCTTTTAATCCTTTAGGCTGGAAGTATGCTGGTCTGGCATGCTGCTTGACAGCTAGGCATTCAGAGGATGATCAAAAAATGAAGGAGAGGGGATTCATAGAAATGTAACACCTTCACCGCTGGGAAAAAAATCTCCTGGGGCTGGTAAAGTGTCAGAAACAAGAAATCAATCATCCCTTTCTATTAATATTATCTCTCCAAAGAAAAGATGACACAATAGTGGCAGGACACTTTTGTTAGTGAGTTGCTTTCCTTCCATCTTATGGGATTGCAGTAACAAAAACATAGCTCAACAATACATATTGCAGTTATGCCAGCGGCAAGATACTATTCAGAAGGAATCATCTGTAAATAAAGATTAAAAAAAGAAAGGAGTGATCAGTGATCATGTGATGATGAGCAAAGATTATTCCCAACTGACCTGGGAAGCAGAAATTTCCAACCCCATTTGGTGTGCAAAGCACTGGGAACACGATTTTTCCCCCTTGTCTTTATCTCTTATTGCTGCCAAGGAAAGAAATTGTAATTTTGTCCTCATTTTACAACAAGTTTGGAGTAATTGGTTATAGTTATATCCTTACAGGGTGCCATCTAGGGGCAACCCATTAAAGCCTTGTCAAAGGTTGAAAGCTTCATCTCTTGGTAAAAATCAAACCTGAAAATACTTCACGATGCTCCAGGGTCTTGCTACAGATACTGAGAACACTGCTTGGAGTACATAGGGTGGCATTAAAACTACAGGAAAAGAGACCGGGAAGAGAATACTACAGGATACAAAGGAAGAAGGTTCAGAAAATCATCATCCCCTCAGCTCCACAAACTACTTGGTGTTTACAGCCAAATCCTCCCATGCCATCCAGTTATTCAACTTACTGTCCAGCTTGTGAGAAAAACTATAAGCTTTAAAATCATATCTCATAAATGTGGTGATGAAATTAAGAGTATTAGTTTTTTTAATTTGTCTTTCTGATAGGACAAAAGGGAAATCTATAATTCTTACAAACATGTGAGGACATTAGCAACCATATTTACCTATATATTTGTTTTATTTTGTTGGCCTGGTTTGATCTCCAGTTCTAACTGTACATATTTTTATCAGTGTATATTTGGACTAATATCATCAGGTTCATAATTACACTTCTGCCTAACATTTCCTTTACTTAGTGTTGCTTGAGTTGGCCTAAACAAGCCAGGTTTTTCTCCTATCTTTCTGGAAGTTATGACAGGCAAGCAAGTAAATTCTGGAGGTCTTGGGGCAGCTAATTATGCTGAGATACTTTGATGACACTTGAATTTCTACCATTATTAAATTTCCTAAAAGAAACTTGCTAAAAAAAATTTATTTTACTTTTATTCTTGTAGAAAAGACTCCTAAAATTCTTTCCAGAAACACTCAGAAGGACCTGTGCATTTAGGACCAGCTCTCCAGTCTTCAGGCAAGGTCCCCTTCTCCTGCAGGAAGCAGCATTTGTTCCTTCCACCATCTGTCTTGCCTGGTCCTTTGTCATCTCTTTTTGGCCTTACATAGTTGAAAAACTGTATCTCTCACTTGCTTGTCTTTCCATAAAAGGTCTATTTTTATGGCATTCCATAAAAAGGTCTATTTGCGTCTAATAGCTGTGCTGTATCCCTTCTAGCATATACATTTCCTAATTTCTTCGGTTTAGGAACAGTCTTCAAACTCTCTGCAGCTCCTAATCTAGTCACAGTTTGGTCCGTGGCCTGGGCTCCTAGATGCTGTTAAAGATACCTATCTAGGAAAATTCATTCGCTTGTGCCTCTGATACCAACTTTACATCATTATACCCAGTTCTTCTCCTGGGAAGAGCTGCAATAGGTCGGTGCTATGTTAAATCAGCCTATGATAGAAGAAGCTATTCTCATTTTTCCTTGAGCTGCACAATGGTTTTTCTTCACAATATTGATTTAATAATTTATAAATATTTAATATTTACCAGTGTTGATGAAAATAAAAACTGTGTTGGCAAATGTATCAATGTAATTCTGCCATTCGGTCGTTCCCCTCTTGAATTCCTAGCACCCTTTTTACAAGCAATCTTCATTCTCTAAACCACATAATTTCAACAAGAGGATAATAGTAAGTTCCTTGGCTTTGTAAGCATGATTTATAAAAAGGGGGGATGGAAACAAATTATAATTATAGGTAACATGTTAAAAAAACCCGATGGAGACTGTCATACCTGAAAGAAAATGAGTTGGTAGAAATTGTGTAAATGGTTACCAAGTATTTAGCATGTTCCTGTTCTGTCTAACATTTTTCACATTACCGAACTGGAAAAGAGTTAATGACGACGGCAGTGAAATTCCTCCCACTTTCACCTCCCTCCAAGTCAGGGTCAATAGGCGTTGATATTTATAGGTCTCATTCTCAGGCAGTGGCACTTTACACATACTTCAGTTTTGTGCAAAACTAAGTATATACTTAAGTAAGTATACATACTACTGGTCTAGAAATAGTAAAGGATTTTAGTTTTATTTCAAACTAAATAATAGTGGGTGAAGTTGTGATGTGATTTATTGTTTCCTCAGTAGCTAGTCCCCTAATGCAAGCTTTCCTTCCTCCCATTTCCTGCTTTTAGTAGAGGGAGGTGGTGTGATTTAGCTAGTGCCTTTGTCTGCTCTACTCTGTGCTAAACTGACAAATGTAGAAGAATAGTAAAAATAGCCAAAATGTGCAATGGTAAGAGCCATTTCCTACCTTTTTAAAGAGCTGTACAAATAGGAATAAATCATTCATAATAGCATATGATTATCTTTTACAGTATCTACATTATAAGAGAAATCAAAGCAAAAAGAGCTTTAGAAAGGTAACAATTTTTGCAGCACTTTTTATTTTGTTGTTTAATGTATATTATACTATATAGAACAGAACTAACATCTACTAAAGGTATATACAAAAATAAGGGAAGCTTAATTCTCCATACTAGGTACAGCTGGAATCATTATTTAATATTGTTGTTAATATTTTTCAATTGTTGCCTGGCCAACAACCTTTTTGCTTTGTGTTTCTTTTCTCTGGGAAGCATTCAAGCTCTGATGTGCCTATGTACAATTGCAGCACATTTCTCATTCACCTGGCACCGAATTGTAATAAAGCAGTGTTTTAACCTGAACAATCTCACGGAAGAGTACTGCATGTTGGTAAGCCCACCTCTCCCTCAAGTATTTTAATGCCAAGATGGGAAATTGCATTACCCAAACACCTTTCCACCCGCCAGTAGTTGCTCTTAGTGGAAATCAAGCGATGCGAAGAACCCGAACTGGGGCAAATTCCATCCTGAGAGACTGGCACAGAGGCATCCTGTCCCTTTCTAATTAGCTCTAGCAGTCACTGTGCCTGTGCTTCAATTAGCACTTTGTAATTGTAATTTCATTCTAACCCTATTTTTGATCTTATATAATGCCTCAAGCCAGCTAAACTTCTTTTCCTCCTGTCAGAAGGGAGTTACTAGCAGGGAACTGGAATGGCCCCACCAGACCTCCCCTGGCAGCCGCTGTGCCTGCTATGTGAACATGTACATTCCACTCTCCAGCTAGATCTAATTTAGAAACCTTTGAGCTCTTAATGATTTCCTATAGTTTGGCCTAATTGAATCTAAGTGCTTTTGCATTAAAACTAGAATGCCCACCTCAGCTGAAGCTGAAAACCTATGACCCTGAAATACAGTCCCACAAACGTGAGCCTTCCTCGTGTTGACAGATGCCACCTACTGCATCAAAGCCACAGCCATCTTCTGTTTTGACCTAATGCCTAGTTTAGTTAAGACCAAAGCCTTTTGCAGAACTGAATTACCACCAACACATGCAGCAGCTGCTGCATGCACTGAAGCTGCTGCAGCCTGAGAAACGCTTCTCTCCAAGGAGGCAGGCACTGCTGCAGGAGCTGCTCCTCCTGCATCGTGTCCCCCTGCGAGGGAAAGGGGCTCTGCTGCTGCTGGGGCATGTGCCACCCGGGGCAGGGCCCAAAGCGGGGAGCTGTGACTTGAGACGCTGTGTATGACTGAACAGCAGGTCAAAACACCTACCTACAGCAGCAGCTTCAAGCCATGGAGCAGGAAAGAAACCACTGCTGAGAGCTGTGTGTAATGGGTTTGGGGAATGTGGCTCAGGAGTCAACCAGGGGGATGCCCGGCTGAGGGGGGAGCATGATGCTGGGCTCAGCCAAAGCTGGCAGGGCTCCCCTGTCTGTATCTTCCAGCGGTTGCTGTTGGCTTTTCTCTTAATCTATTAAAGCCACTGGTGAAATCCTGTTAGTTTCCCTGAGAAATTCTCACCTTGCAGGCTTCCATAGTAGAGGAATGTATACCATCCAGGGCCTATCCATTTCTCAGTCTTTCCCCTGCCCCAGATTCTGCTGTTCTCTTTCATGTTGAGGCAGGAACGAGAAATATTTGCATCATGTCTCTATTCAGAAGGCTTTTCTAAGAACACCATACAACTACTGCACAGTGCAGTATCTGTTACCGATCTATTAATAATGACAACAGTAACATCAGCAAGTAACTATCAAACACAGCTATGGCATATGAACCCATGATCTTATCCCAAAGCTAAGAATGATACGACTGCCAGTATGAATAATATCTAATGATCACCTAGCTACTAAAATTATATCCCTACAAAACTAGACAAGACTTATTTCTTTTATTTTAAAGACTAAATGTAATTAAGAGCACTCCTGATGCATCTAGGAGGTTCAAAGAGCTTAGGCGACTGCTGTCATACATTCAAAGCAAATCAGACCATCAGGCTCTAATAGTTACATTTCACAATTTCTGGCTTACTAAATTATACTCCCAACGTAAATATCATTGCAGTATCGGAAATTATTTACAAAAGAAGAGCTAAGTAGGGCTATTCCATCAAGGTGATAAACACACTCTTGCAGTCATCTTTTTGGACTCAGTCCTTGCTCCATTAGCAGGAAAATTTTCCATTGAAGTCAGCACATGCCTTGCTTTCATAAGAGAATCTTGTGTTCTGCAGCAACATCTCAACTTGCTATCAGTAGAGTCAGTGGAGAGACAGGCTTCGGAAGGTAATGGTAGTAAAATGAGATCTTTGGTCGTGTTTCATGATGTGCTACAGTGGCAGGAAAAGAACTATTGATTTCAGGAATCATGGAGGTTCACATCAAAGAACAGATTTGCTTCTGGTAAAGAAATACATGGGAATGGGCCTGAAATTTAAGAAACTTCAAAGTAACCTGCACTGCAACATGGGAAGAATGTTAGACCGTATGCATTTTAATAACCCCCATGAGGACAAATCACTCGATTCATTCAATGACTTCAGTGCTCTGGTTAATGTCAATATGCATACAATATAGCACCTTAAATTGCTGATTTTGAATTTTACTTATGTTTTTAATAAAACTCCCTTTGTCTTCCCCAGAAATGTCCCAGAAACCAATGAAATCTTTTGTTCTAAATGAAATGTGTCATTTGCCCACACAGCAATATTCTTTTCAACACTTAATTTGGCAGGAAGCAGGAGAATCCTCAGTTTTATCTAAAATTGTTTCAATTTTGACTGTGATTTGAACTCTTTCATACATGCTAAGCAAACCTCATAGGTGACCATCTGAAATATGTCAGATTTGGCAGTTAGAGACAGTGTATAGCTTCATAAAAACCTCTTCAGTCCTCATGGGACAGTATGTAAGACCATCTTCCCCCTGCTATCACGTACAAAAGCTCCTGGAGCTCTCCCTAGAGATGATCACAGTGTGCAGTTCAAGAGGGGTGGTGCACAGAGCTCACTAACTCTTCTGCATGTTTCAACCTTGCAATATTGTCTCCTGACTTAAGTCAGGGAAATAATTCAACTTCTCACAGCAGACAATTTTTGTCTTCGGCATATTTGATATTCTCCAAATAGTTAAAACAATCAGCCTACAAAGCTATTGACTTAGAAGAAATAAGAAATTAACAGAAGTGTATTGCAGTAACGTTGCTTTTAATCAGTTTAATCACAATTTTTTTCCAATTCTAAGTTTATGAAATACATATAACGTTTATCTGAGCAGATGCATAATTCCAAACATCTGCCTTTTCCATAAATAATTGGCAGAACAATGTATGAGTTGCTCATCGTTTGTTGCAGATATTCCAAGAGACTTATAAATTTAACTATAAGATTGGGTGATTTTGTAAAATTGATCAATATAAAATAAATGTTCACAATTTATTCTTCAGTTTAAAGTGTCACTTGTTTATAAAGGTTCAACTTTCATAAATTTTGAATTCATGATAATTCACGAACTGAATGCCAAGATGAGGAATGTCACAATAACAATTGCTTTCAGGATTCAGCATAGTTTCTACACAGCTTTATCTTCCCCATGATTGCTTACTGCCAGACACCCCTTTACTGCCTGACCCTGCAGTAGGGCCCTCGGGTGACAGTCACACTGGGCTGGACACTGAGGCCACATCTAGGCTGTTTGCATTAAAGACACCTTGGGAATGTTACAAGACGTTGCTTAGGTTGTTAAATTTTTTCAGTGTTCCAGGGCACAGTTTTAGCTTCACCAGGTGTGCAAAGAATTTGCAGGCATGGTTCAGGGGTCAGCACTGGCCATGGATCCATCCAAATGCACCCGGTGCATGGAACCGCCCTGCTGTCAGAGTCTGCAAGCTCAATGGGTGCAGGCATTCAGTGCCAGCTGGCCTCTGCCAGGGAATAATCCTCTGCACATTTAACTAGTATAGAAGAAGCTTTAGGGGTAGCAGTACAGCTACACTAACTTTCATGTCAGTCAACAGCAGATGAGCAATTTATGTGAAGACGAAAGAACAAGTCAAATCTTTACAATTCATTTGACTTCACACTCATATTAATTTCCTCTTCTTAAGTAAAGATTACAGCATTTACTGATTTTAGATGCTTGGTAGAACAAAAGCAGGTAAAAAAATCTGCGCACATTGATATAATCTTTTCTTTGAGATCCATAAAAAACTGTACCTGCGAATTGCTGCTAATTCCCATTTTTCAGTGGCTGTCCTCTTGCAGCACAACCCTGAAAGACTCTGCTGCCCTGTAAAACGATGCACAGACCAGGCAGCTATACAGTACAGTGGAGAAAAACATTGAGAAAAGGAGGAGCTGGGGCAGGAAAATGCATGGAAAACAAGATGTATAACACAGCACAAATCAGCTACACTGAAGTAGATATATGACAGGAATCACGTGAAACAAGTTCTGCATCATCTATCACTTCTAATGCATGCCCTATGGGACTCCAGCTGGAACACTGAACTGGGATCTTAACCACAGAAATTTCACTCACCATCCCTTCTCTCCAGATTCTTATAGCTTTTTCCCTCCCAAGCGGAGACTGCTTTATTCCTTGGCTTCTCAATTATACCCAACTGGAAGTCAGCCACCTGAAATAGCCATGCTGTTCTTCCAATTATATGTGGCAGTCTAGTGCAGGTATCAGGAGCGTGATTCATCAGACCAAGGGTGGACATACACATCCAAACTAGCTGTCTAGACTCCATTTATCATTTACTGAAACAGATACTTCTACCCAGTGACTCACCTTATGCTAAAGCTGCTCTCTGAAATGAATGGAATACTGCGAAGTGCCTATTTCCCTCCGTTAATTACAAAGGGAGTTCAGATGTGCTTCAGACATGGTCACAATATTACAGACACCTGAAGCTAATGAGGTGAAGCCCAGTCATTGTTACTCTATATATGGATATATATAGATACATGGAATAAAGTAATCCAGAAATGAGAATATCACCGTCCAGGATGTGTTGCAGCTGAATTAATACAAACATATTTTTTTTTTTAAGTTTTAAAAAGCATTGTATTTCCCATAGTGTTTCAGTTTTCATTTCACCTACTAAATAATGTTGAATGAAATACTAGCATTTGTAGTATCTCTCTTAAATGTCCACTTGACAAATCAGGATGTGCCACAACTATATCATGAGATGTAACATAGACTTCATGTAATTACTTCCCAGTTTAACCATCAATTTCCTCAGGAAACACCGTCAATCTGTTCAGGCCTATAACCATTCCTTTCAGATGCAATGTGCTGTATTTAAGTTATGGGATTAAAGATTTATCTTTAGCCAAAAATGATTACTTGGTTAAACTTTTAAAATACAGATCTCATTTAAACTCTATAATCAGCTTTACATTTATGTTTGTGATATGTATCACTCAGGCCACTATCTTACTCAGTAACACTTACAGGCTGCAAAGCAAGGCACCTGGGTGATGGAAGTTACAGACCTGAAACCCAGAGCAGCATTTGTGGGATCAGTCTCCAAGACTGCTACTGGAAAAACTGAAAGCAAAACACCTTCTAGCTTGTTTGGTTCTGCTGCACAGGAGGTGCAGGATTGTTCAAAATTTGTCTGTTGCTAGAAGTAGGTGTCAGTTTACTAATTTCTAGGGATCAGCTACACCTCCTTGCCAAACAGAAAGCTCACAGTCCTCATAGCCTTTTGCTTCCTCACAGCTTTTCAGTCTGGGAAGGCTAGGCCAAGCAGCTGCTCCCAGCCCCAGCCTGAGGGAAGAAGCAATCACAAGCATTGGTGTTCTGGGGGACACTCTCACCCTCAGGTTTCTTCTTCACCATATTAAAAGTGCAAGCATGGCCATATGTGTCATTTTTGAGTTTTCTAGAACAGGCAAATGTACAGAGACACATAAGGAACACCTTCACATCAAAGTCTTACTTATCCACTTCTCCGTGGCTACAAACCACAAGATTTAACAGGTGTAAGAAACACCCTACTGCATCACCCCAATGGTCCCTCCAACCAGTATTCTGACCCCAGCAGTGGCAGCAGGGTATACTATTCAGGGTAAGTATGCGAGCCTACCATTTTCTGCAGTACATTTCCTCTCATACATCCCCATAATTAAGTCATTTCATTCAGAAGTTGGAATTTTCAATAGTGTGGCCTTCTTACCTTTTCTACCAAGCCATGCAGCGATTCCGTTGGAGCGCTTGTTTTCTTGTTGTATTGAGGCAGTTTATCAGGGCTTCTAATGCAATCAATCTCTGTAAAAATATCAATACAATACAGCTACTGTATGACTCATGGGATACCTATATGATATTTAAAACAACAGAAGTGTCTAGATGTATTTCCCTTTACCTGACCTCCAGCCATTCATTACAACCTAGAATACAGAGCATCTGACTCAGCTACTCTCTCTCTACACCAGGAGAAACTGTCTGCCTGCTCATAGCACTTTTTCTCTATTTCCTTAGGTAACTGCCACTGCCCTCTTTCTAGCCTAGCATCCTCCTTTGGCTTATATTTAGACTTTGAAAAGTAAATTGTTCTTAAGTCTGCCAGGTATCAGAAAGGGTATATTCCCCAACGAACAGCATCCTCATTGCATTTTCAAGGATTCATGTTGCATTGCTTTTCTTGCTGACCCTGTTACATCTTCCATTTGATTTAATTTCTCTGTGCTGAGGCAAAATAATATCTCATCAGTAATGTATGATATTAAATACAGACAATTGCCTTGTTTTTTATAGGTTGCAAGTTTAATGGTGTAGTACATCACGTTCCTCAGGTCTTGGATACTAAAAGATCTTGGTTACTGCTGTTAAAGTAACCAAGATCTAAGGGATATCAGCTTTCACTGCAAAAAAGGGGCACTTCTACACCTTCTTGTTGCAAAGATGAGCTTGAAAACATTATTTTGGAAAAGAAAAGAAAAAAAAAAAAGAAAAGGGGAAATCTGGAATCAATTTAATATAAAAGGCAGGCTCATTATTTTTATAATTATACATCACTTTGGCAGGGGCAGGGGGACACATTCATTATTTCTGAATGTTTGCAGGTGGCAATAATACCTATGGAAATTTCATCTTTGGGAATGCTTTGTCACCGATGTCCTCAGAACTGTAGTAATACCATTCCCCCATTAGTTTGCATGAATAAGAGTAGTCCTACAGTCTAATTTATTCTCTCTGCAGATTTGGACCCTGATCTTGCAAGCTGTATTTTGTACCCATGAAGAGTGCTGCAGTGATATGCAGTAGTGGTATGCACAGGTAAGAAGCCCTGTCTGTGGAAGATAATAGATCTTGCAGCTAAGCAAATCGAGTGCAAAAACTGGGAGACGTTTAATCTGTATTAAATTTGCCTTTAAAGAAATCACAGTATGTTGAAATTCTGCATTATTAAAATAGAAGACAACGTAATGCTGAATTCCTGTTCACTAACTGTCCTTTACTGCAAAAGTCAAAGATGCACCTTTCCCCACACCCTCCCTCCTGAAGACACACAAACACCAGCACAGAAATAAAAAGAGGGATTTTAATGGAAAATCTGAAAGGTTGATGCCTTCCTTTCGATTCCATTAGGTGGAGCTCTCAGACAAGAAGAAACGCATGAAAAACCAACACAGCAGGCACCCTTAGGAATTATTAGTACTGTACTATGCAGGTATTTTTCCCTGCCGAGAGCTCTCTCCTCTTGATAGAATTCATTTGTAACCAACTAGAAAGCTTATTACATGCTTTCAAAACCACTATTACTCAGCAACCTGCCTGTAGAACTAGGTTTTCATTAGCTTAACACATTACCGAGATCAAGCTGCAAACTCTGGAGGTAGCTGAACGCTCTATCAGTGGGGTCAAAATAAATAACCAGACCAACAGAGAAATAATTATGGAAATAGAGAAGCAGAGCAGATAAAGACTTTAAGAGCAATACATAAAAATCAGAAAATTCCAGCAAGTGCTTGATCTCCCTTCCATTAATGATAGAAGTTCACTGACATCAATGGCATGGGATTCAGCTGAAAAATTGGCCATGCAGACACAAAGGTACAACACAGATGGAAATGGCAAAACATTTGTAACCTGATTTTCTGCCACTTTCTGGTCTAGTTTCTACTCTTGCTTTGATTTTGTACTTTAGACACACATGCTTACAAAGTTCTGGGGTAGCTCTCCCAATTCCTACACAAGGGGAAGGACGAAGATGACCTTGTCTAAAGCACTGTAAAGGCAAAGGACAGAATGATGGGTACATATTTTCAAGGCTATTGGCTCTTACACCCATTGTTCATTGTGTGCAGTAACTCAGCAACATCAGTATTTTTGCCAAATACATGGCTGTGGTTGGCAAAACGGGAAAGAGGAAAACAATGTTACATAGACAATTACCAGAATTAGCGGAAGTTAGAAGAGACTGTCCAGACGTACATGGAAGGAAAAAGCCTGAACTCATTCCTGTAAGACTCTACAACTTATTTAAGAAAAAAGAGTACCTGAATTTAATCAATTCAACTGTAATTAAACCTTGCTAGTTTTTTCTTTTATGAAGGCACACATGACACTTTGTAATCGACCATTTCACTAAAGCTTAGCCTATCTCCTTGATTTATCCTTGATACAAAAAGATGGTTATTCCATGACTGTTGAGGTATGATGCTGGAAGGTGTTTTTTATTTTGTGCTTGAATATCATCTGTCTAGTTCCAGGGTTTGCAACAAAACCTTTTGCAGACACTTGAATCACTCTGAAAGTCTGTACCATTTTCAGGCTTTTAAAAACCTGTACTCCTTTGCTCCCAAAGCAAACACCATTTAGCACCTTGTGCTAAAATAAATAATATGCAGTGCCTGTGAGACATGAGAACTAGCAACTTCGTTTCTATGTTGAAATCAGTTGGCCTCATTATTTGATAGTCTTAAGTTTTACACACTACTCTAGATTTGCTTCACCAATGTAGAAGGCAAACTCCTACTAGTATTTTCTGCTGCAGTGTAAGAAGAGTGTCTCTCCCCAGCACTGAAGATTTCTCCCTCACTTCCACATTCTTCTGCTCTGCACATTTCCCCAGAGGAATGTATTGTGATCAGTATGATCTTTTAAGCTTTTAATTTTCCCCACAGGAACCACCCCAAACCGGCCACTGACATAAGAAAGGTGCTATAGGTCAGAAAGTTACAGCAGTCTTACCCTGTTTGTCCGGATACTGGAGAGAAGCAAGCAGGAGAAGGGTTAAGATGGTGGAGAGCTCAAGCACTTGGTGCCATACAGTAAGCCTCTGATAAAGCCCTGTGGGCAGAGAACACAGCTGGTCAGATTCACCTGGCTAGCCATGACAGAACCATCATGCCTATTTTCCTGTGTAAAACAAGGTATCTCTCTAAATCTCAAATTTCTCCATCAAGAGCTTGTTTTCAGGACACGAGTGTTTCTCACTGGAAATTTTTCCAGAAAAAAACTCTCAACTATCTGCTGTATGCCCCCCTCATTCCTTTCCAGCTTCCCAGTGTCCATGCCCCCAATAGGTGAGAATGTTCTCTTATCCATGATTCAGTATTTCACTGAAGTACAGTGTGATCAAAAGACAGAAAGTCAATCTTAACTACAGAAATTTCAATACAGTTAAATTAAAAGTGTCAAGCTATTGTGACTAGCTTTGTCAAAATCTGGGTGACAAGCTCTGCTGTGCAGCAAAATGTGCTTGTTTCACAAAACGCTGGTGAGGAATAGCAGGATGCTGCTTCTCAGGAGGCTGCAGGCACACGAACCTTCTCGCTGTATCTCCTCAGCTTGCATCGGACCCAAGAGCCCAGAGCTGAGCTGCCCTTTGGAAAGGGAGAGCCTGAGAAGACAGCCAGGGCAGGTGCTCAGAGCTCAGAAGAAAAACAGTGTGATCTTGATTATAAAAATCATAGGAAACACCCAACCAAAATCCTGATCTGTTACTGATCATGCTGCACCACTCTTGCTTTCATTTCCCTGATTTGAACATGGCGCTTTGAAGAGAATGTAAATGCATGTCTCCTGACTTTTTTGTCTATCCTTCTGGAAGAGTGCTCAGTGCTTGTACTATGTATCCCAATATGGTTTCTTTTTTAATATCTATTTCAGAAAACACACCCCTACTGCAGCACAGTGCAGCCTATAGCAATGAAGAGGAATAATAACAAAACCCTTAAAGATAGATCAGGCATTCTGAGTGCTATACTTGAGTCAAACTTGTATCTGAAAGGCTTCTATATATCATTAAAAAATATTTTCTCCCAGTCTCACGATAGGTTATAGGATGTTAGAAATTTCTGCTAGTAATTATGTGGGAATAAAATCAATTAGCTGAATTCATTATACTTCTTAACACCAAACTTTTGTTTGCTCTGAATAAATTCACTCTCCTATTTAGTAATAGTCTCCTATTAAGCTTCATTAAGACCTCGTCCTGACAATGGCTGTGCATCCCCTAGGTGCTTTGGGAGGACCCTGAGATGCTGTGATAAACAAAGCTTCCCAGCCGAGTTAGAGGCTTCGCTCAGGACTGATCTGTTCACAACCTGGTAATCCTGCACATTTGTTTAAACAAGTGGTTCTGTCATGACCAGCCCTGACCTACTTTCCCCAATGCCTTATTTGTTGCACACATGTTCCAGCTCTCCTCCAACTATACTTCAAACACAGTCTGCATTCTGCTATCTGTTTGCAAAATGCTCAAAACAACGAGGGCCCTGAGGAGGGAACACCAACACTGCTCGGCTACACAGAGCAGACAGTACAATGCACCACCAGCACCCAGCAAAACCGGGGTATTTTACTGCTCCTCCAGCGCGCTTGGGATTCATTTCTCTTAGCTGGCCAGTTTGACATTTTACAGCACAGAAACAGAGAGGCAAGTCAAACATAAACATGAGACTCTTCCAAAATGAAGAAATCTATAGAAGAAAATACAAATGCAATTAAATGGTAACAGCATTTCACAGTGACCATGTCTACCCTCTCTTTACTATTAGCAAGAGAGAGATGGAAGACAAAACTAGTTCACTCCCTGCAAAATACTCTTTTAAACCCACAGAAGAGCCTTCTGTTGGTCATATTTATCTCTTTCACATTGCACATGAGCTATCATTTTTTTTCAGGACATCTTTCTCCTCTTTAAATGACAGCTTGATTGTTGGAGCCTATCTCCATCACAGCAAAACTGTTTATCTAGTGTTACAGGCGAGTGGAGCTATTAGTCCTGAAGTCCTGTTGTGTGGCCACTGCCCAGAGAAAATGATTTTAAGTTGAATGGCTTCAGATTTCATGCTGAATATCCAAATCTTTACCTTGAAAATGGTTCTCTGAAGGTGCATGCAAGAGCAGAAGGCTTCACCCCTAGCTCTTCCACTGAACTCCTTGGTACAACGTCGGCAAGTCCTAGATGTTTTGTGAATAGCTTCCCTCTGGTTTTGGTTCTCAGCAGAGATTTTTCATTCCAAATGTGTGGTATAAAAGGACAGTTTATACTTTAGTGCAAATAACAGCGGTAGAACGTTCATGTAGGAATATGTAGAATGAGTCAAGTTGGGAAGGGAAGGGTTGACTTAGTTTAGTTCTCCCTTCCTGCACTTAAGGACAAAAGACTGGTTAGCATATCTGAAAAAAGTCAAACAGAAAAATATTTATTTATAGACTTTTCCACCATTATACCAGCTAGGAAGGAGAAGGCATGAAAAGAATTCTCTTTTGAAATATGATGGAAACAGCTGAGCCATATTAACTACCTCTTTGGATGGACATGTGCCTAATATAAGCTATCCTCTGTCCTCTGATCCAAAAGACACATATCAAAAGTGTTGATGGATGATTAGGTCAGAGATGCCTCCTTTGCCCCTCCTTTTCCTTTACTTGCTTGCTGAGTTTATACCATGTTTTCAAATTCCTGTAGATAAAACTGAAGAACAAAAGTGCAGCTGCGGTTTGCGCAAGTGGCAATTTGAAGAGTATCTTCATCCTTTAAACAGCATGTCTTTTCTCATCAGGGAATCCTATCTGTCAAACCACACGTTCCTCCTCCCTGAGCTCCAATAACAGGTGACTGCAAAGGGCTGATATTCAAGAACATGCAGTATTTAGCAAAGTCACATGCACAACAATACAGCAATGCAATTGTATCCACTTTCTACTCCTCCTGAACAGAAGACTTAAATAAATCACTCAAACTTGGATGGCGAATTGGTGCTACAGGCAGGAGTGGGACTGAACTTTCCCAAGTCTCAACCCCACTGCATAACCACAGGGCCATATAACTTGCTCTCGTGGTCTGTTAGTAATGCCACGAGCCATTCTGGCAGACAACGACATCAAGAATAAATCCAGCTGGCATCAGCCACAGCCTTAGCTACAGCTACAGGATGAAATTCAGCCTGGGGAAAAGAGTGAACACAGTCCCTACGGCCGGGCCACGCTAGTTCCTTCACCACCACATGAACCATCTTCCCCCTTTTTCTGGGATGGGGTGTCAGGTTTGGATCAGGAGCAGCACAAGGGTAGCCCCAAATGTAGTTGCCTGCGCCAGATGCCAGATGATGCCCTGCAAGATGCCCGGGGAGCCTCTGAGTAAATCCAAAGGCAAACAGAATTGGCCATCCTCTTCTGTCATCTGCCATGGCAAGGCAGGAGGGCTCGGGTCTGCAGCTTCAAGAGAGTCTGTAAAAGCAGAACTACCTGATTTTCTGTACTGATTTGATAACGATCCACTCTTACAGCATTGAGTCATTTTAGTTGCATTTTCTTGCCTTTCTTTTCTCAAACACTCTAACCTGGAAAGTGGAACTCCAGTACCCCAGGGAGGGTATTACTGACATGATGCAGCATGACAATATGTAACTCCTGTCTCCTTCCTGCATTTCTACTCAAGAGCAGTCGATAAAGAAAATCTTTTTTTCAAAGCTGTGTTGTGCCGAGGACTCATTTAATCTGTTCTTTACTGTACCAAATAATTCTTTTTTTCTCCCCACAGATGACCATTACTCAGTACCTCTTCTTGCTGTGAAACCTCCCAAAATGTAAAGTTTTATACCCCCTTATGTTAAGCTGCGTCTTCTGAATAATGCAGATGGATTATGAACTCTTATATTTTGAGTTTTCTCATGACTTTGGCTCATCCAAATAGCTGACCAGAGGGAGGTCCATTAATTCACATCAGTGATAATTCAGAGCTTGTTTTCTGGCTCCCTTTTGAGAGGGAGATTTGTTTTATTTGTTTGATTGCTCTTCATGCCGTGTGTTCACGTCTGCCCAGGCTTTTATGCTGTGCCCATCATCATGCAATGTGAGATGACTGATAACTCTCTTCTAATTCACAGAACAGATACTGTCTCGGCAGCCGCACATTTTGGCCTAAAAAGCAGTATTTGAGGCTTGACATCTAATCTATGGATTTGTCCAATCTAATTAGTGCCACTTGCATCAGTGTTTTTATGATATAGACATACACCCACTCAGAAAATCACTAAAGCTACAGTGTCAGCTGCCAGGCAGTCGTTCCATCATGCTCGTGGTCACTTCTGGCTTGGAAATGGTTTGAAAGATGCTATAGAGATGGAAAGCTCTGAAACACATCATCAGTCCCTTAACGTGTTTTCCTATGACACTGTTCATAGTCAAGTACTCTTTAATTAGATTAGGCTTCGATTTTCACTAATTTCATTGTACTTTCTTGGAATTTGGTAAAATTCTGGGTTTTGAAGTTGGTGATAAAACTCCTACAGCAAAAAATATCTACTGTATCTATTTTTAAGACAATACACTGAGAGTTGGGCTAAATTAATATGCATTGAGCACCATGCAGCAATGCCAGACTAATTGCCATACTCAAGCTTGCTTGTTGACAGTTGCCTTTAGTATTTCTAACATGTGTGGCCCTCTTTAGTGCAGACGCATTCCAGGAGTAGTGGGCCACGTGCATTCACTGGGCATCTTGCACGTGGTTCTGACGCTCGTTCTCCAAGGAATTGTTCTGCAAGTCTTAAAATCATTCTAACAAACCAGAATTATATCCTTACATGTTTTTGCAACTAAAATTCCTGTGAAACCACTGAAAACTGGACCTGCAATGGAAGATCACATTTAGAAATGTTCAGTCTGTGTTTGACTCCCTGGAGTCCCCTCCAGCTAACACCAGTGTAAATCACAAGCCTTTCACTGACACCCCTGAACCTATATGCAAAAGCAACTGCCCTAAAAAAGCAAGGGGCTTGGCTGGCTAGATATTTTCATCAGTAAAGGAATTAAAAAACATTATTTCAACCTGAACTTCATCAGTCTTCTGCCCAGTTTTCCCCTAGTCTTCACTGCAAGAGGGAAATATGTTGGGCTTGCATTCCTGCTGGTCTCAGGTTTACCGTGAGAGAGGATTAAGCAGTTACGACTCATTCCAAGCAGCCAACCCTGTTAGCACCAGCACAGACCACTGGTTGTTCCCTTCTCAAACACCACAGCCCACTTCTGGGGATTTGATGCCTTTGGATCCCTTCCCAGACCAGGGATGGGCTGTGAGTTGGCAGGATTTCTTCTGTATAGGGGAATCTGTGGTGACATAAACTCCAAGCCTGGGAATATAAACCTGACCCTCCCTTTCCAATGGATTCTGAATAAACACCCTGGCAGGAGGGCTGGAGAGCTGACGGGGAGCGGTGATAACTTCATATTGGCTAAGGTTGCCTGTGAGCTTAACAAGAAAGAGCCAGATCTCCTTGTGCCCTCTATGTCACATAACCATTCGGTACATTAGCATGTGATTTAATTTGGGCATTTAAAGCTGCCTGCATTAGCTCGTGATTGTGGGTCTTTTCACCCATCTTTTGTGCGTGTTCTTCCTTGGAAATGCGTATTTGCTGCAGCACATTTTCAAAGCGAATTGAGAAAGAGAAAACTAAAAGCTACATGTATTAGTATTCCTGATTAATTTAATATCAGCTTACAAGGTGGAAATTAAAATGATTTTTCTGTCACTGTTATCTCTCTTCACTTGACAAAGATCGATTTCCTTCTTCCCCACTGCTTACTAATAAGACATCTGAAAACTAAGATGGTTTTTATGTTTACTTCCTTGTTTAAATCAGCTTTCTCAAGTAAGGACAGCTTTGGCAATACATTTGCTTTTTAACTTGTGATTTTTGTGTTGGCTTAGACTCCACCAGTGACAGAACATCAAACAGAGAGGCTATATATTTTTAATTACTCAGGGATGCCCTTGTGCATAACTACATGCAAATTAAACAAGCAGAATTCAAAATGTCTTCAGAACAGATTGCACATGTTACACAATCAGTCACATTTTGGGCTCAGAAATGGTGGTGCACTATTTTGCTTCTCATGCTGACAAGTACGGCGGTACCAGTCATCACTCGGTACAGCGTGGTGCCATTGCTACTGCTGTGTCTGACACTGCTAGGTTGGGTACCACTTTCTCCAGAGCTGACAAGCCAATGAAGTCTGATGGCAACACACGAATGCCCCAGTGTGAGAATCAGGGGAACAACCAGTCTAGGTGGAATGACATCTTCCTACAAAGAAAACACTAATGTCCAGTAAAAGGATTAGAAAAAATATGTCGGTTTTGGTGTCTGAAAGAATCTGATGTAAGCACCTAACCACCTGCCTCCATAATCCAGCACTCCTTTGAAGTGGGGAGGATAAACTAAGGAGCAAAGTTGCTGTTTGGAGTCCAAGCTGTGTTTTAGGAAATTGATACTTGTACCCCAGTTAGCACTACAGCTCCAGCCAAGCTGGAACTATTTCAAAAGACGAAAAACGTTTAGTGAAAATCTCACAGTGTAAGGTGGTCACACCAAAAGGAAAAGGAAGGAAATACGGCCATCTGCATATTGCAGATGAGGAATGAAAATGCTAGAGACAGAGGCAGCATGGTGGGCATCCCTAAAGAACTCACCATTTCTCCCAGAGGAAAAAGCTGAGCTTTTTCAAAAAGTTGGGTAATGTGTTCTGCAACACATTCTCTTGGGACATTACATACCCTTTAGACTTCTTTTCGCTGTGTCAGAAGTCTCCTTATTTAGAAGTCTAACATTTCTTTCATATTTTCTCTCCATTGCCCTTTCGTAAATCCCCATGCTCAGCATTAGTAAGAATTTTTCCTCTAAGGTGTTTATGCCTGGAATACCTATACAGAATTATCTTACCTTCTTCCTCTCAAAGTTGATTATCCTTTGTTTATCCAGTCTATATTTATTTAAGTGCTAATCTTTCCTTCTCCCTCTGGATAAAGTTGCTCTTGTTCTTCTTGGGATGGGGGGGTGTGATACCTCCTCAAGGTTTCTTTCACCCTCATCTTACATGGTTCCGCAACTTTCTTCTGTGCATCTGTATTTTTTGTATGGTTGCACCCAGAACTGAAATCCAGCTAGCGCCCTCTGTGAAAACACACCTGGCTCTGTCCCCATGAGAGATCCAAGGTGACAACTCCTTGCATTGCACCAGAAGCGGCATACGAGCAGCCTGCACCCCACCAAGGGCGCCCTTGCTGGCCACCTGCATGGGTGACCTGAGGCAAGGGTGCGTGCATCTCTGCTTGCCTCCCAGTGCAGGTCTTGGGGCACCACGTGCCTGGCGGGGCGGTTGGTCCTGGCCCGCTGTGCCGGGCCAGCAGGCAGGTGTCTGGGCACACGTCAGGCGGTGGGTGCCGAGGCTGACAGCCTGTGATGTGATGCTGTACGGGCACCTCTGGTGCTGCAGAACTCTGAGGCGAGTTGAAAGCTGCACCGGAGCTGCTGTCAGGGGGCGAGCTGGCAGGTGATGGTCTTTCGCCTGACACCATCGTCCTGTCCTAGTTTTGCGCTACCTGTCCCGTGGTGCCTTTGGTGCGTACACCAAGGGCCGCAGAGCCGCGGGGGGGTTCTTGGCGGGCTGTGGCCCACGCCGACCTGCCGGAATAAAAAAAAAAGCCTTTTAACGATGTCGGAGCCGGGGATGGGTGCCCTCTCGGCTTCAGGAACGGGGACTAGCCTCAGCCGCCCTCCCCGCCGCCGGCCCCGCGCCCGGCCGGTCCCCAGCGGGCAGCGAGGATGGCGGAGATGCCAAGTGCGGGCGGCGCGGTAGGGCGGGGAGCGGCCACCCCACCGCACCGCACCGCACCGCACCGCACCGCACCGCACCGCACCGCACCGCCGCCACAGCCACAGCCACAGCCACAGCCACAGCCACAGCGCACACCCGGGCGGCGGGGCTCCCCCGCGGCGCGGCGGCGGCGGGGGGCGGGCGGGAGCGCGGGAGGCGGCGGCGGCGGCGGAGGAGGAGGGAGCAGGGGGCGAGCGGCGGCGAAGGGAGGGAAAACCTGGGCTGGGCGGGACGCGCCGGCCGGCGCGGTCCCAGTCTGCCGCGGCCGGGCTGCCCGCGCTGCCGGCGGCTGCCCCTGCCCCCGCACCCTCCCCCCGCGGCCGGGGGCGGCGGCGCCCGCCGCGTCCCACCCGCAACTTTCCCTCCCCCGTGGATGGCTCTCGTCGGAGACCTGCAGGGCAGCCGGGCGCTTGACACCTGTCCCCCATGGGCCGCCCCCGCGCCTAAGTTGGCCGGCGCCCGGCCGCCCTCCTCCGCAGGGCGGGCTTGAAGCCGCGGCGGGGGCCGCGGAGCCCATGGCCGGGCGTCCCGCGGCACCGAGGTGTCCGTGCGCGCCGCCCCGTCCCGCCCGCCCGGGAGCCGCCGCGCCCGCCGGAGCGCCGCAGCGGGAGCGCTGAGGGAGGCAGCCCCCGGCGCACCGCCACCGGCTCGGCGCCAGCCGCCGTTGCCCGCCGGGTCGCTGGCGGCGGCGGCGGCGGCGGGGGCGGCGGGGGGGCCGCGGGATCCGTCCGCGCTCGCTGCCCCCGTGTAGTTCCCGAGTCGCCTGTGTCCTCGGCGGCGGCCCGCGGGTGACATGCAGTCCCTCATCTCTCCGGTGACCAAGGCTATCCTGGTGGCTTTGTTCATCTTCGCCATCCTGCTGATCCTCTACGTGATTCTGTGGTACATCTGCCGCGATGTGGATTGCGACCATGGGATCTGAGCGGTGCCGCGGGGCCAGGGCTTAGGAGCCGGGATTCACCCCGCGGGGCCGGGAGCGGCAGCGGCAGCGGGAGCCCCGCCGGGCGGCAGCCGCCGCCACCGCGGCCGGAGCAGGGGAAGGGGAAGGAAAAAAAAGAGAAAAAAAAAAAAAAAAAAAAGGAAGAGCCGAGCCGAAAGCGCCCGGAGGACAACTGCAATCAAGGAACCAACCTGAGCTTGACCTTCAGAGACCAGGGTGACCCGGTGAGTCCCCGCTCTCCGCGGCGCGGGAGATGCGCGGATGCGGCGGGGCTCCCTCCCTGCCTGCCGCCCTGCCTGCCGCTCGCCCCACGCCGCGCACACACACACACACACGCACTGACACACGCACGCACACGGATGTGGCACGGGCGCCCCTCGCACGCGCGCGCACACACACACACACACACACACACTGACACACGCACGCACACGGATGTGGCACGGGCGCCCCACGCCGCGCACACACGCGGGCACACACCGGTAGATGTGCGCGCCCGGGTGCCTGCTGCGCGCATGCATGCGTGTCCCCAGGGGACAAGCAGGACCCGTCCCGCTGCCCGCGGTACGTTGTGCCTGCCCCCGTCCCCCTGTGTCCCCCGCTTTAAATCCACCGAGGTGACAAGGCGCAAAAGGCAGCGCGCCCGCGGGAGCGGCCGGGGCCGGGCGCGGGTGCGGTGCGGGTGCGGTGCGGGAGGAGCGGCGGGCGGCCGCCGCGCTGCCTTTGCGGCCCCACATTGGTATGCAGGCGGTGGCTGCGCCGCCAGGCAGACCGAAAGGTGAGCCCGAGGGGTGGGGGAAGCCAGCGCTTTGTCAGCCCGGGGGCAACCCGGGGAAGTAACGGAAAACGCAGGGGAAGATGTCGGGTACCCGGCGGGCAGCAGCTGGCAGACTTCGGGGAGGGGATGCGGAGCGGGGTGCGTTTCTCCTTCCCAGGGGCAGGTTGGTGGAAGGAGGCGGGGAGGTGGCAGAGAAATGTGCATGGGAAGTTCTGGATGGCAGCGGTCCTTGCCTGGTCTCACCCACACTGCTTTTCCTACCTCTCCGCAAAAGGGTTAACACTCAAGGGTTAAACACATGTCCAAGCCCGGCAATGACTGAAAATGTTGATAAAAATTTGCAATTGATGAACATGTACGTGTCGGGCACTAAAGGAGATGTACCCTGCCCAGCCGTTTTCCCACCTGAGAGAATTTGTTGTTGGCTATTTCTGCTCTTACTGTTTGGTTGTGTTGAATATTGTGTGTTGAAGTGGGGAGACAGCAACACATCGTGTTTAAAGTGAAAAAGACCTACTGAAAGAAAAAACGGTCCTGAACACTCTGGCTGTGAATGCTTCTGTCTTGACAGACAAGCTGTCAGGAATCGGAGCAAACTCCAGCTGCGTGCGTTATCCATGGCAGGGATGTATTTGGACGCCGCAGGGTGCGGGTGTATATACGCAGCAGGGAATAAGAGAAAAATCAAATTCGGGTTTAAAGGGGGGGAATGGGGACCCAGCGAGTGTGAGCTGCAATTGTGTGATCCAGGATGATTTGACGTTGAGTGTTGGTGGCCAAAGAAAGCTCACCTTTGCAACAGGGGTCTGAATTTGTAAGAAACCCACTTGGAAGTCAGTTCTCTTGCCATTTTGGTTTGTGCTTCTGTTCAGATTGTATTTCGAAGGGCTTTTGACCTGACTAGTTGATCAAACATGACATTACCGTTAACGCACCCTACTAATGTGATTATAGCAGCAGTGACATTGATGTTTCCTTGCCCTGCAACTACAGTAGCAATGCATTTGTTTACTTCCCCCATGCACACTCTGACATGTCTGTTACCCAACAGCTCTGAACAGCAAGGGAAGAAAAGAGGAGGAGGAGGGGAAAGCTATTAAAGGCATTTAAAAATGGTCATAGCTCTGTTTTCCTTACATGTTTCATTATGTAGAAATAAAAAAACCTCCAAGTCCTCTCCTCCACCCCCCCCACCCCCCCCACCTCCCCCCCAGTTTCACCAGTCAGTAAACATGTTTTACCTAAGTGGCAAAAACCTCTTCACACTTTGGCGTGTCGGGTTGTGTCACATGTTCCCTTCCGAATTAACAGCGGTGAGCACCTTCTACCCCTCTTCCAGCTGGCAGGAGCTAGTAGGTGATGCGATTATAGGGGCTCTGCTGTTTAGTGTTAATTATTTCACAGTAAATCAGTATTTCAAACTGTTAGTTACAGAACTGAACAGAACATGGCAAATTAAAATGGTTTTCACGAAACTTGAAATACTGACAGATATGTGTGCATGTGATATGACCAAATGTATTTTATAGTACCCATCATAACTAACGTTAATTAGCTTAATATTTGAAGAAACTGTGAAATAGTTCATTCAGTCATTGTCTAAGCATTAGTGTTTCCAACTGGCTCATTATTATTTTAAGCATATCGTTTCTAGGAGACAAGGCATACAAAATATTTTTTTCTATCAGCTTTTATTCTAAATAAGGTAAATATATATGTGTTTATAAAGAAATATGTATATATGTATTTGTAGAAACACTAGTGGGTATTTTCTAGCCTAGCACAACTGAAAAATAAGCGGAGCAGCGGCTGGCAATATCACATTTGATTTATCATTGAAATCAGAGATTTGTTGGCTTTGGATCGATACTATGTATGTTCATTGTTGTGTGTTAAATGCAAAGCCCTAAATATATGAAACCCACCTTTCCTATTGCTGTGACGCCTGATATAAGAAGATGAAATCCTGGCCTTGCTGAAATCAGTGTGGAATTTTAGTTTGTTTTGATGGAGTCAGAAAAATATTGACAGATTTGATGTGAATTTGAAACAGCAGGTCGTTACTGAAGTTGTGAGAACTATTGAAAGAGTAAACAAGGGCAAACTGGTTTACAGTGAAGTGCCTACAAACCTTATTTTTACATTTATTTACTTGCTTGCTTAGAAGTTTGGTGACAATTTTATTTGTATTTAGTGTTATTAGGTGCTCCTACCCCAGCTCAGCAGTTTTCACCAGCTTGCTCTCTCTTAATGTATGGTAGTGTTTCAAAGGTGATAGCTGAAATATAATCTGCGACTGAGATCCAAAGTACGACAGCATCAGTTATGTGCAGATTACCTGTAAGTATTTTTTGCCATAAGATGGGTTGTAACATCATGAGTAGTACCTTTGTTCAAGGCAAAGACAATTTGTTATCATGTTCCTACTTGAGCTGAGCAAAATCTTTGCGATACTGCAAAAGTTGGTGGTGTCATAGGCTGAAAGTGTATTCTTAGTCCAAAAGCAATTTAATAGGCTATTCAAGCATTGTGTAAAAGGATCTTTCAAAGCTTTTCCTTTTTGTGTGAAAAGGACTGTGAAGAAGTTACCAGTGCTTCATCAGCAGAAGTGTAATGAATTCTATGGATTAATTCTTCCAGCAAGTCAGCATGCTATAGCTGGGTCCCAGGAACCCTGTCACGTCTGACTTAAACATACAGTATGTTTCTGGATAAAATCATTCTCTACTCAGTCCCTATTCAGGCAAATTCCCTGAAGGTCTATTAAATATTTTCTGGAAGTGGCACCTAAGTGTAACTGGACAATGCGTATCACAGGTTTGCTTATTTTCTAGTTCCTTCCTCATGAAGTGGATTAACAGGAGTCAGTGTCTTTACGGTATGCCCTCTGTGCATCTTACACCATTTCCCTAAAACAGGCTTAAAATGAGCACTGAAGATCATTCCAGCGTAGGAGGGTCTCTGCAGAGATGAAAGGTTAGCTAAGGTTCAGGGGTGGCCAAGGCTGCATCCTCGTTGTCCTTCCACTCCAGGTGAGTGTAGAGTAACCTTCAGGCTGCTGTCGAGCAGGACACTTCGATCTGCCCTACGCAGCTCCAGCCCTGTCTAGTAGAGGGCTTGATGCAGGAGTGATTTTCTACCATCTTTCATGAAAGAGGTCAGACACGACGATTTTGTAGTTGTTCCTCATGGCTATAAAATCCGTGATCTTTGATTATTGGTAATGTGACAAGCACTCGCTATGATTTTTATGTTTATAAACACCTTGGAGGTGGGATTGTGAGGATTAATTGTATGGTTTATGCCATGATTGTAACAGTTGAAACTGGCAAGGCCCTTTAAATGACAAAATTTTGGGGCAGTGTTAGGGAATACAGTGCCACTGTAACAAGTGTATCAAACCTGCAGCGTGAGCTGGCCATATCTTCTTTCTTTGCTAGAATAACAGTCTTGCATGGTAATGTTAATGCAAACTCTGGTGGTGGTGTAATAGAGTTCTAAAGAACAGGAGTGTTTGCTCTTCACCTAAAGAGCAGGCTCTGCGCCTACATCAGGTACGTATGGACCATTATACGTTAGCCTGACGCGCTCCCTCCCTCCTGCACGGCACTGCTTCAGGGCTGCAATTGGACATTAAAATATATGGAAAAATTCCACTGACGTTTCTCAACAGATGACTTTTCCCCCAGTTATTCTGCGGTGTTTGAGTGTTTTCTCCTTTTCCTCTTAAGCGTCAATCCTCTGAACTGTGACTATTTAGTCCATAACACAATTTGTAGGCAAACTGCACAAACTGATTTTCCTGAAGTGGGCTGACAAAATGATGAGTGCATTAGAAAGCAACACACACTTGCTTATTTGTCGGTATACGTTAAACTAGGTTTTTCAAGTAAATGTCTTTTAAAATAGCCTTTTTTAAAAAATTTTAGTGTGCTGCATTTAATATGCATAGCTAATATGGTTCATATAGTTGCGCAGCAGCATCTGTTCTTGTTAGAGGCATTCTGATAGCTTTCAGAATTTTACCCAAATGAGAAAATTTGAGCTTCAGATTGGAGTGACTTACAATGCTGGCTGCTGTTCAGAATTACATCCTTATTTTGAATGTTTTGATGCACTACTTTGGAATACTAAAGATTCTTGCTGGCGTTTTCACAAGTCACCATTAAATTAAATCATATGTAAAGGATACCAATAAGGTGACATTCATAGTTTCTTTGTAGAATATATTATGAATGTGGATTATGGTTGAGAAAAAAGGTGTGGAAAAAATTGATTGTTATTGATTAACAACAAGAAAAGAATGGGAAAAGAAAGAACGAAGAATGTTATATCAATGTGAAAGATTCAAATTTTAAAACCCACAGCTAATGTGGAGTAAAATGCTAGGCTCATAGAATAAAAATTGCCATTTTCCTATACAGAAAGTATATATACATATATACACACACATATACGTACGTGTGTGTATATGTGCACATTCCTATGTACAATCTGCGTGATCAAATTAGAAATCTGCATCTCTAGAACAAGCTGAGAACCTTTACATGCATGATTTTATTCCTTTATCCTTGAAACCTGGCTCTATTATCGCCCAATATGCATTAACTTTAAAACCAGATAGTGTTGCAGATGCTTTCTTGAGGATTTTGTGGTCAAACACGAGTGATTCTGTACACTGAAATTATAAATGGATCATTCCTACAAAGAAAATGCTAGCACTCTGTTCACTTTGGGGAAAAAAATGAGTTCAGGTTTTATGGGCTAGAAGAAATACATTAATAACATAGATTTTGTGTCTTGTTTTTTCCACTGACCTCAAAGTCCTCATGTATTAGGGAAAAAGCATAAGTAATTAACCTATTACGACCAAGAAATATATCTGAGGAAAGAGAATCTGAGAGAGAAGACAGTAGAACTGTAATATCTTGGCTAAAAACAGTAATAGCCAACACCTCCTTACAAAAGTCCAAATCTTTCAGGTAATACATCTTTAGTACTTAAGTCTTTAAGTACAAAGCAGGAAAGAAACCCCCTGAAGTTATGAGTGCTAAAACTTACGCACAGTGAAACCGGCTACATGATTATGATGCTTTTTTGGAATTACGGTGTTTTATATAAAGCCTGCCTGAGAGAATATTTAGGTTTGTGTGCAACAGGGAAATGTATGTACCAAGGGCTTGGGGGGGGGGGGGGGGAACAACAAAAAAGCAGCAGCCTTTTGTATGAGTAGCCTCTTCCATATTTATTGCATATTGGGGTAAACCTGGACATGTGAAGAAAATTTTGTTTGCTATTCAATATCCGTTTCAGTAGTAGGTTGCATGCGCTGTAAACACTATTAAATGAATACCCAACAAACTGATCATGATACTTGCAGCAAAAATTAAAAAAGATCTTCATTAAGTTGTGGTCTTTATGCAATATGTATATGACATAGTTAGATAACTTGCATGACATGTTTCATATATATCTCTTTCAATTTAATGTATTTCTGAACATACCATCATCACCGCCCTTGAGAGACATGTATGTATAAATGGGCTTAAAACTAAATTTACAATCAATGTCCATTCTAATAACTTTGTTTTATTTTGTACTGTAATACCATTCTGACACACTTAATAGGGACTATAACTGTATGGGAGTTTAATGAAGTTTTGGTATTGGTGAAGATAAAAGGAAGACATTGTGAGCATACAGAAAAAAACATCATCAGGATATGTTTCTAATGAATGATATAGAGTAATTGTACTTGGCTGCAGTGTCCATGGAATGGTGGATTTTGAGATCTGTAGGGCAGCAAGGAGGGCACACGGCAAGCTCACCACCCTGGCCTTCAGAGATATGCTTGGTAGAGTACCCTGGGATAGAGCCCTGGGGGGAAGAAGAGCCCAGGAAAGCTGTTTAATGTTCAAGGATCACCTCCTCCAAGGGGAGAAGCGATGCATCCCAACAAAGAGGGAGTGGGGCAAAAGCAGCAGGAGGCCTGCGCGGATGAACAAGGAGCTCCTGGGCAAACTCAAAGACAGAAAGGAAGCCTGCAGAGGGTGGGAGCAAGGACAGGTAGCCGGGGAGGATAGAGAGCAATTGTCTGAGCAGCCAGGCACCAGGTTAGGAAAGCTGAAGCCCTGATAGAATTCAATCTGGCCAGGGATGTCAAGGGCAACGAGCAAAGCTTCTATAGGTATGTCAGTGATAAAAGGAAGATTAGGGAGAATGTGGGCCCCCTCCAGAAGGAAACTGGAGACGTGGTTACCTGGGATATGCAGAAGGCTGAGGTACTCAGTGACTCTTTTGCCTTGGTCTTCACCAGCAAGTGCTCCAGAACTGCCCACTGTAGGAGAGGATCCGGTTTGAGACAGTCTAAAGAACCTGAAGGTGCACAAGTCCATGGAGGTGATGAGATGTATCCGCAGGTCCTGAGGGAACTGGTGGACGAAGTGTCTAAGCCACTGTCCATCCTATTTGAGAACTTGTGTCAGTCCAGTGAAGTTCCCACTGCCTGGAAAAGGGGAAACATAACCCCCGCTTTTAAAAAGAGGAAAAAAAGAAGACCTGGGGCCCTCAGGGAGTTTGCCAATGCCACCAAGCTGTGTGATGTCGTCAACATGCTGGAGGGAAGGGATGCCATCCAGAGGGACCTTGACAGGCTTGAGAGGTGGGCCCCTACAAACCTCATGAAGATCAAGAAGGCCAAGTGCAAGGTGCTGCAAGTGGGTCTTAGCAATCTTAAGCACAAATACAGGCTGGCTGGAGAATGGATTGAGAGCAGCCCTGAGGAGGAAGACTTGGGGGTGTTGGTGGACAAGAAGCTCAACGTGACCCAGCAGTGTGCATTTGCAGCCCAGAAAGCCAGCCGTATGCTGGGCCACATCAAAAAAAGCATGACCAGCAGGTCAACGATTCTCCCCCTCTTCCCCACTCTTGTGAGGCCCTGCATGGAGTGCTGCATCCAGCTCTGGGGGCCCCAGTATAGGAAGGACATGGAGCTGTTGGAGCAATCTGGAGGAGGGCCACGAAGGTGATCAGAGGGATGGAGCACCTCTTCTGTGAAGACAGGCTGGGAGAGTTGGGGTTGTGGAGCCTGGAGAAGAGAGGGCTCTGGGGGACCTTACAGCAGCCTTCTGGTACCTAAAGGGGGCCTGCAAGAAAGCTGGAGAGGGGCTTGTAATGAGGGCACGTAGTGGTAGGACCCGGGGGGGGGACGGCTTTACAGTGGAAGAGGGCAGGTTTAGATTAGATATAAGGACGTAATTCTTCACTGTGAGGGTGGTGAGGCACTGGAACGGATTGCCCAGAGAAGCTGTGATGCCCCATCCCTGGAAGTGTTCAAGGCCAGGCTGGATGGGGCTTTGAGCAACTTGGTCTAGTGCAAGGTGTCCCTGCCCATGGCATGGGGTTGGAACTCTATGATCTGTAAGGTCCCTTCCAACCCAAACCATTCTACAATTGTATGATGCTATGAACTGTAATGTGAGTTAAGAGATAAGGAATATGCATTTATTCATTGATGCAATGAAGCAGGGAGTTGGCCCATCACTGCATCTGTCAACTTCTGCCCTCAGTCCACTGCAGCCTGAGCATTCACCTCAGTTTGAGGACTGTGGCACAAAAGTAACACATCTTTACAATGACATACTAGAGTATTCCTTGTGGATTCCTGTGAGTCCTGTTAACCCCTGCTAGGGCACAAACATATGACCTCAGGCAGAAAGTAATAATAATCACAGTAATAATACCAAGATATGAATAGATGTTTTCTTCCAAGGCTCTTAGGGTACTGCCCAGGGGTTTCTCGATCTGTCATCTGCATTTTAGGTACAAAGAAAGAAAGTTATGGGGGGATCCAGTGACTTTTTAAGCCACCTAGCAGTTCAGTGACAACATACGGGATAATCTTCAAACACTTGCTTTTCTCCTGTTAAAGATGACAGAGTGCATTCTTCTCATGTTTGCAGGTGATGCCAAATTAGGGGCACCAGCCAACAGACTCAGGGGCAGAGCTGCCTTTCAGGGAGACCTAGGCAGGGCCTGCAGGAACCTTATGAAACTCAACAGTGAAATTTCAGGTCCTGCACCATGGCAGGAAGAGCCTCTGCAGCACCACGAGCTGGTGATGGATAGGCTGGGAAGCAGTTCTGTGGAAGAAGCCTTGCGGTGGTGGTGGGCAGTGAGCTGAACGTGAGCCAGCTGTGGACACTGGAGGCAAAGGCAACCAGCAGCCTCTGGGGCTGTATGAACAGAAACAGAGACCATAGATTGAGGGAAGGGACCACACAGGACTTTTTAGATCACATCTAGATACTGTGTTTGGATTTGGTCCTCCCAGCACAGGACAGGCACGGACAAACTGGTGGTGGCTCAGCAGAGGGGGCAGTGGGGGCTGGAGCATTTGCCCTATGAGGAGCAGCTGGAGAAGCTGGGCTGGGTCAGTGTGGAGAAGGGTTGGCTTTGGGAGCACCTAATAGTACCACTGCCTGCAGTCCGTAGAAGAAGTCACCAAAGAGATGGACCTGGGCTTTTAAAAGTGGTGTATTGGGAGAGGATAAGAGACAATGGTCATAAATTGAAGGAAGGGAGGTTTGTACTGGATATAAGGAAAATCTTTTTCCCTATGAGCACAGTCAGGCAGGTTGCCCAGAGAAGTTGTGTAGTCTCCATCCTTGGATGCTTTCAAGACCCCTTGAGCAAGGTCGTCTGACCTCAAGGCTAGCCCTGCTTTGAGCAGAAGAGTGGACTACAGACCTCCTGAGGTCCCTTCCAACTTGAATTGTCCTAAGACTGTAGGATCCTATGAACCATGTACTCCTGAGAATCTCCTACTGAAATGAGCTTGCTTCTACTGGCTTGCTTGTTGTAATGCACTCTCTCTCTTAATATGTGCTAGCTAGGTAAGCCAAAAAGATGGAGGCACAGAACTGGGGCTGGGTCAGAGTGGGGATCTGTTCTTAGTAACCCTGGTCATCCTTACATTTTACACCTATAGCTGCTACACAACACTTTTGGGTATGGCATGGTCTGGAGCTGAAGTGGTACATGGCAGCGCATCACTAGAGCAGAATGACCACTGTGCTGACATGTGCATGGAGAATAAAGCCAACACAGATGATAGTCGCCTGAAGGTTGAAGACAAAAACCACAATGCACTTATAGCCTGTTTAATTCTTACACCTCTGTGGGGACTCTAGCACATTTCTAGGAACTGGAAATAAATTCAGTTACATCACTCTGACTAGAATATAATCATGCTGGGCATACTTTTGTACAGTATAATATTTTCCATAATCTTGTCCAATTTTTATTTCACTTTGTGTTTGTCTTCAGCTGTACAAAGCTTGTTACATTAACTATAATGTCCATACAGGTAGCTGATCCAGTAGGATTTTCAGGTATTGCCTGGCTTGAATGTGAACGGCTTTGAATAGAAAAGCAGTCCCATGGGAACTGTGTGGTTTAGCATCAAACCTGTCATCTCATACCTAGGCTACTCATGGTTTATATTTAGGTGGAGAACTGAATACTAACTGGAGGAAAAAGTACTTAATGCTGTTGTACCTTTTTTTCCCAGGTAGAAAAAGCCTTCTCCTCGGCACTTGAAGTGGTGCCGTGACACCTACCTGATGTTTTGGGTGGTGGGCAGGTGCTGGTGAGAGCAAGGAAGTTTCATAAGGTGATAGTGGACCTGCTTTATTCTGATGTTTCAGTGGACACCCAAGTTTATCCCGAAATTACAAGACTAAGCTATCAAAAGTAATTATTTTCAGTGCAAATCCAAAATAACTGAGAGCTGCAGTGCGTCTAGTGTCAGGGGTTCAAACTTTGATTCTGTCATGTTAGTACACAGGTTCACTGCCACCTCCTTACTAAACTCATGGAAAGCCACATTTGTGTATCTCGTTTGATTTTTTTTTACTTGAAGATATTTCAAATCATAATGAAAAACATTCTGAGCCTAGAAAAATACCCAGAATGTCACATATTTGAATGCATAAACTACTGTTTTTGAAATTCCTGAAGTGACTTCAATTTTTTTCTTATGTGGGCTTACAAGCCTGGAGAGACTTTAAATTAAAGGTGGAAGAGAAGAGAAAACTTGCTTTTTAGATGAGTTTATGAAAGCTCTCTTAGTTCTAAAACTTAATTATGTATGAAGCAGCAAGATCCTGTACTGAGTATTAAATTCACATAACTACTCCCTTTTTAAGATCTTACAGAGTACTCGGGTGAATTAACTACATATAGTATATCTAATGTATTTATTCCAGAACTTCTATGAACCTACTGCCTTTAGGAATTAAATATTTGACTATTCCTGTCCCAGGAACAAGACATTGACACCAAATTCATTTAACTTTAGTCTGTGTGTTAGGGGTGCTGTGGATTGCAAGGGTAAATGTGTGACAGTATTATGAAATAGTATTACCTTTACTATCAGCCAAAGGTTTCTTCTCTTACTTCTGGCTTCACTAATAAGGTCAGTTGGAAGGTGGAGCACAACAGAGGAGGCTGGGACAGGCCTGGAAGACACCGCAGCTGCTATCGTGAGTCATTCTCTTTTAATCACGTAGGCAAAATCCTATATGCATGTGGGATGATACATAAAGGCAAAATTTTGCTTGCTGTGGAGGAGCTGTTCATTTGTTACAAACATCAGCTGACTTTAGTGGAGCGGTGCCAATTTCTGTTAGCAAAGGCTTTGGTTCTGAGGATACATGGATGCATTAATGAAGGGTTGAAGTCCTTCTTCAGGCTGCAGACAGTAGCAGCCAAGTAAGTGATGTAGCTAGGATGACATCCAGCCACCTTTGTCACTCTTCAGCTCATGTAGCCAAATACCCCTTTTTTAAAAAAAACTGATTTGCAATGACTGATGTGACACACAGATCTTAAAGAT
The DNA here is from genome assembly GCF_023634085.1 of Falco cherrug. Classification (NCBI taxonomy): domain Eukaryota; kingdom Metazoa; phylum Chordata; class Aves; order Falconiformes; family Falconidae; genus Falco; species Falco cherrug. The sequence continues at coordinate 74,705,204 of NC_073698.1, read as the reverse complement.
AGTAATGTTTACTAATAATGTGTAATGTGTGTTCTGTATAAAAAGCTGCTAAATTATAAAGGCAAACTGTTACCTCACGAGATAAAACTGTTCATGCTATATGGTTGAAAAATATAGGTATGTAATGCATGCCTTTGATTCAGCAGATTTCATGAAAGAAAGTAAAAGAATCAGCACTCCAAAAAGAGCCTCTGTACCTACCAAAAAGGAGTCATTCCTGGTTAAGCTTGTAGCTATGCTGCTGCTGTTTTATGAATGCCAGCTAGGCAAACTAAACTTACTATACATGGTTTGGTCCTCTAGATGATTGGCAAGTTGAATGGTTCTTGCAATAACTGTAAAAATAACTAAAAATCTGTTGAGTTTCAGCAAGGAGAGGGCTAACTGGAAGACAGTGTTGTGGTTTATCCCCAGCCGGCAACTAAGCTTCACCCAGCCGCTCGCTCACTGCCCCTGGTGGGATGGGGGAGAGAACTGGAAGAGCAAAAGTGAGAAAACTCGTGGGCTGAGATAAAGACAGTGTAATAGGTAAAGCAAAACCCATGCATGCAAGCAAAGCAAAACAAGGAATTAATTCCTGCTTCCCATGACAGGCAGGTGTTGAGCCATCTCCAGGAAAGCCGGGCTCCATCATGTGTAGTGGATGTTCGGGAAGACACATGCCATGATGCTGAATGATCCGCCCTTCTCCCAGCTTTACGTGCTGAGCATGATGCCATATGGTATGGAATATCCCTTTGGTCAGTTGGGGTCAGCTGTCCCAGCTGTGCCCCCTCCCAACTCTTTGTGGCCCTCCAACCTTCTCAGTGGCAGGACCTAAGAAACTGAGAAGTCCTTGGCTTGGTATAAACATTACTTAGCAACAACCAAAGACATTATTCTCACACCAAATCCAAAACACAGCACTGCATCAGCTACTGAGAAGAAAATTAACTCTATCCCAGCCAATACCAGGACAGGCAGCATCTGGGATGGGGTGTACTGGTGGTAGCTGTGCTTCAGGGGTTGAGGAAAGTTTTGCAGGACACCTCACTAATAGCTGGAGTGAGAGTTTGGCATATAGTATGGCGTGGATGGACTGATGGCAGGCAAATTGTTTGGGAACTTGCAAACCCCAGGTAAGTCTGGGAATGCCAGGCCTTGCGATGCATTTCTCACATGGAGACACTTTGAAGACAGAGATGAGTCTACCCTTACAGGCGCTGTCTAGCATCTGGTGAGGAGAGGAAGTGTAGAGCTAGACCGTGACTTCAGGACATGCCGTATTGTGGCAGTCAGCCTTTGGTGCAGGCTGGAAAACAAGCTCAAATGCACAATACGAAATACGTAGTGATGTGCCTTAACAACCTGATGTTGTGACCCAGTGTGGGCATGTATTGATGTGGATAATGAGTATTGTATTAAATAACATTTTAATCTGTGTAGTGAGATGTATTTCTTAATTTTCCATTTTTGTGATAGCTGTTGGTTGAATTAAGCTTGTGAATAACCTTTCTTTTACATTCCTGTGATGCCTGCACTGGTACTTTAACTTCATTTATCTTTGAGCTACAGTTTTATGAGCAGAACAGGTGCTTGAACTGTGAAATCCATTTATTTTTCTCTTAATATTTTAGTTATATAAATTGTAAGAGTGTAGATGTTGCGCCCTTAATCAGGTGAATGGTGTCTACCTCTTGATTTAGGTTCTGACACAGTATCTTCACGCTTCTTTATCCTAACATACAGCCCTACAGCCACCTGCCAGCCTCAGCCCACCAAAGCTGTTCTGCTGGAAATCTTGTGCTGGATTTCCCTTTCAACATGTAGCGATGGGTTTTGTGTCCTGATAGGGGACAGGCTAGAAAATGCAAAATTACCATCACCTTTATGCACCATGACATAGGAGAAATAAAGTGCTTTCTGTGCAGAAAGTGACTACGTTTTTCTCTCTTGCTGTAATAGTAGCAGATGGCACTTGTGGCCCAGAATACTTTGTCCTTTGAATAATGGTCCTTGCTGAGGAAAGCTTGGTTTTGTTTTTTTGCATGTGTAAGAAGCAGATTTTTTAAATAATAAAAGCACAAGCAAATCTTATTCTTTTCCTGCATTTTGCTGGATTTTTTAACCAATTGTAATGGTTCTGTTTGTTGAAACGTTCTCTTTGATCTGTATTACATTAATGTTTGCACCAAAATGATTTGTTATTATGAATTTAAAGAGATGTTACACGTATGCACTTATGTACACACATTTATTATTGATGATGCTTGGAATAGAAGTGGTCATTTCTCATTTGCCCATTTCCACTGAACAGACCTTGATTTCCTTGTTTTGCTTAGTTTTAGGGCACGGTTTATTACGTTGGCTGGGTCAGTGCCCCAGAAATGAAGGGTGAGACCACTTGGCTTGCAAAAGCAGCTCCTGGAATTCCTGACAGTCTGAAGTTTCTATGGATTTCCATTACATTTATGTCAACTTTTAGTGAAGACAGGACTGAGAACGAAAGTAGACTCTCACAGATTAAAAGCACTTCTGAATGGACTTAATCTCTGGTCAAGATGGTGACCCGTCCATGCCTGCCTCCTTTCCTCCTTGGCACCTTAGGTTAGAGGATTCTCTTTTTCAAGAGCATCCTCAGCTTCGGCACATGGCAGTGGAATGCCCTTCTATCAGTGCTGAAGTGCCATGGGGATCCCGTGGTCTTGTAACTGCCAACACTCAGATTTGGAAAGTCTCTTGGTTTTCACCTGACCTGGACATGCTCAGCTCTTACTTTTTTGGATAGTGATATGTATATGTATCTTTATATACATTTTACAATTTAATATAAAATATAAATGATAAAATCCTTATATATAGCTTTATGTATAAAATAAATCTAAATACACAGCTATACAGAAACATAAATCAGAAAATGAGGAATTAATTAAGGAAAGGAGAAAGGAAGAATTAATTTGAGTTTGCTTATTTGGTACATAACTAAAATACTACAATGATTTATTATTAAGTTAAGGACAAAAAGAGTAAATAAAAGTAAAGAATAAATAATACTTCTTCCATTAAGAAACCTGCTGTTCTCTGTCTCAGTTAGCTAAAACGTGAGTATTTCTATAAACATCTCACAACCCCCCCCCCCAACAAACTACAGTAGCATCTGTGGGTTTAGCACTGTGGCAAGGTTTTTCTTTTTGTATTTGAGGATGGTTTGTACCTTTTTACACTGAGCAAGACCTACTGGAAAAGGCCTAGTCAATTTGTAGAGAAAATTGCTGATTTTCCCATAAATTTAAGTGCACTGGTGTGGAAAGGATGCTCTTACACTTCAAAAACATTTTTCAAATGTAAACAGTGGTCGGCTTTGACCAGCCTGCATTTGTGTTTGCTCAGGACCCAACACCCTGGAGGCAGAATACTGTAGTAGTAGGAAAAATATCACCGTAAAAATGGAACAAGAACTTTGGTAACAGGAATAATATCTGGCCTCTGTATTGTAAATACAAAAACTACTAGCACTGCGATGTTGAGACACTTTATGGAAGAGATGGATGTTAGCCCCCCTGCTTTAAAGGAGAGGAAACCAAAGCCAAGGATGCTGTGGGGACTTTCCTGAATTCACCACCTGGACCGTGGAAGAACAAGGCTTATAAGTGGACTCCGCACTCCTCAGTCCAGTAAGCTACCCTTGAAACTGCTCTGGAACGAGATAATGATGTTGATGATTACTGTGTTTTGATCTGAGAATGTAGTGGTAATGGGTTACATATCACTACACTATCATTTTATGTAATTTTCCAAACATTTATAAATAATTCAAACTCCAGGTTGGATGCAGCACATCAAAGATATCTTGTCACATCCCCTTGTCTTTTTACATCAAAGGAGTGTTGGAGACAGTTATAGCCATTAAATAAACTGCAGGATTTTGAACTGAATGACATTTGTGTGCCAGACTGACTTATAATGGGAAAGTGAGAGCTTTGCTAGTAAATCTGGTTAAGAGTGCTGCCATCCCTAGGACAGTCAAAGGAGTATATTGACACTGGAAACCTTTGTAATTTTAAAGAAAGACTAAAATCTGTTGACAAGATGAAAGAAGGCTGTTGGGTAGAGAGGCCAGGTTCTTCACTGTGACCGTTCCTCTTAAATAACGTCATTATTATTAATGACATGTTATCCTTGTCAGCTTATGCAGAAGTGGGAACTGCTGCTTTCAGCGAAAAGAAACAGGATCCCAGGCTCCAATTAAAAACAAAAGCAAACCTAAACTTCAGATTTGATTTTATTAAAATGTAAAACTAGAGATGTTTGAAGATACCTGACCTTCAAGCTCTTTTCTTAAATATGGGAACAAGAGTTGGTGTGGCTGAATGTTTAAAGTTGCATGAATGAACACATTTAGAGATGGATGTGGTGCAGGCGAAGTCTAAAAACACTTGGGAAGGATTCAGAAGGCAGAACTGCCCAATAAATTAAGAAAGCACCCAACATAAGCAATGACTGACCATGGCACATTGGCAAAAACAACATAGTTTGTTATTAGTAACATAGGAAAGGAAATAAAACTCGTTCTGTATAAGGACACCTGGACTACTGTTGGCTTTTTTAAACTTGCAGAATTGTGTTATAGGCAGGAACGCCAGTTTCCCTGGAGTGCGTGTGAAGGAGGTGATGCAAATGAAACCAAGATGGGAAATCCCATTAGTGAGTGAAAATGCAATACCCCCAGTGACAGGAGATTTGGAAAGTAACGTATGACATTTAAGGAGGTTTCAATCAATTGATTACAAGGCTTGCTAGGACAGAAATGCCATTTTCAATGAAAGCTTAAGAGATGTTCTGTTCAAACTGTCTGGATATTTTTAATACAACATGATTGCTTTTTTAGGTATTGTAATAATTTTTGCAGCAAAGAAATGTAGATAAAAGATCTGTAGGGATCATTAGTTTAATCTATTGAAATGCACTGTGCTCCACTGCCCTCTCTTGCCATGTACCTGGAAGAGCAGCAGCAGTCGCTGTAACAGGTGCCATCACAGCAATGGGCACCTTTCTCTTCCAAGGCAGGTACCTTTTGAAGCGGCTTGCAGACTAGTGACAGCACATGAGTGATCCTTTGGGAATCTTCTCTTTCTTTCTACAATGGAAAAATACTGCATGTAAGACCTCTTCTTTTACATGCCTGAGAACCAAATAGTCATCCTTCAGCCCTGCAGATTTTCCAGTGGATTCTTCAGTGATAATTAGAATTTGATCCCAAGTGGTTCAGAAGGTATTGCCATACAAAACATCTAATAGGCATCATGCAGAAATGGAATTAAAAGCTCCATCAGAACTTGCCCTCCACATGCATTCTGCTGGGAACCAATTCAGCCTGGTTAATATTGCCCCTGTAAGCTATTTTGCAAAGGAGAAAATCACCTTAATTGCTTATTATCTGTCTGTCTTGCTTATCAGGAAAAAACATGTTTAGAAAATTCTGTGCTAGCCCTTCAAAACCTTCCTGTTAGTTAACAGGGCACACTTGATTAATTATGTTTATAGTTTCTTTCTGTTTTTCAGAGTTGGCAGTACCCTCTAGCAGCTTGAAAATTATTTTCGTTTTCCTACCATTTTGACACTGAAATTTATGTAGAAAAAGAATACCCTTGGGCTTATGTTGGTGTATTATTGTCTTGCCAAGGTATTTTTTTGCTTTTGCACAAGCATCACTGACAGTGAAAACACAGCTCTTGGAACAGTTTTTATCTGTTAGGGTTCCTGCAAAATTAGTAATAATAATGCATCGTGAACAAATTAATCCATCCTAAAGAAGAGTTACCTCCTGAGTTAACTTGGCAGCCTGCATTTTTACAGCTAGCATTTTTAGGTTTTGGTTTTGTATTTTATGGGGAAATTAGCCTTTTATGCATTAATTATTCGTACAAAAATATAGGTGGAAACATACAGAAACATATGACAGAAAATGTTTATGCTTATATATTACATGTATCCTATTACACCATTTTGCTGGAAATTATGAGACTGCCAATTGCAAGATCTAGTTTGTAACATGTAGCCAAGGTTCTTTCTTAATGTGAAGAGGTTGATCTGAGGATGTTTAGCTTTTGCTTCTGTTCTTCTCAGTGACAACTCATTTGTTGCCATTGAAAATACCCACTGAAAAATTGTGAATAGACATTTCCACAAGCTAGCAAATAACAGCCATTGAGAAGCTGACACGGTAGTGTACTCATTGCTGTACTGAAGTCTGGGAGCAGGGTAGCTGGATGGGAGAAATTGAGAAGACTGTTGGGGAGGCAAAAGAGCATTGCACAGCTTGAGAGAGCTGTTTCAAGGAGGCAGCAAAGCCAGGGAAATTCAGGGTGGACTATAAGAGCATGCATGAGGGCTAGGACATAAGGAAACTAATATTACTCAGCCCTTTGCTCTCCCTGCTCAGATCTACATTTCGCCCAGCTCCACTGAATTTTCAGCATCTGTCTGTCTATCGATATACCTCTCAGTGTACCTACCTTCCTCCAGCAGACTCTAAGGAGACTGAAGAAGGAACTTGGGCTGCAGCCCCGCTGGAGCTGTGGCACTGGACATGAACAGGCAGCAGCTGTAACACAACTGCCTGACAGATGTGTGAAAGCTATGTCACACTTGGCAGCTTTATGATACCAAACACGCTGAGGTAGGTAACAAACAGCACAGAATTCACAGCAAATAATCTATGATTTCCCTTCCCTTCCCCAGCTGTACTTATCTACAGACAGCAAATCCTAATTGGCACACTCCTCCTCAAGTTCTGTGAAATGCTTGAGTTTAGTTGCAAAGGTTCTTTTTTCTTTTTCTTGTTTATTTAAAAAAAAACCCCACATTTCAAGATGAAAGCCCAGAAAGCTAAATTGCACTTTCAGGTTATTCAACAATCTGTTTCCCACTTTCAAGCAGTATTTTTTTTTTTTTAGTGTCTTAAATTTTATTTTATCTGCTGAAGATAAAAGGTAGGAAGAACTGGAGCACCAGTGTTGAAAACCTGTAGTAGCAGGACTTAAATACCACCCCATGGGAATAATTGAAAGCATCTACTTTAGTGTTTTGGTTTGAATCAAGAGCGTGCTTTTGACATGGGGCTGCTGGTTGTCACCGCTTCCCAGATTTTGTTTCCTACCACAGAGCTCCCCCGGCTAGTGTGAGAGAAATTCTCTTTGGGCAGCACAGGATGCAGTCCAGGAGCTCTCCTGATGTGCTCCAGCCGTCATTTACTGGTGCTACTGGTCACACACAGCTGCCAGAAAAATACGGCTGTCTTGTGGAAGTCACAGAATTTTCCAAAAGCTTCAACTGGAAGTGCTTCAAGCTCTAACTAGCTCTGACCTGACTCCAAAATGATGCTTAGGATTGAATCCATAGAAGTGATTTTCCCCATGTTGTGTAGAATTTTTGGCTGTCTCAGGCAATCATTGATGGTCTCCAGAAACTTCACCTGTAAGCTCTTTCTCATTGTGATATTTGCGCAGCCTGTGTACCTGCAACTGGAACTCACTCTCATGGCTGTTTTATGAGGCATCTGATGACTGTTCCTTATCTAGCAACATTGTGTACTTGATAATATTTTTAGCTCTGAAAGTGTATAGCAGTAGCTGTAAAAAAACCTAATTTAATTAAGGTTAGTATCAGGAAAATACTAAAATGCGGGGGTTTTTTGTGTTCTTATAATTTTGGAGTTTGAGTCATTATAGATATAGATAATTCTGCAATTCTTTATGAGCTCATAGCTCTAATCTATAAAGCAGCTGGATACTTGCCATCAACTCAGATTAGTCCGAGATTTCACTTTGAATTTTTCCATTACATTATACAACATTTTTCTATTTCAGTGATCAAATACAATCATTCAGTGTTCAAAATATTCACTGAATGTAGCCAAGCATTAGAGAGAAGTATCCTCTGTACTGCTGTTATTCCACCAAATGATTATTGTTATATTACAAATGCACAATATTTTGTGGGTGCAGCTGTGAAAAGATGCAAAAGGGAGGAGCTGTGCATGTCCCATTGAACTTCAAAGAAAACTGATGCCTGGGACACTTTGGGCAGTAACACCAAATTCTTGAGAGTTCAAATGGAGTGTTTCAAGGGTCTGTCAATAAGAGTAAAGAAGTGGGGTAATCTTGTACCAACAGAACTGCATAAAAATTGTGTCAGATTATCTAATTATTAAAAAATTAACTACAAAAGAGCTGCATGTAATCTTTAGGCCCAAATAGTTTATAGGTCAGAAGAATGATCTGATCCCCTACAACAGATTTTGAAAAGTTGTAACCAGTTGGGAAATGGCTGAAGACAAATATTTGTATAGCTAGCTAAAGAGATGATAGATCTGTGAATAGACAAGAAAGGTGTAGGGGAGCAAGGATGCAGTTCTTCAAAAAATTGAAGCAAGGAATCTCACCATTACCATTCAGCAAGTTGTGTGTTTGGCTGTTTTTAATTACTGATACGAATGGTAGAAAGGATGTCTCTAAATATCTGAAGTAAGAGAGAATGATGACCAACACACACCTGAATTTCCAAAGATATAATCATGTCAGATAATGTCATATTCTTCTAGAGAAAATACGTTTTTTATTTCTTAAAATAAGAATTACTAGAGATTGTAGTATGTTTAGAGCGTAATAAAACATTTGATACTGTGTCTCAAAAAGCACTGTGTTGAAAAATAGAACATCGGTTTCAGTACAGTGAACACTTGTACCAACATTGACAAACAGCTTACTGGGTGCTCATATGAAAGGTGGCAGGTGTTAGGAATTAGACAGAAACATTTTCAGTAAGTATCTGGAAAGAAATTACAGAGCATACTTTATTTAACATCTTACGAGTGGTCTGAGGAAATGGAAATTTGCAAAATACATCCTTGTCTTGTGTTACTGTGTTCTGTAGTAGACTTCCCTTGGTTACAGGGTGGTAATAATAATTGATTACAAAGTCAAGGATGTTTTTTGCAGATTTTAGTTTCCTCATTTGCAAGACAAATTTTTCTGTGCAGAGTTTTGTTTAGGATCATCTCTAATAATGTTCAGGGGACTCTGCCACTGGATCTATTAGGTGGGATTTATAAAGGCTGATTTTTATGATGACCACTCTTCCTGGGACAGAGGAGCCAATGAGGAGAGGTGCTATGCTGGACCCATTCTCATCAACAGAAGGGCTGGTGGGGAATGTGTAGCTCAAGGGCAGCCTTGGCTGGTGAAATGGTGGAGTTTGAGATCTGTAGGACAGCAAGGAGGGCGCACGGCAAGCTCGCTACCCTGGCCTTCTGGAGAGCTGATTTTGGCCTCTGCCCCCTGAAGTTATGAGTGCTAAAACTTACGCACAGTGAAACCGGCTACATGATTATGATGCTTTTTTGGAATTACGGTGTTTTATATAAAGCCTGCCTGAGAGAATATTTAGGTTTGTGTGCAACAGGGAAATGTATGTACCAAGGGCTTGGGGGGGGGGGGGGGGAACAACAAAAAAGCAGCAGCCTTTTGTATGAGTAGCCTCTTCCATATTTATTGCATATTGGGGTAAACCTGGACATGTGAAGAAAATTTTGTTTGCTATTCAATATCCGTTTCAGTAGTAGGTTGCATGCGCTGTAAACACTATTAAATGAATACCCAACAAACTGATCATGATACTTGCAGCAAAAATTAAAAAAGATCTTCATTAAGTTGTGGTCTTTATGCAATATGTATATGACATAGTTAGATAACTTGCATGACATGTTTCATATATATCTCTTTCAATTTAATGTATTTCTGAACATACCATCATCACCGCCCTTGAGAGACATGTATGTATAAATGGGCTTAAAACTAAATTTACAATCAATGTCCATTCTAATAACTTTGTTTTATTTTGTACTGTAATACCATTCTGACACACTTAATAGGGACTATAACTGTATGGGAGTTTAATGAAGTTTTGGTATTGGTGAAGATAAAAGGAAGACATTGTGAGCATACAGAAAAAAACATCATCAGGATATGTTTCTAATGAATGATATAGAGTAATTGTACTTGGCTGCAGTGTCCATGGAATGGTGGATTTTGAGATCTGTAGGGCAGCAAGGAGGGCACACGGCAAGCTCACCACCCTGGCCTTCAGAGATATGCTTGGTAGAGTACCCTGGGATAGAGCCCTGGGGGGAAGAAGAGCCCAGGAAAGCTGTTTAATGTTCAAGGATCACCTCCTCCAAGGGGAGAAGCGATGCATCCCAACAAAGAGGGAGTGGGGCAAAAGCAGCAGGAGGCCTGCGCGGATGAACAAGGAGCTCCTGGGCAAACTCAAAGACAGAAAGGAAGCCTGCAGAGGGTGGGAGCAAGGACAGGTAGCCGGGGAGGATAGAGAGCAATTGTCTGAGCAGCCAGGCACCAGGTTAGGAAAGCTGAAGCCCTGATAGAATTCAATCTGGCCAGGGATGTCAAGGGCAACGAGCAAAGCTTCTATAGGTATGTCAGTGATAAAAGGAAGATTAGGGAGAATGTGGGCCCCCTCCAGAAGGAAACTGGAGACGTGGTTACCTGGGATATGCAGAAGGCTGAGGTACTCAGTGACTCTTTTGCCTTGGTCTTCACCAGCAAGTGCTCCAGAACTGCCCACTGTAGGAGAGGATCCGGTTTGAGACAGTCTAAAGAACCTGAAGGTGCACAAGTCCATGGAGGTGATGAGATGTATCCGCAGGTCCTGAGGGAACTGGTGGACGAAGTGTCTAAGCCACTGTCCATCCTATTTGAGAACTTGTGTCAGTCCAGTGAAGTTCCCACTGCCTGGAAAAGGGGAAACATAACCCCTGCTTTTAAAAAGAGGAAAAAAAGAAGACCTGGGGCCCTCAGGGAGTTTGCCAATGCCACCAAGCTGTGTGATGTCGTCAACATGCTGGAGGGAAGGGATGCCATCCAGAGGGACCTTGACAGGCTTGAGAGGTGGGCCCCTACAAACCTCATGAAGATCAAGAAGGCCAAGTGCAAGGTGCTGCAAGTGGGTCTTAGCAATCTTAAGCACAAATACAGGCTGGCTGGAGAATGGATTGAGAGCAGCCCTGAGGAGGAAGACTTGGGGGTGTTGGTGGACAAGAAGCTCAACGTGACCCAGCAGTGTGCATTTGCAGCCCAGAAAGCCAGCCGTATGCTGGGCCACATCAAAAAAAGCATGACCAGCAGGTCAACGATTCTCCCCCTCTTCCCCACTCTTGTGAGGCCCTGCATGGAGTGCTGCATCCAGCTCTGGGGGCCCCAGTATAGGAAGGACATGGAGCTGTTGGAGCAATCTGGAGGAGGGCCACGAAGGTGATCAGAGGGATGGAGCACCTCTTCTGTGAAGACAGGCTGGGAGAGTTGGGGTTGTGGAGCCTGGAGAAGAGAGGGCTCTGGGGGACCTTACAGCAGCCTTCTGGTACCTAAAGGGGGCCTGCAAGAAAGCTGGAGAGGGGCTTGTAATGAGGGCACGTAGTGGTAGGACCCGGGGGGGGGACGGCTTTACAGTGGAAGAGGGCAGGTTTAGATTAGATATAAGGACGTAATTCTTCACTGTGAGGGTGGTGAGGCACTGGAACGGATTGCCCAGAGAAGCTGTGATGCCCCATCCCTGGAAGTGTTCAAGGCCAGGCTGGATGGGGCTTTGAGCAACTTGGTCTAGTGCAAGGTGTCCCTGCCCATGGCATGGGGTTGGAACTCTATGATCTGTAAGGTCCCTTCCAACCCAAATCATTCCATGATTAGCAGTACTGTCAGCAAAATTTAAGCTTCCTTAAAATGTAAATTTTATCAACTCCTTAAATTCAAGCAGAGTGGAAAGAAATTTTTCCAGGGTATTGGTATCTCAAGCTAGTGTAGTAGATTGGACTCCAGCAGAAGTGAAACTCTCCTCTGGAAGTACTCAGTACAGCAGCCAGAGAGGGAGGCTGTTCCCACCGTCTAGTTCAGTTGCCATTCTTTGGAATCCTTTGGAACAATCCAAGGATGCAGTGCCTGAGCTGTGTCTGTATTGCATGGTAGTGGTGCACTGCCAGCAGTTCCTTAATGACTAAATGAATGCCAAATGCCTGCTGAACCAAGTGGCCAGTACCTTCCACCTGGAATGTTTCAACAGCAGCATCTCCCTATGGATTGTGAGTGAGAAGAGCACAAAACTGACTTGGGGCAGAAAATGGTAATGACTTAACATTATTGTGTGACTTGGCAAATGAACAAGATACCCAAACAGCTCTCTAGTTCCAAAGGCTTTAATATCAACTCTGCAAAAGTCCAAACTGAAAACTCTTAATTGGTGATAATTGTCTGGCACAGAAAAAAAATAATTGCCAATGCCTCCATGGCCTGGACATCCTACCTCAGGGTCTGGAGTCTGCAAAAGGCTGCTTCTTGAAGACCCTGACAGTACCACCTGCCCACCTGAGGAACTGGCTGTCATCAGGGTTTCTAAGCCAAGTATATTCCATCAGAGTTGTATGTGGAGTAATACAAAAGCTATAGAAGTCTCAGCATCATAAATTTATATATTAAATGCGTAGTCAAGCTAATTGGCAAGAAACTGAAAATACACTGAACAAATCATCTGCCTCAAACAGTATGAAGAACAGTGAAGGCAGTGACAGTTTTTGGACTCTTTCCTCTTCAAAGGACTGTGTTTAACAACTGAGAAACCATGGCGAGTATCCGTGAAGGGCAGTGGAACAAGCGTTGAGTTATGCAGTATGAAGTCTGAGCCGAGCAAGTAGATAGAAGGCTGTTGGGAGCTGGCTAGTCTACGACAGGACAGATTCTTCCTTCATGCCTCTTTGTTTCAGAAATAAAAATACAGAGGAAGGATAATTATGGTTTAACATGGATAGACTAAGCGAGTCAACAGCTGAATTGTTTCTGCTCTTCATATGATTCTTTAACATACAGGGTAGCTGATTTTTCTGACCTTTTCTTCCATTGAAATAAAGATTTACTTGTTACTGTTTTTATGTGTCTGGTAGGACTTGTGATTTCTGATTCTAGCAACTAAAGGTTCAGTAATGCTAGAAGTACTATTTTATTTAATAATCTTTAGGAAAACGAATTTTCAAATCGGTATTTTTCTGAAAAGGGAAAAATAAAAAAAAATATTTTCTGAATTAAAGTGAAACTTCTTTAAAAGCTTGTAATATGAACATAATGGAGGATAAACCAGAACAAAATAAATGTACCCCCTGGTACAAGATTTTAAGTGTTAAGAGATGTATGAATTCAAGGAATCATACAGATAGCAACAATTTGCAGTAATCATATGGCGTTATTTATTTATTTCACAAATTGTCATATCAGTTTTCTTTTACAACATTAATTAAAAAATTTTTTTTTTCCTTACTCTCCTTCCTAGAGGAACACCCATGAATGCCATGTTGTCTTCTGGGATGCATAAAGGTCCCATTGACTTTAGTGAGAGCTTAATATCTACCCTTTGATGAGAGAATTTGGTCCTAAGATGTGTCCAATTAAAGGAGTGTCCAAATAAAAGATTCACTTCATAAAGGAGTGTTCACGAGAGTTACCAGTGAACTGCAGTGATTTTTTTCAGCCAGTCAGTACTTTGTTTGAAGTACTTTTTTGAAGCCCAGTGTTTTTGCTGAGGTGTAACATTTATTAGAAAGCAACGTGCTAATCAGAGTACTTTTCTTTTACATTAGGTTTTCCTTTTTTATTACAGTGCTAACTGATGTTTTACCTGACATTTTAGAAGCCAGCTAGAAATTTTTCACTTTCGAGCTTTTGTCATGCTGAATGCCTGTGAGTGCTCCATGGTTTTCTTAAAAAAAAATAAAAATAATGAAGTGGCTTGTTGCTGCCCGTGTGACAAGGAAGACCCTGGGGCTCTGTTGAGCATTAGTGAAGTCACTGGATCTCTGTGAAAACTCTGGCTCCATCTTTTCAGTTTTCTTAGGATTGTCTGCAAGTTTCTGAAAGCTGTGATAACTCAATTGTAGCTTCAGAGCACTGTGAGAAACCTTGGTGTGTGTGGACCCCATCAAAGACCTAGTAAAAAGAAGAAACCCATACAAAAATGAGACAGTGATATAGAAATTAAAATGGCTTGAATGACTAGCCTCTGTGTTGGTGAAAACACATGGATAATTTAAAAGGAAAGTTGCTGTAAGTACTGTGACAGTGATGACAACTGTCATGATTATGTTTGATTAGATTCTGTTGTTCTTAAAATCCTCAACTTTGACTTTCTAATTACATCTGATTACATTAGCCTCCCCATACTTTCAGGAGGAGCGTTTTTCTAACCATTGGGATTGTAGAAAAAGAAGTGGCATCTTACTGTACTGAAAAGTTCACAGTCTAGGTAACAGATTTAAAAACAAAATCCCTAAAATACTGATTTTGAAGAATGCTCTTTTTTTTTTTTTTTAGGTTAAACATACTATTTTCAGCCAGGTGCCTGCTAAAATGCCGTAAAAGATGTTGGGCTCACCCAAGCCTGAGGTCTAGATGGTGGTTTGGGGTGGGCTCTCCTTCCCAGCCAGGGCCAGTGGTGAGAGGCAGGAGCTGGGGAGAGCCTCCAGAGGGAGATGCTGCCCAGTGAACTCACCACCTTGGTGCTCCATGATTCTGTGCTGGGCTTCACCAGGCTCCTGGGGTTTGGGTGCAAGCCAAGTGCCGCCTTAACTCACTGCCCTGAGCAGTTGGCTGCGGCAGTCCTGGTTTACCGGCATTACGTCGCTGGTGAATTTTATCCCCCGTGCTTGCATTCTTGCTCCTCCGAGCACCGTTTGCAAGGAGGTTGGCAATTTAATGAAGTACTTGGCATTAAAAAGGTTTCTGCGCTGTATTGAAGTGCTTACTTTTATGAAAAAACGTGTTTAGTTGTAATTTCCTGGAAGGAGCTGAGTGTCCGGATGAGACTCCAAGGGTAGTGCCTGCAGGAAGGGGACCCCTGCAGCGCCTGAGCAGAACAAGGGCAGGAGGTGTCCCAGCACCAGTGGTGACCTGCTGAGGAGCACCTTGTATTTTTGGGGATTGTGTGGTTGGAAACTTTTGCAATAAGCCGTGCATCTGTTATTCTTCAGCACTTGCTCAGGCACAGGCTGCGTGCTCAAGTTTGGCTGGAAATCAGGAATATCACTGTCCTACTCGGCAGTTTGGCAACACACTGAAAATCCAACCATCAGCAACTGGCTTTTCAGTGTGAGTGTGTCCCTGCTAACTATATTGGCTCAGATAAGCTTGTTAAGTGATGGAGACTGACATTTGCTCCTGGAGAGAGCTGTCTTTATTTGGGAAAGTTAACAGATATTAGAATGATTCATCTGCTACTTCAGGCTAGTTATTCGGTATTCCTTCAAGTCAAATCGAACAGTTGCTGTTGGGATGAAAAACGGGGAAGGCAGGCAGAGTAAGAGAAAGGACACCTTATAATTAAAATCAGGCTTGATCTTATGCCTTACTTCATTATACCACTGAAGAAAATGGCAGGTTTTACTTCTTAATATTTAGATGCTCCAATATTCAGCCATAGTGATGCAGCTTTAGACTAAGCAAGAGCTAGTATCACAGTACGAAGCTGAGTATTTTAAAATGCTCTTAATTTTAAATGGCAACATAATCTTTGAAAAAAATTCAGTGTGGGCCTCAAAAAAATTGGTACCGGCATGGTCATGAAGTGGCAGCAAGTGTGGAGTTGACTAGAAATCCCTCACCATCAGGCAAATTGGGAAAGTGGGTTAGAGTGATTTACACCAGGGAAGACATAAATGCTAATTTTCTCAGAAGATTCTGGGTTCTGTGGTTATTAGGAAGGATATTAGCTCATAATCCCCTCTTCGCTTTCTTTTTTAACAAGTTGAAAAGCATTTTGAAACAGATCATCGGTTTAAAGAAAATTCTGCAAGAATGCAAGTGCATTTGCTTCCAGAACACTGATCTAACAAACGGTTGATAAAACTGATAAGTTTGGAGGGAAAGAATAATAAATAACACAAAGGGAATGTTATTTTAATGCTTCTATAAGCATTCTATAAGTTTTCATAGGCACTTTGATTTCTGGATCGGTTGCCAGAGCCCTGACCCTGCCACAGAGTCCCTGCAGGTGGGATGCTGAACCTGACTGGAGTCCAGCTGCTCCCAGAGGCTGTGCCAGCCCACCGGAGCCCACCGGAGCCCACCGCAGGACCGAGGGCTGAATTAACTAGTGGTCTGGGTTGAGATGGATGAGGCAGAAAAAGCTCACACGCTCCCTGGCTCAGATCACTGGGGAGCTCTTGTACCAACACATTGCAGTGGAAAGGGAATATTTTGAATCTGGAGACTCGGAGGTAGACGTTGAAAGTTTGAAGGAGATAAAAAGCTCTTTCTCCTTCCTAAAATGTAGAATTGACTTTTCATGCCTCCGTAGCAGCAGATAAGGAAGGAGTAGGCATTTCACTTCACCCTGGTTGCCTAGTCCAGACAGATCTCTTACTGAATGTGAGCAATAAAGTGAAAGCTTTGTCTGTCAGACTTCCTGGTTATACTATAGAAGACGTGGGGTGCAAAGATGCCTTCTGGTGTACTGTGTGGCTGACAGGACATCTTTTCGCTTGCTTTTGCTAGAGATTTTTCCTGTCCCTTGCAAATCACAGGAAGGGTAGCTGTGGTTCCATCTCCTCCCTGTCCCTTAAGAACACTGGTAGCCAGGTGGTTATTACACTTCCAGAGTGTAGGGACTATAGGTGTGCCAAGCCTCTTTGTGTAAAACGCATGAATTCCCTGTACTTCCTCCTACTTAGGTCTGCACAAAGCCTAAAACCAGATCGAGCTGTCACTTCTGAAGTGACATTATGGAATGAATATTGCACTCTCATAAGTTGAGCTTGTAGCACCCCAGAAATTCATCCACCCAACTGAGAGGCACGTGCAGCATGTTTGCTGTGTGACACATGAGCTGCTCTATACAAAGATCTCGAGAACTGCAGCATAGTAGAGTTTAGAGGTTTAGAGTAGGTGGAATATTCGGAACTGTAATATGTATATTGTGTGATGGATTCTTGTGGAAAGTATTACCACATACAGTGGCTGCCCTTAGAAAATAAACACAAAGGCTTTTCATTTGATCGTTATTTTAGCATATGGTCAAAGAGTGAAAAGAATTTAATACCTCTGCTACTTAAACTGGAACTCTGACATTTCTATAGCTGATGACAAATTATTTCCCAGGCATATTTCTCAGTTTGTTTAAGCTGAGAGGTAGCTGTTATCATTCTGAAATGTCAGAAAGCTTGTCTGTGGAATACTGATACTCCTCTCCTTTAAGTGGCATTAAGTATGTGAGAGCAGGATGCACAGGGTCAAATACAGACCCCTTTGTGCAATAAACAACTCCCAAGTCATAAATCATCTCTTTATATAAGTATCCAAAAAGTTTTCAGCACCTTTTTGTCTTGACCTTTTACCACGGGCAACAGTACTTCTGCTTGCTAGGCAACTGATTTTTGTTCGTCTCTTGAGAGGTTAAAATGAAATAGAAATGATTTTTTTTTTACCGCTGCTTCAGAGGACTGCAGAAAGAAAAGATATTTAAACAGAATGCATAGCTTCAGGAAATTACCAACTGCTATTACGAAAAAACCTGAAAATATTTTAGAATCCCGCACCGTTACAAATGGTACTGCTTGCCAGTATACCATTTTAATGATAATTTCAAGAGGAACCAAAGCCTGACAACATGTATCATGGCAGGGAAATCGCAGCTGCATCCAGAGAGAGCAATTTCAGGCAGGAAGCAGTAGGAGAGTTTCACAGTTCCTTTCAGATAAGAAACTTAAGCAACATACAAATGTGGAAAATAAATTAAAATGCAACGTAAAAACTTCTCTCCTAAGTAAGGCAGTGAAGAAAATCCCCCCCAAAATGTACCTAAAACTTGCTGTGGACGTGTGTTTTCCCACTGTCATCACTGCAGCTTCCTGTGACTTTGACAATAAAACCCAGAAGCAAACACTGTTGATGATTTAGTAACACTGAGTGATGCATGTTTTATAAATATTTGCGTTTTGTCTTTTATTAAGATTTTGCTAAGCTGCCAAATTACTGATTTCAGTAGGGAGGGCAAGCTTCTGTTTGACCTCCAAGTAACAGGGAGAAAATGAACTTCCTTATAAATAATAATAAAACACTTTAATCCGTAGTTCATACAAAGTCTAATCATATTTCCATCTTCACACAGATTTTGCTTTTGCAGGGTACTGTGCAAGCTTCACTTTCTCAGATGAACTGTGCAAAACAGCATCCATATATCTGCCTAACAAATGAAGAACCGTAAAGATCCTGAACGTGTTTGCAGAGGCGTGCCATTAGCTGGCACGCATCACTGTGCCCTCAGTGCCCAATTCACGGCCACAACCTGCTTCCTCATGCTCTCAACTCGAGCACCCGGCAGGTTGATCGAGGCTGCAGAAGCAGGCATCTGGCTGTGGGGGTCTGCGCCACAACCTTCCCTCATGGAGACAGCAGCCATCACGCACGGTCATCAGCTACTTGCCCTTCCCCAGCCTGGAAGAGGCACCTATGGAGGAAGACGTGCCTCTCAACTGAAGTGAGAAGATGGACAACAAAGAGCAGAGTGCTTCCTGCATTTGCCGAAAGCGTTTTACTTACTGAATGATGCAGCCTTTGTGGGCTGAGAGACCTTTAGCAGAGAGGAACTGTGGAACAGGAAATCTGGGCTCGTTTTGCTGTGCATGTCAGGCTGCGGCCAAAACCAGAGTAGCTGTGCTAACATGTGAAAAGTCATCTGATAAAAGGCTGCTGCCAAAGAGGCACAACTCAGAGGAGGAATAGCCTGAATGCGTTCTTTTTCTTGGTTTTGGTTCCAGAAGATGCCTCTGTCTCATGACTGTAATAATACTCAATCATCATGCTATAATTAAGGGCTTTTCATGTAATCATCTGTAGAACTGATTACTTTGGGCTATACCCTGCTCATGCTGAGCTTCCTGGCAAAATTCCCACTGACATCAGTAAGAAAAGGATTGGACCTTTCCTCAGCAGTTTACCGCTATTGTTTAACAATACCATGCTTTTCAGACAGTTTGCAGTGGAGATTAAATATTTAGACTCTTAATTCTTGGAATATTAAAATACCACTGTACAAATAACACGCTCTTTCTCAGAAGCCTGAGTTTGTTCTGGTCATTATTGCTTCCAAGGAGTACAACACCAAAGCAAAGCATGAACAGGTCTGAAGAAGATTTTATCCAAGAGGCTGAAAATGGTAGACTCTCAAGACATGAAAAATAGGAAGAAAGAGGAATGATTTTATATTGCGGATGATATGACAACATTTCCTTGCCTTTTTTTTTTTTTCAGTAAAAAAATAACCAATTAAGCAATCAAACCCACTAAAACTTCAAAAGATAACACACCCACAGATTTATTAATTATTTTTTTAAATGTACTTCGATCTTTTTAGCCAAGTTTTGCCATTAACTCTGATGGGACCAGGATGCACAGGAGATTAGTAGGATCTTGAAAAGCGTTGGATATTTATAGGGATATCCAGAACACACATTTGTTAGTAAAGGCTAAGAGCTTGCTTTTCGGAGTATTGCATGTATGTAGTTAATTTTGACTTGAGCTGGAGTTCAGGATGTGCAGCAGTGTTGGAGAACAGACCTTAATCTCCTGTCGCAAGGGCCAAGTGTCTCTATATTCAGATATTCTTGCTTTTCATAATTTGCACTGCAGTGGCAGTTAAGGGATACCATTATACACAACAATCCCATTGTAGTAGAAATAACAGTTCATTACTCCAGAGGCCTTTGACTCTAAAGCCAAGGCCTGTACTGGAGGCAGTTTACTGAAAAGAAAAGCAAAGAGCAAATTCCTGCAGTACCCATCTTTCAGCGCCAAGCGCAGGTGCCTGGATGTGGAGGCTGCTCTGTGGAAGTCCTCTGCTGGGCCACCACGCAGGCAGGCTTCTGGCGGCAGTGGCAGAGGTGCCCGAGTGCTGTGCGAGGAGACACCGCAGCTTTCCCTCTGGGGACCACGTTGGTTGGGGCCGGCAATCCCAGCCTGCTCATGGGGGGTGCAGGGCGAGCACCGGGCTGTGGAACTGCGGCTCTGGCTGTTGGGTGGGAGACATGTCATTGCCAAATGTTATTTCTCCCTTTCCAGCCAAGCTTTTGATGCCGTTCCCTGTCAGAAGAGTAGCAGGATATTCTGTGCTGCAGCTGGACTTTTCAATGAACTAGGCATTGGTGTGTTCAGGAGAGCTGGCTACCTCCTTGTTCAGCTGAGGCATCTCCCATGAGGGCATCACAGAAGACATCCTCCCCCAGTACCTGGTTTCCAGACATGGAGAAGCAGCTCAAGGTCTTACAGAGATGGGTCAGGGAGTGTAGGAGCACTTCTCAGTGCAAGCATTGCCTTTATGGGTAGATAACATGGGTGCACCTACCCTACACTCTGTGCTGCACCATAGGGCTTGTATGTTTCCATAGTGTTTTAACTGCATTTCTTAAGGATTATGCTTCACAAATACTTTCAAAAAGGTCCGATCTTAACTAACAGTTGCAGGAAGATTCCAAATATAGTGGATGGCACGTGGATTTTTTTGGCTTCGTCTGCACTAGCTCAGCAGAAGCAGACTGGAGGAAAAAGGAGCTGGTACTCCAGGGGTTTTTACTTGGGACCAGGTCCAGTTTGACAGCATGGCCTGAATACCTCACACCCTAGGAGCGTCTCCTGGAGGGCCTCTTCTGCCACAGCTCAGATGGTTCTGGGGTGCAAGCCAGACAGGCTGCTAGGACAGGCAGGAGCTCTGCCTCGAGAGGAATGCTCCTTGATCTGTCTGAACTTCTAAAAGACTTGTGAAGGTGCACCACCCGCTGCCTGCACTGCCACGTGCATGAATTGTGTTATCAGAAATACACTGGAAATCTGGTTTTACGCATGGCGCTTCAGCTGGCTGATCTCTTCTGTGAGCTGACGCACTGAGCCATTTCTCAAGAGGCATGATAGTCTGAAGCACAGTGTAAGACCCAGGGCTATGCTGCCTTTAATCCTAGCTCTCCCCTTAAATGCACACCTCTTTTTGTCCATCATTTTATCTGCTTACTCACCTTGCTTGGATCTTACAAGGATTCAATTTTGCACATTAGTCCAGAGATGTGAAGGTTTCCATTTAACTAAGTACTGTAAAAAAAATATCCAAATACAGTAATAAAGCTGCTTTGTCATCATGCTAATGTAAAGGAAGAAAGAAAGGAAGGAAGCAAGAAGGAAAGACAAACTGCATGATCAGAATATTGTTAAAAGAGAAGTGAGGTGTCAAAACTTAGCTAGTAAAACAATAGTGGATGAAAAAGTTTACTGTCAGCAAATAATTTTTTTTTCTCCAAAATGCAAACATTTCCACAGTGCTGAAAATCTCACCCCAACATCCTTGTTCAACATCAAAATATTCTGCTTTGTGAATTGGAAGTGTTTAATTTTCCTATTCCTTTCATGTTGACTTTGTAATCATACTGGAATACCAAATCAAATATTACAATATGTTCCTACTAGAAGCTGCAGTTAGTGATATATGTAGGACAGTGTTTTGAGAGTATCTATATTTAATACGAAGAAACATAATTTTTGAGAATTTTTCTCTGAGAGGAATTTGAATTTTTTAATTTTGATTCAGCATGAAAACAAATGTTGAAGTGTTAGCATTTCCCTGAGCACGGAGATTCTTAACAGCTGTAAATTATAATTATTCTAGATAATTTTGTTTCTGAAGCCAAACAGAGCAATGGCAGCTAGAATATGCAAGCCTACATATTGTAGTCTATTGATATTCACAGCTTATGCTTTTCATTTCAGCAATTTTCCTTAATTTTTATTTTCTTCTTGTGTATGTGACTTATGCAAGACACATTTATTCAGTCAGTTAAATCTTTTGCTCCATTGTTTCTAACATCAGACATGTCAGCACTGGGATCTTAGCAAAGCATAAAAACTCTCTAATTTTACAAGCTAACATATGTTTGACCTATTCCTTTCTTGGTTCGGTTATGAAAGTAGAGAAAAAAAGACTATTGATATTCAAAGAAAAATAGATACAGAAAGTTTAAGATTTTTCCAGTAAACGGCTCAAGTATGAGGTCAGATATTTTTTTGTATACAGGACTTTTTTCTTCAGCATTGCCTCTCTGTGTATGACTCCGTCTAGAGATATTCATATCCCCAGGTGAGAGTTGAGAGGATTTAAGGGGAAGAACACGCCATCTGGAACCTTTTTTTCCACTTTGTACATTTACAATGTGATTTAGCTGTACCCGCCAGCTCTGCAGCTTGGCTTGGGCTATGCAAGTTGACCAGCATTTTTCTAGCTGCTATCCCATGGGATTTACGGTTCCGCAGGCCAAATCCTCCTTCCAGTTACACCTCTGCAACCCCACTGACAGTTACAGCATTGTGCGAGGGTAACTGAGGATGTCATTTGGCCTGCAGTTATGTGGAATCACACCGTGCTTGTATTTCGGTTTTTATTCCTAGGGTCAGGTTCTGAAGCAAACCCACAGTTTAATTACAGGGGCACTGTGGTCAGTAAATAAATCTGAGACTCAAAGGCAGCGTTGCAGAAATTAGTGATAAAGCAGAACAACCCCAGTTGGGAGGAGAGATCCTCTACAGCAATTACATTTTAGCTGTCGAGGGAAACCTGCCCCAAAAGCAGGCTGGGCACTCTGAGGGCTGAAGAAGCTTCCAAGGATTTAGAAAATAGAGGATCAGCTCCCAGGCTGCTCAAAGAGACAGCTGGAGAGAAACGAGGCCTTTTCATTATGATCTTTAAAGGTCTTTTCCAACCTAAATGATTCTGCGATCGATGGAAAGTAACGTTTTTGTGTCGGAAGGTGATTTCAGCTGCTGTTTTGTTTTCTGTTTGTCATCTATTGTTACAGACTTGAAAGGGTGCTGGGTATTTTCAGGCACCCCTCCCTCCCCAGCCTTCCTTCCTCGGTATTCTCGAATATTCTGCCCAGCTTTGCCCTTGCTTTTCATTTTGCAGTTGGGTGTTATGTCCAAAGAGAACCAAAGCCTACCAAGATGTGTTTCATGGACTTGCTGGGCTTCAAGTCGTGCCCTTCATGTGTTACCAGAGGAAATTCTCAGCCTGAGTATTTTCTGTACTTCTTGTAAAGATATTAACAGCTGCAAATTAGCTTTTGACAGAAGGACAGAAGGTTTGCAGCCTAGCCATAGCACCAGGTCTTTGATGGAAATAGTTTTCAGTATGGGCCATGAGACCGTGCAGCCCCTCTCTCCTTCCTTGAGCTGGAATGTATCCGCTGCTGGGGTGTTGCCCCTCTGTGACATAGAAAATGACAAGTGAAGTTGAAACATCATTTTAAGCTTTTAACTTCTCTTGTCACTTGACTATACCCACTAAGGAAAGTGATTTATGATACTGGCTTCACCCTCCTTGCTCTGCTAGGAGACGAAGCAATGCCTGACAGGGAGTATCCATCTTCATTGCTGCTGTTTTGATTGGAATTGGTGGGTGCTAAAGATGCAGGAGACAGTAATGGTGCCTTTCAGAATATTAGGGGGTGAAGAAATAAGCTTAAGGAACTGGCAGATTATCAGAGGGGAAAAAAAAATCAGAAAAAAAAATCTGTTAGGAAAGCAATGTTTGTTTGTTGACTCTACTAATGAGTCCATAGGGGTTTTGTAACGTAATTATCACTGATCTTAATAGATATATTTCTTTCTAGATGCATACTAGGGCTTATTTCTTAGATTTGAATACTTTCAGTGAGTTTATTTTATAAGCAAATAAAAAAGGGCACTGAAAAATAGGGAAAGCCTAAAATTTTGCAGAATCACTAAGTACTACAAAATTGTTACGGGAGGATTTCTTCTGCTTTCCAGACTGCCAGTGGTACTGCCAGTCAGCTGGCATTCAGGAGTGCTTGGTAGTGACCATCCTCCCTCCCCAGCCAGCTCCTCAGAAGAATCCCTGCACAGAGAAGTGGGAGCACAGGTTCAGGTTCTCTGCAGAGATGTCAGAGGCAGCAGCCTTACGCTTAAAGTGTAGGTACAAGACAAAGAAGAAAGATAAACAAAAGCTTTCAGAGAGTAGATCGAAGCAAGGAAATTAATAAATGAAATGTAATAAATAAATGACTAGGTAGGCGAGGTGCCATGCTTTTTTCTCATTTCCAAGCTCTGCCTAGGAAGGCTGGTAAATAGAACTGGTCAATCAGTGGAGCAGTGCCTAGACAAGAAAATGAGTTAATGCACCGCAGAGAGTGGAGGTGATGGGAGGAGGCTGTGTGCGTTATCACTACCTGCTCGCTCATTTTCCCCTGAGACAATTTCCTATCATCATTAATGATAATTTCTGGAGACGCTGGGCAGAGATGATTAAATCACTCCACATTTCAGATGCATGGGGTTTTTAGTCACTAATAATCTGGATTAGTTTTTGATTAGTGACTATAAGTTATCAAGAAATGTATCTTCAGGGCAACGAAACCTGTTCTCTCTCTTGTAAATGTGGAATAAGCTTGAAGTCAGTAGTGTGCCACTGATGCGTAGCAAGCTTAATTCAAGGTAAAATGATTTCTATTTGAAGGCACAATGCTAATACTGAAAGAAGAGCAAAGTTCCCCTTTGTGCAGGAGGCCTAAATGCACCAAAAAATCACCTCCCGAGCACTGAAAATGATGTACTTCTTGGCCCTCTCTAAAGGGGTGAATGCATTTCATTCAAAGAACAGAAATCAACCATTTATAAAAACATCCAGTTGGCTGGCTTTTCCACTGGAATCATTGTAGAATGTATAAATGGGAACTGGTTAGTCTGGGAGGAAAAAAGTCCAAACTAAAGTATATGTACTTAGTAGAGCCATCATCCAGTGCAATGATCAGAAAAACGGCTTGAGGTTATTAAGGGGAAATCATTGAAACTAGCAGCCTAGTGCACAGCAAAAAAAGCAAACAAGATAATAGATTGCAATAGATTGCTTTATGTAAGCAAGAAAGTAAGAGAGAACATGCTTGATTCTTGGTATATGGAAAAATGTATTCTGGGAAGAAAATGAAGCGTCTTTACACTCAACAGGTGTGTTCATTTTCCTATACGACATAGTTTGCAGCTTGTGTATCAAAGTATACATCAAGTGTTTGCTTTTAGAAAATTGTATTGATAGATTTTTATCTTTTTAGAAAAATCATTGCAATACATATTATGAGCATAGACAATGACACAGCAGAAACAAGAGAGAAGTAATCAGAATATTTCCCGCCCCCCCGAAGGATTAAATTGTTGTAACTGTAAACCAAACAACTTACTACAGGCCCAAACAGCCCTGAAAATTCCAAGTAGCAGCAGCAAATAATTAAAAAGGAAAAGCTGAGACCAAGTCTTATATTTAAAATGTTTCAAGAACTCATTGCAAATACCTCTATTTTCTTTCTTTTTTTCCTCTCTCCCTCCCTCTCTCAGTGGCAAACAATAGTAATTGGGAAAAGAAAGTGCAGAAAAAAATGTTACTTACAAATTGTTCTTAGCAGCATAGTGGCCTGACTGGTGAAGGGGCGATGCAGTCCCAGAATATGGCTGCAGAATGGCACAGATGGGGAGCTCTTGTGTGCTGATGTGAGAGCAGATGCTGTCAAAGGCATTTTGTGGCATTAGATAAGGCTCTGGCTCCTCTCCATCGGCAGCACCAATCTCGTTACTCTCAGCATGTGAAGAGATCTCACTCTCTAAAGCCAGGGCTGGATGGCTGTAATGAGGCGCACCAGTGCTGGAGACAGCCAAAAGCCTGCAAGCTGAATTTTAGGAAAACATCATGTGCCATTGTCATCTATATTTTCATATCTCACAGTTAAAAATAGGGAAGAGCACGGCACGGTATGACTAGCCAGTTCAGTGCAGGCCTTAACAAGAACATCTCTTGTCTGTGGTTCACTTACTTAATACTTATATTTAATCTTTGCCTAGTTTACACTTGCAGTTGAGCACTGTAAATACATTAATTACTTTTTATACTGACACCTCTTTCCATATGTCAGTCTCAGTTACATTAATAGACACTCCGTAGACACTTTGAACAGGAGGTGTCTACGTAAAAGTTAACAGATTGTGTTGTATCGTGAACTCCCTCTGAAGAGACATAAAAGATCTTTTACAGTAAACAGGAAATGAGTAAGACAAAGCAGCAGTATATAAAATAATAAGTGGTTTAAAGATAGACTGGGAATTTTGCTTTCCTGCCTCATAGTACAGAAATAAAGGGCTATGCAATGAAATTTGAAGGTGGTAAATTATAAAAAAATTAAAATATTTTGTGACATTTGTTTGTAATCATATACATGAAGTGCAGCACAACTAGAAGAGTAAAATTCAAAAATAGTTTGGAGAATCATCTACATATCAAATATATCTAAAGAGACAATTAATGGCAGCAAGACAAAAAAATGGATGTGAAATCTTAAAGAGTTTTAGTTTAACAACCATTACTAAGTATCAGTATAATAGGTGGAGATGAGAAGTAAAGTGGAGATTACCGTGTAGGAGGTTTTCTGCTGACAAGATTTTAAACTTCCCTCTGAGATATCTGGTCCTCGTCATTTTAACAGATATATACAAATCTGTTCTGATCTTCATCTCATCCAATGTGGCTGTTCAGTGCTTGATCTCATCCCTGAACTACAGATCGTGCATTCATCCATATGTATTTCTGAAGCTGAGTAAAATTTTCTTTCATAACATCATGACTTAAATTATTAACATTTTGATTAGAGCAGGTACAGTTAATAATTAAATAGAGGGAAAACTAAACCTGCAGGTTAAAAAAGCCATTTATTTGGGCCTGACTACAGAAAATTTATGCCCTTTTCTGTAAATAAACTGTATTTTGATTAAGCAGTCAAGTTCCCTTTCGGTTCATACTCTCCCTATTTAATCAACAACAGCAGAAGAGATAGAATCAGATCCTTGATTGCTATTGATGGCTTATTGTAAACAGTTCGTTGCAAGACAAAGACAAATGCAAAACAAAGGCAGGACTGATATTGTGGCAAACAAAAAACAGGAAAAGCCAGATGCAAAATGCAGATTTTACCTTGATTCCTCGATGAAAAAAAATATTTAAATACAGCAAATTGGCTGTTAATAATCTCATTATTACAAAGCAAAACCCCAATGAAAGACAGGCTGGCCACAAGCAAGATGGGTGCAAGACACCACATGCAAGTTGCAGGAAACCCCCTTGTTTTGCAATTAGAAACCCAGCCAGTGAAATCATGAGCATAAAGCTGCTCATCCTGTACATAATGTATGGTTTTCATTGCTTGCTTTTCTTTACTTTGGAACAGTAGTAAAGGCTCCTGGGTTTACACTTCTGATAGATAAAAACCTGTTTGCTAAGGCTTGCAACTTAAACATGTGGTTAACAGGAGAATCTGCTGTCCACCTATAATTTTTGTGTAACAAGTGCAAGTTATAGCCAGTATAACTTTTTTATTCAAAGTAGTAATGATGCTGTAATGTAATTTATATAGTAAAAGATCCCTACTCTTTTGAGGAAAGAAGTAACGGCTTAAACCAACCACTTTAAACACTTCCCTATTAATTCCTGGGCGCAGGAAATTTCATTCCCCTTCCACATGATTAATGAAATTTCACAATGTTATTTTATCTGTCTGTATACATAAATGTGCATATACCTTTATAAACTATATGTTTACAATGTAAATGTATGTTTTGTTTTTTTATTATGTTTAAACTCAGTTTAGTAATCTCAACCTTAGATAAATCTGCTTTGAAGTGAAGTGAGGGATAGAAAAGTATCTCCTAGCTGGGACTGTGGAATAAAATGTTCTGCAATGCTAAAGCAGCTTATCCTAGACTTATCAATTAACAGTCATAGTGACATGTAGTAGATCACCGGGTGATGTTTTTTTGTGAGTTTCTAGAAAAAAAACACCCCAACAGCCTAGTTTTAAGAAGTAGCTTTAAGGACTGCAAATCTTCACTTGAATTATTAGTTGGTTTGGATTAAGGCCTTTTACTAGATGAAAAATACTTGCTATAAAACAGTCTTACATCTTAGTTTTAAAAGCTTCTTATGCTTGTGAGCTACCTATGTCAATTTATTATGTCATGCTGGTACTTAAAAGCACACTTTCACAAAAAAAACCAAGCCAAACCCAGAAACTAAAAATTTACCTAAAATATATACAAGCAGTGATAGCTAAATCCTTTATGTAAGGCTTATCATCACTAAATGCTGAATGTAAATAGTTGATATTACTTGAAACAGCAGCAGCAGATTAGGATGAATCCAGAATCTGAAATGCACCGTTTCTAACCACTGCACCTTGTGGGAATCCAAGTTATGATCAGGCTTGAGCAATCACGGCTCTCAGGGCAGCTGAAGGACTGAGAAATACCTACTTTGTAACGCAATTGAGAGTGTCTAGTGAAAGATTTAAAAAAATGGCAGATCTGTCACTCTGCACTGTCTCAGCAGACTGGGATGTGATGATGATGATGATGATGGTGATGATGATGATGATGATGATGATGATGATGATGATGATGATGAAGGCCAGGCTGGATGTGGCTTTGAGCAACCTGGTCCAGTGGAAGGTGTCCCTGCCCATGGCAGGGGGTTGGAATCATATGATCTGTAAGGTCCTTTCTAATCCAAACTGTTCTATAATTCTGTGATTCTATGATGTTGAATTAAACTGCTGTCTTAATAGACTCAGAAATTAAACTGTCACAAGTAGTGTATTATGTATAATCAGAATAGTTTATTACCTCTGAAAACTATGAGGGCCATGATATTATGTATGATCATAGTCAGACATAGAATTATAGAATATCTCAAGTTGGAAGGGACCCCTAAGGATCATTGAGTGCAACTCTCTGCTCTTCGCAGGACTAAAGCTAAACCATAGGACTAAAAGTGTTGTCCAGATGCTCCTTGAACTCAGACTGGCTTGGTGCTGTGACCACTTCCCCAGGGAGCCTGTTCCAGCGACCAACCAAATCTGAAAGTGCATTCTTAACAACTGTCAGGATAAGCCTTTGGCTTTCTCCAGCCTTTAGATTATTTTTATCAGCAAAATGAATTGTCTTTGATAATTTCTAGTGCATATATTCTAGGGGGTCAAACTACAATCCTGGAACATTCTATGCTTCCTCACTGGCAAGTGTTTGAGGAGAAAGTCTGAGCCTGGCTGA
Organism: Falco cherrug; assembly: GCF_023634085.1. NCBI lineage: Eukaryota > Metazoa > Chordata > Aves > Falconiformes > Falconidae > Falco > Falco cherrug. The sequence goes on along the minus strand of NC_073698.1, from coordinate 74,675,988 downwards.
ATCTTCTCTGCAGTTGTTCTGAAGGCAATTTGGCACTGATCACAGTATGATTTGCTTTTATACAGACAAAAATGAGATGAAGAATGAAAAATAAAGCTCAGTATTTACAGAGACTTGGGTCACCCCAAGGACAAGGAATGAGAAATGGTTTTTCACACGTTTCCTGTTGCCTTATCTACGTCATACATGAATTTGTCCTCAAGAATAGCAGGAGCTCTTTATTCATTTGTTTAAATTTTCCCTTTAAATTTAAAATGTTGAGTCTGTTCATTTCTTGGCCTTGCTAATTTTTTTACAGAGTTGCTTTGTGCTTAGTAAATTAATGAATTGCCATAGAATAGCCGAAGTCCAAACCATTACTGCACAAGCCAAACATAAACAAGTTATATAATGCTGCAATCATTCATTTATTAAAGTAAGTGGAAAATTCAAAGTGTATGTAATCTTTTTGGATGACTGACAGGCAGGTGTGATCAAGAGAATGGGAATCCAGTGATTGTAGGCAGATAGAGAGACAGGTTTGTCTGGGTGATAAGAAAGTAAAGTGAGATGGAATTGGGAAAAATGGGAGAGAGCATCATCTGTTCCAGGACAGAGAGAAGTAACAGTGCGAAGGCTGCTGGGGGGTTTTAGAGGGAAGCACTAACAAGTGCCTAGGGAGACTCAGGAGCCAGGACCCGTTGACAAAGAGGAGCGTAAAGCAGCTGTGCCAGGAAAGCGATAAAAAGAGTTGCAGAGCAGGCTTACAGAATTGCTGGACCACCTCTGACTCTTGATAATCCCCCAGTATATTCGATCTAGAATGGAGAAAGGTAACGCCAGGCTTCAGGAACCTCCCAGCTCAGGTCACGGTACAGGATCCACCTCTGCTCCTGGTCCACCTCCCCACACCCCACATAAGCACACCTCCTCCTGGGGTCAGCATGGGGCAGCAAGCCTCAGCCCTGTCTTTTTTACTGCACTGGGCTTTTCAGCTCCACTTGCTTTCAGACATTCTGACCCTACAGACCAGAAAATTGTCCATGTTCATCCTTCCCGCTGCATGCTGTGATCCGGGTTAGCAGTGAGGTGAACCATTTTTCATCAAAGCTAAACCAAAGCCAATGCACCTCTAGGGCGATTCTGCTTTTTTATTTCCTTCACATTAGACTGGTGCTAACCAAGTTTCTGATGAAAGATGTGTTTATCTTACAGTGTGGCTAAGGAGGAAATCACAGATACATGGAGGACCTGGTGTTATGGAAAACTCTTGCTTTGGACCATAATCATCACCTTGGTTGTTTGCTGAACCCTAACAAAATCCTCTTAGCTGTGGGTTTGGCAGTTTTGCACAGGGTATGCCACAGGTGCTTGCAGACATAACTGCACAAACACTGAAATAATCACATGGCAATTATTGACACTAGATATTTTTTAACACAAATTAACTAACTGTCAACAAAACCATTGCTATAGTGGGCATAATTAATCTTTTTTTTCAGTAGCATTATATTATCAGTGTTGGAATATTGCCATTCCACCTTGCTTGTTTAAACCTGTCTGAAATTCCACCCCTCCTCTCCCACCTTGACTGATAGAAATAACACCACCATTTTGGTGCGACAGCTTTTCCCTTACCTCATCCAAGATATTTACAACGTATTATCGGGGTTGGATATGGTATGGAAGCTTGACACCCTGCTCTTATTTTACTCTGATTTCCTGATGAGTATCAGTAACTTTTGTTTCGCTCTCATTTTAGCATGGGGTTTTGTTTATTTTCTTCTGTTTTGTGAATATGCTGGGTCTTATCCCCTGATTGTTTAGCATCCCTTGTGTGCAGGGTCTTGTCAAAGGGCTTTTGAAATTTCATGTATGTTAATAAGTTTATCTACTTACAGACATTTTCAAATAAAGCCCCAGAACTATGTGAGAGCTGATTTCCCACTGCTCAAATAATGCTGGTTAGTTCTTGCTACATCTAGAATTTCCAGATGTTTTGTTATTCTTTCAGCCAATTCACCAAATCAAGTTGCCGAGTACAGTTTGCAGGCTGCTAATACTCTTACTGAACTCTAAACAGATTTACTATTTTTAAGTGTTTTATGACAGAAGTTGTTTTTTAACAAAAGCTTGTATATTTTTGTTAGCAGCTCACCTGCTTTATATTCCTGCAGAATTTTTGTATGTAAACACGTTTGGAGATTTTATTTTATTTTTTTTTTTGTTATTGCTTTTATCTACATGCCTTCTTCTGACTTTTTGGTCTCTGAGTCTTGACTGAACTGCAGGAGGGATGCCCAGATCTTACCTGATATGAAGTATGAGTATATTGGGGGGGATGCAGCCCCAGCCCCAGCTACTCATGTTTCAGGCTTTCCAGACCAGATACATCCTGAAAGTGTGACACAGGCTGAATACCCAGATGTACAAATACAATAGTTGCTGCAGAGACAGTGGCTTTAAAAAAACAAAACGCTCAGCACCAGTAATAGGCACACTATGTTTCTTTCATTATAGCTGAATGGTTTGAGCATTTGGTTGAAGAGGGAAAGTCATCCCTATTCCAGGACTCCATTTGCACTTATTAGTCTGTATTTTGTCCTATTCTTCTCTAGTCTAAAAAGGATAGGCTCTTCAGTGAATATGGACTGGAACTTTGTCCCCTTGATCCCTTGAACCTAAATGCTAGGCTAAAACCCCTCAGATTTCTTTACTGTGTTCCTGGGCTTCACATCCTTATGACTACAGCCACACCAGCAAGGGTCAGTTTTCCCCAATGACACGATTTTCTTGAAAAGTGAAATATCTGAAAAAGACTGGGAGGGATCAAAAGCCATCCTCCTTCATGGGCAAATGCTATAGTACCAGTTCTGTTACGCAGAAGGTTGGTGGTCTTACACTCATCTACTATGTCCCACTAAAGAAAAATAAATGTGTCCCATCAGATGGTTGCCCTCAGCAGAGGAGCCTGCTCTCGCTCCCTGGGACTTCCTACTGCATAGCTTGCAGACACCTCTCCGCTTGGCAAAGTTTCTTTCCCTTTCCAGTTAACCGACCCTCCCCAGGCCACTACTGAGGATGCCTAAGAGCTTACTGCTCCATATGGTCCTGCTATGCCCAAGTGCCCAGCATTAGGCAAGATGCTGCCTATTCTAAGGGGTACCTAAAATGACTCTTTTTTGCAGAGGGGGAAAAAAAACCCATATGCAGCCTGTCAAAATTGTCTGCAGGTGCTCAAAACTCCACATGAATTCCAGATGCAACCCCAACAGACTGTTTCCCAGCACTGCTTAATCTTGTGAGCACCTCCCTGCTGAACCTGAAAGCTCCTCGGGCGTTTAACTTTATTCACCCACACATGTTAAGGAGATCCTGTTTTGGGAAGATAGGCACTTATCTCTTGCCTCAAGTCCCACTGCAATCCAGCTTAGGAAGACAGGCATTTAAATCCCTTTTAGAAGCCTGAAAAATTAGCAGCAGTCAGAATTATGTCTGGCTTCTTCCGGCATGGGCCATCAGCTTCGACATACGTGCAAAACGCAGAGAGCACGTCTCAAGCTAAGCACAGGAGTGGACGTGTACATTTTACTGTTTGAGAGGGATTGATGTGACAGTGTCGACATCTTAGGAGACTGCCCCAACTACTATGTCATGCTTGGGCAAAAAGCATCGACCTTTCCTACTGAACTGGAACCACCGCATGGTGGATACGAGGAGTTGTTGGCTCCAAGTTCTCTTGGGGAGCAAAACCAAGGGGAGCAAACTCATATACTTGGAAAACATGTGTTATACAGAAGATTGTCATGGAACAAACAAGGAAAATAGGGCATAACCTCATAACCCTCCTCCCCGTGCCAGAGAGCCTCTGAACTGCTAGGCTAACCTTGGGTTCCCTTTTGTCTGCTCTGATGTGGCCCCATGTCTTGTGCATTCCCAGCTGCACAGGCTCTCAGCTGCAACACCTACCATCCACGCTACCTGATGGTTGCTGATTATGCCATTCCGCTGGGAAGTTTGAGCTCAGGGCTTAATTAGAGTCTAGAAACATCACCCACTTCCTTTCTTATAGCTTTATGCATCTTTATGCAAAGTGTGGGTGGAAGCACTGTGATCACATACTGCTTCATTAGCGCCAGTCCTGCAGGAGGGACAGATAGGCTGGAGCAAGTATGGATGGGGTTACTGGCTTCCAACGACTTTGCAAGAGGGTATCTGTGCTCTAACCGCAGGCTGGCTTTGCCTGCTGGCACTGTGAGTTCACTTGCAGTCGGTGGAAAGAAGGAAGCACTGTAAGCACCTCAAAGGAAGCAGTCATCATCTTCTGCAGGTCTTCAGAAGCGCCTCTCTGTCCGCTGCCTGTACAGCAAAGCTGAGGGAATTAGATTGCTCCTTTCATCCCTTGCAGGGCTCAGACAGTTAAGATTTCATTGAGGTAATAATGCCTCAGCGAAGTATTTAAAGTAGATGGACAAGATTCCAGCCCAAATACTCGAGGTTTCTGTTAACGATTGCAAGAAAAAAACCCAAAGTATCAATAAGATGGTGATTATTGAAAAATCAAGTTAAAGGGTGTATCAATTTAAATTAGGATGTATTCTAACACACTATTTGAAAAGAATCAAAAGACCTACAGTCTTCTGTTAATATTTTCATTTCTCCTCTGTGCCCCATCAGGCTTTAGAAAAAATAATTAACATTAACAGAGCGTTGAAACAAATTTTCCTCATCCTTTCTGTGAAGCTGTACTCATGAACCACAGAGGGTTGAAAATTTTAACACCTTGTGAAAAAGTAGTGGGACCAATAAGACCATAATGTTAACCCATTGGTTGTTCCCCAGTTAGTCAACTCTTTGGATAGTGTCATCTGAGAAAAGGTAGAGGAGTATTTATCGCCTTATCAATTGATTTTATTCTAGAAAACGTGTGAAAGCAATTACATTATTTATATACAGATTGTGTAAATATACTGTAGGAAGTTTCAGTTTAATGTTGCAAAGGGTTTTCATTAATGCTGTAGTTCTGAGAAAAGGATGTAAACAACATAAAGGAGTAGAGATTTGATTTTTACTGAGATAAGCTGAAAGAATTCAACTTTACTAAATGATAGTGTTTCTTCTTTCATGTCATTTTATGTGATGCTCTTTCTACCTACTCCGCGCACGGTTGTGAAGAATATGCATTAATAATGAATCCTTTATTGATGTGACTTCATGATGTTAATTATTTACATTTGCATAATTCCATGCGTTAGTAATAAAAAAAAACATTCACCAGAGATACATAAAATTAAATGATTGGGTTTGTCCTGGAGCAACTACACACCGCTTTTACTGTATGCATATTTCTGACAGAAGACAGAAAGTCAGTTCTGCTGAGCGATCTAATCTGACATTGAAGAAGTATATCGTTAATTGTATTTTTTCTAGGAAGTACGTTTGCTTTTTTATAAAGGGGAGGAGGAGACTGCGTTTCAAACGCACTTCCAGAACTTTGCATGGCTCCCCAAGCCAAAACCTTACCGAAGGATTTGAAACCGACTATGTAGGTCAGCGTCTCCTCCCGCGGAAGGCCTGCTCCCATTTTTTGCCTTGCCCCGGTACTGGGGCTCATCCGCGTTTATGCAAAGCCGCCGGCTCTGTGAATGAAGCCCGCGCCGCCGGGGCCCGGGCTCGCTGCCCGCAGCCGGAACCGGCCACCTACCGGAGGGACCGCTAGGGAGGACGCGGTCTTCTGTCGCCGGCGTTCGGCGTCTTAAAGAGTCAGGCTGAGGATTTTAAACTGGCAGCAATAAACCTTCGGAATAAACCGCGTGGTACGCCAAGCGTGACTGCAAGGGCGCGCAGTCAGGCCGGTAGGAAGGCTCCGTACGTACACGGCGCTTGGCGACGGCCGGACCTGCCCCTGCCAGAGCCGCGGCCAGGCGGGGGGACGCGCGGCGGGTGCCCCAGGTGCCAGCGGTCGCGCCCAGGCCCGGCGGTGCCTGCGGGTTCCGCAACAGCTGCAGCCGCCCCGGCCCCTCGTCTGTGCCAGCGAGGGCAAACCCTGCAACCGCCCAGCGGGCGCCTTCAGCCGCGGCATTTCGAGCGGGAGCCGCCCGCCCCGTCCCCGCCCCGGCGCTTCTAGCCCCGCTCGTTGCTGTAACAGACCCGGCGCTGGCCGCCTCCCCGGGCGGCCTGTCACACCGCCTGCCAGTCACGCCGCCCCCCCCCCGCTCGCTGCTGAGTCACGCCGCCGCGCCGCTCCGCTCGCCCCCTCCCCAGCTCCCCGGGCGCCCCGGCGGGGGCCGAGCCACCGCCCCGCCGCGGCCGGCCGCCGGTCCGCCCGCCGCCGCCCCTTCCCTCCCCGCGCCGGCCGCGGCGCGGCCCTTCCCCCGCCGCACATGCCCAGAAGGGCGGGAGCCGCGGCGCGCCCCGGCGCTGCTGTGACAGCGGCGGCGCTTTCCCTTCCGCTGGGTGGGGGCCGCGCCGCGCCCCCCCGGCCCGGCCCGGCGGCGGTGGCGAGCCACCGTGCCACGCACAGGCCGGCCGCTCGGCCAGCTCCTTCCCCGCCTCGCCCCGAGCCAGCTGCCGCGGGACGGGAGGCGGCCATGTCGCTATTGTCTGCGCTGGTGCCCTTGCTCCGGGTGTACTGCATCGGCCTCCTCGTCATCCTGCACCAGCTGCGCCGCCGCCTCCGCCCGCGCAGCCCCCCGGCCCCAGGTGAGCATCGCAGCCGGCGCCGCGGGGCGGGGCGGCTGCGGGACGGGGGGTGGCTCCGGGCCGGGGGCGGCAGCCCCCGCCGCAAAGAGGGGAAAGTTTGCCGCACCTTCCCCCACCCGCCCCGGGGAGGGCGGCGGGTGCCCGGGAGCGCGGGGCCGGCACCTCCGGGGAGCGGCGGGGCCTGCCCGGGCCGCACAGCACAGCACTGCCACGACCTTGGCCCGCTGCGGAGGGGGGCCCGGGCCGCGCCGCTCCCCCCGCACCGGGGCAGCGGCTAAGGCACCGCGGCGGCCCGTGCCCGGGCGTCGCCGCCGGGCTCCTCCTCCGCCCCCCTCCACGGGCCGGGCCGGGCCCGCCGCGCCGCCCGAGGGCAACGGCCCGGGGGGGCTGCGGCTGGCGGGGCGCCCTTCCCGCCCCCGCCGCGCCGGGCCCCGCCCTCGCCGCCGCCGGCGGCCGTCAGGCCCCGGCCCCTACCGCCCCGTCCGGCCCCCGGCCCGCGGCCGCCCCGGACGCGGGGCGGGGCGGGGGGCCGGGCCCGGGACGGGCGGCTGGCTGCACGCCGGCCTGACTGCGGCCTCGGGAGGCGGCGTGGGGGCTCCGCGGGCCGGGGGTCCCCACTTCTCCTCTTCCTCTTTTTTGCCTTCTGACGGTTTCGCCTCAGACCTCGGCTCAGAGCCGCGCGGCCGCAGCTTCCCTCGGCCCCAGGTAGGTGCTTGGCAGGCGGGGAGCGGCGGGCAGCCTCCCGCTGGCCGGGCCGCTGGCCGGGCGCTCCTGCCGCCGCCGCCGGCCGGTCCTCCGCCCCGCCGCCTCGGGACCGCCGGCCCTGACCTCCCTGCCCCGGCCGCCCGGGAGGGGCGCGCACCCGCGCTCTGGAAGCTTAAACTTCGATACCGGCTGTCACTCGCTCGCAGCCTTCAAGCTGACGGGTGAGTGACACTTGTAGTTTTCTCCAAGGGTCCTCAGATCCGTCATTTGATGGAGAAGTTACGGTTTTGCCCTTTTCCGATCTGGGTCAACAGCATGTTTAATGCTTGCTAGGGGAAGGTTTAGTTTGCCAGAAAACAAGAGATCTGAGTTTCCTCTTTCCTCATGTTACACTTGAAAACTTTAAAATGTTTCCGAGTTTGTAAACTTACAGCGAACTATGTGTCCGGACGGATGCGCAATGTATCATCAGAGCTGAGCGTACAACTGCATACAAGTCAGTGCCTTTAACTTTCTCTGCTCGGCAGCAAGTGAGCCTTTGTGGCTCTGTCAGTAGTTTTAACCAGTGGAACAGGGGGGGAAAAAAAAGTCTTGGGAGAGCATGGTGTTTCGGTAAGCAGGCGAGGATATTGTTTTAAAGAATATCTGAAGTACTGGAGAGGAGGTGGGACAGGTACACTACACAGCAAGAGCATATTTGTGCATTTCATCACTCATGGCATCCTTGGGTAGCATTTTGTCTGCTTTTTATTAATTCCTGATCCTTCTGTGATAGGCCGGGATTCTTTTTTTTCATTCTCAAAAGACAGTGATAAAACCCCTAAACAAATGAGAGAACCCTAGTGACAGAAAGGGCATATCTGCCTACAGTTTGAAGTCATCTGAGCATTTTTCTAGCGTTAGTTTTTCTTGGCAGAGCAAAGCTGGGTATTGTGCCTAGGGTGTGTAACACTTTCCAAATCTTTTTTTCGAACTACAGAGAAACAGCATGACAAAAATGTGACCCGAGTATTTTTTGCAGTCTGTTCTTAGCTATTAAAAAAAAAAAAAAAAGTATTGAATTTGGAAGTGCTGGAGGAAGGCAGTGAAGATCCAACCTGGGAAATGTCAGCTGCCTGAGTAGGACCAGGGCAGATCTGACAGCTGTGAAAATTTTTCTTTCAGCCCTAACTTGGTTTCTTCCAGGGACAAGTAGTTTCCTTGTAGGATACTTGTTTGCTTGGAGTTGCCCCTTGGCAGTTACCTGCTGCCTTGCTTTGACTTGCTGTGTCCGGCCGTTGCTTAAAAAAGTGAATCAGCTTGTCAACGGGAACTTTTTTACGCAGACTAACCTTGTTTCCATAATAACTTCAAAATAGCAACTGCAGTGCAACAAAAAGCAAAAGTGTTGGTTAGAGCATGCTTAATTAAAGCTTGGATCAGTAAACTACACTAGCACTAAGAAAACATCAAGTACATTTTCCAGATAGTAATCTAGAAAAGTGCGTATGTTTAAAATTTTCTGTATCTTTTTGAAAGGGAGTCTGTAACTCTCACAAGTACAGGTGTTTTATCGTCGGGGTGCCTTCCCTGGGAGAGCCTAGAGGGAAGAAATGGGGCTGGGAAGAGCAGGGCAGCAGTCATCCAGGCCTCCAATCCCATCTCCTTGGCCCCAGTTCCCCTGTCAGGTTTCCCGGTCTTCGTGTGCCCGTGGTGCAGCTCTCCCATGGAAGGTTTAAAACAGAGGGATGCCTGGTGGCTCGTCCTTGAACTCTGCGGGTGAGCAAAGGGGTCTGGTGTTGATGCAGCCCTTTGGCCTCCAAATTTTCCAAGAAAAGCTTGCTTTCTTGCACTTGCCAGGAAGAAGCGTTGTGGATTTCAATCCAACTAAACCAAGTTTGTTTTGTTTTTCTTTTCTTTTTCTTTACCCGAGCTTAGAGTTGCACACTCTCAGCACATGGGCTTTCACATGGCTTTTAAAAGTGACCATCTGTTTTGCCACATCCTACCGGGGGTTCATCTAATTTTTATATGTGGGATTCAAGACAGTTTTTTTGGGAAAGAGGGTGGTTTGAGCTCTGAAATCTAGATTCACTGCAAAAACTTAGTGTTTGTTTCAAGTTGCAAACTGAAAAATTAGTAATAGTTGCTATCGAAGTGAGCCTTCCCCCAATAAAGAGTATTGGAAGTTGGTCTGATATTCTGATCTTGAAGCTCAGGGAACGGAAATACAGAGCTGGGAGGGTAAACGGAGTGCAGTCAGTGATTGCTTCGCTAACTAAAATCAGCAGAAGTAAAGGGGAACTTATGTTTAACTTATGTTAAAACATTTTTCCAAGTACCAATTGCACAGACAGTGTAACTGCTGATACATAGTGTAAACTGTGTTAGTTTTCAGTGGTCTAAATAATTACTAGTTTCATTAGAAATTACTGCCTGTATTGTTTTAGTTTTTTTACAGTGTTTAATCTTAATTATTTTGAGGGGGGAAAAAAAAGCCCTGCATGACTAAAGATCCTGATATAAACAGCTTTTTAAAAAGAAAAATCTAATCAGTGGATTAGTAAAAGTCAAATTAGTATTACTTGTGACACCAGGATATTAACACTTGAAATGTGGTCACTGAAAGTCATCCTACTGATAACAAAAATGGTCATACAGTCTCTTTTGGTATTTTAAGAGCTTATCAAGGAATTTATTTGGCATCTTCCTCCTGCATTTTTCTCTTCTGCTGGTCATGTTTCATTGAAATTTGAGGTAGAGGAAGAATAAATGCTGAATGTTTTGTAGTTTAGAAGTCTTTGTAGTTAAATCTGGTACCTGTGATGTGTGGAGAACTGGCTCTGAAGAAGGTGGTAATGTGGCTGAAGTTTAGAAGGCCTTAAAGACTACTCCCGTCCTTAAGTGATTGAAATTTCATACATATTTTTCATTTGCCCCAATTTCTAGTTGTTCAGTATCATAATTTGTACCAAGTTTCTTTACAATTAATTGTGAAGAAATAATTTGGGAACATGCATCTTTTAATTTGATTCACGTATCGAGGGCTTTTTTTAATGATTAAAGTATAATGATAGACTGAGCACTTCCTGGTCAAAGCTGTATGAGCGCTAGGTTGTAAAATATCCAGAGGTGGGTAGAGAATCAACCAGGTAGGAAGGACTGACGGCAGGCAAAAATGAAGTTGCATCTAACAATTAATCCCTCTCCCCCATGCACGCACCTAAGAGTTAGATAGTCTCAGAAGTGAGGAAACAGTCATTTTATGGTTGCCCCCGTGCTGAATGAGGCAAGGGTTGTGCTACAACGATACCTACCGTGTAATTAGGGAGGGTGCCATCGCTGTGTGTGCACAAGGGGGCAGAGCTAAGGTTGCACGGTGGCTACACGCCCCACGTTTCCTCACGTTCCCATGCTTGGTTTCACAATCCGAGTGACTCTCGTGTGGGTTTTGAACGTATTTTCTTTGCCACTGGGGAAACCGAGCCCTGCCTGGTGCAAGGGGTAGCACTGTTGCCCTTTGCAACGTATCTAGTTGCTGGTGTTTCAATGTTACGGCCCTGCCCTGGCGAGGGGAGTCACAGGTTTGTGTTAGGAGAGTGAAGAGGGGTCTGAGAGGTGTGAGGAGGCAGCACAACCTGCCCCAGGGAAAGCAGAGATGAGGTGCTAGGGCAAGGAAACTTGGGCCTTTCTTCCTCCTCCTCCTCCTGTGGCAGCTAAGCCCGCTGCGAGGCCAGCAGAGGATCCTGTCTGCAGGCTCTTAAAAGCCTCAGCCCTGGTACCAGCTGGTGGTGTTGGCCAGCTGCGTGGAAAGGCATGCATGGCGAGGAAAACAGCAGCTTCTCCAAACCTGCACTGTGTTTCAATGTGGGTGGGAATTCAAGGGAAAAAGGAAGAGGCACGTTTGTTAGCCTGGAGGCTTTTGTGTGCAGAAGGGTTTTTCGCCAAACCAAAGTAGTGCTGGTTTTTTTATCATGGAAAGTTCAGCAAGCTGAAAGAGAGCATTTCCTTCAGCTGCCCTTGTAACAAGCTGTGGGATTTCCCAAAGGCGGTGAGGTGCTTCATTCACAAGGGATTTCATTCTGCAAGGTGCTGGTGTCCAGTTTGGGTCTGAGTTGAAGCTACTCCAGATGTTCCCAAGCCTAGGCTATGAGCACTGTTCACCAAAAGAGGAAAAATTTACCTTTTCAGATAGAAAAATGGGAGGTATGTTTTTTTGGTTTGGTTTTTGCCATTTTTTTTTTCCCCTTCATAGTACCAGTTATGCTGTGTAACACTGGAGGAGAGACAGGGATGATTAGCAGTTTATATTTGAGCTATTACAACAGCTGAAGTGTGGTTTACAGCATTATAATAAAGGCTGTGTTATGTTGGCATGTCCTTAACTGTGGCAATGCTACTCTGTGCCACTATTGCCAAGTGCCAGATCCAGCTCAACGATGGCAAAGCTGTAACATACATAAGAATGAAAGGTGGGGTGAGTTTGTAACACTCCCTTGCTCTAAAATAACTTGTATTTTATCAGTGTGTGATGAACTTTTTATGATCCAAGGTGTGTCATACTGATTTTAAATATTAAAGATGCATCAGCTCTTTTATTACAGTGGCTTCCTCCTTGCTTTTAGGAACTGCCACGTAACTGCAAAGGAAACTGTAGGATTTAGTGAAATTCTGGGAGCCTCTATACTCCTCAAGATACCAGGTCATGGATTGAAATGGAGTGATCTAAAAACAGTAACACTACATACCGATACAATATATCTTGTTAATGCACAGTCTGATGCTGTGGCAGGTTTACATCATTGTACATTACGCCACGTTGTCTTTCAAAATCATCAGTTTTTGTGGAATTGCATACCTTGGTGTTGTTGATAGGCACATCTTTGGAATGAGGGAGCATTACCACGTTGAATCAATAGTTTATTCTGGCAGCTTAAAAGGCACTGAACGAATCACTGTAGAGGGCATTGCTGGCAGTCAGAACATTGCCCCCCTCAGGGGAAAAAACCCCAGGTCTACACCCAGAAGTAAATCTACAGAACAAATTAGGTAAAATGTTTGCCCTGCATCTCTTGTTCTGTTTCTAAACCAACAGCTATGTTTGAATGAATATGCTTAGTCTTGGTAAACCTGTCTTTGGTTTTTCATTCAAGACATTCAGAAAGTGCTGCAAAATACCAACTATAGTTCAGAGAGAAAATAGCTTTTCTTGGGAATATTCATCAACAGCAGAAAGCACACCAGCGAAGCTTGCACACGTATTTTTTGGAGATATTCCCTTGCAGCAATACGAACAAGTCAGATTGTTTCTTCCTCCTCCAACCAGCCAGTCTTACCACCCAGGGACTTCTGGGCTTGGGTGCAGGAGCAGCTCCTGATGGGCAGAGAAGGAGCAATGCCATTGCTTTCAGGCTGGCTGCAGGGATGCTCCCAATGTTTCTCTTCTGCTCTCTTTCCCTGGATTTTTGTGAAGGGGGCTGCATCTGTGTTTAACTGATTTACTTCCTTCTTCCCAGTCCTGGCCAGGCCCCTGGTGAAGGGCTTGTTGTCACAGGCGCTCTGGTGGTGGCGTGGAAGAAATGGAGAAGCGTCAGCATGCAGTCATGCTTTGCTGTGGCTTGGCTTTTTGGTGTAGCAAAATCAGCTCCAGTGGGTGCCAGCTGCCAGCACTGTGCACAGAGGCGCTGTAGGGCTCAAGTAGTGCTTGCACATGACTGCACAAGAAATGTTTTCCTGTGCAGATACTGAGGTACAGATTGCCAAGTCTTGGCTTATCGCCATGCTCATCTAGAGTGTTACCCCCTCCTGACTTGTGCAGCCTTTTGAAGAAAATACAGCAAAATTATTTTCCAGCTGATGTGGATAATATTTATTAGTGCTTCCATGTCTGCTTTTCCTGTAATTATAATGCACTGTTATTCCAGGAACCATGATTGTGAACTAGTAGTTCAGGAGATGGCTTTGATTTCAGAAAGAGGACAGGAAAGGTGTCAGATGCGTATTGTTGATCTGCATGTAGGTTCAAACTCCTTTTACTTCAGTAAGAAAACATTTTTACATTTCAGAAGAGCAGATAATGCTATAACTTGCATCACAGTTGGGGTTTTTTTTCTGTTTTTTTGTTTTTGTTGTTTTTTTTTTTTAAGCAAATGGTGGAACAGTTTGATCCAACTAACAAAACTTCTTTCAAAATAAACAAACAATAAAACCTTTGCTCCTTCAGTATCAGGTTTCAATTGAAATAAATGTTAACAGTGAAGTTTAGTAACTCTTAGGCAAGAGGATGTGGGTCTAGCCCTAACTATAACTTAAGAGGCAGGAAAATGTTATAGCAGATCACCAGTTTGTGTGACAGTAGTGCGTCAGCTTTGTGGTGGTACCCCTTCTCTACCCAGAGTTATGTAATTTGAGAAGCAAGATTTACTCGGGTCTTCTAGCTCAATTTCACAGCAGAATGTGATATATTAAAAATCTTTTAAATTCTTGACATTCTGATGGGCTTCTTGTAGATCACACTTCCTGCAAATCTCATCTTTAAATTTGCAAATGTAATTAGTAAGGTAGGTTTCTTGATACGTTTGCAGAAACGTTAATTTCACATAGTTAAGTGTGGTCAAACTTTTGCTTTCTCATTGTATCTTTATCTTACTGCCTTTATCAGGTACTCATTAATGAGTGAAGGATCAAAAGGTGGGACGGTGGCCAAGAAGCAATGGAGAATAAAAGTTTAGAAGGTTCCCCATCAGACCTAAAGTTAGTGGCTCACCCGAGAGCAAAGAGTAAAGTGTGGAAGTACTTTGGGTTTGATACCAATGCAGAAGGATGCATATTACAGTGGAAGAAGATCTACTGCCGTATTTGCATGGCACAGATCGCCTATTCAGGAAACACGTCCAACCTTTCCTACCACCTTGAGAAAAATCACCCCGATGAATTCTGCGAATTTGTGAAAAGTAACACTGAGCAAATGAGGGAAGCCTTTGCCACCGCATTTTCAAAAATCAAGCCGGAATCATCACAGCAGGTTGTGCAAGATAGCCTCATCATGAAGACCTACCAGAACTATGAAAACAAAAAGCATCAGGAACTGACATCTGCAGTCATCAGCTTAATTTGTGAGGGCATGTATCCTGCCTCTATCGTGGATGAACCCACCTTCAAGGCCCTCTTGAGAACAGCAGACCCCAGGTATGAACTTCCGAGCCGGAAGTACTTCTGTACAAAAGCTATTCCCGAAAAGTACAATGCCATTAGAGAAATTGTGCTGAAAGAGCTCACTGAGGTTCTATGGTGTGGCATATCCACAGACATGTGGAGGAGTGAAAACCAGAACAGGTCATATGTAACTGTCGCGGTTCACTTTCTCAGCAGCAGTCCTGCCAACTGCCTGGCTGTGAACTCGCGGTGTTTAAAAACATTTGAAGTACCTGAGGATAATACTGCAGAGACTATTACGAGAGTCCTTTATGAAACATTCATTGAGTGGGGGATCAATACAAAAGTCTTTGGTGCTACAACAGATTATAGTAAAGACATTGTGAAAGCTTGCTCCCTTCTAGATATTCCCGTACAGATGCCTTGTTTGGGGCACACTTTTAACGCAGGAATACAACAAGCTTTTCAGCTCCCCAAACTCTGCAGCCTTCTTGCCAGGTGCCGAAAACTGGTGGAGTATTTTCAGCAGTCTACAGTTGCGATGTACATGCTGAGTGAGAAGCAGAAGCAGCAGAATATCCTCCACTGCATGCTGGTAAGCGACCGGGTTTCCTGGTGGGGAAGCACACTCGCTATGCTGCAGCGCCTCAAGGAGCAGCAGTTTGTCATTGCGGCTGTTCTCGTGGAGGACAGCAACAACCACCACCTCATGCTGGAATCCAGTGAGTGGAATACAATTGAAGGGCTGGTGGAGCTGCTGCAGCCTTTCAAGCAGGTCGCGGAGATGATGTCTGCTTCAAAGTACCCAACGATAAGTATGGTGAAGCCACTTCTCCACATGCTTCTGAATACTACCCTGAACATCAAAGAGAATGATTTGAAGGAAATCAGCATGGCAAAGGAGGTGATTGCTAAAGAACTGTCAACCACCTACCAGCACACCCCTGAGATAGACATGTTCCTCAATGTTGCAACTTTCTTGGATCCTCGCTACAAAAAACTGCCTTTTCTTTCAGCCTTTGAGCGGCAGCAGGTTGAAAACAGAGTGGTGGAAGAAGCAAAAAGCCTGCTGGAGAAAGTAAAAGAAAATACCTTTAGGACTGAAGAGAAATTCTTCACAGTTTCAGAAGAGCCCCCTGTAAAAAAAATCATCATCTCCTCTACTCCTCCTCCTACCAGTGTCATCAACAACATGCTTGCAGAGATCTTTTGCCAGACAGGAGGTGTGGAAGACCAGGAGGAATGGCATGCTCAAATCGTTGAGGAGCTGAGCAACTTCAAGTCACAAAAGGTCCTCGGTTTAAATGAAGACCCACTGAAGTGGTGGTCTGACAGACTAGCGCTATTTCCAGTTTTACCAAAGGTTCTTCAAAAATACTGGTGTATTCTGGCCACAAGGGTCTTCCCTGAACGCCTCTTTGGTTCATCTGCTAATGTTGTAAGTGCA
This sequence comes from Falco cherrug, assembly GCF_023634085.1. Taxonomy (NCBI): domain Eukaryota; kingdom Metazoa; phylum Chordata; class Aves; order Falconiformes; family Falconidae; genus Falco; species Falco cherrug. Next base: position 74,660,021 of record NC_073698.1, on the reverse strand, counting down.
AAGAGAAACCGGTTAGCGCCGGCTCATGTGGATGAGCAGATCTTTTTGTACGAAAACAGTCGGAATGGGTCTGAGGCTGAACCGGAGGACGAAGACGAAGGAGAGTGGGGTTTGGAACAGGAACAGATTTTTAATTTAAATGACTCGGTAAATGTAAACAACAATTTCTTTAATATCAGAGACAGTGGGTTTGTTTAACAGGACTGCTGCGGTACAGTTAATAACAAAGAAAAAAGTATTTGTCTTAAGTTACCAAAAATACTTCTGTTTTATGCTTTGAATGCTGTAAATATTGAACAGTTGTAACAAACTTGATTTAGCTTCCATTGTCTATGTTTTCCCCACTGTCTTAAAACATGAATGACTTGTGATTAAACAGCACTGAAATGAATGAGGAAATAAATTCTACAAAGACCGTGATTTCTGACTGTGGCCCAGATTTCAGAAAGCACTTACCCATGTGTTTCCTTTCCACTTGCTTCAGTGGGAGACAAACACATGCTTATGTGCTTTCTATCACAAAAATATTTTCTTGAATTAGGACCCCCAGCAAGGGAGTTTTTAAGATTTATGCCTCTGTTTGTGAATCCTGTGTGACTCAGGATGTTAGCTTTAAATTTTGGATTTTAAAACATTTTTAAAATCCATAAATCTGAGCAGTGGATATTTTTAGAGTGTATCAATGCTATGAAATGAAAAAAAAATATCTTGAGCCTGATTTTCTGTTTTCACTACCTCATGTCTTAGGCCTGGTCTATGCCAGAAAAGTTCAGCTGGTATATTTCTGTCAATTAGGGGACTGATGTATTTTTATTTTAACTGATACTGTGCTGGCATAGGCTGTAGTGTGGATGCACTTATACTGGGATAAGTTATTCTCCTTTCCAGTGCGGTGTAAATGGTATAAACACTTCTAAACTGGTATTGTTGTGTCCACGTTAGTCTGGTTTTACCATTTAACTGCAGCAGCTAAATGGCAAAACTTTTTTTTGTGTGTGTGTGTGTATGTGTCTAGGCAAGCCCTGATTGTAGTCTCTTGCGCTTTGACAAAGTGGTGACAAAGTGTGCAGGGTTGAGGTGGCGTTGTGTTACCTTGGCTTTGTTACGTTCTGGCTGATGCCATGCGGTGCGAAGCGGGCAAGGTATCGGCCCCTCAGCGGCAGTGGCGGAGAGAGGGAGGGAAGGAGGGTTTGGGGAGACGTGTACGGGCTGCGGGTCTAACATTCTGTCTAAGTTACAAAATCCTTAACCTCTTAATTTAAATGGGGACTTCGCCCAGGGTAGCTAGAAAATTTTGTTGGCAAGAAAAGCAAAATAAAAAGCTTTACTATTATGTAAATATATTTAAAAGAAGGGGACCCTTCCATTTCCCCACATGTATTTAGTGAGTCTTTAGGATTGTTTCTTATTGCGTTAGCACTTAAACCATCTTTTTTTTTTCTCCTCTTTTTGGTTCAGTTTGTAGAGTGGACTTTAGTCCCGTCCAGTCTAATGTTTGAGTACTGTTTCTGATTAGTTGTTGTGTATTGTAATTGCTCCTTCATGTCTCTACGCTTAAGTGTTTTAAGCCTTTTTGAGAACTCGGCAAACAAGAAAAAGAAAGAAAACCATCCCCAGCCCCCCCATCTCTTTATGAAATACACATCATAAACAAGAGTAGAGTTCACGCTTGGCACAGAGTGGGATAGCAGCCAGCATTTTTCCCTGAGGTGCAGAGGAGGACATCTTGGCATTTTCCAGTTAACAGTCAAAAGGTTTTTGGGGTTTTGTTTTTGTTACTGGTGTCTCGCCCCCCACCTTGGCTATAGTCTATGACTGTCAAGCACAATCTTTCCAGAGAGGTCTGTTGAAGACTGGCCAGTACTCTTCTAGAGGAAGAAGTTGGTTTTTTTCATCATGATGGTGACCATAGACAATTGGTTGTAGAAAGGGCCCAGCCAGGAGGAGCACAGAAAAATGAGAATTGTGATAGAATTGAATCTATTGCCAGACTGCTTGTTTATATTATGGTTTAATAGTTTTTGCAAGTTTGAGGCCTTGTGTTCTTTGTAGGTAGTAGGAAGGGGTGGGTGGGTGGGGAGGAAGGACAGAGGTTAGAGTAAAGGAGCACTGAAGTAAATAGCAGTGAACTACCTGGCATGTTTAATCCTGAGAAAAATGCATTTAACAGGTGCTGTGGCCGGTGTTTGGCTGTCAGTAGGCCTGGGTTTTCACTCTCTAGCCCCCTGAAAATTAATTTGCACTTGCACAAAGTACACACAGAGTGCATCCCGTTGGATCTTGCTACTCTCCACACCCACTGAGGAGGTGTATGTGATTGCCCAAGGTACAAAACACAGGCTTGGCCTAAACTCTCGCAGATATATAGGCTGTCCGTGAGGGTAGAATAATCAAGTTATGGAAGGGAGCGAGATACAGGAGGTCCCTTTTTGATGTTACCTGAGCTCCTGTGACACCCCTGCAGTCTGCCAGGAAGACCTCTTGGTTTTTACATCCGTTGAGTACCAGCTGGTGTCAGTTGTGTCCCCTCACACCACCTCCGCCTGCTACCACTGCTGCTAGCCCTCAAGAAGCTGCGCAAATGTTAGTGTGAGGTGTGTGGATCCTGTCTCACGTGAGCATAATTCAAAGCCGTGCCCTCACAACCAAGGCAGAGCCCAGAGCACCGCTCCCCTGGTCTGTGTTCAGCCTGCCCCTCTTAACAGCATCCATCTCCTGTTTGCATCTTTGTCCTTCTAGGGCTAAACATATGCAGTGATGCTTACAAGCAGATTTACCGAGATCGGTGCAATGCACTACTCTTTTCTTTCCAGCTTCTTTTTATTTTTTGGTATCCAAAATAAAACTGTAGTCGGTTCAATTGATGTGTGTCAGCGTTCTTTTAAAAAAAAAAAGGAGAAGAAAAAGGAAAAAAAAAACCAACAACAAAGCCATTGTTAGTCCTACCCATTGTCTGTGAGATTTTTATTTAATGTTCTAAGCCTGGAATATTGTTAAATAAACCAGAAAAATAAGTTAGTTACTAGATTATTTGTCTGATGTGTGTTCATATCTGCAGCACTTTATGACTTTGAACTCTTCCGCAACAAGGGGAGGTTATATTCTAAGGTTTTGAAGCTATGCATTTATTTTCCTTTTGATCCTGTAAGTTATTTAAAAAAAAATGCTGTACAAATCTTTTGGATTAAAAAAAAATGAAGATGAAAAATGTCAGAAGTTTAGATGGTTTCTCTCGCTTAAATACGTGTGGTGTTTTTCATTTAACAACATAATTTTCTGTTGTTTAGTTGGGTGGAGAACCAAAGTTGCAGAGCTGTTTTAAATATTGCTACAACGTGAGTTAAACCCTGGTGTTATTGCCAAGGGTGGGCCCAGAACACATTTCCAAATTATGCTATTAAGTCAGATTTATGTTTTGTGTTTCTTGACAGCTAATTTGAATGCACAGCCGAATGTTTCCTTTTCTCTTCGGTACAGCTGAGACATCTTTTTGGAGGGACGATACAGGAACTACAGCTTTTGTGTGTTTTCATGCTGGAAAAGTGATTTTTTAAACAGGCTCTCAAACTACGTACTTTATACCAATAGAATTGCCTTTGGCCACCAGCTAAGTATTTCCAATTCAGGATTAATATTCAGTGGGGTAGGCAAGGTTTCTGAGGGTTAACAACGTATCTAAAGGGAGTTTTGTGGGACTGACCAACCTCTGTGCAGGTATTTTGCCTCTTTGCTGTCAGAGATTACCATGAAGACAAAACCAAAACCTCAAACCAAACTGAAGTCGAAAAGGTGAATTTTTCCAGAAAACCATGTCTAAGATGCCTTGGTTTAAATGGATGGAATAAAGTTCTGGATTATTTGTGGAAAGGGTGCATTATTTTAAATTTCTATCACAGCAGTGTGTTAGATTAATTTAGAGGGTTTTCTTAATTAATGTCATGGTGGTCCAATTAGCTTTAAAGGAGCATTGTGTGCAGGCAGGAATATTAAAAGCAAAAGAAACGCTAATTGGTTACTTGTAATATTTTGTAGTACTTCTGAAAAGTGGCATGTAGCTCATGATCTTGTCCTTTTTGTGTGATAGCTTAAAAAGAAGGGTCTGCCTGAAGATGTCATTTCTGAAGGAGGGGAAGCGTACGGATTTGAACACAGAAGTGGTATATTTTACATATTCCATAACAACTGGCTATAGGAAACTTTGCACTGGAGCATTTTAGTCTCCGCACACCATACTCCTTTCAGTGGTCTCCATTTCTGAGTGTCCTTTTTAGGGGATGATGTCTTTTTGAAGGTCTGGAAATCTGGGTTCTGGTGGTGCAGTGCTATGCACCACCAGAAAAAAGTCTAGGCGGTCTTTTTGGCTATGCTGAGAAGCCTCTTTTGCTTTGGCTTCTGATTTGTTATGTTTTGTAGCTTCATTTTTTTGCTTTTAAAATTTTTTTTCCATTTTTCTTTATTTCTTTTTTTCTGTGGGTTTTTTTGTTATTTTTCTTTGTTTTTACCTAAGCCAAGATTATATTGTCTGTCTCACCATATTTCCTACAAATTGCTAGTCTTCTGCTAAATTCAGGATGTGTTTGTTTTTAGGGGATGTAGGGAAATTAACGAAGTTGGTTTTGCTTTTTAAATAACATTATTTGGTGCTGTAGGAAGAACTTGAAGATACAGTATAATTTTATGTCTGCCTTAAAAGCAAATCAGTAAAGTAAAATGTCTAATGGCTTTATGCTATTTAAACTTGAATTTCAAAACATCCCTACAGTTGCTGTATAATGCTGTCATTTTTACATACAAAAGCATTTTCTTTAGGTTGAACAATAAAAATCAATTAAATAGATTTTTACTGCTTCTACAGTCATTTTCAGTGCCCCTGCAGCTGGGTTAAAATGCCACAAGGGAACTGAGTTTACTATAAAAAAAAAACCCAAAGCAAAACACCGTCTTCCAGCTTGCCTTGTGTTTTAAAAACATTTTTAGTGATAAAATTTGATTTATAACTTTTTAAAAATGCAAAGGCTGTTGCAGAAAATTTTCAGATGAGTCCCTCAACCTCAGAGATGTCAATATTACGAGATAAAATTCGATTTATAACTTATAAAAAATGCAAAGGCTGTTGCAGAAGATTTTTAAATGAGAGTCCTCAATCTCAGAGATGTCAATATTACGATTTTTGAGCATTACACTGACATTTATGCACAAGGTGCTGTTGACTTACCTTTCTGCCAGAAGAAAAGGTTAGTGTTCATAAAAGTGATGCTGCCATCTGCAATGCTTTGAAGTCGGGATCAGGTGTATTTTTTTTCAGAGATGTTGAAAAGACTGGTACTTGCTGCACATGTGTGCTGGTTTCCATGCTTTACAATTAGGACTTTTTTCCAGTGACTTGAATTTGCAAAATCCTGTTCCTCTGTCCTGTCTCTCTCCCTGGCCCTGTCTGGGCAGAGTGCTGGGTGGGAGAAGCCCTGCTCCCCAGTGTGGGGTTCTCTTGCAGAGAGACCGTTCCTGGAGAGCAGGTAAACCTCGGTTTAAAATGGGTTTAAACTAGTTCCTTATTCCTGTCCACTGGGGCTACAGCACCTGTGCCATGCTGTGAAAAGGCAGAGCCATCAATTCTTCCCCCCGGGGTGGTGTACAGTTGAGCACATCGCTCAGTTGTACCAAAAGTTGCCTACGTGGCAGGGGAAGATGCTGCGGAATTGGGCTCAACACAGCTAGGAAAATAAGCTTGGAGTCAAAGACATAGTAAACAGCAGTGGTCCTTACTGCATGTCGGGATGGAAACAGGATCTGTGCAGCTCTGGTTGTTTGGGTTTTTAAGGTAAATACCTTAACATGATACTAGTTCGTGCTTTAGGCTGAAGCTGTGCCTGGGAACTTTTGTGAACTATTCAAATAGTTACGTGTTTAATACTCACATAGAAAAGAGTGTTCTGTGGCATTCAAGTAAAGGTTTTCTACAAAGAGTAAAGCTGCAGTTCCTATTTGATAGATATTTTGGAGATGAGGGATAGCATTTACAGTGGTTTTACAGGTATAAATACCGTGGCCAGAGGTACACACACATTCAGCTGTCAGAAGCGGTACGATAGTCCTGTTTTTGAGTACAGCAGAGGCAGGAGGGGATACTTCCATTTCTAATAAATAAGAAATGTTGTTATTTTAATGCTTTTAGGTAGAAGACTAATTAAAATGCATCTGTAAATCTTCATGATAGTATAATGCTTTATTTGGATATATCTGTAGAGAATTAATCCCTTTGGTTTACTTTGTACACTGAAGGTGTGACTCTATTTGTCCATAGCTGCATGCGCGTGATATCCTGTTCAACAGTGATTCCCCAAACAATGCACAGTAAAGTTATTTTTAAAGTGGCGATTTCTTTGATTACATACAATTTTCAGCATACATCTTTGTCCCCAAATACTTGCAGTCAGGAATGAGAAATTAATCTTTTATTTCTGCAATGGGCCCTGCTTTGCTTTTGAATTTGAGACATTTTGTGTCTCTGTGTATCACTCTGTGTTTACAGACACCACCACTAAAAGTGTTCCATTCTCCCTTGTTTTTTTTTTTTTAATGTGCTTTTTTTCTCATGAGTCATTGGTGAGGTTTACAGTGATAGGAATTTACAGTCATAACAAGGAAGATGTCAAGTCAGCATCAGGAGAGCTCATGCCAGAAACATCCTGTCCTGTGTCAGGAATGCTTTGCTCCAAGGGAAACCTTCACGTTCTCAAACATGGCTTTCTGGTGTGTGTGTGAGCGAGAAATAAAGTGCTTTTGCAAACAACGCACAGTTCTGTTTTATGGTGGTAGTTCAGTCTGCTGTGAGTTTGTACTCTGGGAAGCACTCTGGTTTAGCACCGAATTCAAGTTTCTTGAGCACACAGCAGAACTCTATGAACAGAAGGAATTTAGCGACAATTAAATCTGCAAAATGCAATCGCTTAATTGATGAGAACAAAGAAGAAGTGGGTCCATCTAGGAAAACTACTGAAATTGTAACGGGAACCTGCAATTCCTGTCTGAATTCCTGACAGCATTTAAAAATACTAAATGATTAACCTTCCAGTAATCTGACATTTCAGATGCTGTGAAACAAGTAATTTACACACTTGTTGATGTTTCTGTGCTGCTGGTGGGTAAGCTCTGTTAGCTGCAGACCCCTGGGCTCCCAAATGGCCAAGGAAGAGTTTTCAGTAACAAGGCAGGGAGGAAGAACAAGCTGTTACTGTAATGTCCCTGGAGCATGTGGGAGCCTGGGCTGAAATGGCTGTTTCTGAATGACACTTTGATGCAGCCTCGCTGGTCTACCACAGATACACATTCACATGCAATCCAAGGATTTGCCACTGATCGTAAATCTGGCAGGTCCCAAAGGAGCTAGTGCTGTGGTGAGAAAGAGCGAGTCTTGCAGATGAGTGGAGCCTTCTGTGTGTGGTATGTATCTTTTAGCACCCCTGATTTTAAGCCCCGTTCTCTTTCCTGTGCCAGCCGCGTGAACAGTAGTGCTGATCTTCGCTGTGTTATTTGCTGTGGGGCTCTTCTATTTGAAGTGTAAGACTAGGAGAACATCACCTGCGTGCTTTCAAGAGGCAGTGAAAGTAGGCAGAAGTTCACCTGTGCTGTATGTGGTTTGCTGACTGCTCTGCATGAGCAGTAGGTTGAGGGTGATATTTCGTTTACCCTGTAGTGTTGCAGATGTGCGACTGGCATTGCTGCTGGGAGATTTCTGCGTGCCTGGTCAGAGAAATGAGATAGGTAAAGAGCAACCGTGTGCATGTTGTATCTGAAGGTATGATGCAATCCCCAGGTGAACTTAAAGTGCTCGCATGAACTGGTTCTTTTGTTGTCCTGCAAACAGACTAACTGCCTTGTTCATGTCCTGCCCACTCCACCCCACCTCCTCTTCATTCCTTTGGCTGATGTTTGCAAAGATTTCACAGTTCTTATTGAAGATGGAAATTCACAGATAATGCTGGAAAATATTTGTCGGTTGTTGGGACCGTTGCATATACTTTTTGTGCCTTTTTTGGCAATGCATATTAGAGCTGATGGAACATAAAATTCTTTTTTTACCCAGGGATGGGATCCATGCACGTCTGAAGTTGGTTGTCGTACGCAGAGACTGGTAAACTCTTCCTACAGTGAGGGGTTCAGCTCAGCCTGCAGTGTTGGTCTGTCGGCTGCACTTCTGCCCGTTCTCTAGGCTGTTCAGGAACGTTGCTGTACTCTGCAGAGGGAAAACCGATTCCTCTGGATTGTTTTCCTGGTGTTTTTGTATTGCTGGGGCTGTTTTCTGGTCTGCGAGTGCCTGAAGGAAGGGAATGGGCCAGGGCTTTTCCCCTGATCCTGCTCCTTCCCTGGGCTGGTTGACCACCCTGAGAAGAGGATCGTCCAGAAGGTAACACTGCTGGATGATGTTTGCAAACACCAAGACTACAAAATGATTCATTCATTTTACATTTATTTTTAGGCTAAGATGAAAATGATATAAAATGTGGCCTAAAAAGGAGCCTTCAGACCCTCTGCACTAACTCCTTGAGTTAGGCGTCCAAATATAGATTTGGGATTTAATCTCTAAAAGTGATCCATTTTGCATGCTCTGTCTTCAGAACCACTAGAAATGCAGGCATCGCAAGTGTGTCTCTTTAAATATCCTTTAAAGAATGGTATTTTGCAGTGGGATGTATATGCAGAACTTTTTAAAATCCAAACCATAAGTTTTCATTTTCTACACGTCCATTTTGTCTTTGGTTGTGCTTCAAAGGTTAGTATCCATAGGATCGTTATGTCTAAAGTGATCTATTCAAACATTTTAGGTCACGAAAGTAGATGGGCTTCAGAAATAAGAGAAATATTTTCACCCACAATTTATAAGCTGAAAGTCTTAATTATTCTGTGTTGAGGGAGCCAGTTGCAACTCTGTTCTAGAAAAGCGTGGAAGAACATGAAATGTAAATAATTTCACTTTTTTTAGGTAAAGTTCCGAGAGTAAAAGGCTTAAGTGTAAGCACCCTATTTTCTGCTCTGTTATCTGCATTGTAGCAATATGGAACGAGACCCACGGTATCAGTGAGCGTACGAGTGAAAGAACAACCTTCTTTTATTTAGTAATTTTTCTACTTGTGAGGATGTTTTCGTTTAGATGATTTAGTCTTAACAAGCATAACTTCAACAGTTTTAGCAGATGGGCATAAGCATTTCTGTTGCTTGGTCCTTCCTTCCTTGATAAATTGGAACTTTTTCTCCTTGTTCATGTAGAACAAAGGAAAGAAGGCAAATGGGGGTGCAGTGTTAGAGGTGGCAGGCTGGGTGTTTGCTTCGTGCTCACGCAGCTGAAGCACTGATGGATTTCAGAGGCGGGCGATGGGCTGTGTTTGTGCCAGTGGGGCATTTGGGTCTAAAGATGGGCAGATGGTACCTTGCAAAGGATATGTGGCCTTTGCTTTCAGGTCAGTACTATGCCAATCAATGTGATACTTGACTCGGAGCATTAGCTGGTTGTGCAGTTGGGAACTTCTGCAGTCAGTCTGTGTCTCTGCTTTTTTGGGGCTGTTTGGAGTAGCATCTGCTCGTTAGGTGATAGAGCAAACTGTTAGCCTTAGAGATGCTGCAGCTCAAGAAAGTGAGCTATAAAATGTAATTGTTCCTTTGCATCAGAAAAAGAGTTGTGTAACCAAATTCCACTCAGTCACGCTTTGGTTGAAGGCACCAAAGGTTGTAGAAATTCAGCTGAGGAACATAGAGTTTTACTGCCAGGGTAGTTGGATGGGTGGAGGTCTTGAGTCATGCAGTACCTTGTGTGGACTCCACCATGAGGCTGCCTGCGTGGGACAAGTTGCACAACCAGAAATCTTATTTGTCTTCAATGTGAGTGCTGAAGCAGTCTCAAAAAGTTTCACAAGGCCGGAAGGCAGGGGGAAGTAAGCATAGACCCAGTGATGTTATTTTCAGAGATATTTTTGTAGTAGAGTCATATTACGTTAGTTTGCTTAGACCATGCAGATACTGTCCCACCACAAACACTTTACCTGGGGCTCCCACACTCAGTGCTGGAGTAGCACTCGAGATACACGGGCACTGACATGTAATTCTTGATTCAGCTCAGTTATGGTAAAGGTTTTAGTGCATTGAATACATAGAGTCTTATGAAATATTTTGGTATTTGTGTCACTAAGATTGTGTGTCTTGCCTTGCAGACAGGGAAAGAGTCAAGATTTGGGCAGTAACAGAGTAGAAATGTCATAATTATACATACATACATGCAGTCCCCTCTTGGTGTTCCCAGAAACTTGTCTGCCAGTTTCAAGGCTCCCATCTTTGCAGTTTCTGAATGACAGATGCCATTACAGACAGTGATTTCGTGTTTGTGGCTTTATCGTAGTGTACGAAATACTGCATTAAAGCTGCAGATGTGATGGAACATAGCAAGGTTTAAATGGGGTTATCGCCATCCAGGGAAGAAAATATTTGACAGTTACTGTTGCTAAAGGAAATAACCAAAAAAGTGATGATATTTTGCTTTACATCAGGATTGCTTTTAAGAAAAAAAGGTGCCATAGTTTTGTAATAAACCTTTGACGTTTGCTTTCCTATCACTGTATTTGTGCTCTGCTAAGAGAGGTTTGATGTTTCACAGAAAATGCGTTAGGCAAGAAAACTACATCCCCCATCCTACCCAAAACACCATCTGAGTTGTGTAAGGCTGAGTAAGAGCGTTTGGCTCTGTTATGCTTCTGCTTTGACTGTTTTCTGACAGAGTATGCTTTCTGAGACTGGCATTTCGCTGTCTGAGGGAACGTCTAACCATGTTTACTAACATTACTTGATATTTTAAGTTAGACTGGGTTAAAAAAAAAAAGGAAAGCTGGACCTAAAAACTGCACTGAACTTGTTTCTGAAGGAGGACCTTGAGGGAACAGTTAAAACCTTTTGTTTTTCTTTTTCCTTGTTGGCACATTGGTAACATGGTGATGTAACTAAACACCCTCCAACTCCACGAGGAAATGCGCATCTCCTAGGTCACTGAGTTACCCTCTGTGACGTGAGCTTCACCAGCGTGAGAAAACTAAGTTACGCCAGATGAAAGCAAAGCTCAGTCACCTCCTGACCTCGCATCTTATGCCAGTGTTTCTCACACACAAACCAGGGGTTGAAGTTAATGAGCCTTATGAGCGTTCAATGAATTTGGGATTAAGTTTTTAATCTGCTGTGCTGCGGGCAAGGGTTTGATTGCCACCTCTGGCTGCCCAGGCATGGTGTGCTGCAGCAGGGGGCGGGTGATGCTCCCTGTTAGCGATTTGTACTAAAACACCTGATAATTAGGGCCCGTACGCCAAGTGCTTTACAAAGCCAACCCAGAAGATGCTGTCTGCCTTAGGCAGGTTATTTTTAAAGCAGAAACCGATAGTTCTGTACGGCAGTATTGTAACGAGCACGTTAACCTGTCCTGGCTAAGGAAATCACAGATGAGTTGGCATCAGACCTCGTTCTATAAAATAAGTTCAGTGGTACCATTCCAAATGGCTTATAAAGGATGCAACAGTCTATGAATTACACAGAATCAAGGTGACTTTCAAAATAAACTGTTACTGGCACTACACTTTCTGCAAACCAGGACCAATGCAGTGAAGAGATGAGCTTGTAATTTCTTTACTGAATGTATCCCAGTGAACAGGCTGCCTGTAGAGCAAGCAGTAAATGCTGGCTTTTTGGCAATTGAATATAACCTGGATAACTGAAAAATAAACGTTTGTGCTATGAAATGCTTCTTACAGCAGATATACAAGGGCTTTTTGGACATATTTTTTCAAAATAACATCTTGTTAACGAATAAAGCCATCCAGTGTGAATATAGATATCATCTAATCTGCCTGTTGGAGTGCTTTTGGGCTAATTAACGTCACCACCTATATGCCAGTCCTACTTGCGCATTCATAACTGGAGTCGCTGCACTGCACAGTATACGATTTTAACATTAAATAGTCTGCTGAAAATTAGTAGGGAAAAGGTCAAGAAATGCAAAATCCACGTTCTCTCAATGATGCTATACTTCCTAATTATATGATAGAGATATTTAAAGAGCAACTAACTGGAATCAGAAGTAAGTTTCAAGAGCTACAGATGCTGCCATTGGTAGTGCCTGGTAGGTGCTAGCAGAGTTCTTTGCGTGTGGTTGTAGGCGTGTAACTTTATTCTGCCTGTAGTTTCTCATGGGTTTATTTTTGCAGTTGATCTTTTGAAGTCATTATGTGAAAGCATCCAGCACTGCAGGGAGGAAAGGGATATTTGAAGATACAGGGAAGAGCGTGTAAAACAACAAAATATGTGGGCAATGGGGTAGCCTGGATTTCAGCTTGAGCATGGCCGTTAGGGTTTTACTACAGTGTCATATGGTCTTAGTTGTTTATACACTGATTTAATGACCTTTATTGGGATTTTTGCTATTAAGTGTAGCATATTTTCTATCCATCTCTTCCATCTCCATTTTTAAAATAATTTAATTTTTTTCTCAATGTTCGCTCATTAAAACCAGTCATAAAATATTCTAGTGACAGGTGAAAACCATGATTTACTTCCCAGTCTTCTAATCCAATTTTCAAGGCATTCTTTTTCTTCCTTAAAAGAAAAGCGTGTACATATCCACATACATATAGAGAAAATGATGGTAATTCAGCAATGAGGTCCAATTTATTCAGTTCAAATTCTTCCAAGCTGCTACCCTCTGCTGTAAAGGAGAAGGCATCTTTACAAGCGCGATCTGGCTGTCAGCCGGCATATGGTTTTGCTGAGGGCTGCGACGATGGGGACCGAGGCTGAGAGCCGCGGGAACCACCGCAGTGGCTCAGTGGGCAGAGCGTGGCTGGCATGGCCGTACTGCCAACAGCATCTCTGTGGGCACGATCCGTTGCTTGCAAATGCGTTGGGGTCTGTGTCAAAATGGGTTTACAGCATGCTCCTCTAGTTTGGCCAGTGGTGGTTTGGAGGGTGAGATGCTGAGACCTTTTCTTCCTGCTGGTCCCTGGCATGTGCAGCAGCAGCAGGACTAGGGAAAGGCAGGGCTGGCAAAACGCCTGCTCCCCCTGGAGAAACGTCACTGCTGCCACTGAGGTGTAGGTGGTGTGACCCTGGTGAGTTGTTCTGGGTGTCCCTCTTCATATTGACATCACTCCTCTCTGCCTTGGGTTTGACTGTTAGCTACTGCTTTTTTTACCTGAACACTGGTCTTCTCCAGGTTGAACATACACGGGGCTGGCTTGGCTGCTGAGCTGTCGTGCTGGACAAAGCACTCCCTTGCAAAGGTGCCACATGCATGAGCAGGGAAACACTTGCAGAAGAACAGCTTATTCAGTAAAACAAAGTTTTTCTGTTTCCCCAGGCAAAATCTGGAATGCCAGTAACTGTGTCTGGAGCAGAGTGTGGGCTTTTGCTGGTACAGCTGCACTGGTCACAGGCTGCATCAGGGCACAGAGACATTAGCCAGATGTCCCCGCGTGCCTTGGGAGGGAGGTGGTACTGTGGCCAAAGTGAAGGTGTTGTAACCTTCAGCACTGCTGGGTTTTCTGTACAGAAAGTTGCAAAGCTTCAAATGCAATAAAATACAATGAATGCTGATGTAAGTAGCTGCTGGTACAGCTTGCAGAGATGGGAAGGACTACCTTTCCTCTCCCTGCAAGGAGCTGCGCACCTTTTACCTTCTATATCACCATGATTTTTTCTGACAGAGGTTCTAACTGGTGGCAAAGCTCCACTGGAGGAGCCAGTGTGAGCAGGCTGGCTGTTCAGACTGCTTGTTACAGGGGGCTGATGGAGATACGAGGCTGAAGTCTGGAATAATAACTGCATTTGAGGGTTACATCTTTCAAATCACCAAGAAGTCAGCACACAGTGTGAAAGCGTGTGCTTGAAAGCCTTGCATGTTGATGGAAAAAGCCCTAAACAGAGAAATATTGGAAATGGTAGAGAGTGGCTGCATAAGCCAGTGCAAGCTCTTAAGCTTTTATTCCTCAAGCCTTTTTTCCTCCCCTTGATATGTTTAAATGCTAAATTCCTTTATGCGTCTCAAAAAAAAAAAAAAAGTCATGCAAATTATTGTAATTATTTAGCATCAAACAGAAATTAAATGTAATTTAACTTTTTGTTGTTTAATGTGAGGTTAGTATGAGTGCTGTAGATAGGTAGCTGCTGTCCATCAGCTTGGCAAGGTCCGTCCTTTGAGAGGTGGCTCTAGGTATATCAACTGCACTGAAAGTTGATTATAAGCTTGGCATAATGAATATGGGACTGTAAGACCTGTCATAATAAAGTGTCTTTTTCTCAGATAAGAAGAGGGAATTGTGCCTTGAAAGAGCATTTCACACCAAATGGGCTGTTGCACGGCCACATGGTTTGAGCTCGATCCTGTGGTCAGATGCAACAGAAAGCACGTGTGAGGCTTGCTTGCGCTAGCGCTGATGCCCCAAAAGTGCTGGCATTTCTGTCTGACATCCTTAGGAGCACTGACGGGGCGCACTGTGATGGACTGACCTGTTTGAATGGCTGGTAACATCAGGTAGTGGTGAGTGAGGTCATAGCCTGGCTGTGCAGAAGGGCCGGCGTTGGTGCCTGCAGCCTTCACCCCTTGCAAGCAGGGTGGTTGGGAGGTGTCAGTCAACGCGTGTTTCTGTGTGAAATGAGCTTTTCCCTTAAAAATTTCAAAAGCTGTTTATAGGAGGTAATTAAATGTAGGAACAAAAATAGGACGTCTGTGTCATACTCCTGGAGCATTATCAATACTGGGACTTGTTTTGCGAGCAGTTGCGCTTCTTCAGAGGAGTGTGATACTCTCTAATTGAAATATTAATAGCAGATAATGACACTGTGGAATGGTGGCCTCTTATATGGAGAAATACTTTGAGAGCTTTTAATCTGTGTGGTAACTGCATATTAAAAATCTTTTGACAATTTTGATGAAGAGCAATTGTAGAGCATGCACAGTAGCTGCTCTTTTAAGTTAACTAGTTCCCTGAATTCTGTGAGTCTGCATTAGATTAATGGCCTGTAAAATTTCATTCAAAAGCAAGTTTTTCACTGAGGAATAAAAATGTCTACTTTTTTTAAAAAAAATCTTTCAAAACAATTAGCTGTCTGTTGCAAAGCAGGTAACTTGTGAAAACTGAATAAAATGAGAAAAATGAATAAAATGCCGTCTTTGGAAAGTAAGAGTTGTAGCTGTCTTAAAGACAAAACATGTATGTGCCCTTCATACTTTCTTGTTCCAAGTTAGAATTGATTTTTAAGCAGCTTTGCATATAGAAGAGGCTCCTTCCAGGGCCTTGGGGGGTTCAGTGAAACTCCCATCTTAAAAACAAATATTAAAAAATACCCCCCCACCCCCACCCCCCAAGCTATATTCCGTCATGAGTCTGTGCTTCTGGAAGCTGCGAGGTGGCCCTGGGAGGTGGCATGTGGCAGTGGAGGGTTGGGCAGCTCAAAGCCCTGGGCATCCAGGGCACCAAGCTCAGGCATCACCCCCGCGGGGCAGCTCCCCCGGGGGCTGGGCAGCCCCACAAGTGCCTGCCCTGTCTCCATCCTCTTGTCCCACACAAGCAAGGTGAGCCTGACTTTCCTTGGAGCCACTGCTTTGGGTGCATCCACTGAGGGGCAGATGGGCACACATGAGTGATGGTCTGCAGACAGCTTTTGCCACTGTCCAGATTCTTCACCAGGTGCTGGCTAGCCGAAGAAATAAATGTTTTATCCAGGGGCTGGTTTGAAGGATACGGAGGTAGGGCAGAGAGGGAGAGGAAGGGACGCTGAGGCTATTTTCCATCTTTTTTATTCAGCCAGTAGCACCTGAGGGTTTTCTCACATGAATGATGATGCTGTCATGGCTTCTGATTGTTGGTCGCTTCTGACAATTTTATTAATTTGGAAATGTGCTTTTTAATGTTTTGTATTTTAATTAATTGCAGGTATGTCGTGATAGCTTTAAGTATCGATTGGTTTATGTGCTATGCGTCCTATTAAGTAGGTTTTTCCCAATAATCTCTAATCGCTTTGTACCTCTTTTCCTGATTCTAATTACTGGAGCTTTGTATATGATAACAAGCACTTCAGTTCACAAGTGATTGCAGAGTTTTCTGAAGTGAACTACTCCAGAAACTTTCAATTACCTTTTAAGTTCCGTATACCAACTTGTGACTTCTGCTTACTTATTTATGTTAGATGTAAATACTGTCATGCAGAAGCCACGGGAAGCAAAGGGGACTGTTTAAGTGGCAGCAGAGCATTTTGTTGGCTGCAAGAGGCAGATCTGAATGTGACCTTCAGCTGGGTGCTCTTAAGCTTGATTGGGATATGGAAATTACATTCTCTGCCTCTGGGAAGAGAGGAGATGCAGTTTAAACTACTCTTAATGATCTTGCCAACTCCCCCCTCCCCCCTCCCCCCCAGTCTAATATAATAAGGGAATATTTAAAGAATCAACTTTTATGATCTATTGGTTGCCCAGCTGTATCTTTCCATCTGCGCTCTGAGCAAGAAGTGATGGAATGATTAATTCAATCCTTTAATAGCATGTGGTCATAACAAAAGGTGTTGGAATTCACAAGCGGTACAAATAGAAGCTGTAAAGACGATATTGGGGGTTGTGATACAATATCCTGTACTGTCTAGGAATACAATAATACTGTCAATACTATCTTGAAAATTGAAAATAAAATATTTGGTCTTTTGAAAAGTATAGATCATAGTGCAAAGTATAAATTTTTTTCTGTTGGCTTTTTAATTCCTGTGGTGAGATGCTAAAAAGTAGGTAACTATTTCGCTTTTGGTTTGGATTTCCAGTTTGACTGTAAGTAGATCAGTCTTTCCAGTTTGACTGTAAGTAAGATCACTCTCTGCTTCAGTTTCTGCGTATGAAAGTGCTGATGAATATCTGGAGTTTCAGCATTTTCTGAGCTTTGATTACTGTAAATATTCTCCAGACTCGAAGGTTTGTGACAGAGCCTTTCTTCTGTGGAAGGTGTGGGGGCTTGCCTGCTTGGGTTGATTTCTGCTTTATTTGGGATTAAATCAAGAGTAGCAGCAGGGTTTTTGTTGTGCTGTTTGTTTTTTCCCCTTGCTGAGGTCTCTTTGTTGTGAAACAACCAGCCCAGCACTTACAATCATCTAAAATGAAGTTTCTGCATTGCAGCCAGTTGTGACATTTATTCAGGTCATAATGGAGTAACAGGCATGTCACTCTTTGCCGATTCTTTTTTTTTTTAGCATTTCAAACTCACTGTCATTTCAAACCATTGACATGTTTTTTAGGTCAAAACTGTAACCTAAATGCTAATTTTTCACAGGTAGATATGAAATTTTAAATCCTTAGGAATTCTGTGCCACAGTGCCTGCATATTAACTGTCAAGTTGTTTGAGATCGCTGGGACGTGGTCTTTCTGAGAGAAGACATTTTCTGGCATTACGTACATTTCACTTTCTTTTCTATTTATGGCTTCTTACAAATTGTCACTGGATTTCTGAGCATGGCCCGGAGGAAGGAAATGTGTCTTTAAATGGCAAATGTTTGGTGGCACTGAAACTTTCTGCTGTTAGATTGGGTGTTATGCTGGGAAGGCTTTTGTATGCTTGGGGTATGACTGAGGGCAAGGGCTTGAAATGTTTTTTTACATCTTGAGGAATGTAAACCATTCTGACACGGAGCTGCATCTACTTCTTAGGTGTTTGTAAAAGCTTGAAGCCTGGATAATCTTTGGTTCCTGATACAGAATGAAAAAAAAAATAATTCTAATGTCTCTTAACTTTTGCAGGATGGGAAAGTTCATTCTGCAGGTATTAGACTATGCAGAGCTATTTCCATTACCCCTATTTAAATCTCCTGGGATGAGCTCCTCTTTTTCATCTCTTATTTCACAACAGGAAAAAAATATAATTACAAGGTGACATGACTTGAAGAGCATTGGGAAGTTTTACATAAAATGACATTGCCTGAGGTATTGTACAGTTACATTTGCCCAGAGGGAGGGAGTATGGGAGTAAGTATTAGTAAATCTGTTCAAAAGATAACCAGATGCTTTTTCTTGATTTGAAGATACACCTGTATGTAACTTCCCTATCTTTCGTGTGACTGGAGTGAAAGAGAAGAAAGCCAAAGAGTAAGATTTAATAGGTAAATATATAAAAGGAATGAAAGATAAGCAGGGCAGAGAATACATGACAAATGGAAATATGTCCTTCTCTATTCTTGTGATAGTATTTTCCCATGTAAGAAATGAGATGGGTAAATGGTTCCTTTAAATATATGCATATGTAAGGATGGTTATTTTCCTCTTGGAGCTTGTGTCGAGTTTCTTCTCCTGGTATTTTTGACAGGACCAGCAATCTGTCACATGCAGGCTGTGGCTGTCCACTATACTGTAAGGAATTACCAGAATTTCTTCATAGGACTGCAACAACCCTCTTGTCCTTATTTCAGAAAGCCCTGCATTAGATTTTGTGAAGTGCCTTTTACGAGCAAAGCCAGGAGCGCTCATGCATCGATCGCCCTGGCTGAGCCCCGCTGGTGCTGTGCCCTTCAGCCGCCGCTCCCATCGGAGCGCGACGGTGTCCCGCACACCTCTCGTACCTGGCTGCACGGCAGCAAAGCCCTCCCTTCCAAGTGAAGGCGGCGTTTCATGGCCTCATTCGAGGCCCTAGTTGGCATCTTTCCCCAAGACAGAATGATTGCATATTGGAGTAAAAAATGCCATGTGTGGTGTAACGCCAGTGGGTAGTCTGGTGTCAAATATTCTTGCACAAGTTTGTCTATATGTGGTATCAGCCTTTATCTGAAATATCCTTGTCTCGAGACTTGTATTTCTCTGGCAAAAGCTGTCTCAAGCCAAGAATAGCAAGGATGTTTAAGATAAGGATCAGTGTGTGATAGCAGAAGTTGCTCGATGCCCGTTTGGAACTTGCAGAGTCATAATTTCATTAATACAATTTGTATTTGTAGATCTAAAGCAACTTTTCCATCTCTTTTTTCTTTCTTTCTCTCTAACCCCTGCCTCTCCAGCTCCTCCCAGGGATCAAGTGCTCTGCTATTCCTATACATTTGGTTGGGAACTTTACTCCCAGAGCGCATTGTGGGCAAACCTGGATTCCTGATGAATTTTTAGTAGATTTTAATAGTGCACTGTGGTATTTCCCAACTGTCTGATTTGTATAATGGTGTGTTCAATCTATCTGTTTGGCACTCATCAAAATTAGATTCAAATCTCTTATCTTTAGATGAGTTTTGGCTAAGGGAACAAAGTACCCGAGAATGGCAAACATGGCCAGAAGTGAGATTTAGGACTCGGGAACTGCACCCTCCCTTCTACTTTTGCTTTCTTTCACCTTAGGGCAGCTCCATATTCGTTGGGATCAAATTTCCTAATATCTCTCTGTCAAAATCAGCCTGAACTTGTATGGTAAAAAGCTCAGATATATACTTAATCAAACCACTTTTCAATGCAGCCTTGTTTCCCATTGTCTTAGAGAAAGCCAATTCAGAAATGGCAAGAAATCTTCCCATATTAACCATCCTCTTTAGTTTTCTCCATTCTCAGCCTCTGCTTTCTTGGGCGGGGGGCAACATTCAGCTTTTTTTGGTGTGGTCAATGGGCATGATACAGAAGGTCTGTGTCGGGTTTATTGGAGGAAGAGATTCTTCGCAGTCAGAGCAAAGACAGCATAAACCAGTTCAGAAAATTGCCACCTATATTGTTTTCGAAAACTGCAGTTACCTTTTTGTCTGTGCAGCTCTTCTGCCAAGTCTAGCAGCATCACAAAGCCCAGGATCAATATTACTGAGGATTCTATTTGACAAATAAACCAAAAGAACTCAGGGTCCAGCCGAAAGATGTGTGAAAATGCAGCTTCCCTTGGCTCTCATAACCAGGCAGGACTTCTTCACTTGCAAAGTCCAGTCACACACTCTAGAGAACAGGGCACTGAAAATACATGAGCAAGCGCAGAGGAAGTATTTTTCGGATGACTTTGGCAGTAGCCATAGCTTACCTTTCTACCAGTCTGTGGTTACAGTGCCTTGGCTTACACCATCTTCCCCGCACCAAACCACAGTTGATTTGCACCCATAAGTAGCAGGAGGCCAAGCTGTCTGTGCAGGTCACCTCATTGGACTTTTTTTTGCCTTGAGGACAATAACACCATGCAAAGATTTATGATTCAGGTGTCTTAAGTTGCTTAGTGATGTGTCTCTTTCAGCTAAATAGTTGGAAGTCGGGGGGTAAGCGAAGAGAGGGTGAGGGGGGCTGAAGCATTCAAAAATAACCTCTTTGACAATAAAAATATTTTCCTGTGTCTTTGAGAGTCTTAACACTCTCTTCTGCTTCCCCTTCCACACCCTGTGTTCCCCCCCCACTTCTCCCTTTATCGGTATTTATCCTGTCTTTCCAGGAATCACCACAAGAAATGCAGATAGATGTGTCTTGCAAATGAGATTTTTAATGCAGCTTTCCACCCCGCTTCCCATTTTCGCAAGAAAGATCTCTTATCACAGGACCTGGCTTTTTGAGTGCCAAAAACTGTTGCTCTGAAAAGCTGCCTTATTTAGAGTGTCATTATTTTTCTTTAGCAAAAAAATATTTCTTCCAGTACTGTAATGCTGCCATCACATCTTTCTTGTTAATATTGCACCAGGTTGTCTTGCATCTTTTCTAATATGTGAATTTCTTCTACTATAGTTAGGTCTTGCTGTGGATACTGGAACTTCGGTCTGGGGATAGTGAACTCTAATAATACTTGTTGCTATCTAATACCTCCCAAGGCTCCCCAGTGTGTTCATGAGTTGAAAAATAAGAGGAGGAGGAGCTATTCTGCTTATTAATCCTATAGTATGACTTTCTCCTGTGTTGAATGAGATATCTGGGGATGAGTCCTGGAATTGATTTTGGGATCTTGTATCTGGCTTCTGTGAAGGGCTTGACATCTTGCCTGCAAATGTTATCACTTTGTCCCTACAAGCAAGCTGGCATGCTTTTCAAAAAGCTAAACAAATGCTATAAACTTACAGCAGAATTAAATGTTTGGCGTTTTTAAAATTGTTTTCATTGGCAATTAAAAAAAAAAAATCATTAGTCTGGCTCAGCAGATGTTTAGTGCTAACTCTGGAGAGATATGACTTGTTCCTATGTTGATGAGGCCAGGAAGGGATGAGGATACACATTAGCTCCTTGGCTGTGTGAGTATGCTGCTTTTCTGTTGGCGTAGCTGTCAGCTCCTCTGCTTTTGTGTCATTTGCTGCCTTCGTACACTTTAGCCATTTGTCCAGGCTTGCTAGATATGTGGTGCCTTGGCTTGAGTCACGGCACTGCTTGGGTTTCCAGGTGTCCAGGGAGCCCAGACAAATTGCTGCTGCTGGTCCAGTGACTGTCCATGCTGCGTGTGTGTGAGAGCTCTGCTGTATTGTGGAAATGCCTGCTTCACAGGCACGGGCTGCATGTGTGTTCCCGTGTTGGATATCCCTGCCTGAAATACAGGGGATGGAGCTTCTATGAATTTCCAGTGTGGGTAAGTGTGAGCTACTGTTTGTTGGCATGCAGTGTTTTAGGACTTGTGTGCACCTTATGCAATGGTTAAACAGAAAACTTGGTCTTACGGATGCCAGGGGTTTTGCTGTGGTTTTGCGAGTGGTTGTTAACAATCTGTCTTCTCTATTGATGGGTGTGTGGGAGGCTTCTTAAATTAGGTCTTCCCCTGGCTGCTGAAATTCTTACAGCCATCTGGCTGCTGCTGTTCCATTAATAACACCTTGAGATACTATGCGTTTGTAGGGTAAGGGACACATTTCCATGGTTTGGTTTCTCCTGCTGTTCTGGTTCTTCAACACCTTTCCCTTCCCATGAGTGATTCCAGGACCATCCTGTCTCTGGTACCTCCATTTGCTCATAATTCCCGACTCCACTTCTACAGAAGTAAAGTAAGACAAAAGCTAGGAGGCTCATCACCTAGCTGGTGCAGAATTAGAACAAATGCTCTCCCTGGGCAAATAAATCACCCTTACACAATGTGCCCAAGGATTTGAGGTACATGGACCTGTTGGTCATATGCCAGTGGATCTGCATGTGCACATGACAGTTGTTCATCAGTGAAGGTGTGATGGCCTCAGTTGCTGAAACCAGCAGGATACCTCTTCACAGAAGGACAAGTCAGGCTGGTTGTGACCTACCTGGTTTCCAGCCTCAAAGGCCTTCCATCTTGATTGCATTTTGATGTTCCTTAGGAAAGTGATAGGAAGCAGCAGAGGCAGAAAATATTTTGGTGTGCAAATTTGGAAAGACCATTTGCAATTGAAAGATCATCTGCACAGGCTTACGACATGCTTAGGACATGCAGCTTTTCCACTGGTGAAAGCTGGTGCTGTATGAGAAAAAACATTGTGTGGTTTATTCCTCAGGACTTGAGTACCAGAAATTTTCTTCTGTTAGGATAGTGCTGGGGTGACTTTTTGAGTCTGGGCTCTGTTTACCCAGTTTCTGCCAAAACAGAAGTTTACAGAGATGTGACTGTAACATCTAACACACTGAAGGCTGTTGCTGAAAGCTGCGTGGATTCCCCAGCAGTCTACTGGTTGCCTCTTGGAGTAGCAAATGAATCATTTTTCTACATTTGCTTTGAAAGGGATGTTAATGGCTATAATCTCAGCATCACCACCATGTAAATCAAGGAAAAAGAGATTTTTGTGGAGAATAATTCTGTGGTAGACTGAGCTATATGAATTCTTCAGCCAACTATAAAAACTCGATGGTGCCTTGTCCTGTGGCATTAGATGAGGACTGACAATTAGTTTGCTTTCTTTTTCTCACTTGGTGTTGCTGTATGGGAACAGCTCCAAACTTGGCTCTTGTTGTTCGGTCACCAAACTAAATATTCATTGGGGCTTCTTTTCTTTTTTTCATTATATCTTTTCCCCCCACCTGTGGTTCTCCCCGTTACCTTCAGGCATAATATTTGCATGTAAATTATTCAGGTATAGGAGGAAGGAAAAAATTAACTGGTAGGATTTGTCTGCAGGGGTCTCTT
Source organism: Falco cherrug (assembly GCF_023634085.1). NCBI lineage: Eukaryota > Metazoa > Chordata > Aves > Falconiformes > Falconidae > Falco > Falco cherrug. Next base: position 74,636,969 of record NC_073698.1, on the reverse strand, counting down.
CAGTGCAAATGGCACCAAAGTCCCTACACTGTGTGCCCAGTTCGGGAGGTGCAGGCAGGTCCCAGTGTGGTGCCTCTTGGGTGGCTCCTCTGACCAGCTCTTTGGATGCCTTCAGCAGCACTTGTCTTTCTTGCCTGATGAGGACTGGAGACTGATTCAGACAATCTAAATTCTGCCTTTGGCCTCCAATGTCTTAGAAAGAGGATTTGATGAAGAGAATAATATAAAGATATTACATTTTAATGTGCATGTGACTCAGAATGTTCCACAATGCAGATGCTAGATTAATAGGGTAGGAGATGGAACTTTGTAAAAATTTGATGTCATTTACTTTTAATAAAGCTTTAATAATACCTTTTTCTTCCTTTTTTGGGCCTTAACCGGGCTGTGTTGTAAAGATCACAGAATGCCAAAGCAAGCAGCTCTTAAGGGGAGCTCTTCTGAGCTTTTGCATTGTCTGTGTTCACATGGTATGTTTCTGCGAAGAACAACGTTTAATGCCTGTGTTGATTTGGCTACTTCAATTAACCCCATCCCTACCCCAGAGCTGAAGTTTTGCCAGCAGGAGCTGGTCATCGATATGGAGGTGGTCATTGATACGAGCCTACGGTCTGTTTTATTTCTGGTGGTCTTGGCAGTTGCAGGAACATCTTGACAGCCCCTTAAAAATTGCTATTGTAAAAATTTACAGAATTGCCTTAAATTCTTCATAGTTTCAGCTTTGTGCTAGGATGTGCATGGAAGTTATTTTGGATTAAGGAGAAGTATATTTAAAAGGACAACAATTATTTTAAAACAGCTTTACATCTGGACATATTTATTACAGACTAAATCTGCCTTATTTTTCTGCTTTAGCTTAATCCGCTTGCAAAGTAGACAGGCTTATTTCTTCCAAATATGTTGGGATACAGGCAGAACCTGCACCCCGGGAGAAGCCTCTCTCAGACTTCAGCGTGATAAAGTAGCACTTAGGGACTGCAGGCTGGCTTCGCCGAACACAAAGGGAAATGAACAGCTTGGTCATGGGATTTCATTAGCAGCAGGACTGTACGGTTCTCTTGTCCCACGGTGAGAGCACTGGCATTACGCCTGTGTAATTGAGATCAGTATCTGCCTACTTACCAGGAGTAGAGGCAGAGACAGAGCTAGGATGTTTTAAATGAGGTGCAAGAAGCACCAGAGGGAAAATCCCCAGTGTGGCAAAGCCAGTGAGTCTTCGCTGCCTCCTGCCTGGAGGGCTCTCAGCCTCCGGCCACGCTTGCTCCTCAACCTCTCACCCAAAATAAACAGTATCTGCTGGAGCACCAGGCAGAGCCCAGGTCTGCTTTGAAAGTTCGATGTTAAGTTTCGTCATGGAAGAGGTGTTTTCACACTGAAAAGGTGAGTGTTTTGCAAACTCTACCCAACAGCAGAGTTCTAGTGGGAACAGGGCACCAAGAGCCTGCCTTTCACTGTAGTTGCCGCTGGCTTACACATGCAGCCTGGATTTGATCTTGACCACTTTTATCGGTGTAAGAACCAACAGTGTCTCATTTTCATGGAGATTCATTTTACATTAAGGTATTTGTCTCGGTGGAAACAGTACACCTTTTATGCAGATTAAAATTAAGGTTAATAAAAATAAAAGTTAAGAATTAATTGATGGGGTTATTTTGTTGGGGTTTTTTTTGTTTGTTTTGTTTTGTTTTTTCCTCCCCCCCGCCCCCAGCTCTGAAAGATGTGTTTCAGTTTTTCCTCTTTGTCTTTCCTGTTTGGCTGCAGTGAGCTGATACACTGAGATGTGACATGCAGTGTTGTGTCTATTCAAAACCATGCTATGTAGAAGCTGTATACTGTACCTGCTGTAAATAAAATGGATACTGGCCATTCATCTATGTGTCTGCAGCCCTCATTTCTCCCTCCCTGGGTGCTTCCTTAGCCCGTTGGAGCTAGCTGCCACAAACAGGCCTGTTTTAAAGCTCTCTGTAATATAGGATCTTGCTGAATGCATCTCTGCAGTGGAGTCTGTGCATCTGTCCTGCTCTTCATTGCAGGTTCGTAATGTACCTGATTTGAGTGGCTGCTGGGACCAAAAATTGTCCTGTTCTTTGCAGTCCTCATGGACAGGGTAGGACCAGGCATTTTCTTTCATTGTCCTGTGCTAAGCGCCATTTCACCGCTGTGGTACCTGTTACCGCTTTGCTCTTCTGACTTCCCATTTTTCCTTCGTGTTATTGCGCCTTCCCCAGTCCTGACTTCTTTTTCTCCTTTTCTTTCATCCATTTCTTCTAAGTGAATTAATTTTGCACTGAAATGTCACTTCTTATTCAATAGGTAGCTATAGTGGTGCAGTAATGGAAATGAGTGGCAGCACCAGTATGCAACATGCAAAATCCAAATGTCAGGTTGGCAGTGTGGTGAGAGGCCTAAAGGAAAGCAATTTCTCTTGAACAAATTCCTTTTGTTGGTGTTGGAGTATGTTTTTTCAGCTATAGTGAAATAAACAAAAATGGAAATGACTTCATTTTCCTTGTTTCTCCAGATTCTATACCGAAATGCACAGGTGAAAGGGGATGAAGGATAAATGGGGAGAAAGAGTTCTGGGGAGGAAGCAAGCCTCTCCTTTGTGCAACTCGCGTTATTGTATCAGCAGAATTTTCAATGTAGTTTATGATTGGATTAACTAAACTTTAAAAAAAAATTGCTTAGTGGACTTCAGATCACATTTTCGCCTTCTAGCTGACGTTTTCTTTACAAGTACATATGCAGTTGTCACATGCAAAATTCACACAAGTATCTGTCATGGCCAGAAATGGCCTTTCCCGCTTTAACACCAAGGCAATGCCAGTGCTCCCTGTATAGATTTAAAGCTGTTCGACCCCTCGGGAGAGGCCTTAGAATGGCTCTTGCAGCATGGGCTCGACTGAGTGAAGAGGGAATTGCTTTGCAAGAATTCATTTTTCACTAGAAAAATGTTAACTTGAACTTTTTGACCTAACAAAAGCTCAAAAAATAGTTTGTTTCAGATTTGTCTGCCGTCTTGCAGAGTATTGCTGTGTTCCCCGTTATGAGACAGTCGTGTCTCCTCTCAATTCACCTTTGGTACAAGGCAATGTGCTCTTGTTTTCATGTGTTCTAAAATGTTGAACAGTGGGCATGTACTGGTCCCCCTTTTTATGAACGCAAATCATTCAGGCAATGATTTTTCACTCCATGGCTGAAAGGACTTGACATTGTATGTCCTTGACAAATTTCAAGTGTATTTGGTCATGCTGAGGCACAAAGACTGTTCACATAGAGGTGACAACTTGTTTCACACTAAGAACATTCATTTTTCTTCCTCTTTAAAGTCTTTATTTCCAGTCTGCATTTTCAAAAACTCCAAAAATGTATTTTTTTCCTTTTGTTTTCTGCTTCACTGACAGAGAACAGACCAGGAAAACATAATCTAAAAGGGCCGAGTCTGGTAAAGTAATAAGCAATTAAAAAATACTACCCCGAGTGGACGACTTACCCAAGTGTTTAGTGTCAGGTCTAGCTTTAGTTTTGAGGCTTAACTATTGAAAAGAAAGTGGGCATTTTATTTAGAGTTTGTTATGAAAAGTATTTTTGGTGGAAATTGCGGACTGCTTGTAACTAAACTGAAGCCCTTTGGGAAAGCTCTTGCGAAAGTTTTATTTAGCTCAACTTATATGTATGAGGAAACCTACATGCATGTCTATCACTGTAACAGGAATTAACTTTCAGATAGTTGCAACCAATTCTCACTCTGCATGGATGGGAAGAATCACGTCATTACCTGAAGAGAACAGAAATTCATGTTGAATTGTGCTGGAAAGAACTATGTGTTTCAGAAAAGGTGAAATCTGGGTCCTTTTTGAAGTTACTGTGAAGGAAGCGGCTTGTGCCAGCACCAGTTCTGTCTTTCATAACCATGTAAAATATGAGTTCATGTTGTATGACAAAGCAATCCCCTAAAAACCTAGAAATCAAAATTGAAAGTCCTTTGATAGATGAAAGTCTTTTTAACATTTTTTTATCTGTAATTTTGCCTATGGACACTGCACCATGGCAAGATAAAATATTCAGCGCCGTTTTCTCCGTACAGATACCTAGCAGCTTCTTCTAAAAAGCAAACAGAAATTCACCTTGGTCACCTGAAGACCACATGGTACTTCACATGAAAGATTCGCCACCTCATAAAAAAATCATATTTGATATTTGACCTAATTTGTGCGTTCCACAAGCAGTTAGATTAAAATGCCTTTGCTCTCCTTTGGTGGGAGGGCTCCCTCCATCCTGGAGAGATGCGGTGGGCAACCCACAGCTGACATGAGAGCTCACAGTCAGGATGGTGGCCGCCCTGCTGGGGCCATCCCAGCCACTTTTTGGCTCATTTGGTGGTCAAAGGGCTGCCTGGGGACACAGGCCGTAGGTCTAAGCATCCCCTAGCAGAGGGCCTTTGAGGAATGAGCCCTGCCTGCTGGGCTGCACGTTGCCCTGGGTTAAGGAGCTTTTGTTGGGGTGCAGGTGGTTTGGGGCCGACTGCGGGCATCAGGGGTGCTGGCTTCTGCAGGAGAGGGATGGGATGGGTGGGAAAAGTTGTTGGGGGTTTTCATGCAGAGAGTTGCTCCCTCCTTATCTGGGGGCAGGACCCTGTGATTTTCAATGGGGAGAGTGCTCGGTTATGCAGGTAAATTAGGTCAGCTGGCTCCTGCCCTTTAGAGATGTCATCTGTGGCTGAGCTGTTTGCTATTTCCCTGATGCTACTGTCCTGTCCTTCATCATTTAAGAAGTCTTCAGGATATCGTGCTGCTGATAATTAATTTTTTTTCCCTGTATGCATGGAGTAAACCATCCCTGAGCTGACTTGTAACAGCTGTCACCTTGCTCTGTAACAAAGTTAAGGTGAAAATTTTAAAGGCCAGATTGCTGCAGTATGATGACATGCATGCAAATAGAAATGGGAAACTTCCTAAACTGGGTGCTTGTCTTTTGTGTCATCAACCTCAGTCTTTTGTGATCTGTTAATACTGGAAAATTATAGCGCAGTAAATAATGGCAGATGCTCAATAGTTTTTATTTCCATACAGAGTCTGCTTCTGAGATTGTTTACTGGCCTGGCTTGAGTGGTCTGCTAAGTATATACGTCTTTAAAATACTTCTTAACTTCTTAATTGCGTTACTATTGTGAACTAATCTTTTTTTTTGTTTGTTATTTTTTTTTCTTCATATAGTTTTCCCTACACAAAATGGAAAGGTTGCTATAGTGACTGGAGGGGCTAAAGGAATTGGTTACCAAACTGTGAAGCATTTGGCAAGACTTGGCATGCACGTTATAATAGGTAAAGTCATTATTTTGTTAATATTAATATACTTTTTGTTTTGGAAAGTAATTTTTTTTTCTTTTAAGGATTATTTTCATTCCAGCATAAGTAAAGATATGGCAGGGGAAGGTAAGAGATACTTTTGCTGGCATTTAGCACAAATAAAGGTTTGATTTATGTTTTGCTTTGCAAGATCTTGAAGAACAGTGGATAGGATTTTTTTTTTCTGCAGAACTTGGAAGAGTTGAACTACCTTATATAAGAAGTAAACAGTAAGGTCATGAAAAAAACTTAAAAATATGGATATTACAAAAATAGTTTGTTATCTTATTACTGGGGGTGGACTATGCTTCAACATTAGGGTACACATGTTCACTGAGAGGAAAACTAATGAAAGCCTTGAAGGAGTATTCCAATGTGTTGTGGGGGGTGATCTGTGTTATAAGGGCAGAGGAAGCCCTTATAACTTTATCCATGTAAACATTGCACATTTACTTCTCAGTTTGTCACTGTAGGGGACCTTTATAGGCAAGGCAAGAAAATAAATACCCAGAGAGGTTCATGTCTAAGATGGGCTGGACAACTCACCTTCTGGAGGTGCCTGCTTTCCTCCATTCCTAATATAGAGTGTATAGAGTCATAGAATCATTTAGGTTAGAAAAGACCTTTAAGATGATCTCAAAGTCCAACCATTAACTGCCAAGTCCACCACTAAACCATGTCCCTAAGCACTGCATGTATGCATTTTTAAACACTTCCAGGGGTGCTGATTCCACCACCTCCTTGGGCAGCCTGTTCCAATGCTTGACCACCCTTTCAGTGATGAAATTTTTCCTAATATTCAATCTAAACCTACCCTGATGCAACTTGAGGCTGTTTCCTCTTGTGCTGTCACTTGTTATCTGGAAGAAGAGTCCTACCCACACCTGCCTGCAACCTCCTTTCAGGTAGTTGTAGAGAGCAACAAGGTCCCCCCCGAGCCTCCTTGTCTCCAGAATAAACAATCCCAGTTCCCTCAGCTGCTCCTCATAAGCCTTGTGCTCCAGACCCTCCACCAGCCCCGTTGCCCTTCTCTGGGTATTAGACTAAGACATCTAACGTTAGGATAGGTGAATTTCTGTAGGAACTTCAAAAATGTCCTGATTTCACAATTTCTTCTCTCTACTACAGACAATATTATTGAGACTTTTTTCCTATTTTTTAAAGCTTTCTGTACTATATATATGCACTAATGTGTCTACTAAATCTGTCTGTAACTTCTTGAATACTCATATGTTTAAATGCTACATTTTCTTCCCTTCGTCTTTCTTTAACGAGATTTTTTTACCTAAACCACTGGAACTTTTATACCATAAGGTCACTGAAGGTTGGTATTTCATAGTAGACTAGCAAGGTGGTGATGCCGTTTTATTTAGCTTTTATACAGAGTGTGCGCTCTCTAAGATTTTGTATACACATCTAAAAAAAAGTACAACCCACAACAAACAAGAAACAAGAGCATGATAGCCATAGCATCTTTAGTCTGGTGCAGTCAGTAATACTAATGGAGTTGCCCTGGAATCATACAGGTGTAATGCAGAATACCGCTTACTCATGCATATTTTAATAGATGTGTCAAAACCAAGCATCTGCAAAATGCAAGCAGATGCTGCTGTATGTAGCTAGATGCTAGATGTAGCTAATGTAGCTAGACATAGCTAATGATGTCAGCATTAATATTTCACTAAAGAAGTTGCTTTTCATATTTAAGATGGACTGCAAAAATGTACTTGGGAAAACAAAAAGGCAATTGCATAGGTCATGGAAGCATAGAACATTGCTTTTTTGAAGACTTATTTTATACCACTTAATTTTTAGGGTATTTCATGCAGCAAAATTCAATGTGAGATCTTTGGGAAAGGGAAGGTGATATTTAATTACAAAATCTCCAAATAAGCTGATTTTTTTCAGCTCACAGTCACCCCCTCATACATCCCATTCACTCACACACCCATGCTCTCACAACCACGAAGATGTGTGCACTCACGTGCTCTGCTGAGCATCACTGGTGTGCAGCGTGGGAAAAGGTATGACAGCTACTGAGTTCTTAGCCTGTGTCTGTGGTTCCTCTTGGTTGGAGATGACAGGCTAGTTTATGGACAGATCTTTTATGCCCTTTAGGAGTCATCAGCTCTCAGTATGTTTTTACTTGTCTGGAGTATATAGGCTATGCCTATATCCTATTTTCTGGGTGGGTTAACGGGAAAAGTAATGGTATGGGTGATATGCTGCAATCTGGATGTTATCCTCCTGGTGGCACAGTGCATAGTCATCTGCTGGCAAGTCCTCTGTGCCTTGACATAAACAACACAGGAACAGTGTCCTGGAAAAATGTCCTTTATTTTCAATAAGGGGGATTCTTGTAGCTCTTTGGTCTGCTTTTTCTTCTGGTGCTTACAGACACAAACACTTCCATTCACTCTTCGATCGTACCAACCTTAATCTTTGCATTATGAATGTCTACAAATGTAAATTAATGGAATTAATTATAGGAAGCATTTGATAAATAAGATTTTCAACTGATTCAATTATTTCAGGTAAACTCTGACCTAAACACTGAGCCTGGTGAGCCACAGCCATCTTCTTTGCCTGTGAAATTCTTCAGAGCAGAGGCCCTGTCAGAAGAACGGAACATCTCAGGCTTTGTTCCAACTGCAAGATTAAAACAGTCTCAAAAGCACATTAAATGCAATGACCTTCCATCCTTGTTGCTAACTGTTGCTCCTGAGTGTCCAGAGTAAGCTTAAAATACTTGCTGGCACACAGGGATGTGTTGGCACATTCCGCTTCAGGCCACGCGAGCAAAGATTTAAGCCTCAAAAATCTGACGGCAAGTGTGCTCTGTTCTAGAAATGTTTTCACCCTATGTTTGTATATAGGCATAAACTCTGAAATAAGTGTGGATGTTAGGTGAATTTGGACTTGCAAGGGAGACTTATGCGTAGCTCACAGTCAGTCCTGTCCATTCACTGATGGGCTTTCCCATTACAGGGACTTTGGCGATAAAGAATGCTATCCCTGCTGCGGGCAAATGAGTCAGACCTGAATGTCTGATGTGAAGATGATTCACAATTTGTGATGGATGTGATTTTGACACTGTTTGACATTTTAGAGGAGTAGATGTTTGAAGTAACTTACTTTTAGATGAAATCTACCAATGGAATGAGGAAAACAAATAAGCAGAAAGCCTGTTACCTGGTGGAACATGGATAGGCACTGTATGAGAGGTCAGTGTGCTCGCTCAGGGCATTTTCAGGAAGCCGTTGCATAGTGCTTTCGCAGCTCCTTCCTTTCCAGTCCCAGCACTGGTGCATGAGACGCCTTTCTCCCACTGGCACTCTCCCTCGGTGCATGCTGCTCGCCCTGCCCTCAGCCTCTCGCTGGGAAAAAGGCTGGTGTGTAGGCTGGAACGCTGGAAGTAATTTTCTATGGGTTTCTTTGATAGATTTCATTGAGACTTTCTGCCAGGCTGCAATAGCATTACTTACAGGCAAGAGGGCTTTTACTTTAGGAAAATCTCATGACAGACCGCAGACTCTTGGTAGGGAAAGCTACTGCCAGTGGTGAGTCTTCAGAGTCAAGCCAGCAGGCAGCTCCTGCTCCCTCCTATGCAGTATTCTCCTTGATAAATAAACTTGCTATTTCATTTTCAGAGAAAGAAGGTAAATGACACACTCTTTTGATGCAGTCACTGACCAGTGACTGATATTGAAGATGGTGTTTTGTGCACACTTACAAATAAATATGCTTTTACGAGTAAGGATGTTGAAAATCAAGGCGTCCTGGTCATTTTTATGACCCCACAGTCATAAAACCCAGTAGGCTCAGCTCTGGTTCACAGAGCTGGCCAACGTTTTGTGTCTGAATTTAGACTGATTAGAAATGTAAACTCTTCATATTCCTTCCGTCTTTCACCACTGCATTTTAATTTTAAGAGAATTCTGTGAGTGCATGTTAAAATTGTCTTTAAAAAAGGGACCTTCAGTTTGATTTTTCCTTTTTTTCTCAGTACATTAATAAAAGAAGGCTGGAAAATATGCATGATAGTGACAAATATAATAACTAATCTATATCTTTGATAATCCTGCCTGGTAATGGTGAATGAGAAAGATTTCCAGCTTGATAATGTTATGCATATGCTGCTTGGTATAAAACACCAGGTTCAGGAGAGTGTAATCAATCTTTAGTGTCTTAGTATATCAGTGTCACAGTTTTCTAAGACAGTCACACATTCTGAAGGAAACAGCCTCACTATATTTATATATATGCGTGTATATTCAAGGGACTTATTTGAGCCATGCGGTTTTGGAATAAATAAATGTAGTTCCATCACCAGACTCAGCACTTCTGTGTGACCTCTGTAAGCCCTGCAGGACACCAAGCAAGAGATATTTCTGTCACTTCTTTCATTCACATTCGGTTCCAATTTTCAAACTGGACTCTCTGTGCTATAAATCATACAATTCTTATGTTGAATAACACTGCAGAGTGGCTTTAGAAGGATAATTAAACCCTCTCAAGATGGTGCAATTCTTCATTTTCAAAGACGGTTTGATTTAATTTCTATTACTGAAAATTTATATGAGATAGTTTAATAGTCTTTTCTCACTATACATAGATGTATGAGGTGCTTGAGTTATATTTTTTTCTAGAAAAATATTTATCTTCCTAATTGTTTGGCCTAAATGAGTTATAGAGTTAGTCAGGAAGTGCCAGAAAGTTACCAGCCTTTTAAAAGTGGGTAATTGTTTCCTTTTTCTGGTATGGACATCAAGTAAATGTGTGCAGATCGCCTTATAATTGTCATTTACTTAAGTTTTTAGAGTTACCAGTACACTGTAATCAGGGTTATGAAGAACTGTACATACAGTGCTGTCTGTTATTCGTACACGACGCACGTGCACACAGCCATGCACAGCCACACACAGCCTTCCAAATGTATAAGAATTTTGTTGAACACTTTAGTTCCTAATTTTATTTGAAAACTGTCACTCTCCTTGCTTTAAAGACTTTTTCCTTTTTAAAAAATGTATTTGTTTATGTTTATTAATTTTGAACATTCCACCTATAAATTTTATAAGTTTCTTTTATAATTGGCAGTGGTTTAAGACTTCTTATTAACAAATTCCTTGCAACATTCCTTTGGACATGTAATACTATTATTAAAATAGTGACAAACATCTGAAAAGTTACTTAGAGAACAAGAATTCTCTTTTGGGCAGTAAATCTCAAGTAGAAATATAAGTCAATCAACTGTGCAGGTGAATTGCATAGTAAAATGATTTGATTAACTGAACTCAACTGTCATGTGGATGAGAGAGATTTGGGTTTATATGGTTTGTTTGGATTTCTAGAAAGCTTAAAGCAAAATTCTTAAGGCTGTTAAGGACACTGCTGAGCCCAAAGGATAAGTACAAATGCCATTATGTTCATACAAAATTGCATGTTATGACAGAAAATAGACATAAATGTTTATTTTCTTAGTAGAGGCTGTTACCACAGGAGTTCAACAGGGATATGTGTGTTCAACATGTAATTTTAGAGGAGGAGCAAATAGTGAAGAGACAAGTCTTTCAAATTGTATTAAATTATTCAGGGTAATAAAGACCAGGGATGTGTGTGAAGAATTGCAGGAAGACCATAAGAAGCTGAGTGTAGAAAGGCATGTGCAAGTCCATGTAGATTAATACAGAGTGATGGACATGAGGAAAAATCCAGAAAAAACTCCAGAAAAAGAAAGGATGAGTTCTGTGTTGACCATCATCACTTTGGAGGAAGATCTTGGGGTTGAAGTAGATCATTCTATGAAAACTCAATATGCTCAAGAGCTTCCAAAACCCAAACCAAATATTAGAAATCATTAGAAGAGGAAGAAACAAAACAGACAACATACGTTGATTCAACTATGAATCCTTGGTGTGCCAGCACCTTAAATGCTGTTTTTAGTTCTGGTTTGCCTATTTCAAAATGGATAGCATAAAATTTTAAAGGGTTTAGAGGAAAATGAGCTTAACAAGAGTGTGGAGAAGCATCCTTATAAGGAGCAACCAAATGGGCTTGGAGTATTCAATCTGAAAATCTGTTCTGTAGAGGCACCACCATTCACTGTCTCTTCTAAAAGAAGTATGTAAAATGAGCAGCAAAAAGATACAGTGCTTATGAGATATGGAGATTATTCCAAACTCAGTATAAATACAGTACCACCCATCAGAAAATAAATTAAAACAGTCTGAACCAAGCCACTATGATTAAAACCAAAATTCCTCAATAGCATAGCATTTCTGGACTAGCATCTTCTGCATAGGACCTTAAATCCCCCTTAGTATAGGAAAAGTGTAAGGTGGACAAATAGGAGTTTTGGGCAGGTTTAGAAAGCATGCTGTGCATAGTCCAGTGAGTGTGAATTTTATTTTGAAAAAAAATGTCAGGCATTATAAAAAAAATAGGGCTAAATATGTGATGATAAATTTTGGAAGAGTCGGTGCGGTTTTTCTAGACGTTTGATTTGTTAATTGAGCATTTATTAAATGCTTTGAAGAATTCAGCAACTGTGTGAATTAATTTAGCCTTGATTTTCAAAAGCTTTTGGCAAGGTTCATGCCAAAAGATTTTAAAGTGGCTAGGTTGTCTTGAGATAAAAGAAAGTTCTCTTGTAGATTAGCAACTGATTAAGAGATAGAAAACGATATTTAGGAATTGTCAGCTTTGGGACGGAGTAAATGGACCCCTGATCCCATAGGTGTATGTTCAGTACATATATAAAAGATAGATACAGAAAAAAGGGTGAACAGTGAGATGATGCATTTTTTGCAAATATGTTTAGGATGGTCAAATTAATTCGACTTTTGGTAATTAAGGGATTTGACCTTCTGACACACAAGGAGAAGCTGAAAGAGCTGGGACTGTTCAGCCTGGAGAGGAGAAGGCTCAGGGGGACCTTGTCCATGTGTTCAAATACCCGATGGAGACATTAAAGAAGATGGAGCCAGGGTCGGCTCAGTGGTGCCCATGACTGGACAAGAGGCAATGGGCGCAAACCAAAACACAAGAAAATTCATTTTGTGTAAGGAACCACTTTATTATATTGAGGGTGGTCAAATACTGGCACAGGCTGCCCAGAGAGGTTGTGGAGTCTCCATCCTTGGAGATACTCAAAACCTGACTGGACATGGTCCTGGGCAGCCAGCTGTAGCAGGGTGTGGGACTGGATGGTCTCCAGAGGTGCCTTGTGAAATCTTAACTGCTGTGAAGAGTGGGGAATGATCTCACAGAGTTGAATGTTTCAGTTTTGAAAGGATGGATAAATATAGTATCAGTAAGTGCAAATACTGCATACGAGGAAAACCAACCACACCTATATATTTCACAAGAACAGGATCTAAATTCACTACTGCCACTCAAAAAAAAGAAAATAATAAAAATTAAAAATTGTGATTTACTGTTGAAAGCTGCCTGCACAACATCTTTGATAATTAATGCCACTCATAAAGGCAAATAAAATCTTAGTACTTAGCAGAAAAGAAGTTGAAAACAGGACAGGAATTGTCCCTCTTCCTTTGTAGAAATCATTGGTCCATCCTGTTGGGAATACTCAAAAGGAGTCTGGTAGGACTGGAAAAAACGAGAAAGGGATGGTGAGGAGGACGGATGGCTCTGTGCAAGGTGGGGCTAATAAACAAAGGTTCTTCCACTTGCAAACAGATGACTCAGGTGTGATATCGTACGATTATGAATGGTATAGAGAAAGTGAATGAGAAGTGGTTATTCCCTGTGTTATTGTACACAAAGTAGAGAACATCCGTCAAAATAAAAAACAAACAAACCACTGAAGTGCAACTTTTTTCATGTAATTCAGTGTCATTAAATGACAGAGCCTGTTATCCCAGAACCCTTTGGTGGCCAAGTGCTTGAATGAATTGAAAGTGCAGTTAGATGAAGTAGTGGAGAACAGGTTCATTGAGAGGCTCCGTGTGACCTTGTGAGCTTTGATTCAGGAGATCTTTGAAACTTCTTGCTACTGGGAGGGTGTTTTGCTGACTGGCTGAATACTGAGCAAAAGTGAATTCCAAATCAAATATAAGAACAAATGCAGTTTATTATATTACACTATAAAGGAAAAAAATAGCATGCAATATGATAAAAGGAAACTACTAGTTATTATGCACTATATGATGAAAAAGCAACAGGAATGAAGCATCAGATCATTACTGCAAAGTGTTACAGAGACTAAGAAAAGGATACATCACCATTTACCACCTTAACACCATCCAGGCCCACACTTCAGCTGGGAAGCCCCGTTGCAGTCGGCGCCAGTAGTCTCTTGGTAATGGGGAAAATTCCTGCATGGTGCGTCCGTCCATAGGTGAGGCTTCTGGCCCGGCCCTGGAGCTTGCCTGCCTTTATACTAAGTGAAAAACAAAAATAGTTTACACACCTAGTGTATGCAAACTTTTAAGTTTAGGTTAAGTGCAGGTGTGCACCATCTCATGATCTGTAAGGTTCACATACGCCAGGGACGTTGGCCAGATGCCTGAGCGCGGTGGGGTTACTGTCATGACACAGCTGCACACAGTATTTATCGTCTGGATGTTCCTGCTCGTATCCTGCTTTCTGTGGGGGCTCAAGACAAACACCACCTGCTCATTGAAGTTGTCCTTGAGCTCCCTGAACTCACTGTTCAAGTCAAGTGATCCCTAGTTAAAGACAAAGGCTTTTTCGTAAGCAGTAATCTATTTAATAAATTTCCACCACCGAGGGTGTACTGGAAAATGCCATTCCTAGACTTACTGCTGTCACTTACACCTTTTCCTTAATCACCTGCTACAGGTTAGTGTTGGAAACAGGGCACTTGTCTAGGTGTATCTTTGGTTTGGTTCTTAACTTGTTGGAAAAGGTGGGCTGCTGAAACCTAGGGCAAGAATGGTAATGTCTTTTCTCTTTGCAAGCCGACATCTTCCTGCTTACCCAGTTTTGGTTCTTTTCTCAAAGGAACACTTACAACAGTATTTTTTCCTTTCATGTCAAAAAAGCATGTGTTTAATTGTGACTGCTGTATGATGAACAGAATGGCAAAAGATGTGTGGTATCTTTAGGCATAAGGGAGCTTTGCATCACTTTCTCAAAGTTTTTTTACACCAGGCCACATCCTTATATCCAGCTTTACTGAATAAGAAATTCATGACTTGCAAGTTTTATGGGTGAGACCCAAGATCTATATTCCTTTTTCCTAAACAAGATTTTTATTTATTTTGTTCATTTATTTATTTATTTATTTTAATTGAAGACATTATAGATTCCTTTAAAAAACACTCATATTGTAGTACTGAGTTCAAATTTCTTATCCTCAGAGCTTTTCAGGGGCATTCATTCCTCTCTCCTAGCCATATATTATTTGTTGTACAGTGCCGTCCACCCTCACAAAATCATAATCCTTATAACACCAGCTGATTAGACTTTGGTTTTCTCTTGAGGCTTTGGGTGCCCTTGCAAGCCCTGTCTTCAGGCTGACATTCCAGTGAAATCAGTTCCACTTCAGTCACAATGAGGATTATGCTAGTTTGATTAGGCACCTTAATTAAAATTTCCAGTTGGAATCTTTCTTATGTTCTGTTGCACAAAGACACCAAACCATCACCCTCTGCAACTCCTTAATCGGATGGTATATATTTATACAGAATTTATTACCATACCACCAAGGTTCTCCTGGAAATGCACATGTGCATTAGAGTTTATGGGCATGACTTCTAAACTCTGATTACTTGAAGTGATCCGGAGGGAGCTGGGAGGGCCATGGAGCAGCCTGTGAACCCTGGAAAGCTGTTCATCGTTTTAGGGATTAACTGATATGTCATTATCACTAAATAAGTCAAGGGAGGAGTGTTTGTCTCGGGCAGACAGGTTCCCCAGGCACTGGTGGCGAGGGGGTCATGCTTGCAGCAGCTGGGGTGTGTGTGGGGAGGGGATGAGCTGGCAGTGGGCAGCTCACCCTGCCTCCGCTCCTGGGGTTTATCTCAGGCTGAGGGGTATCTTGGTGCACAGGGTGGCTCCTGGGCTTCAGGCTGGAGGAGTTGGGTCTTCCTCTGGACCACCAACCACATCCTGTGTGGTTTGCATCTTCTTCGTGTTCATCTCAAAAAGTTTTTATTTGTGTTTCAGTTTTGTGTTGTCTTGCTGAAAGTCAGGAAATTCTGCCCCTGCTAACTTTGGTAAGCAAGGGCTTTTTGGTTTTTGTGGGTTTATTCTCTCCAGGCAACCTTAAGCTTTACAGGCTTGTTTATAGTTGTTTATAGACTATTTTAAAATTCTTTATAATGCCCCACAGTATGTTCCCTTGAAATATCAAGATTGTGGATTCCTGTATTTGCAAAACACCCATTGGAACAGATCTTGCTTTTTTATTGAGATCAATTTTGTACATAAATTATGAGTGTGAGTAGCAGTTACTCTTTTGGAGAGGGTTTCACATTCAAAGAAATCAAAAATATTGTATGAAGAATACATGTAGATCTATCAGGAACCCTTAACTAGTTTTAGTGTAAATGGTTCCTGTGCTGCGTTTCTGTGGGCTGTGGTTTTGCCATCCTTATTCAGGCTGAGCAATCCTCTGTGATATTCCTACTGAAATCCCTGAAATAACTTTCAGAGTTAGCATCTGCTTAAGTGATTAAGATGAAAGAGCCAGACCTTTGGGGTAAGATCCAAAGCCTATTGCTGCTGATAAGATTTTTTCTATGTACTTCTGTGGCAGCTTTAGATCAACATGCTTTGACTTGTGGCATTTATGTAGATGAATGTTGAAGAGGAGAATCAATTTTTTTGACTAAAGGTTGTATTTAAATCTATTTTCCATCTTTTTTTTTTTCCAACATAAATTTCAGTATTTTACTAAGAATTATAATTTTTCATGCCATTAAAATGATATCTTATTTTATATAGGTGCATCCATTCAGACTTGAATTTATTTTTATGTTATTAGTTTTATTTTCAGAATTGATTGTAGTCAGCATTGTTATTCAATCAGTCTCATCTGAATTTTTCACTATTCTGCTGGGGCCAAGTAGAAGAAAAACATCAGATAGGGCACTGAACAGCTTGCATAAACAGTTCTTGAGACAGCTATATCTATTTTGAGTTCCCAATAGACACTTTAAATTAGCATGAAAAGCAAGATTATTACAGTTTTGGGTACTTTGATGATCTAAGCTCTCAAGACATTGAATCCCCTTTTTCTCAAAGCTTTTGTTCAGACTCCCTCACTGCATAAAAAACAGGGTCTGCCTTCCTTTTCTTATCCTTCCCTCCAAACCACTTGACTCCAGAGTGGGCAAATCTTACACTGCTAATAGTGCTTAAAATGGATAAACTCTGGCATGGATAAATTCTGGCATGTTGAATGTACGAAAAATTATGGTGAATCACTGGCAAAAAGTCCAGCCAGAGGATTCTCCTGTGTATCACAAAGGTTTTTAAAGAGTCACTGCAAATATGCTACTGAGGATCTAAACCAGCCGGTGATCAGAATTTGACCCTTGTGTAGTCAGCTGTCCCCCTCCGTAGTTTAGAATGCTGTACTCCAGTACACTTGAAGGTTGTGCCCCTTAGCCACCCATCCTCATCAAGACTGTTATTACAAATTATTTTTGATTTTTTCCCCCGCCTAAAGCTGATTGTGTTAGCTCGGTGACTTAACAAGTGTTTTTTGAATTTTGAATAATTAATGTAGCACGTAAGAGTAGGCTGTTCTTTTTGATGCTTACCACTCACTTTGCTTAGAGGATCCCAGAAGGATGCAGTGGAAGAGAAGCAGTACAACAGTGCAATGTCCCTTTCCTCTCCCACCCATCCTCAGCAAGGGGATGCTGTTCTCCTTAAGCTAACTCAGAAGCACAGATTACTCTCTCAGGCCTATGGTATCTTTCTGATATATGTGTCTTTGAACTTTTTGCAAGGATTTTGGTAATTTGTTCAGTGTCTTTATTCTTTCTTACAGGATTTTCTTTGAAAGAAGTATTTCAAAAGCCTCTATTACAGTAGTAGCTTTCCAGTTTTGTGATACTCCAGCCTCCAGAATCTGGTTTTCAAACTCTCTGTTGAATCAGGCTGGAAGCAGACATCTGAAGTGACTGTTTAGCAAAATAATTATTTTTTCCCAGTGGTCTAGAGTGAAAAATATGCAAATATGAATAAAATTAGCTCATTTGGAAGGCACTGAGCTTTAATGAATAACCATTTATATAACAGCAAAATAAAGCAAATTAAAATTTGTTGTGAACACAAGCTCTTTTAAAAGGACAAATTAAGTGAACATACTGAGAGTTAAATCAAGACACTGGAGGCTTTAGTAAGCCTGTTCTCTGCGTGAGGAGTGCTGAATGAAGGAGGAATCAAACAAGACCTGCACAGAATTGGCACCAAAGTATTTTTGTTTCTAGCCTAACTCTATATAATAACACACTGAGTTTGAAATCTTACTCAAGTACATCACTTGAGGTGAAACAATGAGGAGAATTGATCTCTTGCCCATAACCCTTGTACACAGATTTCCTCATAAACATCAGTTTCACTGGAGGGTTTGTTTGTTGATGCTGCATCTATATCTGGAAATTAGCATCAAGCTGGGTGTTTCTGATCTGTGCAAGGCTGGATGGTTTTAAAGGGGAAAAAAAAGAACAACAGCAAGAAGGAAATACTGCAAATGTCTGCTTTGGGTTTGGTTTTTTTTTTTCCCTTCTTGGTCAGTCTAAGCAATGTAATTCCATAGTTAATGGAATTTATACAGAACAGTACAAGACCGGTATAACTCTAGGTTTTATGTGAGAATTATTTTCTCTGCAGTATCTAAATGTCTTTATTTTGGCTGTATTTATGTAAATATTGACTCTTCTTGCATATTATGAAAACAAAGATGAGTTGCAAGTCATTTTTTACTGCAGAAGCACAGCAAAAACTCCATCCTCAACAGAATGCATTAGCCTACCTCCACAAAGTGGTCAGGTTGTACCAAAAATCTCCACTCGGTGCTGTGAGCCTTCAGCTAGTGCAACCGATGAATGACACATGATCTGTCTCAAAGAGCTTACTCCCACTCTTTGCACATATTCTCTGTGAGATCAAATGAGTCCAGTTTAATGGCACTATAAAGCATGTTCTAACATCTTAAGGTAAATACGAGCATGTACCAGCTAACGTGAGCAGGAGGTTGAACCAGATGACCTCCTGAGGTCCTTTCCATCTCCAACTTATTCTGTGACGCTGTGATTCTTTCCTTGTCTTTGACAGAGATGATTCACTGTTACTAAAAACAAGTGAGAAAAAAAAGTGGAGAGCCTGAAATTTCTGCTGCACAAGTGAATGAAAGGATGGGACACTTGTAGAGTGGCACAAGATAAAGCCTGTGTAGAAACCAAGGCAGAGGTTTATATCATCCAGAAAAGAAGGCAGCAACTTCATGAAGTTCATAAGAGATATCAGTATTTGTATCCAACTTAGATAATAAACAATAGGTATTTTGATGTGTCATGATATGGGAAGCATTTGTGGATGGATAAATGGAATGTTAAGCTTAATTTTTAAAATGTAACTTGTACTACCAAGCAGAATATTTTGTTTCTGCTTGTATTTTTTCCTTATAAAAAAATTGCTTGTGTTTTTTGCAGTTATAAAAAAAATTGCCAAACATAAGTCAGACAACTATTAACTGTGCACCTAAGCTGTATGGAACAAAAGGCATTTATTTGATGCTTACTCATATTTTATGCTAGTGCTAGTAAAACCTTTCCTGAGCATTTGAGCCAGGGTAGTGAGGCCTTTCCTCCAGCTGTAAAAGTCTTCATTTCAGAAAAAGAGTGAGGGGAGGTCTGCTCTAACCTATAGTGAAGCTTTTGTAGAATCTGGATGTGATAACGGTTCACTTGGCTCACAGATTCCTGTCTCAATTCTGCTGGGCCAGCCAGCAGGTGGTCCTATCTTGTGTGAATAAGTGAGACAAACCTGCAGAACTTGTGTGAACAGCAGTGCGTTTGTACAGCCCTCTTCGAAAACCTCTGCTGTCTGATGGTCACAAATCGTGCCTTTTCACTAAAACTTCATACTGGTTTTATACTGTGGCTAACACTTCATGGTGACATGCTTATGTTCACTGTCCTTAAGTTGATTGCATTGCTAATCTTCCATTTTCTGTATTGTAACAGCTGGAAACAGTGAGAGTGAGGGCCAAGCAGCGGTGAGGAAAATACAAGAAGAAACTTTGACTGGAAAAGGTACCATACTATATCCTTTTCTTTAAGTAACTCTATTCCTCTCTTTTGCTGGCATCTTCTTTTATATGAGGTCCCCTTGTTCATTGTTAAACTTTTTTTTTTTTTTTTTTAGTTTGGGAAAACTACTTCTTAAAGTAAAACTGACAACAGGGATAAAATGAGTAGGATATTTTAAATTTTGTTTGATTTCTTTACTGTGTGTCATTGCAAAAGGGCTGCCTGCAACTTACAGTCTGCCTGCGTGTGTGTATGGGCACAATGATTTAATAGCTGGGCAGAAAATCAGAATACTAGTCATTTCTGCTAAGGGGAGCATGATAGCAGGTAAGAGTGGGTGTACTCTTTGTCATTGCTGGTCTTGCCTCCCATCATGTTTATAATCCCATAAAAGAGTGGGTGCTTTTTGGGGTAAAAGGTTTCTAAAAGAACATGGATGCCCAACTGGGTTATTTGACCCATGTCGAGAGCTTATAGTCCTTCACAAAATAAAACTGTTTCCTTAAAAATAGATGGACTTTTCATATCAAGCCAAAATTCCCATGTTTTTGTGGTTCTGCTGTTTGGGGTTTTTTAATCTGATGAGTGATCATGTCAGAGGAGGCAAGGAGAGCATAGGTTGATGACTATGAGAAAAGGGATATTGTGCATTATCTGCTGTGTGATTATAATTTGCAATTTATGATGGAGGTTAGTGCATCTAATATTTCCATCTTTTGGATTCACTTGGGTCTAGTTCCTAGCAGCATATGATGATTCACTGCTGCCACTTTGATGTATCATTTCTTGGCACAATAACAGGGCAGTGCTGCTACTCCACCCTATTTAGGATCTTCATGGCTTCTTCTGAGATGTAATTCTGTTTTTGTGCCTCTAATAATTACTGTTATGATCATCAAAATGCATTAATTATTGTGTTAAAAAACGCTTTCATTAAGATTTATCTTTTGACTTAAATAAATGTGCGCCCATAGCCTCAGGACACATGTATGCTAGTTAAAAGCATCATAAATTAAGGCATAGTGAGAAGGATCATGAAAGGAAAAAGGTAATTATTACATCGTTTAAATATTTTGCTAGAAGTTTCTGTACAGAGACCAAAACTATTTGGAATTGTTTACATCATGTGACCTTGGTGAAGCTGAATAAACCAGTGTCTTTCTTATTTTCTCATGTCTGTGTGATCACAAGCTTTTCTAGCACCCCAGTCTTTCTTGATTTTTCTGCTTGAAGTAAGCTGTAACCTTCAGTTATAAACTTTGTCAGGATACAACTGGCAGTTTGAGGAAGCTGAAAGTGTATCTAAAGTTGACTGAAGCTGTTCCTCATTGTAATTATAATGACGGAAGCTTTAGTAATCTCAGGTCCTGGCAGGGCTGACCTAAAAACAAACTGGAAAAGTACTGCCTTTACAGAATTTCTCACTGGCTGAGGGATATTTGTTTGCAAGTGCATTAACCTGTACAAAGGGCTTGTGGGAGTCTGAACAGCAGTCCTGTGTTACTGCTTATCAACGAATTTGCACTGTCCTTTGTAATGGGATGTGTGTGTAGATACTGTGACCAAGACTAGGCTGTGCAAATGTATCACCTTTTCAAAAGCTGCAGTTCAGTATCTGTTTAGTCACTACATAAAAATATTATCAGTAATGTTGACCCTCCTGCCCCCCTCCCCCCCCTATTTCTGAGCATTTTTCATGGCCCATATGAAAAAACTGCCTGCAGAAACTGTTCCTATGTGGAATAAGGGACTCTTGTGGAAGAACTACTCACAACGATGTTGCTGGGCACAGCGTGATCAAGGATTGGGACAATATAGTTATCCTTCTTTTACTATGGGCAATATATATGAGTGGGTGCCATCAGTTTGCTATTCAGATCTCAGATCTCTAATAAAAAGGAAATCTCCTTGCTTGTTAGTAGGTTAGACAGCAAAAGGGAGCAAGGGACCTTGTCCTCTCCGTGTTGCCTGGCTGAGCCATACATAGCACAAACATCCCCAGAGACAGCTCTGGGAAAGGCCAGGCTCGTTGAATGCATGTGATTAGTGTTTTTAAGGCAGTATCATCCTTCTTTGTTTTGTCCCACTGTCTGTCTGGGGCTCTGTCTGCCATCTAAAGGTAGGTAGTTTTACTTGACATAATCTACTCTTACTTCAGGGACAAGTGAGAGTCAGAGCATGTACAAAAGCGATTCCTGTGAAACAGCTGATGAGCTATAACATGTTAGCAGTTTCAGAGGAAGATAAAGGATAATAATAAAAAGGTTGTGCACACAGTTGATGCTTTATTGCAGCAGCATGGCAAGACATGAAGAAAGGACTGACAAAATTTCTGAATAAGGGAGGCAGGAAGCCTGGTTTCCCATGCTGGAGGCATTCAAATGAAAGCCAGTGCCAAAAGATGGCAGAGTATTGGAGAGGAAAGCAGTTGCAGCCATTCCTCTACAAGGCAGCAATGCTAAAGGACACAGATAATCTGAGCAATGTATCACATCACCTCTTCCTACCACCCATCCTCTCCCACGGTCCTTGGTTCCTCTCCATGCTGGTTCCAGACTGTTTAGGTGTCCTCAGTTTTGGGTCTCTGTGCTGAGTTACCTATTGCTAAATTAAAAAGTGAGGAAGGACGTGGGCAGCTGAGTGAAAGAGAATAAGGTACAGGTCCTTGGGGCATGATAGACACAATTCGCTTGACCATCAGAACCTCCTCCATGATAAAGCAATCAAAGCCCTCAGATATCCAGAACAGACCAGAAGAAGTGCTGCATTGTCATTAAAATTATCACATAGTCACTATTTCCAAAAGACCAAGGGCAACAGATTGCTACGCTCTGAATCATAAAGCTGGGAGAAGCCAGAATGATGTGGGCATTTATCTTGCTTCCATTTGTTCAATTGGGAACTTGTGCTGTTAATAGTAGCAATTATATGGCTGGGAAAATTGTAGATGGCGAGGGATTGCCACAGAGATATTCTAATTGTGTAAGTCTCTAATTTACGCGTAGGGTGTGTCTGTGTCAGTGTGTTTGTTGGTTAGATGAGGAGAACGCTTTCCAGGCAATGCTCAGCTGTTGCCCGCTTGCTGAGCACGGGTTTGCATCGGGAAGGGCACCGCACGTCCTGACCTGGATGCAATTTGGACAGCACTAGGCTGGGAGGTGAGCTGCAGCAGTAACAGACTGTTAGTGCACAGGAGCAAACCTGCAGCTTATCTGAACGAGGAGTCCCCGTGACCTGTCCCTATGTCAGGTCCCCCTAGAGATTAACTTAGACTGATTCAAACCGCTTGTTAATGTAGCCATAATCATAGTTACCAGTCTACAAACTATATCGAATTATAGATTTGGGAAGTTTCTGTGATAAAATCAACTCTCAAAGATACTAGAAAAAATCTTTCCATGTACATAACAGAGTATATCTCCTGATTAAGTTACCCTCAGTTTACATCTTTGCAAATGAGAGCTGGTTTTAGCCTGGTGATTACAAACATACAAATGTTGGAAACTAATATATAAACATGAATGAAAGCTTCATTCATTCCAGCATACGTTCATGAATGCCAATGGAATCAGCAATTAGCAAAAGTTTATGCATAAATATCACTTAGCACAGTATCCAGGAAAGGCTCTCACAATTACAGTGTAGGAGCTGGAGTTGCAACTAGACTCAAAGGAGAAAAAAATTCAAAGTCAGTGAGAAAACAGGGTGTAAAAGTCATATTAAGCACAGACCCCTTCAAAAGGAGAAGCCTGTGTTTAATCACACCCAACATTTTTGTGGCAATTCAAATAAAACCACAATTATAAAACTACACACTAAATCCGCAGCATTCATGAGACTTCCATTTGAAGCCAGGTGAGAAAGGAAGAAGAGACTTTCTCCCTCAGAGTCAGAGGAATGCAGAGGTTAGCACGGTGGTAACCAAATTTGTCATTTACAGTCTGACCCACATCAAGACTGTGGGCCAAGCAGTAGGAGGAATGATATTGCCTTAAAAACACTGCAATTCGCATGCATTCAACAAGCCTGGCTTTTCCCCAGAGCTTTCTCTTGGGACGTTTGTGCTACATATGGCTCAGCCAAGGAATAAGGAGATGACAAGGTCTCTTGCTGCCTTTTACAGTACAACCTGCTACTGAGCAAGGATATTTTCCTTATTATTAGAGATCGAAGAGTTAACCCAAAAGAAGAAGGGGTAATCTAGCTGAGAGGCACCAAGCATAACTGTAGAATAACTCATGGGTGGTTCCCCTGCTGATGCTTGCTGTATGTCAGGCACCAATTTTAACAAGACGGTCCATGTTTTTCTGCTCTGTTTGGTTTTGGCTTTCCCTGCAGGCTAGAAGAAGTCAGCTGCTGAGAGTTCCCAAATTCGCAAACTTTTAGATTGGTTTATGCCCCAGAGTCAGTTGTGTTATTCGCAGCACGTGGGCCAGAGTTGCATAAGGCAGTTCAGCAAAGACTGATGCCTTGACAAAATGTGCAAAAGTGTCACCCAGGACTTTTCCTTGACATGGTATGTCAAAGATGGCTGTATGGAAGTGATCATCCAAGTGGTCAAAAATAGTAGAAAATATTTGTGGTCGAAATGTATTTCTATAAGTGCACTTTATGCATGTGTGACTTTATGCTTGCTTGTGTCAGAATTGCTTTGTATGGTGTAGTTTTGAGGTGTAAAAGCATAACATCCTGAGCTTCTGGCAAGACCTAATGGGGCTACTTTGTCCCTTCTACCACATCCTGCCATTGGCATATCCTTTCTCTACTACTGCCAATGCTGGAAGATCTGTAGGATTGGTTTAAAAAGTTTCCTAGCAATAACAGTGCCATTTCCATCTGCATGGTTTCTTTTTTTTATGCTGGTGCATTACCTCCAGTATTTAGCTTTGGCAGGCCAAGGACTGCCCTCAGTTACAGTTGTACAACTGAGCGCCAGGCCTATGAAGATAGGGTGGTGATATGAGCGAGGGGTAAAGAAGTCTCGATCTATGTAGGGCCCTGTGTGGAACTGTGGAGCTCTTCTGCATTGTCATTTGATGATGGGTATAAGAACCTTGCCTAAACATTAACTTCCTTTTCTTTCTGTAGCCTCATCTACGGTTATATCAAGTATATTCCAGCCATATGAAAACATTTGAACCTTGAAAAGTGCTGGATATGTTAAACCTCACCTAAGTCTGTAAGGACTGGATCCTCCAGGTGCTTAAGGGATGGAAGACCCCTTTCTAGAGTCTAAGAAAGTCATGCAGGGGCTAATACAGTTTCTCTGCACTCATAGCACTTCCGTCCCTTACCCAGTAAAGTTGGTGACTTTTTGCTCCATATTAAGTAGGGAAGATTTTATTCCACAGTAAGCTATCTCCAGAGCCCTCTCAATAATTCAGGGGAAAAGTTTGCAAGTCAGTTGTCCTGCTTTTCTGTTGTTTTACATAATACTTTCATACAAAAACATGGTTAAATTCATAAATCCTGCTTGCTTGTGGTTTTTTTTGTGTTGAACTTTTGACTTTCAGTGTAACATGTTACGAGATTTTTCCTTCAGTGCTTGCAGACAGTGAAAACAATAGTTTCCCCTATTTTTTGTGTTTCTGAAGACACCTTAGAAATTGAGCTGTCATGTTAACAGGGTGGCAATTCAGACATTAAGAACAATATGAATGTGGTTCACAGAACTAAAGAAGAGCTGCAGATCTGGATAGGAGATGGAGATAAAGTCTTTCAAATATAAAATGTATTCATAATGCAGGCACAAGCTCTGCCTGTTTCCTAAATTCCCATTTCCATTGGAAATGTGAAACGTATTTCATTAACAGGCTCTTCCACTAGGAAACATGATTTTCTCATATTCAAATTATTTCTAATTGAAACTTAGAGACAAAGAAGTGCACAGGTGTAGCTGTAGGCAGAACAGCAAAGTCCTTTCAGATGTCTTGAAACGATTTTCTGACGGTAAATCACCAAAACTTTGTGAGACTAGTGGGACCAGAGCTCCGAGGATAGGATTTCGCTGATAGTGCTGCCCTACTGAAGGCAATGTGGAGAAAGGGAATTTCAAAATGAAATAGCCTCTGCAAGGCCTGAAAAAGCTCCCATTTCACCCTTTTCCAGGATTTTGATCCTTTTATGTACCTGTAGAGCCATGATGTCAAGCAGTGGCCCGATAAAGGTGCTTCTGGTTTGACACCTCCCATAGTATGCCATTATTTTGTCCAGCCTGAGCAATAGTTGCAGGCAGGTTGTATGAGCTATTTTCTAGACATTGTTTGTTCTCAAGAAAATTGCCTTACTGAAAGATAAAGCTAAGAAAAAGGCAATTTGTTTTCTCTCTAAAATGCTTTCATATCTGTCTTCCAAGATCTACTTTATATAGTCCTAGCTTCTGTGGGTTACATGTAGGGCTTTATAAGTTAATTTCCTTGTAAGAAGTAGAATATGTTTTGTGGAGATGGCAACACAAGCCTTCTATGCTAGGGATCCAGCTGCTAGGAGCATGGAGAACTTGCGGCCTGAAGTAAACACGGGAAAAGCAGAGCCTATATTTGAAGCACTTACAGTCTGTGGACGTAACCTTCCAGGGGTGAGCTGACGTGAAAGGACAGGCTGTGGTCTACCTGAGCATGCAGGCAGTGCTTGGTCTTCCCTCATCAGCTCCATCCTTGCAGCAATACAGCGAGGCTCCAGAGACAGCACAGCCAGAGTGAAGCCTCTGCACCTCTGAAGGGCCAACACTAGTGTGTCCGTGCTTGCCTTGTGTTTCAAGGGACATTTTTCAGTGGCAAAGAATCAAAGCTCTGAACAGATGTCCCAGTTCTGAAATGAGTTGTGAGCCAGGCCGTTTGCAGTGGTGCCCAGTGACAGAGCAGAGGCAGTGGGCACAAACTGAAATGCAAGGAATCCCATTTCAAAATAGGAAAACTTTTTTTAGCGTAAAGGCTATTGGATATTGGCACAGGCTGGCCAGAGAGCTTGTAGAGTCTCCATCCTGGGAGAGGCTCAAAATCCATCTGGACACAGTCCTGGGCAGCTGGCTCCAGGTTCCTGCCTGAGCAGGGACTGGGACTGGACAATCTGCAGACCTGCCTTCCAGCCTCAACCACCATGTAACTGCGAGTCTTTGAAATTTTAGCAGTGAAAACCACACAAAATCCTATCTGCTTCATTTCTCCAGCCCTGAATACAAATACTGTAAATATGCAGATTTCTGGACTGTAGGATCTTCAAGGAATTTTATCAGTGTTCATACAGTGCCCATAATAAGTCTCTTGGACACAGACAGAGGTAAGAGCAACAGTAATTTGACCATAATGCAGTCTTAGGAAATGGGTATTTGAGAAACCCATCTGTGCAGGTAAAAACCCCCATTCTGTGGAAAAAGAGGGAAGGAGTGTAGGAACACTGATGCTGAGAGCAATAATCTGTGTGAGAAGGCCAGGAAATATTGCCCATGACTCTGGAGCAGCTTGCCCTTCTTGTTATTTTTTTCTATGCAAGGTGTATACTAATATATTTTATTTTGAGACCTAAATTTTAAAATCTAAGTTTCAAATAAAATGTGTTCAAGATGACATGACTCTTGACATCACTGTCACGTTTTTCACAATCTGAGTGGAAATTAGCATGGTCACGTGCACTTTGAAACCCTTCTCTGCCTGTGTAAAGGCTTACAGGAAATGCGTAATGCCAGCATTTTTTATAGTCTTTTCTGGTACTTGGTGCTAGAAGATCTTGCTTGTAAGAAGAAAAACAAACACCCCTAAGGAGACTGGTAAACAGCTAACATGAGAATCATTAGATGTCTAATAATCATGTCTGGATTTGCATTTTTCCTCTTAAATTGTGGCGGTGTTTCTGGACAAGATGATGTGAACTGTTACCAGCACCTGATTAATTTCCCCAAGGTAACGGTCAGCTGTGTTTTAGTCCTTTTTTAGTCTTAACATGTCTACCACTGTCTTCTCTTACCAAGATAACTGTTGACTTCAGGTTGCTTGAAAGGAGTAGTTCTTCACAACAGGTGTGACTTGAGGAGACAAAATAAATCAAATCATCTTTCCAACGTTTAGCTTGACCTAGTTGAAAAATAATTCTTGCCAGTGTTTTGCTTCCCAAGCACGGAAAATATATGGGCCTGTGGTGGGAGAGAGATCTCCATGGCTATGGGCAAGATCTGCTGTTCTGTGTTTCATTCTACTCCGGTCTCACTTATGCTTACACATTTGTGCTTTTTTGAATAATTTACAGCTACTAAACTTTCTGGAAGATGGACCTCATTTAAATGGTACAGTGTCTGCACTTCTTTCTCTTTAGGAATTTGATGGCATACCGTGAGGAAAAAAAGAGATGTATGTCTTGGAGGGGAGGAAAGGAAAAAATAATACATGGAAAAAAAGCAATTTCTCCTGTTCAAAACTTTGCTGTGGCAGTTGGGGCCTTCTGAACTGGGGGTTTGTGGAAAGTTCATTTTCCAAACTACTATTTTGCAGGCTTTCTCCTAGCTTATATTGTACAAGTGGAAGTCAGTCCATGCAAAAATCCCATGGCCCTAATTGGAACAATTTTTCATGAAGGCAAGAATCTTTCCTAAAGAAGTGTCTGTTTTGGTGGGAGTGTTTATTGGTGAAAGAGAAACATTTTTGCACTCTTATCTGCAGAATGAAGCAGGGACCGCTGCTGCTGCCTGTAGAACGGATTAACTTGAAATGTGGTAGTTTGTGTTCAGGTCAATCCAGATCAAAAGCTTTTCATCCCAATGTGTTCTGGGTTTCTTATGTCCCAGACTACTGTACTAACAAAGGCAATCTTTCTTTTAGATTCTAGACCTTTAAATCTTCTTGAATTAATAAGCTGCTGCTTATCAGTGCTTTGTGTTGATTTTCAAGTACATGCTATAAAGGAATTTCTTTTTTTAAAGAGAATTTTGCAAAGATTTTGCTTAAAACAAAATTTTGTTTAAAAACTGCCACAAAATGGAAATGTCCGAAGGAAAACTTTTCTTCCATGTGAGTCTGAGCCTACTTTCCATCAATCTGTGTGTTGTTTTTTTTCGCTTTGAGATGATGCAAAATTAATTGTTTGGTCCAGGCTAAGTAAAATCTTCAAACGGGTTTTCCTTCAAGACTTTGTTTCTGAAAGCAGAAGGCAAAGCACATCTCCAGTGTGATGAAAACCTTAAGCTTTGAAACCATAGGCCACAGATAATAGAGAAAAGTGTAAAAAATGTGCTTACTTTGTGTAGAACCAGTGTGTGTCTTACAATGTTGATGTAGTGAGCAGTTCTCCTGAGAATCTTAGTCAGGCTCTTCCTCCAGTTAAGATGCTCTCAAATGGCTGGCTGAAGACCACTATCTTAGAAGATATATGAAAAGATTTTTTAGTCTGGTATCATAATCCTGTAGTTACCTTGACAACTACTGGTCGTATGTATATCTACATCATGTTTGCCTCTCCAGATGCCCTTTTAGCTGGTCCTACAGACAGAACATGGATTATTTTTTTTTAAATATTTTTTTTATTTGCTTGAATTGTATCTCTGGAATCACGCTATTCAGAAAGCAGCATCCTTTTCTGTGTGTCCCCTCAGCAGGATAAAATAGTATATTTGCCTTTGCTTGCAAAAGAGGACAATGTGTGGCAGTGTTCACATATTATCCAACTGCCAAACAGTGACTTTTTGTATAAATCTGAAATTAAAATCGGTGCATTTGCGTTAACCAGGCTGGGTATATATAGAGACATTAAGTCTGAAAAAATCTTGAGTTTTGAGTAATGAAAATGACATCACCAAGGGTATAATTCTGCCTGCTCCCTCCTCAAGTGGTGTGGGTGAGCGGAGCATATGGTATCTACTGCATGGTACCCAAGGAAAGGACATCACAGAATAGCAACTTACATTTGCTGTGTGGGGCAGAGCAGAGCTGCGCAGACTTTTTCTCCATCTCAGTGAAGTCAAAAGTAGAGATTTTAGGCCCATGTTTGCATTTATTGGTGGGAACTTGAGCCCCAAGGTGCGTTAGGGACCCAGTGACTCTGCTGGCTCCCACTGGCTGTTCCAGCAGTGCATGTGTATGGAGACAGGCAGGACGATGTAGCCAGAGCAGCTCTGGGGAGACAGCTGGAGCTGAGCTGAGAGGGCCTTCATCCCCTGTGACCTCTCAGGTCTGCCTCCTGCCTCCTGGTGGGCAGGTTATCCAGGCAGCAGCCTGGGGCAGAGTCCAGTGTCTCAGCCTGGTGCCATGGGTACACAGCCTTTAGTGGGGGTCTGTGGTAGAGATCTTACTTCGCAGTTTTTCTGTTTAGATGAATCAGATGATGTAAATAGCTGGTGCCAAAGTTAACTTCACATGGGTAGTCCAGAAATAATGTTCTTAGGCTGCGTGAAAATCTAGCAGCTATATCCTTAGCCTCTTAAATGTAATTTTACTGTCTTTTTTGGAGATAATTTTTTGAAATAAAGCCATGCTTTTGTGCTTCCAAAGTGTTTACATGGGGGTTGTTTTCAGAAGCTGGATTCAAAAGGGCTAATTCCTCACTTGAGCTAGAAGGATGTTACCCACCAGACCCAAGTTTTGGGATTTGCAAGGCAGCAGAATGAGGCCAGGATGGGGAATTCAATTAAGTCCCTTCAGCTGACGGTAAGAAGCATGTGCTGTGCACATGCAGCACGGTGGTACGCAGGGGACAGCTGTGTGAGGAGTGGGTTGGGGGTTGTGGGTCTGTCCCTGCCTGCTGCCTGTCCAGTGCAGCTCAGCAGGGGATGGACCCGAGCGGAGCTTGATCTGCTGTCTCGCTTCACGGGCTCTTTCCACAAGCTGCCATCGCAACTACCCAGAGAGACCTTTTAAAGCACACCATCTTCTGGTAGTCACAGAGGATAAAAATTAGTGCTGTTTTCCCTTCAATTTCTTTTTAGCATCAGATAAGGTTATATGTAACCGATGATATAAGGAGAATTCAGTCTCAGAGGGATTGTATAAATTTACACTACCAGAAGTAAATTATTCCTTGACTTGAATATTTTTTTATTTTTTATTGATCCTTTTTATTTTTAAACCAATATGAAAATTCCCTTGGTTTACAGATTAATTTCAGATTTTGAAGATTAATTTCAGATAAATATTTAAATATGTAGTTTACTCTCTGTGTTAAATAAAAATCAGCATCCTACTGCAGTGGATGCTATACAAAGGAATATATACACATGTATTCAAAAAGAAGCTGAATTGGACAGATAAAATGGGAGAAAATGGGGGAAGAAAGGGAAACAGAGCAGAGGATAGAATGATGGGAGAAATAGTCACAACCTAAATAACCACATTCCATACTCCATTTTGCTTTTGAATGGCCATAATTTTTTAATTTGTTTATAAATTTAATCTAGAATAGACAGTTAAGATACTAACATACAAGTTACTAAGGTCAACAAAGCTGAGAGATACTAAAGAGTGAAAGTGAGACTAAGGAGAAGAACTACGCAAGGAGTAGAAAAGGATGAAGAAGCTGTAATTCCATCTCCTTTTGAAAGCAGTGGTAAGCTTTCCATTGACTTGAACGCAATCAGGGATTCTACCTCATAATTTTGAACAGTACAATATATTTCACCTGGACAATTACTCAGAGGTAGCCCAGGAAAGCCAGAATTTTGAACCTAGTTGGTCATCGATTTGTGCTGGGAGGCATCGAGTCTCATGGCCCTTCAAATCTGAATCACGGTAGGTGTGCATGCAGGTGCTGTTGCCATGCATGTATGCACTCCCTACTAAACCCCCCACAAACGATATTTCTTTATTTCTTCAGTCAGTAAGAACTGTAATTCAGCTACACATTTTAAAAAGCATACCTTATAATATTTTTGTTTTCAATGAATTTACAGTTAATTGCAAGGATTTTCGAAGGCTTCTAAAGCCTTATTTAGCCTGTATAGCGTTGAATAGTGGTGTGATTTCTGTCTATGCTAGAGTTCATATATGCTAATCAGGTAGCACTGGGCTCCAATTTGCAGCTAGAGTAGCCTGTAAAGGTTGGCCATTAGCTGAATTCAGTCACCTTTTGTCTACGGGTTGCCTGACAAAGAGCTGGAATCTCTGTATCTTGCACTCCCAGTGCAATGAGTGTGAACCAGGCTTTTCTGTATTAAGGATGAATTCAAACCAAAAATAGTCTCTATAACTGCTATTATCTTTTATGCATGGTACTTACAGACAAGTCAAGGATCTTAGTTGTTTTATATTATACCCTCTGCCATACCCAGTTGCAGGCATTTTGCAGTCCTTCATTTAATAAGCTTCTTAGTTTGAAGAGGTCACACTCATCCAGAACGTTGTTTATTTTTCTCAGCTCTCCTGCAACACCTTGCACTTGTCTGCAGTCCTTCCTCAGTTGGACGTTGCATAATTGTGTACTTTTGCTTGGTCTTTCAGGAAATTCCTAATGATCGTCCCAAGCCTGTGTAAAGCTAAATGTTTCTGTGCTGTCAGCAAGATTCACCACCTGTCTGTTCAGCCTGTTTCACAGAAAAATTCGTTAACACCTGGCACCTACCACTTGTCTGGGTACGAAGCAAATGAACCACTACATTTCTCTTGTGAGTGCTCAGAACTGGCAGCAGGCAGAGGCAAAAGACTCTGCTCCTGATGAACAGGGCCATTTAGACTGAGGTGCATAGGGAAGGGTTCTCCTTGGGGCCCAAAGAAACCTGGCACTGAAATCCTGGCCTGTTTTGGGTTTTTGTTGTTTTTTCCAGTGGTATGTGTGCAGAACAGAAAATGCTCTGATAAAACAAACAAGCATGATTTGGAAATACCTGGTACCTTTGCCTCAAATCAACCCCTTCTTGTAATAACAGTTGTACTGAACTTTGTGGAAGTGGGGAATGAAGCTTGTAGGTTGTAAGAGCAAGGTGCTGAAGACACCAAAGCAGCAGCACACTAGGATGCAAGCTGCTGCTGTGTAGCATCATTGGACAGAGGGTGTTTTGTTCAGGAGCCCTCCTGTGTAGTAGCTACCTCAGAGTGTGGGTGTCAAGTCCACTGGGAAGTTGGAAGAGCAAGTGGTTAAATACAGAGCAATGGGAATGCTGTGTTGATTGATCAGAAACCCTGTCTGGAAATTGCAGCTAAATTAAAATTAAGTGAATGCAGTAAAGAAATATGTAGAAAAAAGATGGATAAATTAGGAAACATTTTTTTCCTTTTTGTTGTAGTAAGAGAAGGAGTCAGGGAAACATGAGTTGTCAGTAAGAACACCTGAAAGGCTTTTTAAGGGCATTTGTGAATACTGTGCCGTGTGTCTTTAGCCTAGATATGTTGCACTGAAAGAGATGCAGATACTAGCATGAACACAGAATGCTAGATAAATGCATGATTTTTGAGTTGCTCTTCCACAGGACATGCGATTTTTATCTCATGAGGGACAGGTCTGAGAAAAAAATCCAAGCCCTGAGAAGCAGTAATAGTGGAAAACCTAGTAATAGCTGAAGGATGACTGGGATTCCAACTGCAGCTGGAGTATCGATGGCTATATTGGACACATTAACTGTATAAACATGGATTCTTCACCT